>NC_086337.1:50424917-51624917 GCF_032445375.1 Bacillus rossius redtenbacheri
CTTAAAATTATCGTCCGTAAACCGACTTTACAGACAACCCCCCTTTTTATTTGTGTTAGCGAATGATTTGAAAATGTCACGTAAATCTGTGGCACGGAAAGTAAGCATATTTTTACAATTTAATGTTTAATATATTTATTACCTGATGTTAGTTAATGGTTTTTTTACAATTCATGTTATAACAATATTTTGTGTAAATAATTTTTAAAATGTTATTCGTGTGTTCAACGCGACTCTCGAAGGCGTCGGCATCGAGCGAGTGTTCTGACGGTGATGGCGGCGAGTGCGGAATCCGATCATTGATTGTAAATATAAAATAATTTTTTTTTAAAAATGTGATAGAGTATTTCAATACTCGCCAGAGATGTGTAACATCTAACCTCGGTAACCAACCGTGTGTTCTCATGTTGATAATACACTTATAATACGAAACATGGACACGAAATTTAAAGTAATTTTCTTTAAAATAATGCCGAACGAGATAATTATACACAAATTGTGTACTCAACTAAATATCTGGATAAGAACTGCACGTCAATATCACTCTTGCCATTAGAATCGTTGCCGGAAGAGCTACTTCCACTATCGAATCATTCGATTTGCAGATTGAAATGTTACAAACTATATAATGAAACGGCTCCGATAAAAGCGAACAAAAAACTTGAAAAAATTAACTAAACCCCAAAGGCTTTGGACCTGATTTAAAAAAAAAATTACTGCCCATCTTGTTAAAAATCATTAAATAGTTAATACAATAAATTTTTCTTTTGGACTTTGTTATCTTTGGTTCATGCCATCCATCACAGATGGCCGCATCGTGTTTATACCATACCATGCAATTTTCGTTCCATTTTTTTTTAAATACTGCTAACATATGCCGTTTACCGAGAGCCAAGTTGTTACTTCAAAAGTATTTTTTTTGTACTTCACATACAAATATAAATGAATATAATAGTCCAAGTTAAAGTTCAAATACAGGCTTTATTTAACGTTCGGCTGCAGTTTGAACACCTCGAGGAAAGCCGGAACCATAAGAAAGGCTTGGACGTGCGAACACAGTGGCACCTGCGTCGCAAATAAGAATGGCCCTATCGACAAAAAGGGCGGCATAATGGGGTCACAAGGTCATAGAGAGAGCTGAGCCACCGTCACGCGACTACCTGCTCGTGTAAACCTGCGATTTGCATATTATCGCGACGGCTCGGGGGCATTTGGGGAAATGTATTTCATGTGCCCAAACGACGCTTATGACAAAACACCAGTAATTTTCAACTTGATTACTACCAAACGTTGTGAATAATTACAGTAAAAAAATTCAAACTAAAAATTAACTTGTTCACTTCAAGCAGAATCTTCTTACGGAAGAAAATCTTAAAGGCACTTTTAACTCTAGTGACGTTACTAATAAAACAAAATAATATATTTATTTCGCTAGTATAAGTAGTTAAAGGCAGAAGAAAGTGTTAGTAAAAATCTTGCTAAACGCATGGAATAACTTCATGTCTCAGCTATTAAAAATTTTTTACGAAAATTATATTCATATTAAAAAAAACAGGTAGTTGATTAAGTTCTTGCAAAAAAAAAAGCATAAAAGAATGTTGCAAAAACCACAACTGGATTTAACGTTAATGCATTTTTGATACAAAATAAATGCACAACATAACATACTTAGGAATGTATCAAGTCAAAATGCCTTGACACTCACAAAACTATTTTTGTGTCCTATTTAAAAATATATATAAGTTTTACAGATACAAATGAATGTTTTTTACGGGCGTGAATTTGAATTCAGGACTCGTGTGAACTCGCAGGGCGAGTTGTGCACCGTGAGTCAGTGAACAGACGCGGATCTGCGTGGTGGTTGGACGAGAATCTCGAGTGTGGCCATGTGAGGGCGCCAGTTCCGGTCGCTTGGTGGCTTCCCGGGGGAAGGGGGGAGTGTTGTTCCAGGAACTTAATTGTCACTCCCCCCTACATGGGAATACAAGGAGGAAGGTCCAGGCAGGGTTCAAAGAGTCACGCATTTTGAGATTGAGACAGTCGTCTGGTAGGAGTCGCCACTAGTCGTCAGTACCACCGCAGTCATGAGAAACCGTGCTGACTGGCGGCGGAGTGAGTGGTCAGTGTAACCACTCACCAGCAGGGGCGCTTGCGTACCTGGTCAAATATTCCAGATACAAATAAAATTCAAAGCGGACCATGAGTCCAAGTGCCCAACCCCCGCATGGTAGACTCTTTTCTACTCTGTCTAAAACTTCATCCAGACCATCCTCTGTCTCCTGTAAATTCCTACATGTAATGCATGCCAATTTGCATCCTGCATGTATGTGCCCAGGGTTTTCCCTGTGTCTATGCAGGTTTCACCTGGGCCCAACCTATCTCTAGTTGTATTCTAGATTTCAGAGTGAGGGGAGTTAGTCATGGCGCCAATCGTTGTCATTGCTGGCCAATCCCCTCCTAGCACATGTTGCATGCGACCCTCTCCTTGCATGGCTAATCCCAGCATGACTAGGCGTTTAGGCTTCGGCCTGAGACGCACCTAGGTCCCTCCCTAACACGGACCCCTCCAAAATACACTTAGTTTTAGTTAGGTTAGAAAAAAATTAAAAAATGAGAGACCGTCGTGCACGTCTCTGGGCCTGTTAGGACGCGTGTCTGGAGCTGCGAAACCCACACAGGGGATGGTCTCTGGTTCGAGCGCCGGCTACGAGAGACGGGCTATCGGACCCGGACTTCGTCACCGTGTCTCAGCGCCGGCGGGGTCGGCAGCTCGCGAGGCGAGTCGCCCAGCGAGCGAGTGACGCTCGGGGGAACGCAACGCAACACAACGCCAAAATACAACGCCGAAATACACTAACGCTGAAAAATGTCATTGCAGGACTGTCACAAAGGTTAGGTTAGGTTAGGTTAGACTATGTTACATTAGACTAGGTTATGTTAGACTAGGTTAGGTTAGGCTAAGGTTGGGTTAGGATAGGCTGGGATAGGCTAGGTTAGGTTAGGTAAGGTTAGGTTAGGGTTTGATTGAGGTGTTTCGGCGTTAAGGTACATTTAAGAAACGCACACAAATTCATTCAGTTGTTATTTCGGGCGTTGTGGTACACAGCAGTTTTCTAGCTGTCGGCGTTGTGGTCAATTTATTTTGACATTCGGAGTTATGGTATTTCTGCGTTGTGGTAACGACCCGACGCCCGGTCCCCAACTCGCCGCGGACACTCGCCGGACGAGCGAGGTTGACCCCCTCGCCTCAGCTGCCCGCGGTCGCCCAGGTTCCGGAGGTCGCACGGGTCGTGTACCGAGGAGGAACACTCGACAGTCCACGGGGCGGGCCACGTTTCGGAGCGGCGTCAATCATAACCTCCTGACCTCCGAGCCTTCTCCTCGGGATCACAGTTTGAATTCATGGATATTCATACCATTAATGTAAGTCCAGGAATGTTCTTGAAAACTGTCAAGAGTCTGTCAGCTTTGCCAACTTGCAAACTGATTTGAGATTACCAAAAAGAAAAAAAAAAACAATTTGCTAGCTCTAAATAACATAGCAGTAAAATTTAAATTCAAATATTTGCCCAAAAAAACAACCTTGTTTTGTAACCAGGGGCTACAGTGGTGTGTGTGTGTGTGCGTGCATATATAAAGTTTCAGTTTTAAACCAGCTGGGTATTTACAGTCGTTCAACAGTGGTCGGAATTTACTCATTAACGCGATCAAAGCGCGTGACAGACTTTACATGTATAGTCGGACATTAGGGGAACGTCAGTTGAACGTCGTGACGCGCTGAGGCCACAGATTTCGCTGTGCGGAAGAGGGTAAATTATCGCGCTATATTTATTTATTTTTCCGTGGAAACGAACCGCGTGAGCGCCCGGAGCGGAGATAGCTTATCGTGACCGCTGCACCCGCCTGGGATGGCCAGAGACGGCGCGACGCTGCAAGTTCAAAGGTCACCCGTCGTACCGATAGGAGAGCGAGCTGATGAAATACATCATCTGCCCGCCGCGAGCGATGGATGCACTGCAGGCGCAACTTGCGATTCGAAAAAAAAGACATACCGGTAAAATAAAGAGGGGTAAGGGGGGTGGAATAAACAGTTGATAATTTTCCACGTTAAAGAGCTTTTTATCATGCATGCATGAGGAAATAAAAAAAAGGACCTCCTGGTTTTAGTAAAGTGAAATTTTTTTTAAGTTATAATCACCAACAGTTATTTATTTGTTTTGCCAAAATTTAACATTTTAAATTTTTACCATTCACACAATGGCCACAATATTTTATTTTTTTCTTGTGTCTGGTGACTTAACTTCTGTTCGAAGTGGAATTAGTTTTCGTGTTCTTGAACAAATATTCCGCATATAATACATAGACATATAACGAGAAAAATAAATAATTAGAAGACATGTAAATAATTATCTTCCTATGGTGAGAACATGATCGTAAACACACAAATTATAACAGAATTTTTGATAGCGTACATACTTTGAAACCAGCACCATTTTAAAAATCATAACACAATTCATATGTCAAAAAAAATTGTGATCACTTAAAATCCCAATAGTTCGTCTTTGCTAAACATGGATAATACATGAACAGCCTCGATTGAAAGTAGGCACAGGAAGATATAAGGGGTCATATCGATAAAAATCAATCGCTCTTCTAATCAATTATCATTTCTCACTCAAAAATGTTAATCTTAAATTTTTGAACTACACTGGTCACCGATTATCCAGGGTTCTTCGTAAGTTGACGGCGCAGTTTCTACAATGCTCCATTAATCTTAGCTACTAGAAACATTCGATTATAAAGGAGCATTCGTCGTTAATATTTCAGTACATTTACTGGGAATTTGAACAGTGATTCGTCAAGGTTGGTAGCAAAAAATGTAGCAAAGGAGGGGAAGACCGGAATACCACGATAAAAATAACTCGTCCATGGCACATTGGGAATAACCTTGAGGTACCCAAATGGAGTCGAACCCGGATCGCCTGGTTTCCTATGAAAATTTGGAAAAAAATAGTTTTTGAGCTTTTAAGAAAATAATTCACGTCGATAATGAAAGATGGCCACAAGATGCCTAGGTGCTGTCTCACCCTGTATTCGTATGTTAATCGTACCTCCATCATTGGTGTCTCAAGAATCATTATTTAGTTTACAGGTAACGTCCCGGCGTAAGACGTAATACTTAATGCAATATGAAAACTAGTATATTTTTTATTTAAAAATCGCAGTTATTACTTCTTTTTTTTTTTGTTCCCCATGAAGAACCGTACATACTGAAGTTCAACGAACGCCAAGCTTAACCTACGGTGCACCACAAAACACTTCATATTCACAAATGAAACTGCTACAATCAAACTAATTGAAATGCGCTGTTTCAATCCGCATTATTGACGGTTCGTTTGAGCCTTTGTCTGGCACGAGAGGAAATACATACTCGGGAATATCCATATGGAGTACACTCCACGGATGTTTGCAGTGTACGGAGGGAAGGAGGGAAAAGGAGGAGGGGGGAGGGATTTTGGCGGCGGCGAGCAAACACCTGATGACCTTTCTGACCTCTTTCTCGCCGGGTATCTACCCGCCGCGATCCTTTTGAAAACACCGGGAGGTCATTCCATTTGACGCGGCCGCGACTAAAGTAATGAGGGAATGGTAATCAGGGGGAGACTCCGCCGCCTCTAATTAGCGGGCGTAAAAGAGTGCCATTAGCTAAGTAACATCGCGAGCTGGGGTGGTTGCGTATGACGACATGGCGGAAGCTAAGACCACGGATAAACGAAACGCACAGAGGTCTCAAAGTTCAGTTCCGCAACACCAGTTGCAATTTTTTTTCCCTCCCACTCTTCGGCTGAAATTTATTTATGACACTGCGCTCTGCAAACTCCAAAGCTTTTCAGACAATGAAGGTGACATCCAGATTAAATCAAAATTAAGCCTCCGCCAAAAAAAAAAAAATAACTTTTCACAACATTGCTTGACGAGACATGACGTGAACACGACAAATTTTCCCATGTTTCTGGCAAAGAGTTTTTTTTTTTAAATAAAAGTAAATACAAAATCCTTTTAAAAAAACTTCAAATTGTATCTGTTTATAAGTAAGACAAATCCAAGTTTCTTTCAGAAAACATTGCATTATACACAAGAATGATCTCTACATAAATTATTCCATAATAGCCGGAGTACCCACGCATCGCTATGGCAGTCCGTAGGCAGAGCACACTCGCATTGCTCATTGTACATGCCCCTCCTCGTAGTTACGCCACTGCCGTAGAAAAAGCCGTTGCCATGGAAACGAAGACAGCATCATCAATGAAATGGCCATATTTCATCAATTCTTGTTAATCTTTAATGTTGCATCGCAGCTCCGCCCGCATGGCATCCAGAGCACGAGCCACTCAAGAATGACACGTTTTATTATTAATGAACTTGGAATGGAATCTCGCCTTATATTTATTACGCTTGGTTGTGAAAAAAATTGTGGATTTATCGTTATACCTCCGGCTCCCGTCATCTTAAGGAGATTAAATACACACCAATTTTACGTCCAATCGTAAGCTTTTAAACATGTAACGTTAAATCAAAACCGTAGTACTTTTTAGCGTCAACCTCGAAAATACCAACAATCTACAGTTTTATGATAGTATGGATGGATTAAATAAACAACCTTACCTTCACTCGCGAAGATAATTTTGCATGGTACGAAAGGTGTGAGATGAATTTCAAACTAATTTAAGCAGTAAATTGTCAGGTCTTTGATAGGTTCCATTCAGTAAGAAAATATTCAGGTTTGTAATTTTTAAAGAGGAAATATATGAGCTTGTTTATTTTTAATGTACTAAAAGTGTCCCAAATTCTTAATTTCTGTCTAAGTGTATTCTAAGATGTATTTTACCGAGATAAGAAAATATTTTCCCCTCTTTTCATTCCACGAGAGTGAATTTTGAAGAATTGTAAATCGCGCGCTTTTTTTTTTGTAGCTTTCGTTTACTAAAATTTCAGTTTATATACATTTTCGCTAAAAATTGTACTAAATAAAACAAAAAAAATTACCCTCCCGCCTCTTTTTTTTCCGCTTTAAAAATGCGTCTAAAGAAAATATGTGTCTCGTATTATTTTTTTAAAGTAAAATGTTTGTGTGGCAATGCACACATATTTTTATCATAAAACCATTACTTACTGATCAATTTTGATCCCCCGTAAGGTATATTTTTGTAATTATATAGGTATAGCATTTTGTTTAAGTTAGCCACTAAACCAAAAAAAAAAAATTAAACAGTTTCTTCGAAATCTGTTTAGTGCCTTTGATGAGTGAAGGACGGAAAAACAAATAGAAGTCAATACAATGTACAAACATGTTATCCCCGACGATAATTATTAGTGTGTATATATATATATATATATATATATATATATATATAGTACTCTATTTATACCAAAAAAGTTTCCTCTGTACCCCAACATTTTTTAAATTTTTTTTCTGTACACTTTAGTGCAGGAAAATAGCATATTTTATTTTTCATGCATTAAATCGAGAGAAGCGTAATCGTAATCAATTTGACTTATGCCAAATTCTGTAGCAACATGTAGGACTATTACCGGTCATGTAGCTTACAATTTCTATTGAAAAAAAAACTGCACGTGTAGCATTCATTACGTTGTATTGTTATGCCATCAATCTATTGCTAGCATCAAACGAATGACGCATTGTTGCTACACACGTGGTGTTCGCATACCACACTCAGGCAGAGCTCAAACAAACGTGTAAATGAACGAGCCTGCCCAACAACTCGTCCGTCATCCGTGGGTCAATTGGGGTCAGCTTTATGAAGTGAATATACTTCTATAGGAAGGTTTGGATAGGGAGTCAATTCACGTAAGTAGTCATCGACATGGTCACGTGACGAGTTAACGATAACACTATATCTGTTAAAATTGTGTTTTTGTTCCATTTTTATTTTAAGTCTTAAGTATACGATTACATTGAAGTAAAAAGTGAGTAGAAAATATATAGTTTGAATAACGAAGAAAACTTGAGTCTTTGTAGCAATATAACCTAAAAATGAATAACATTATTATTTTTAATTCCTACAATTACTATGCAATGCGTATTTTATAGTAATTTAGGAGTTATTTTACTAACGTGATGAAACAAATTTGTTGTGTGATAATACTTTTTTCGTAAAAATTGCGAAAAAGTCTGTGATTTTTATCAAAATATATTTTCTTATGTTACACTATTATATTTTACAAAGTTATTATTTCTTATTTCAAATTATATTTGTATTTTCTTAATTCTATTATTTATATTAATAATAGTTACTTTTATTATTGTTATTAATTCTACAATTTGAAGTTTAGGAAAAGATGTGTACATTAGATTGTTATTCTCTCTAAATATCGATTTTTTTATATATTTTTAGATCCTCGATTCTGTGTGGAAAACGTTAAAGATGTCTTCAGACGACAGATAAAGAAATTTGAAAGTAACAACTGTTTGTTTATAGTTTTAAGTTTTCACTTCTGTCGGCAGTCCTCATAACTGCTTTGAATTTTTTTCCCAGTAGCGTGGCGTGGTCGCGAGAAAAAAAAATTGAAACTTAATGCCACGAATTACCACAAAATTCACAGTGAGCTGCCACTAAATTATTTTTGATTCCGCACGTTCTTGAAATGTTTCATGCAATAGGGAATTTCGATCGAATGAATTTTTTTTTGGACATCATACAATGCAGTTTGGAACTGTTTGGCATGAGAAAAATTTCAAGACTGCAAAATAATAAATAATGGACGACTTGATGTAAGTTTTTGGACATGCGCCATTGCTAAGCACTTTTTCTGTAGAAGAAAACTTTAAAATAAAACAAATAAATTTTTTTGGGTTCAATATTTTTGTGCTGTCATTTGTGGGTGTTTTTATCGTTTTATTCTGTTTTGGAAAACTATTGTGTTTGTTTCGTATTTTCGTTTTGTCGTGTTTTTGTCTCGTTTCAACCGTTGTGCTGAATTTTTTGGGTTCAATATTTTTGTGTCGTCATCATTTGTGTTTTTTTTTTTTTCGTTCTCTTAGTACATTTTTCTTTGTTTGTTGACCATATTCCTGTTACGGAATATTTTTTGATGTTTATATCCTGTTGACAACAGCAATTTTTTGCATAATTTGTGTTTTTTTTTTGTCTTTTGGGTATTTTTATTTATTTATGTTTTATTTTTAGTTTTCTTCTACAGAAAAAGTGCTTAGCAATGGCGTATGTCCAAAAACTTACAAACCCCCTGTGGTGTACTCGGGTAGCAAAAAATTTAAAAGAGAATTACCCGTTCTTCCGTGATGTGACAATGTTTTTACTATTAATATTTATATCTGTCACTAAAAGAGCAATTTTTAAAAAAAAAAAAATGCAATTTTATAGTTACGAAACTTTATTTATTTATTTATTTTTGTGTTTATCCTCGACGCAACATAATCAATGTACATTATTTATTTCAGAGTTTATCAAAGCGATAGGCAGCATAGACCAAAAAAAAAAATTTCTTCTACAATGTTTTTTGGTAAAGTCTCGTCCCTACTAGCATTTTTAACTAGTTACAGCTCACGAATCAAGATGTTTTCGCTTAATCGATACCCCTTTGCGTTTAATCGCCGCAAGGAATAAACTGTATCCCGAGTTTTCAAAAGAAATATATCCCCTCATCGTCGATACCGCCGGGGAAAGAAGCGAGGACGGAACAGAGGAAGAGAGAATAAGAGAGAGAGAGAGGGAGGGAGAGAGTGGCTCGCTAGGGAGGGAACATTACAGCAGCCCGGGAGTGCTTGACACCGGAGATATTAGGCCCGTCACGTTGGAATCCCTGCCAGGCTCCTCAGCCCGTGGGGGTGAAGGGGGGGGGGGGGGGGGGGGGGGGCTTACGCGCCAGCCAGGAGCGCCGTATCTGCGCCAGACAAGGAAGGACAAGGATGAGGAGGAAGCGAGGACTGCGATGAGAGCAAGAAATAAGGACACGCGGGCCCCCGCGCGCCGCTGAGGTTGACGGCAGGAACAGTGGAGGGTTGCGAGCGAGGCGGCGCTAAAAGAGAAATACGACGCCATTCCACACATCAAAGTTATAACAAGCCGCGGAATAATACCGTGCCCGCTCTTAAACCCACCCCTGGTTTCCACGCAACAGTATTCTCTAAATGGCGTGGTTGGGAAGGCAATTAACGTTTTTCATCCTTGTCGCGACAGTGAGGAGGCATGAATGAATCACAAGTTACGTGTTTGTTGGTTGTATTTTTCACCTCGTAGATAAGTTTGTTTCTTATTTTTCTTAGTTGTCTTATTTCGTTAGGTTTGGTCTCGCTAGATTTAATAATAGTACCTATACTTTAGTGTTCGTTTTATTAATTCACAATATATATATAATGAACATTTGATTTTTATCATGACAAAATACAGATTTGAGTTCAGGTGACAAAAATAGTCAACACATGCCTAAACGAGTATTGTTATGTAAACATAATACACTTTCTATGTTGGGTGCTGTATGCAAGTATTCAAAAGGTAAGGCTTGGGTGCCAACTGGACAGGTGAAGAATTAGGACTTTACGTGGTACCAAATTTTTGCCTGTGCAGCTAGATTAATACCATAGAAGACCATTTAGAGGATTTCATTTATTCCTTTTTGTGCTTTTCGTGCACTGTATGCTTATAGGTTTTTTATGTCCTTCAGTACGCATCATGAGAATTCATTTAATGTTATCCATTACAGCTTTCTTGTGTTAGTTCTTTAGAGGCATATACATATACAAATACTTGGCTCTCAAACTAAATAAATAAGGTTTTGGTTTTTAATTTTATACTTATTTATATATTTTTTTCTAATATTAAAATGTTAGAATCATTGAATGTACTGATTTGGAATAGCTGGAAACATTTAAATAGATGCCAGAATTTTCTGTTTGAAAAAGTTTTTGCTCATTCTCAAGAAAAAACAAAAAAATATTACTAAAAAAAATAGGTCCGTGTACTTATGAAAGCGCGTTAGAACGTATAAATTCTTGGCGTGGTAAAAATAACAAATGTTTCATGCAAGGAATAATAATAAATAAAATAATAAAAGGCCTGGAGTGATATAATAAATACGGCTAGTAAAGTTTAAATAAAACAAATTTTAAATCTTAACAAATACTCAGTATTCAACATTAATAAACACACATGTATTCAAATAATGAGTTAATTTTGTAAAATAATCGAAATAAATTTTTAATAATGTAAATATATAAATATGTTGCCTGTTTATTTAATTATATACATTTTATTTATTAAATATTTATGTAATAATTAAAATGCAAATAAATTATGTACACTGGAACATAATCTCTCTCATATAAATACACTTGAAAACGTTTATGAACACAATTTATATAACTAATATTCACAATAAATATTTTTTTATTATATGGACCAACATTTAATGTCACTAAAATCTATTTTTTGAAAGCATATTTATAAATATTATTTTTATGTAGCCTTTTAGTTCTGTCAATTTTTGTTGCATGCTACGTGCGCTTTGTAAAAATTTTTATATCATTACTTCAAAAAAAATATATATTTTTAAATTTAATTGTTTCATAAATCTTTCCGGCTTTGAAAAATTGTGATAAAGGTTATTTTTCATACATAAATTTTGGTGTGCTGTTTAAAAGTTGTCTGCTAATAAAATGTTTCGATGTTTCGTGCTGCTATCTGTGCTACGTTTACGATTCAGGCAGCGAATTCTAGCGGCGGGTGCAGAAAGTATGTGTGTGATTCGCGACCACAAATTTTGGTATTTTAAAATATATTTTACGAATATTTATCACGCTCGGCATTGACCAGCAAGAAGCACTGCCATGTGGCTTTTCTACGGTCGGGTTTATAAACAACGCAAGAAACGCAATAACGGCAGAAATGCAAGACGCTAAAACATAACAATAAATGAGTACTGGTTTGTATAATACGCAAGGTGCAATGACGCAACGCAAGTACCTATTTCTTGGGTTTTGGATTACGTTTTTTCTTGCGTTTTATTTGCCACTCGGAAGTGAAGTGTTCGAAAACCCTTTAGAGAACCAGACATCATGTATATACATATTATTTTCCTTTTGATAAACTTTCACAGAGTTATAGAAAATAACACGATCAGCATTTTTTTTTTTTTTTTTTTTTTTTAGGATTCTACATTAAATTTCTTGTTTAAAGTTTGTAGTATAAGCTTATTTGCAAAATAGAAACACTAGAATTTTGCACATTATCGAGTTTAGCCAACCAAAATTACGTTTAGGTAACGAAAACGTTTTATTGTGTCAACTTTATCTTACAGTAGCCCTTACATCAAAGATATGTGCTTAAACGAACTCTATGCACATTTTTATTGGGCGTAAAAAAGCAAAAATGTTGCGCAAACAATAATATTCTGTGACTCAGCGCTGGCAAAGAAAAAGCAAATGGTTTTATCAGGAGACTTTCCACTTTCAGGCCTGAAACTGTATATAGGTACAAGATACCAGTATTCATCTTCCAGTTTAAATTTATTTATTCTCCGCAAGAAGGAAATAGGTATCTCCCACATTACCAGGACATAAAATTTAATTTCTTACGACCCACAAACGAAATTAGTACCTAAAAGCCTGCTCGGAAAACCATTTTTGAAAATGACGGAGCGAACATTGTACACGTAAATAAACAACGTCTAACTCAAATTTAATAGGACTTTAAACTCGAGAACCGAGAGCGCACAAGTATTTCCGTGGCAATGGCAACCGAGGGGTTGGGAATATGGTATTATTGCGCGCGTAGGGGGTGAAATGTGAGACACGCGGGGAAAGTGAGTCGGTGGGTTTGGAAGGGGGGGAGGGTGGGAGGGTGAAGTGGGTTTTGGAAAATGTGTGTCAGGGGGAACATTCGCGGGAAGTATGGCGTCGTTACGACAGGAAATGTGAGTTGTGTTAGGTGCAAGCGAAGAAAAAGCGAAGTGGTTCAGGGGCTGAGTTATACGTACCCGGTCGCCGCGGGGGGTATGGGGGTAGAGGATCCTCTAGGTATGAGAGTTTTCCGTTATTATAAACATTAAAACTGCTTCAGGAGCAGCACAGGGGAAGTTGAGGAACTAAATAAATGATATAGGATGGACATATATACAAAACAACCAACATTTCGTAGCACTTGAAGGTTCTTGGAATGTAGAAGACTTTTAACAACTAAATTTTAATTGCTTCCCTGTTAATGAAATAAAATTAAATTATGTGACATATATATCTTCAATTTAATTTTGATTATATTTTTGGCGCGTTAAAAAAAATTATTAGAGTGAATTCCTACGATGCGCGCGCACAATACCTCAAACTTTTTAAGACTTCATAAATATAAAAATCATTTATATACTTTTAAATCTTATACGTTAGTGATTGATATTGAAAAATTGTCCATAGTATTAAAATAATTTATGCATTGTAAATATTAGTGATAAAAATTGTTTTGTAATCTTGAAGTGTATTTTCAAGTGTTTTTATATAAGTGAGGTTGTGTGCCCATATGTATAACTATGTCAGGTTGCTTGTAAGCTCCCATTGTCTCTTGCAGGGAGTGTCTGTGGAAGGTTTAGTAAGTAGTCTCCTGGCCGTTTTAGTGGGTCTGTGTTTGAGGATGTGTTCCTGTATGTATAATTTATTTGTACTTTAAATTATTACATTAGTATTTAATAAATAATTAAAAATGATAAATAAGAATACAATTTCAGCATATTTAATGATTTTAATTACTAATTATTATATTGTTTATTCAACTCAATTATATAAATAATTTTATGCATGTGTTTATATTAATATTAAATACTAATTGTTTATTTAATTTTTTTAATTGATTGATATTATACTTTACTAATCCTATTTATAATATCAATAGTATGGTGTCATTAATTTATTTTCATTTATTGTTTTCATGAAAAATTAAAGTTAGTTTTTTTTAATATGTCACGTATGACTTGTAACTCTTGTACATAAGTACACGTAAACTTTATTTTTAAAATAGTGTTATATTTTCGTACCTGGCTGATTACGTTTTATCGCTTACTAAATTTTTCCTATTTTGAAATTTAAAGTGGAACTACTCATTACCAAATTATTATACAACTAAATATCAGATTCATTTGTTATAAAAATAACTAGCGAAAATTGCAGACATCTTGCGACAATGGTGACATATTTGCTTCACTTCTTTTCGCGTAGAAAAATGTCATTACGTAGGTACTATCAATAATCAGAAATATTGGTTTTTGTTCGTATTATAAATAACACCAGAAGAAGACTCAACAAAGCGTAAGTTTTCCTTGAAAAACTGACGAGAGAAATAAGAATGAAGCAGAATAATAAAGTAAAGATAAAAAAAACTTCAGAACTGTTGCGATAAGGCAGACAGTCAAGGCAGATATTTATACGTGACACGAGTTGGAAAATCAAGACATCTAGAATTAGAAGGAAAGGAGAATAAACTGAATCCAGAAAGAGAACGTAGAAGAATGGGACATGGTAAATATCTGGATAAAGATGTGAAGGAATTGCAGCAATGAGACGTGACTAACATTGAGATATAAAAATACAGAGACAAAAAGAAGGAAAAAAGAGAGAAAGGATAAAAATGTTAAACGAAACACAGGGCTTACATTTTAATAACTATGTCGACCTGAAATAGCGAAAACAGGAAAAGTAAATGATCAAGAGGTGAACCGCTGGCAAATAAATCACAATGATAAAATTGTATACCCTTCACATATAGCAACATTAAAGTCGCTGAAAAAAAAGCAAAGCTTTGCTTTCTTCGTATTACTGTTAATTAGGCCTACATTAAATTTATTTCCAAATGTATCTAGTTTTGAAATGCTAGAAATATATACATAAACTTTGTAAAAAAAATCCATGATATTAGTTTTTCTTTGCACGGATGGTGGCAAATATGTCATTTTTAAAATTCATATCGAATTTTTTAATCAAAATGTTTGAGACTTGTCAGATATTTCACAACACTATATTCGAATACTAAAAATATTATCAAACTTTATTTTTTCCTTCAATATTAATATTACTAATAACTAAATTGAATATAATAATGTTAACAAATCTTTTTACTACCCTTCATTGAGTCCTTCGTGGTTTCAAACCCTTACTGCTGTTAATGATTTTTAACAAATGACAATAAAAACCAGGTTGAAGTTTTTTTTCTTTACCTCACTACAGGTATTTTATTCTTCTTTTTTTTTGCTTGAATATCTCCAAAAAAATATGAAAAAAAAATTTGATTTAGAAAAATAAATCCAACGCAGTTCTTTTAGTTCGTTGTTATTTTTTACGTGCAGAAATCTTATAAACGTCGGAGAAATGACGGGAAAAGATACGAAGTAAAAGAGTTCGTGGCGACGATGGCGTGGATGGGCTGGGAGCGTCGCTAAAATAACTCGTCATTTCATTTCCAACCATCCCCCCCCCCCCTTGAGGCACCCTTGGTACACAATCCACAATCCCCTCCCCGCGGGCGTGACTGTCACGTGATGGATCACGCAGGTCCTCGCGGGCTTAACTGTTTCTCAGAGCAGGCCGCGTCCGAGGAAGAGTAACGCCGATTGTGGCTTTAGCTGAGGATTCGCTGGAGAATTGTGTTTGTGTCTTTCTTTTCTTTCCCATCTAGGTTGTATTGCAGAGAGGACGCCATCCGAGATATATTTGGACGAATGGTCCACTCACGGTGCCAAAATTTTTTATATATGCTCTAAAGATTTATATATATATATTTTTAACATTTATATACGAAAATTTGGGCTTAGCATCTCGTCGAGGTCCTTAGATATGGAAGTACACAACATAAAACATAGATATTGGGAAAAATTTCGTCTATGGCTCATTTAGGATCCATCACAGCATTCGCTTGAGGTGAATTCGAGAAACAATTGGGGATCGAAATCTGGATTTCTGGGACGAGATTCGAACCTGAGACCCCTGAGTCCTGTATCTTATCACTAAACCGTCTCGCTCGGTCATCGGTAGGGCATAAATCTTTTTGCAGTTGACACAGGTTTGAATCGTTTCCGAATCTCTCTCAGGTCACTACCAGGTGCATTAGATCGCTAGGCGAACAATAGCGATCCACACTTTTAAGTTTTAGTTAATAAAAAAAACAGTTATCGTCTTGGGATGGTAACTCAAAAACATTAAAATAAACTAGCGAATAAGCGCTGCCTTGTTAAAATTCAACCATAACCTAATTTCGCTGGCTGTATTCCAGAATTTGTCCAAACCGAATCCCAGTAGGGAAACTTATTGGAAACCATTTTGATGAACGGTGCCCCTGCGCGTGGCTTCAAACTGGTCTCAACGCATTCTATCGGGCGTTTCGCAACCATGGATACAATTGTTACGGCAAAAATACTAGCGATAACATCATCGTACAAAAATAATACGGCCTTTCTAATATTCGAAGTAATTTTAAAGTTTCTTTTATTTCTTGTTGACCACTAAAGTGTACAGAATGTATTCCATAATATATAGTTTCACTATCATTAAGATTCATTTGGTGCACCAACACGCTTGGTATGTCCCCCGAAGATCACAAAAGAGACAATATACGCGTTAATGGCGCCATCTGGATGAAATCACAGAAAAGTGAGCTCTGCGCATGCGCGGACGTTTGGACAACAGGTAGGTCACGTATAGGATATCGAAATCCGTTCTCTAAAAATAGTGGACTGGCCCTGTCCAATATAAGGGTTCGGGAGCGGTTTTGTGCACTTGGAATACGGTTAGGGTGGTACAGGTGTAGCCTATTCATCACCCAAACCCTTATTTTCGTGTCTTGGAATACTGACCTAAGTGCGTTTATTTAAGAGGAAGGAGGGGGTTGTTATGTCACCACGGATTTCGGTTTTGTTTGCAAGCACAAAATGTGTTTTCGTAGTGAAGATTATTTTAATATTAAAAGTCTCCACACTCTCTTCTAAACCTGTTGTATTGCAATATGACACCACAAACGTTCGTTTTCGGCTACTGAAACATACATTTTTTTTACATAATAATTGTAGCTGTGTTTAATCTAGAACATGAAAAGTCTTGTAATCAGGAATATTAAATATAGGCCTAATCAAAAACCGGTATCATGTGACGAGTACACGCCAAAAAATGTAAAGATAAATAAATAACACTTTTTGAAAAAAAGAATAATTAATTTTGGTTTTTCTCTTCCAGTCCGAACCACGTTTACTTGTAGTACCTACTTTTTCTCGGTATAATTTCTCTGATTTGAAGTGGTTTCGCGTGGCCCGTCGTCCCGGAAGTTCGTGTTAACGAGGCGGGCCGGAGAGGACGACGGAGCGACATTTGGTCGGTGGGAAATGTCAGCGCGACCAACGGTCCGAGGGGAAACAAAGACAAGTCAGTCGGCGCCGACCCGCGGCAAGGAGCCCATGACGCGGCCGGACGGCCGACCCCCCGACCCCCCGACCCCCCGACCACCCGACCACCCGACTCCCCCGACTCACCCGACTCAACCCGACTCCCCCGACCCCCCCGACTCGGCGCCGCTAATGACCGAGGATAGCGCGCAGCGGGGCGGAAACTCGGTCGAGAGACGTCCAGTTCGGGGGGGTTTCGGTTTGCGCTCGTCGAAGTCTCCGCAGCGCCGTCTTGTTTGTGCACGGGGGGGGGGGGGGGGGAAGGGTTTCATAGAGGGTGGAGAGGGGTAGGAGAACAAGCCCGGGCGCTTGTACCCGGCTCGGAGCCACACCCCCCTCCCCCCACTCTCTCTCTACGGCTCGCCGCTCGCGAAGATTCTCCGACCTGCGATCTAGCTGCGGTCACACGTCAGCCCTCGGGAGGAACCCCCACCACAGGTCCCCGACGTCTCGCCGAGTCGCCGCCAGGCGCGCTGCTGTCGCAGGGCGTGAGGACTCGCCCGGGGTGGTGGGGGGGGAAGGTTGGATTTGAGTTTCGTTAAACGTCCTTTGCGTCTTGACATTGCGTTAAGATGCATCTTTTTTTTTTGGAACGTCTCCAAAAACGTAATTGAATTTTAGCGGAAGACGTAGTATTTTTAGTGGAAACGTAATTAGTTTTGTAAAAAAAAAAAAATATATATTTAAGTAGCCCCTGTCACAATTAGAGTAAGATAACATTACACAAAAAAATATTGGCAACGAAATTAGGACGAAACGGATTTTCAGACATCGATTGACTGAAAATCGCAACGTCTTAGAAAAATTGTAGTGTCCGCAGCCGGTCACAGTTCTATCATTATTGTGTTTAATGGAAGTGACTCTGTTTGACGACGGAGATTAAAATTCATACTCAACTAAATAATAGACATAGCCAAGCACCATTCCAGCTTATGTTTTGGGATTGACAATATTGTGAGGTTGAAGTTACAGCATGCCGTCTCCTGCACTGTTAGAAATGGTACAATTATAGATAAAATCGCAGCTTTACCGTAATTAAATTATTAAAATTCTATGTACTAAATATGTTCCTCTGGTCTCTGATAAATTACCGTTTATATGTTTTAGGAGTTAGCCTGTGCAGTGACGCTGTCACCGCCTGTGGTTCTCGATATGTAAGTACGTGTGTATTTTGTAATTAAAAATTTTTACGGTAAACAAAAATTAAAATAAATGTATATAATATGTGTTGTATGTATGGATGCGGGCCACTCGGTTACGTGAGTCCCTTCTGTGCATCCAAACCCAAGAGTCAAACCTTGTGAAGTGATTATTTATTTAGCAGTACGGAAGCACGAAGCGCCGATATGTAACGTGCGATAGCATATAACATGACGTAAAAAAGAAAATGAATTGTTATTAGGAGTATCAAACGTAATAGTATTTAGCACGTAACCTGACGTAAAAAAAATTTAATTACGTGCATCAACGTAGTTACTCTTTTTTTATGTGCTATCGCTAGAGGCATGCCGATTTCGCGAAAAGATTTCGGTACTAGATGAAAGATTAAAAACACTGTAGCATCGTCTGTGTTTCGTGATTGGGTGAGTTTCTTCCAGGTACATATCGATTGTAACAATACCAATCACAGTAATTCAGTGCGGAAGCAAACGCGTCCTGGGTGGTCGGCCAATTAAGGAAACGACTTCTCTCACAGACGGCCGCCAATCACAAGGAAGAAACCACAGGCGCGGGTATACCTTGTTGCAGTCTAATAAGTGTTCAGATCTTTTCGCGAAATCTGCATGCCCCTAGCTATCGCACGTTGCAAATCGGCGCTTCACGCTTACAGAAAAACTGATCCCTGTGAAGGCTTGACGCTTGGGGTTTGTGTGCGCAGATGGGTCTCACGTACCGCGGAGGTACATGAAAAACACATTATGCATTCTTTTAATTTCTATGTACTTTCCACTGCTTCACAAAAACCATACACTAAATATTTGTGCACGTGAAACCACAGGATTGGCAACGCAATTAAAACACAAAATGGCAGCGGCACGTCAATGCACAGGTTTTGTAATGTAAACTATAAACAGTTATATCTCAGAAACCAAAAGAAATTTCATGAACTCTGTTTCAAAGCGAAAATACAGGAACGTCAGAAATACTGCAAAAAAAAAAAAACACAATTTTCGGTATTTTATTTTATTTACGGGAAAGTTGCGACGTTAGAATTTTACTTTGGAATATAATTTAAATTTACAGACTTACACTGAAGAATTCACCTGAAATAAATGAACAGTTCTATTAAATTTCAAGTAAAGCAATATTTGTACAAACTACTTCGAATTCGACTTCAGATTTCTATATTATACTGTAAACAAGGCAGACAGGCAGGTTTAAGGAAGAGGTGTTTTCTAGTTGTTCAGTTAACAAAAAGCTTCTAAATGTGTTTCTTGGTATACAAATATTACTGTCGTGGATTCACGTTGAATGTAAGTAAAAAACAGTACCCGTAAATATACGAAATACGCTCACCACTGAATCACTGACTGTATGTATTCTGTTTTCATGGGCTTACAGTGTAACATCTTCCTAGCATTGCTGCCGAGTCCGTGGCGTGAACATAACATGCATGAAGACATAGCGTCCTATTTCGACGAGGCCGAAAGTTTCAGCATTTTTAGATGATTGTTATTTTCATAATTTTTCAACGGGCACTTTGATAATACTCTTGAAAAAAATTTATAAAAAAACAATTTCTTTCACTAATAATCAAAATGCGTAAATGTTTCAATTACATGGACCTGAATGTCACTAAAGTAAATGATTTAGAGCACATATATAAATTTTTAATTTACATGTAGCCATCTTTTCATCTTGTCAATTTTTTTGTTGCATGCTGCGCGCGCAAAGTAAAATTTCATTATTATCAGTTTTTTTTTTTAATGACACGCCTTAAGAAGTAATACTTGTAAGATAATAACCGCACCTGTCGGTGGGGTCAAAGCCCTGATGTCGGACCCTCGCCACGTCAGCGCCGCACACACACATGTTTCAGCACGTCAGAAGGATAGGTTAGGGGAGGAGGGTGGGGAGGGGGGAAGCAGATGTTTGCCCGGATCACGTAACGTTGTTAGCGCTGCAGCGCGTCGCTTCCCGTCGCTTCCCGGCGCATAATTAATTTACGAGAGGAACGTGTTGCCAGACGCGCTTGTTCTCTTTGTGCGCGCGGTTGCGTGTGGCGTTGTTGCTTTTTGATCCGCGCCGGCTAAATACACCGCAAACTTTGATGAAACTCGGCCCCTGTAATTAATCATCTTCGTGCGGCAGTCTTTCATACGCATTGCAAACATTGGTCCTTTTTTTTTCCCCGGCCGCAAGCTTTCGGCCATCATACATTAAAAAAAAAAAATAATCAGCAGGAAAACGGATTCAGTTTTGTTCAGTTTGTAAATACCTTGCTATATTTATAATATTTAAGTTTTTTTCATTCAAATCTCTTTGTTGATATTTTAAAGCCAACAGTAACATTCACGAAGTGCTTGTCAGAAAATCTCTATGCTATCCGGGAAAAATTATTCCAAAAGTAAAATTTCCCCATCCGAATGATTATTGTGACAAGACGGACTTCAACATCTCCACTAAAAAAAATATATATTTTTTTATTTTTATTTTTTAATGCGAAAAACATAGCAAAATATATTTCTATCACAAATCAATCTTGGCTGAAAAACTTTAATTGGTTAATTTATTTACTTAGCAATTACTAAATTAGTTAAATAATATATATTTACGATGAATATTATAGTATTTCACGAGTCTTGTAAGTCAATACTGTAACACGCTGAACTTTTTCTAAAGACTTGATTGATTTCTTGGTTTATTTTATATCAAAAGTGCTGCAAAAAATATCGCAAAAAAAAATACGTAGGTATTTTTCTAAATTCTAATTACAGTACATAGTCTACGATTAAATTAAATTTTTTTAAGGTGTAACACTTAAGCTTTAGTTGGGCTTTAAGTTTCGTTGCGAATTTTTTAATATACTGTACACGAGGTACTTAAGACTGCTTCCTGTTATTTGCTGGACATTTACGTTGCACAACAGATGTTTAACTTGTTTGGTTGACTTTTTGTATTTGGACATTATTAGAGACCAGAAAAATTCGCGGGTTCATTTCGTGTTATGCTAAAATTCAAATAATTATACCTTAGTGCTGCTTCTGTCATTGGTTCTCTGTTAATATGGAGGGCTGAGGGCCATTTAGAGACCCTCACTTATATAAGTGTCGAATCACAGGCCACCCAGTCGAGACGACTCACAAGTCAACAGCCAATGAACAGTTGGCATTTGCCCGAGTGTGTAGAGGATATTGGAGTCTATCATGGAGGTCATTGAACCCGCAAATTTTTCCGGTCTCTAGTCATTATTGTCAAAATGGAAAACAGGGCTGGGACGAAACTACGACTCTTGTGTGAGACCTCTGATGCAATCTCACCGAAATGAGCCGATCAGGTACCAAGCGACACTGCTCGCTAGACCGTCCACAGATGATGTATCGTGTAGCTCGTGACACTTGTGTCTGCCTGCCGTTCGAAGTGACCCCCGTGCATAACCCCGCGCGTGTGTGTCGACCTTCTCAGCGGCCGCTGACGTGAAAAGTAGATGACAACGTTCACGAGTGAACAGGGAAACGTTTTCAAAACTACCAAAAACGATCCTTTTTTTCCGGTGAGAGAACTACCATGCGCACTCCACTTCGGTTCCTTCCTCCTCTAGTTTGCTCCAAAACTTGCAGACTTAAGCTATGATAAAGTAGTTGTTATTTAGCAAAATATATATATTCATGTTCTTCTTTAGCAAATTTTTTATTCGATTGCCTTGCAAAAAAAACATTTCATGCGCCTGAAAGTTAAATAATAGTGATCAATAATTCGTCACTATTTACCTCACTACAGCAAATAAAAATTTTAATAATTTGTTTTTCCTAAATAAATTGCGCTTTTGTAATACAACAATATTATTAAAAGTTTCTTCAGTTCGTTTATCGTACAGCTCGGCTTGAATCGGTATTTATGCATCAATTTCCCGAAATAATGAAGTGAGGCGCTTGAGATCGCCTTTTAAACCAAATTTTGCAATTTAATTTTTTTAATTTTCTTAAATGTTCTGAATCGTTTGAACTGTTAATTTTATTTTTAATAGCTGATATGTTTTCTGTAAGTCACGATAAGTACGCTAATTTTTTTGTATTTTCTCGTTTACTTGATTTAGTAGTTGTCTGGGCGTATTTGTTTACGTCTCTAGCTTACAAGTTTTAGTTATGTACTATTTAAAATTATTATCTATTTTTTTGTGTATAGTTTTGTTTTAATTTCCTGCTTGTAAGCTTTGTGTGATTTTGGACTTAGACCACCTTTGCTCGCCGTCAGGAGAGACTCCAGGGCAGGGCAACCCGGCAATCGCCAAGGGCTCCGCGCTGGTACTTTTAATTGTTTGTCTAGTGTACTGTTTAAAATATTGACGAAAATGGGAAAAGTAAAATTTAATTTCTCTATCTCGTAACTTTATGTGATGCTCAATACCTATTTCAATTTATAATTTACTAGGAGATTGTAAGACGCCTAAGGCTACGTTCGCAGAGGATGCATGTTCTGACGAAAAAAAACAGAACAGCTCAGATTTGTTCGTCAGACATATGTAGTGGTTTCGGTGCGGGCGTGTTCTGATATCAGTTTGCTGTCGTCCAACCACTAAAAAGTAACAAATAGAAGATGCGTGTTTTCTTGAAAGTCCGATATTAAAAGAATTTTTTAACGAGTAGTGAAAAAGCTGAATATGCTAAACGGATTTTTGGCCGCAAGAGACGATAAAGGAGAGTAACGAATGCTCATTCAAAATATTTTAAGGTGATAAATGTTCGCAGTAGGTAACTGCTCCCTGATTATGGCGACTGTAATGTCGACCGAGACGTCGGTGAATTATTCGTAGAGACCGGAAAAATTCGCGGATTCATTTCGTGATAGGCTGAAATTCAAACATGTGTATAATTCTGCTGGTTCTGCTATTGGCTCGCGGTTTAACTGGAGCTCTCTGGGCCAATGAGAGACTATCGACCAAAGAAGCGTCGAATCACAAGCTACCCAGTGGAGATGACTCACAATTAAGTAACCAATGAACACGCGTGTTTACTTGAGAAGTGCAGAGGATAATGGAGGCTATCCTAGAGGTCATTGTATCCGCGAATTTTTCCGGTCCCTAATTATTCGCCAAGGATACGGCTACAACCCAGAAGCCAAGCTACTATATTATAAGGTGGCTTTGTAAAAAAAAAAATTCCCACTAGCTGTGCTAGGTGTTCCTTCCCATTTAACCTTATTCCGTTTAGGTTCATATCTTCCCTGTTCTTACCGGCGAATAATTTTAATATGAGCCTTGTCGGCGGGACGCGGACCGTCGCGAGGGGACGTCTTGTCGCCGGCGGCGCCGTACAATGGCCGCGGCAGAGAACTCGCTCCATTCAGGCGCAGAGCTGCGTCTCCCGTCTCCCCTCCGGGAATCACGACTTCATAATTAATAAAGGACAATCTGGGAACAGCGCGCAAGGGCCTCGTAAAAAAGATGACTCGAGAAGGAAGAAGGGCGCGCGCCCTTCAGCGTCCTCGAAGTTGTGCGAGTTCCGTGCTGAAGTGGGGGTGTCCTTTCCAAAGGAAGAGGCGGGGGAAAGAAAGCTGAGAAGTAAAATAGGAGAGGAAGAAAAATAAAGAAATTTTAAGAGTTACATACTTTAAAATCCACGAGGAGGTAGGTGTGAAGGCACGATTTACCCAATTTCATTCTGAAATTAAAAAAAGAAGTTCCCATTGGATTTTGTTTGGCTGTGATTTATTTACTCAGATGTTAAACATACAATTAATATAAAACTAAACTGAATGATTGGCTTTATGAAAATGCATTTTTAAAACTTTTAAATAACTTTTATTTTTATTTTTAAATGGCATTCTAAAATGCGTAGTATTTAAAAAAACTTAAAAAACATCATCTTACTCCAAGGATCATCTTTTTTAAGTTATTGTCCCTTAAGAAAATGACTATGACTGTATATTAATAGCCAAGTAATTATTTTTTAGAAATAATAATACAACGTAATTATCAGTTTTTAAAAAAGTACTTTCATATTTTGTTTAACTCCTGTCTCATTTGCAACGGTGGCGACAGCGGATACCTCGATGGTGTCGGAGACTTCCATGGCAGCGACGCATACGGCACCGCAGATACCGATGGCATCTGTGATACCAGCTGCAGATGAGGCATCGAAAGGTGCTACTCCATCAGTTGAAATTTCTTCAGCAAACTATGAGACTTCAACGAACCTTGGAGTTTCATCGTACCAGTGAAAATATTGTGGTACGTTCATTCACTAAACCATCTGATGCTCGCAGGCAACGAAGAAACGGGTGCCCAAATAATGTACGGCAAAGAATAATGTTTCAGTAAATCAAATGTAATAAACTAATTTCAAGACTAGACAGTCTAAATCGACATCACAAAATCCGTCAGTTAAGCACAAGCAAAAACATGTTTGTAAATACTGTGGCAGAACCTTTATGCTAGAACAGCAGGCTATAGATGCCATGAAAACTGTAAATGTCTACTGCGATATGTCATTCGCATTTTCCCATGATGCACGGAGTCCCGAGAGAAGTAAATGTACGAAGAATCCTTCTCGTATGAAGTTAAGCTGTGACGAGTGTCATGCGTGGTTTACTCGTATTGACAGTTTGAAACGGCAAGCAAAAAAACTGTAAAGGTGGAAGTCCATGTGAATACTGTGGAACTACCTGCAGACATTTCGATTCCTCAGTTTATTTTGGACACTCTGATGCGTACAAGCACACAAGCAGATTTGCAGCACCCGATTGTGATGACGCCTGGACATGGAATTAAACCCAAGACTGTGCTCTGTGCATTGCAGGTGAATGATAATGGATTCCACTTGGCAAAACCTGCATTTCATGGAATGTTGAAAGACTGATATTATCTAAATACACTTAGTGAGTATATTTCTTGTATACCAAGGAGTATATCAAGCAGAACATTTATCAATCAGCTTACTGATTAAGAAGCAACGTACGGTCCATCAAAATATAACTTGTGGCTGGACTGTGTAGATAGTAAACCATGTACTTTAAAAGACCAAGAAAAGAAGTACATTTTCAAGACTATGACTTCTCTCATTTACGGTTCTGACGTTGTAAAAGCAGTCTGTTAAACACAATATCGAGAAACTCTGTCGGGAAGAGGAATACTATGCCATTAAAAGATCTGGCTAGTCTCTGTCTTCAGTTAACTGATTGGAACTGAGAATTAGTCAGTTAAGCCAATGCAGAACTAAATGTTTATTAGATTGCTAACTTTTCCAAGTGTTTTATAGTAGAGAATAAATTATGTAATATTTTTTTTTACTTCTAATTTTGTGGTGTTTTATTCCTCGAACATGTACATTTTGGTAATTTTAATTAATTTATCTTTTTTGAATGGATAAAGGATTGAACGCAGGATATGAATCAATGATTATTTTAACAATTCATTTTTTTGACGATTGTAAACAAATTCCGGAATTTCTAGCTTCAAAATAAAGTTTTTTTAAGATAGCAGCTTTATTACATTTTAATTAATTTTTTATAAATTTTAAAATTTTTTCCGAATTTCTAGCATGGACATTATGGTTTTTCAATATGGTGGACAGTTTTCAAAATGGAGGAAAAAATTTTTATTAAAATTTTATTTAATTTTTTTACATTTAATAATTTTAAGTTAAAATCGGGTAATAATTACGAATTTTCCAGATGGCGGCCGTAAGGAAAATTGTAACCTTAGAGAGTGGGGAATTCGATCACAAGATGGCAGAAAGTTACAGATTCCAAAATTGTGGAAATTAAGGTGGCAGATTCAAAGTGTCTGCCGGGGTCAAGGTTAAGGTCAACCAAGATGGCGGTCTTGACATCACAATTCAATATGTTGACCGTTAACAAAAAGAACAATGGTGACACAAACATTCAATTAGGCTGCAGTGACGTCAAGAGTTCGGGTCGGCACCTCTCGCACCTCAACTCGGAACCTGTCCCAGGACCCGCCAATGTATACTACATAAGAGCAGCTTCGGTAATTATCGCTGGAATTCATTACCGCGTTAGACGGCGGGCCCGGTCGAACCGCCAGAGGACGTGATGACGTCACGCCGGCGGCGAGCGCGCTCTATTAGCGAGGCCTGGGGCGACAGTGTCGCGTAGAGCAAGGGCGGATACAGTTCTGCCGGTTGATGAAAGGGGCTTGAGGGGGCGGAGGGCTGTGGCGAGAGACGGTAATCACACATTTGGTTCGTTACACCTAGCTAGCTAGCTAGTTAGCCCGGGAAAGGAGCAGTTGGACCGGCGCAACACTCGGGAAAGGGCATAAAAGGAGAAGGCGAGAATGGCAAAAGGCGAGAAAGGGAAAGGGCGGCAAAGCGAACCGGAGGAAACTGGCAATTAATTAGCGCGATTAATGCAGCGGAAATCTTTCGTTCGTGTTTCATTTGTTTTCAGTTTAATTAACAACACCTGCTTTCGCCCGAGGAAATGTAACGAGAAAATAGAAGAACAGCGCCTTCAAAAGAATGCTTTTAATTTATTCAAGGCACGACTATTTAATTATTACTCAGGTAGCACAGGGCAGCCTAAAACATTATACTGGACACGAAATTAGAATTCCAACGCGGTTTGTAATAATGAGACCTGTTTATTGCAATTCTATATTCAAACCAACGATGAGATTCAAATTCGGTAACGTCAAGTTTCGTTCGTATACGGTTATTCATTGCTACAGAAAACAATAAAAAAAAATCCGTAATTCCTTGCAAGATGGAAAATAAATGTAAGTTTTTCAGTACTCGCCTGTGATGTAATGAGGGGATTAATATGTTCTCATTTATCAAATAAACTTATAATAGGAAACTCGGAAACGAAGTGTGACGTAGAATTCTTTAAAATAATGCCGAGCGTGATAAATATACGAAAAGGATTAATTTTAGGGAGGGAAAAAGGTAAATATATTTACTCTTTTAGGTAGATTTCAAAGAAATACTACATATTGTAACAGTTACCTCGTTGTGACTAACGGGAAAAATTTTTTATATAGTATTTCGTTTCATGGTCCATAGACCCCAAAACCGTCGTCAACTCTAAGTATATTTATACCTATATATAGTTATATATATAACTTTTTGTGGACACGATAACACTCGCAATTATTTCACAAATAACTTCTAAACTGATACCTAAAATATTTTAGTGTAAAATCTCGTTCGAGTTCTTTAATGGGCATTATCCGACCAAAAAGAGGTAGAAAAAGGAAAAGTTTTTTTTAAGAAAACCGAAAAATTTCTGTAACTACCGTAATATGGAAAATATCACATCCGTTTGAACGTATTATAACTCGTAGGAGTAATGCCAAAATCATTTGTCTGAATAATTTTTGGATACGACCAACCATAACTCCAAGGAGTTGAAAAACCATGGGATGGAGGTCAAAAAATCATAACTTTCTTCGTAGGCACAACATCGAATTCGAACAGATTATGAATAAATCTTATAATTTTTATCTAAAAGCTTGTCTGAAACAATTACTGATTTGACGAACCACTGCTTCAAAAGATTGAAAAATTAAGGGTTACATTAAAAATATATATTCATAGCTCCCTTTGTAGGTGCATTATGAACTCCTATCGAATCGTATGTCAAATTTAAAATTTTTTTCTAAAAGCAATGTTTAAAAAAATTTTTGATTAGACTAAGAATTGTTGCAGGGGGTTGAAAAAAATAAGAAGGGGAGAATTTAAAAAAAATCATAAAATTCATACCATGTACAATGTTAAATCTATTCTGTTTTATTGAAAAACCTTACATTTTTATCTACATTGTTCGTTATAAAAAATTATACGATCAACCATTATTGCAAGGGATTCAAAAAACAGGGGTTGGAGGAAAAAAAAATTATAACTCCCTTATTAGGCAGAGCGAAATTTTAAACAATATAATAAAACAGCTCCGATGAAAGCGAAAAAGTCTTAAAAAAAACTCAACGCCGGCTTTTCACCAGATTTTCGACAAGGAAGTTTATTAAAACACTGCACATCTTGCACTGCACATCTTAACATAATTCACTGTACACTTGATATTATAAAGTTTCCCTTTGTCTTTGTGAACTTTGGTTCGCGCCATCCGCCGCATATGGCAGCACCGTGGTTGTTACACATTTCCGTTCCATTCACGGAGTCTCTCGTGCCGAATGCTGTAGGGGAGGCCGGGGCTAGTTGCAACACTTTTCACATTTTGCATTGTAGTATTTATGTTTCGATAAAAATCAAACTATAATAAAGGGAATGTTTTCTTAGATACTCTTAGGTGTCACATAACATTATCAGAACATAGAAAGCAGTTAAGTATTAAAATCTAGAGCTATGTATTCATGGTGATGTAAGTGTTGCAACTTGCCCCCGATCTGGGGCAAGTTGCAACATCAGCTGGGGTAACTTGCAACACTTACTCCCATGTATCAGAATCATCTGTTTCACAGTCGTTACACACATACATAGGGTCTTTTCTTGCACAAGACCAATGCGCCCATTTTTGGCAAGATGTGCATTGAACCCATTCTTCATTCCTGTTGTATTTTGTCATGCATACTAAACACACCTCGTCCTGTTCTTCACTACAACTATCTTCTTTAAAGTTTAATTTTCTTTTTGTTACTTTCTTACAATTTGCTGTCTTTTTTTCTTTCTTGTCATTTTGTGAAGGTTTCTGAATTTTCTTTTTATTGATTACATGTAGTTTCCTTTCTTCAGCTTCAGCCTTTTTCCTTTTCCTTTCTTCACTGTTACGTTTTTCTTCTTCAATCGCTCTCTTTTCAGGAGTGTCAGTGAGAACTGCAGACTTCCTTTTCTTCCTCCCTCTGCAAGAGGTTTGCCCTCTAGGTGGAGCTTTTGGGAAAGGACGCACAATCTCTTGAATGGATACACTTGGACCAGGTATTGCAAGAATGTTTGTTTCAGCACTTGTTTCAATAATGCTGGGTCCAGAATGCACATCAAGTTCAGAAGAAACGCTTCCCTGCATGCCTATCTGACAACTGTGTGGATCTGGTCGGTCAGTAACGAAAGCAGGGGCAAAGTCTTCTTCTGAAAATATGTTAGGGTTGAAAGGCGAAATACCAGTTTTTTGAAAACCTGATGTAATGTTTGCTGGTGTCATAGAGTGCAAGAAGGCATCTTTCACTATTGCTGGCAAATCGAATATGGTTAGAGTCTTGCCGGGATTTGTTTTGTGCCAGGAATTAATTCCAGTTTCACAACGCCTTTTAAAAGGTCTAAAAACTGAAACGTCCAAAGGCTGCAAGCGATGGGAACAGTGTGGAGGAAACGAAAGAAGAACTACGCCTCTTTTTTTGCACAAATCTATGACTTGGCAGCTGATGTGTGAACAGTGGTTGTTCAGAAGCAAAAGCACTGGATTTTCAGGAGATGGTAACGTAAGAGAGACAAAATGATCCATAAATGTGATGAATGTTTCCTCTGTTTGCCAACCAGATTTCGTGCCAGTACCTATGCAACCTATCGGTCCATCACGTATAAAATGATCTTTGAAGTTCTTCCGAGGGAAAATAAACATGGGTGGCAAAGTTGTTCCTATTGCGCACACAGCTGTCGCTACAGTAATCATTTCTCCACGTTCTGCTGCAGTTACTGATCCTACTTGTTTGACTCCCCTTTTAGCAACTATTTTGCCAGGTTTCAAAACAGTTGCCACTCCAGTCTCGTCCATATTGTAAATTCGGTAGGCTGAAATATTATGACGTGTGAGAACGGATGATAGTTTATTGAAAAATTCGGAAACGTTATGCATGTTGAACGAAGTACATCTCCCAAGGCTCGTGGCTCCAGGCTGCCTGACAGATAGTTCATTATTGCGCTTCATAAAACCTGAAAACCAATCTGGACCGGCGCACTCATTAACTTTCCAAGGGTCCGGAATCTGTAACCCCAACTTTAGTGCACACTCATATGCAAGCTTGCGCACTTCTGCTGGTGTTAGCCCAAACATAATTTCCGAATTACGTTTGAGATACTCGACAAATTGACACTCTTGTTCGGCACTGAAAACACACCGTGGCTGTAGATAACCCGCTGAGACAAAACTGAATTCAGGTTGTTCTGTTGTTATATCCATGTTTTTCTTCTTAAGTTTTTGTATGTATCTTGACAGTGTAGAGTAGTGCTATCTGTCGTACGGAACAGTCTTTGGAGTTTGGATTGGCTAAAACAAGTTTACCTGCCCTCTCCATGACATCCTGTGGTGTTTCCCCTCGATTCGTCTTCTTCTTATACGTTCTCATCGTAACTGCAATGGGAAAATAGTAGCTATAATATTTAAAAATAGTTATTATATTTTTTCACAAAATGCATATATAAACATAAATATTATAAACAGTAATTGCGGCATTCTAGTTCTCGATTATTTGCTTTGGTTTCAAATATTCGTAACATCTAAGATGAATTAAAACAATGTTTATGTATAAAATAGTTGAGTGAAGCCCTAAAAGATTACAAAAACAAATTATGTTAGTTAACATACGTGGGCTAATGTAACGCGAACATATCGGTATAAACGTTGAAATCGAGTGAAATACAAATGAATTGATGTTTAACATTTAAAAAAGTATCCTTGCTATCTGGGGTAAATTGCAACATGTGTTGCAACTAGCCCCGATATACAACTTGAATTTACTTACCGTCATTCACTTAGAGGCGTTGTTATAAAACAATTGTCATTATATAAAGATAAGTACAACACTATAAGCTGCCCTCAGAAGTACAAATATATTACATTTCGACAAACACATTCAACACAACAGCAGCTAAGTAACCCGTGCGTGAGTTTACTCGCGACTACAGTAGGAATGTTGTGCACGACTGAAGCCAAGCGCGATCTGTTTACGACTTGTCGAACTAATACCGTTAAGATTACGTGTGGTTCCTTTCCTTCCCGTAGTGGTGCGACGCTAGTATCATCGGTTAATGATTTAGAGCCACTGTTGCAACTTGCCCCTGTTGCAACTAGCCCCGGTCTCCCCTATACCGAGAGCTAAGATGTTACAAATAAAGCCTGTTTGGACCTACTTACTATTCGTGGAAGGAAAAAAAAACTAAACGGCGAATGGCCTTGTTTGCAAACTGTTGACCGTGACAAGTTCTGTCGGCGGATCCAGACGGTCTTGAACGCAGTGTCGCAGTCGACCGCGACGAGTCATGGTTGGCTGCCCTGCGCCGCGCCGCAAGCCACATCAGTCGATTCGCAGACTCGACTGGACCTTATTAATCAAGCCGCGCGCGTCGGACGGCGCTCTGCCAAAGGGAAGCCACTCGCACGGACGTAATGCCACACTCCCCCCCACCCCCCCTTCAGCAACCGCTACAAGCGTGGTAAGGTCACCGATTGGCGCCCAAGGCCGGGATTCAACACACCCTCCTCCCCCTTCCCCCCACCCCTAACACCATCCCCCCTCCAACCCTCCACCCTCCCCCTCCTCCCCCCTATCTACCCACCCTTACCCAATAACAAGGCCAGGTCAAACGCGCGCACGTACGCTCTCAGCGCGTGCCTATTGCGGTATAGAAGAGGGGGGGGGGGGGGAGGTGGAGGAGGGGGTGAGGCGGCATTAACGGAGGTTAATTAAGGTCTGATTTAAACTGACAGCGCGGCGTGCCCGGAATACGGTTCCCGGAGCCACTTAACGCCTGATATCGGTCGAGCCACGAGGAGCCAAGCGCTCGCAGCGACAAAAAAAAAACGAAACACGCATCGCAAATATTCGCCAAATAACGATTCTAAAACTAGTTCCCACAGACGTTTTAATTATACAGTACGTGAATTATTGTTTTTAGTAAAATATATATGTATATTCTGGAGTGTGTCCCCCGTGCGAAATATCGCACGATGATTTTTTTTTTATCACGCGTTATAAAAGTTATCATCAATCGTTTAAGAGCTATTGTTTGTGATAGAATAAATAGATTAGATCATATATTGATAGAAATGGGTGTTGGTAGAAATGGAATATCACTTTATATTAGTGGCACTTATGATAAAAATAATAGTGCTTATATTGGTATATCTCTGTTTCCCAGCATCGTAGCGAAATAAAATATACTTTGGGTTAGCTCGATTTCAAAGAAATTCTACCTATTGTAGCCAGTACCATGGTGCGACTTTCGGAAGATTTTAAAATAGGTTTTTGATTCATTGTCCATAGACCACAAAACCAAAGTCAACTTAAAGTTTATATAAGTTATCTCGATGTATATAAATCGAAATTTTTTGGACACGATGACTGTCGCAATTTTTTAACAAATCACTTCCAAACTGATACATAAAATATAGTAGTGGAAAATATCGGTAGAGTTCGTTAATGGGCAATATCTGACCAAAGAGGTATAAATGGGGAAGGTTTTTTGAAAAACCGTAAAATCGCTTTAACTCAATTATATGAAAAAAAAAAAAAAAAAAAACATCTGTTTGAACGTATTATAACATATAGGAGTAATACCAAAATCATTTGGTCTGAATAAGTTTTTCATACGACCAACCATGTCTTCAAGAGATAGAAAAAACAAGGGTTCGAGGACCAAAAAATCATAACTTCCTTCGTAGCGACATCTTATTAATTCGGATATTTTGTAAATATTATAATTTTTATCTAAATCTTTTGTCTGAATCTATTTGTAATCATACAAACCATTATTTCTTAAAGGGGTGAAAATATTAAAGGTAGAATGACAAAATATCATTACTTTAGATAGTAGGCCCTATATATACATATTTTTAAATCTATCATAATTTATTGTACAATGCATAAACATAATCTAAAACCTTTGACTGAAACAATTTTTTACTAACAAAATTATTACATTTAAAACCGGTTTTGAAATTAAAAAAAAAATTAGTAATCAATTCGTCGAAATTTATTCATAACCATCTTAATGTGGCATTAAAAAATTGTCAAAATAATTTTATATTACCGCTTATTAGTTGAAGAGATGAAAAATTGTGTTTGAAGATCAAACATAATTGCATAACTACCATAGTAGGCATAATATGAGATTCCTTAAGACATTTCATGCTGGAGGTATTAAGTTAAAAAACATTCAAAATATTTTTGCTGCATTTAATATGAGAAAATGATAATTTTTAGAATGTTGTCGAACATTAAGGATTTTATGTAGGCTAAATTAAGTTATTAAAATATCCGAGGAGTTTAAATAAGTTTAAAAAATATTCTCAGAAAAAAATGCCTACTTCGAAATATACCCACGCCTTTATATACGCTGTGCCGAAAGGGATTTTTAATTCTGAATATAAATTTTTGAACAAAATAATTTTTATCAAAATTGGTTATAAAGTTTTTTCGTGATGCTCGAAGAAAGAAACAAACAGACAAACATACAGACATTCTTGGAATTTTATTGTAATAAATCTCCGGCCCCCGGCATCGTAGCGAAATTAAATCAATAATAGTTTTTTTTTAAGTCTAATGAACAGCTTTTAAACAAAATCAGTTTTATCAAACTCTGTTCTGTTGTTTCTGAGTGATACTTAAACAGACAAATATTCAATACCGGTAATAATATAGAAATTAAATAACAAAATAATTCAATAATAAACTGTCCTCCTTAAAACTATTTTCAACTCAATAATATAAATATATATTTAATAATGCCAAATTTATGTGTATTAACTGCATGGTTTTTGTAGAAAAGGGATAAAATCATGTAAAGTTCTTATTGTATTTATATATATGATACTTGGTGTTAAGAAAAAAATTAATTTAGTTCACTCTGACAGCGATGAACGAATAGAATTTTCGAGCCAACATCTTAGCTAACATTTTAGAGTACAATTATTATTCCATAATTACTGCATCTACTTTATTTTAAATTTGTGTTATTATATATCTTTACTCATAATTATGTTATACCATATAGTGTCAATACGAATTACGTTTTTGATATCGTAAATACAAAATATTCAGTGTCAATCAAAAACGTTGAACTATTTATAAATAACAGTTAGAAAACAGAAGTCAGAAACTAATTCTCAAAAGATCCAAATTTGTTGTCTAAAAAAATAAGCGTCTGCTTGTAGAATTTTTCTTTTTCTTTTCAAGGATTGTTAGATGAAGGGAAATAAAACTTTGCAAATAATGAAGTATTTTAAAGCCATTTGAACTCTGAAGGTCTTGAAAATAAATGTGGAACACAAACGTTGGGGGTACTCGGGTTTAAAGCAAGCCGGACGGAGGCGCGAGATTAAACTGACAAAATGAATTGAATATTCCGGGTAGGAAAAAAAAAAACCACCGCGAAAATACGGGCCCATCGGAATTCGATATCGTGCGAGGCGGGTTCGCCATCGGGAGAAAGAAAACGGGGCTCGGTCGAAGAAGGAAAGGGGGAAGAAGGAAAGGGGTGGAAAGAGGGAAGGGGAAAGAGAATAATAAAAATATGCCAGCTGCGCTTGGAACCAATAACTTATTCCCGCGCGTGCGCACAGAAGGGACGCCCCCCCCCCCTTTTTTTTTGCAGTTGAAATCAGAATCGATAATATGCGCCGAACGCAATTCGAAATTTGCGACTCGGAAATGACACAGTTTCTATTCCGGGCTCTTCGGATCGTGGAGAAACTTTGCTTACTTTCCTCGCGTTTCAAGACAAACGAAAAACAAAAATTTATACATGTTATTTTTTTTTTTAGCAATATTTTTGCCGGCACAGCATTTCATTGCAATTTGTTGTAACGTGTCGTAACAGAAAGTCGTCTACGTCGCTGTCTCGCCAGTTTTTGAAAATTGAATTTGATGGTAACCTACGCGTGTGTTGAAAGTTACATTTCGAGTTGTGAAACAAAATTGTATATCGTATAGAGGCATCGTGTGTCAAATAAATGTATCACTCGCCTTCTTTCACACTTAAATTGTAAGCAATTTTTGTAAATAAATAAAATAAGACCTTATTTTGAAGACTAAGCACAACACTTCAAGGTGGGAATTGAAATGCTTTTGATTGTTGGAGACGTGAGCTAAAGTCTCGTTCTAACTCACCATGTCGGCATTATCGTTTCATTATATAGGTTAAGGGTTATTTGTAGATTTATCACAATATATATATTTTTTAATTTCTTGTTTGGTCACAATTTTTTTCTTTACATATTAACCTAACTTAATTTGCGAGTTAAGATATGTCAAGCAAGTGATTTTAATTATAAAAAAGTGAGTGTACACTTGTCTACGTGCTTTAGAAGTTATGCTTCTGTGGCATTCCGAAAATAATATCCTGAAACATTTTAAAATTACATATAATATGCCACTATGTATAACTACTTGTTTATGTACAAATGACGTAAATCAGGTTGTAAATACTTCCTACAAGCAAACCGTATCCTTATTGAGCCGATTAAATATTTAATAATTAACAACGAAAATTTCATCATGAAATTCTTACATTCAACTTGGCATCAAATAAATCTAACAGTTGATTTCGTGATTCTCTAAAGTGTAATGAATGCTACGCTACCTCTTGATTTTGATATTAACTATAAGATTATCTGAATTTATTTGAATTCCAGCAATCTAACGTTTTTTTTTAAATTTGACATTATTTATTGTTATGACTATAAATGACAACAAACCATTATCACAGAATAGATTCAGTATTATAAAGTTTTATCTTTTAATACGTATATGCTGTGTGTACGTTCCGTTATGTTCACGAAAGCAATATATACTGGTGAATCACGTCGATTCGCCATTTTTTCGAGATTTCTGTGCCGAAAAAAAGCATAACTTCAAGAATTTGCGTGACGTTTTACTGCTCTTAGAAAACAATTGGAAATTATTAGATGTCAAGAATTGTGACGTGCAAGATAACGAGTAAAGATCTAGATTTGGAGCGGTGACAAGAAGAAGGAACCGAGCGGCATGGCGAGTGTAACCGAGCCTTCAGGAGCACAGCTGCAAGGGGAGTTGCGAACGGCGGGGACTGCACCAGCCAGCAGCGTGTGTGTATCTCCGGCAACACTCTACACGTGCTAGCGGCAGTGTCTTGAGGAGGATCTCCGGGCGCGACATTACAAAGGTCTGTCACAGACAGCTTCGAGGCGTTACTCTCAGGCGGAGACACCTTGCGCGCGAGTGACGCGAACAACAGGGTTGCCGTAAGCAAACGATTCCCAGCTTTGCAACAGAGGGCATTCAAAGATTGTTTAACCACGCTGTTTGAAACCAGATCCCAGTTGTTTCGAATCAACACGAACCCCTTAAATATTAATGTTATATCATATGTTTGTGAAATATGGTGTATTTATCAAGAAGCGAACGTAAAGATTATCGCAATTTTTTTCGTTTCTTTATTTCTTATGCTATCATGACAATATTTATAATTAAATTTATGTGAAAATCTTACTATTACGAGGCCTATTCGTAGAGACCCGGAAATTTCGCGGATTCTTCTGGCCTCAGGATAGAATTCAAAGTTATAGGTGTGCTCGACCCATGTTAACTTTCTCATTGGTTGATTTCTTAGCGAGAACATTTTTAACCTTGTTAATTATTGGCACTAGCTGATTCGCTTACTTCTCTCCTAGCTGGACATCATTGGCTTACGATTGTGTAGCGGCGCGTCCAAACAACAGCGTGCCAATCATGAACCCAGTGCGAGAGTGTGAAGCTTTGCATTCTAGCTTGCGACTAAATGAATCCGCGAAATTTCCGGGTCTATACCTATTCGTATAGGAAGCTCCGATTGGTCATTAGAAATAATAAACTCGTGAGAAGTAGTTTTTTTTTTTAATGAAAGTTTTAGTTTACTTACACATCTACTTCACATTTTTACATAATCGCCATTCTGTTCCAAGCACTTTTCGTAACGCTGCACTATTTTATTTAACATCTCTCTATAGAAGTTCGCTGTCTGGCTGGGAAAGGAACGATCGCCTTGGTCATAGGCATTGTGGACATCGCATACGCAATGCGTGCAGCCACGCAAAGGCGCTTAGTAAACATTACAATCTCCGTACTCGAGTTGAAAAAAGAAGGCTACCGTTTTTTTTGTGACGAAAAGGTCGTCATTTTCATTGATTTAATGAAAGCATACATTACAAAGTTACGATTGCGCTGTGTTTGGAACTAAATGGCAATTATGTGAACATGTAAAGTAGAGCTGTAGTAAACTAAAACTGTCAATAAAAACTTTTTCTCAAGAATTTATTTTTAATGAATAAACGGAGATACTTTAACGAATCGTCCTCGTACTGCTAGATTCCCCTGAAAGTAAAATTATTAACCAAACAACACGCAACGAATAAATGTATAATTTTCAATAAATATTTTAAAGAAACAAGTGGTTAAGTTTCTTTCAGGTAGTACGTTAACTGTTAGTACATGAATCACAGCTATTTATTCCTGAATGTCCCGGTATAGTAAGGTAATCACTTCTCTTGAATTCGGTCACCAATCACAACGAAGAAACCGCTGGCACGCGCATAATTTATTGCACTATTATGAGCGTTCACAATTTTATTTTCGCGAAAAAGTTGAAAAATGTTCAGTTCAGCTGAAATGTAAATATACGTTAATGAATGCTACCGGCAGTTTTAATCCAGACATGATCAATATCACCGGTGATTATTTTTCCAGCTATTGCAATTTCGCCTGAGATTACAGCAAGGAATGTCATTTATGTAGATTTCATTCACAAAAAAAAAACCTAGTAACATAGACGTATTAAATTTCGACGAAGATTACGCGAGAGAATGATGATACCAAGACGAGGATACCAACTTTGATGGACAAGAGTTCAGCTGTCAGGAACGGTAGCCACGCCCAGCGGGCGGGGGACCAATCAGAGGGTGTGACGTCACGCAAGACAAGTGGAGTGCTCGAAAAGTGTGGGGTTCCAAGGAAACCGTTATTCGACGAAGGCCGCGTCGCTCAACTAGGCTGCGCGGCTGATGATTTTAGGGTTTAGAATCCGTTACATTTCGTAGTAATTTGCGCAGCTAGGGGATCGGTTTCCTTAATAAATGAACATCTTGATACAAAATAGTTCCTCTTTCGCAGTACATAAAGATTAATGTTAATATATTCAACTATATATATATATGAGTTTTTTGTGCTAAAATTAATTTTTGTAAGTTATCCTTAAATGGAAATTAAACAATCTTCTTTCCTTTTATCTGTTCACCGTATCAAACAGCAATCTTTATTTTGTATTCTATTTAAGGTTTGATTTCATTGTGCTCAAGGCATTTAAATATGTTTTAAATCATTATTACTGCTTTAATTACTGGTGTATTTCGTAATTTATGTTTCTTAATTTTACTGCGAAAACAACATGTTTTACTGTAAAAGATATATTTTATTTTCAGTTTTGATAATTTATTCTGTTGTTCAACGCTTTGGTATTTAGCGTTCTTTAATCTTTTTTTTGCAGTAGGGTAGCCTACTTAGTTAATTTATTTTTCACAGTATGTTACCAACTGTGTGATTCAATTGGTTCATAAATTTACTTTTTTATTTGTTGTGTGTAATAAGACATTGCGAATGATATAAATTGTTACCTATTAATCCATGGTATCTTTACAATATTTACTTTGCAAAATATGCATTTAATACCAAATTTACTGTGTTTATGGTGAGCGTGTGGTCATAGCTCTGCCGGGCATGCGCTGAGGGTGCCTGCCGACTGTGGCCTTAACCAATCGCGTGTCTGCTTTGGTCGCCGGACAAACCCGCACTACACGAACAAGTCCGTATTGCACGGTCGCACTTAGCATCAACAGGGAATCGATTTATCTGAGGGGGAAGCGGAGGGAACGGTAGCTGAAGCCATGGAAACCTAAATAATTAACGCCCGTTCCCTTTTCCCCATCATTTTTTTTCCCTTCGTCTCCAACCACCTACCTACCACCCGCCGCTCTTCATCCGAACACACCAACCGAGAACGCACTTCATAATTCTTTCTCTCTTTTCCCGGCGTTGATACTTACAGGGCTGCGTTCCGTACTGTTAGGGACAGGAAAAATTGGCGGGTTAAATGACCTCTCGGATGAACTCCACAGTTCTACGTACACTCGGTCAAATGCCACCCACTCATTGGCTGCTGTCTTGTGAGACGTCCCAACGTAGCAGCCTGTGATTCGATAAAGCTTTGGTCGGGCGTTTCTCATTGGCCCAGAGACATCCAGGTGAGATGTGAGCCAATATCAGAGGCAGCACTGAGGTATAACTATTTGTATTTTAGCCTATCGCGAAATGAATTCGCGAATTTTGACGAAGTTTGTAACACCCACGGCCCGCGAAGGGTCGTTCTTTAGTCAACGTGTTCTTGGTAGTTTTTGGGTAACGGAACAGATAACGTGCACTGAATCCAGCTTTAGCTGTGTGTCGATGGCTGGTAACGATGACGTGCGAAAAGAAGAATAATTTTTTTTTATATAAAAGCATTCTGGATTTGCTGACTTAGAAACAGAGGTGTGCCTTCGTGGCCAGAGTAAACTAAAAAACTTCTTGGCATCTGCGTTGAGACCATGTCTGTGTGATGTGCCAGTCGCATGGGCGTGCCTTTCTGCAGCTTTCTTCAAGAGTGGTTGACAACTCGAATTGTCAGACGTGGCCTCAATCCAAAATAAAAAAAATAGTTTTAAGTAAAATGTAAAAAAACTATACTATTTGAAGAAAGTTATTGCTTGGATGATATGTGGGCCTAATTAAAATAGGAAGATAAATATACTACGCAGTATAAATCATCATTGCCAAAAAATTTAAACCGGTAAGTAGACTATAATATTTTGTATATTTCAGTTGAATTTACTCTATATATATTTTTTGAGCAATTTGGAGTGTGGTGTGAAGATAAAAAAAATTATCTTTACCTTTGAAGTTATATCAACGCTGTAACGTAAAAACACATGCTTTCAGGCAGTGTGTCTAAGTGGTGATTCTTTTGGAATTGAATAGTTTATTTATTTTCTCATACTTGGAAGAAATAGGTGGTTCATTATTCCAAAATTACAGACGTGAGTTTTGGACTCTTATTTATAATTAGTCAATAATATGTAAAGGCACGAGAGTAAAATGACCCTTAACACTATTTTTTTTTTCAATTTGCATAAGTATGCTAGCTAAATTTGAAACACCTTGTACGTTTGTGTACGTTCGTTCCAGCGGACTATACTCCAGTATATAATTTTGGGTCTGGTCGGTGTTACAAATTACACTTTGAGAAGTTGACGCAATGTAGCTGTCAATTCGGTTCGTTTTCGTGGGCGAGTGAAAAGCACTATCTACAGCGGTGAAACTCGAAAGCGACCGAAACACCAATGCGCACTAACAGACCCTAGAGGCCTGTGTTTTGCCACGTCTGTTCGAAAACGCCCGGATGTCGAACGATTATTCATCAGTCATCGCGCACGCGACAAAGGATTCGTCGCTAACCGATGGAATACACCCCCGCTCTCCCTTCCATACAACTCATTTAAAATTTTGCGGCGTGAATTATTAATTTCCCGTCCTTTGAGGTTCAGTGGCGCGATGGTGATGTGTTCGAGTGGAAGTTTCGGAATTTGGAGGGGGAGGGGGAATTTTATTTTTTCCAGGCAGATGTATGAGCGGATAAATTTCGTTAAACTCTCTGACTGCGGGACACTAGTGCTGGGATGACAAATACAAAAAATATACTTGAGCTGAAATGTCTATGTCAAACTTTTGTGAGTAAAAATAATTTATAAGATGGGACTTAAAAAAAAAATACTGACAACGCGAGGGAGGATTGAAGGGTGGGGCAGAAAGAGTAGAAGTTTTGTGACCACAATAAAATATTTTATGAGAATCCACCCAGCCAAACGTTCCTGGTGAGAACATAATAATTTTTGCAGTTACTCTTAAGACTATCCTTTGAAAATAAAAGTATTTTTATAACCTTCATATTTTACCCGTTCGCTCCAAATTATTTCTATACTTCCTCACAGCAAATATCAAGTTGTTTTTCCACAAAATAGTTTGTGATTGTCCTCGATACAGTCTTTTTTCTGTTCATAATCAAAGTTTTTCCACTAATTTTGGCACGAGTTATTACTGTTTAATGTTAAGTGGTGAAATATAGCCATATTATATTTAATGTTTACAGAAGAAATGGGAAAATTTTTTCAACTACAAATAATTAGGTTGCCAGCATATCACAAATTTTATCTTTTTTTTTTTTTTTTTTGTTAAATCGGCATGAACAACGTTCAAAATAATTTTATTTGTTGAAAGGGATAACCTACACTCTTGTGAGTTGTTTTTAAAAAATAAATTTTTAACTAAGCTTTTTTCTTCGTATTTTTCAATGAATGTTTGTACGGTAAACTTAGCTTCATAAATGTACACGTCTGACGTTTGAAACTTGAAATTGGAATTCCATTTTTCAGTGTGATCACAACTCCCACTTTAAGTCTTTTAATATATACTATTAACAATTTTTAAGAATGCGCAATTTCAAGCAAATATTAAATATGTAAAACATTTGTAATTTTTTCTTTTGAATTACGTCCATTTGAACATTTCATTTTTCGTTGCAATAAAAAAAAAGCATCCTCTAAGGTTAAAAAAAAATCGGTAGTACAAATAGACCATTTCATAAATAAATAAATACTAGAAGTTATTTGATTATATCAAAAGTAAAAATAATTTAACTATACGTTCACAGATTAATTAATCTTTCAATTTATAAGAACGACGAGTTACCAACAATTGTGTCACTACAAAAATAATATCATATTCGGTTAAATATTTTCCAGTTAGACATAAATGAGCCTGATACAATAATATCCTCTCATTAATTGTACAGAAACATATAAAACAGTGCGGTTGTGTGAAAAAAAAGAGGAGTTAACTGGGATTAACTAAGGTCTGCCCGCAAAAACCCACTTCTCACGTGTTTTATATGTAGTTTCTGGCTAAGCGGGGCTTGAATCGGTTTAATTTGCATCTTCATTTCATAACCCCCGTTCAACTCCACCTTAATGGCACCATAAAAAAATCTTTTTTATTTTTTTTTATTTTATTGAAGCTGCAAATGCTCTGATTCAAGTACTTTAATAATACTTCAGCAAAGATCCTGAAGAGATTGCTTGGGTGATGAAAATTCGTTTATTTGCCTTTAACAGTTATAACCTTTTCTTAATGTTATCAAACTTTGCAAATAATTTTTTTCTCTCCTATAATAGTCTGACGTGCGCAGAGTTCCAACAAGGAAAATTTTCTGCAGTTTCAGCGATAAATATTTCCTACGTTGCACTTTTCGCTAATGCGCCACAAAATAAAAGCGCTGAATATCCACTCTCTCTCCAATTATTTTTTATCGAAAGATAGATGTTTTATAGAAGCGTTTTCAAGGAAAAATTTACGCCAAGTTGGCAGGATTTAGAGATATGTAAGAAGTGTCTCTTAAAATAAAACAGTAGCCATGATGTTACATCACTCGGCTCCCAAAAAATTCAATACTAAAGTTTTTTTTCAAAGGGGTCAAACCCAGGGTCTTCAAATGTGGGAATCATGGTAAACATAGATGTGTTGAGCAGTTTCCTTGGAGCAGTTTCCTTGGAATGCATTTCATCGCATTTGTTAGCAGAGATTCACGTTAAAACCCACTACTTGGAAGCCCGCTCATGATTTCTGAAACCTTTTTACAAATAGCTTTTAAGAGACTTATCACGAACCTGTAAAAATATATATTTTTGTATCGTTTTAAACTTTTATTTCACGACCAAAATAACTTATTTTTGGCACAGTGTTACAAGTGGCATAGGGATGAGTAATTCCTTCATTTTTAACAGTGAACTAAGTAATAAAAGAGTTGCCACTTAGTCTCATAGAAGCGCGTTACAGACGAAAATAATGCACACCAATCAAGCGTGCTTGGGGCGGACACTCATGAGCTCCTATCACGTGTGTTGAGCTACTCGGGAGAAGTACAGCGTGCTTGGGGCGGACCCTCGTGAGCTACTCGAGAGGGGTACAGCGTGCTTGGGGCGGACCCTCGTGAGCTACTCGAGAGGGGTACAGCGTGCTTGGGGCGGACCCTCGTGAGCTACTCGAGAGGGGTACAGCGTGCTTGGGGCGGACCCTCGTGAGCTACTCGAGAGGGGTACAGCGTGCTTGGGGCGGACCCTCGTGAGCTACTCGAGAGGGGTACAGCGTGCTTGGGGCGGACCCTCGTGAGCTACTCGAGAGGGGTACAGCGTGCTTGGGGCGGACCCTCGTGAGCTACTCGGGAGGGGTACCGCGTGCTTGGGGCGGACCCTCGTGAGCTACTCGGGAGGGGTACCGCGTGCTTGGGGCGGACCCTCGTGAGCTACTCGGGAGGGGTACCGCGTGCTTGGGGCGGACCCTCGTGAGCTACTCGGGAGGGGTACCGCGTGCTTGGGGCGGACCCTCGTGAGCTACTCGGGAGGGGTACAGCGTGCTTGGGGCGGACCCTCGTGAGCTACTCGGGAGGGGTACCGCGTGCTTGGGGCGGACCCTCGTGAGCTACTCGGGAGGGGTACCGCGTGCTTGGGGCGGACCCTCGTGAGCTACTCGGGAGGGGTACCGCGTGCTTGGGGCGGACCCTCGTGAGCTACTCGGGAGGGGTACAGCGTGCTTGGGGCGGACCCTCGTGAGCTACTCGGGAGGGGTACAGCGTGCTTGGGGCGGACCCTCGTGAGCTACTCGGGAGGGGTACAGCGTGCTTGGGGCGGACCCTCGTGAGCTACTCGAGAGGGGTACAGCGTGCTTGGGGCGGACCCTCGTGAGCTACTCGAGAGGGGTACAGCGTGCTTGGGGCGGACCCTCGTGAGCTACTCGGGAGGGGTACAGCGTGCTTGGGGCGGACCCTCGTGAGCTACTCGAGAGGGGTACAGCGTGCTTGGGGCGGACCCTCGTGAGCTACTCGAGAGGGGTACAGCGTGCTTGGGGCGGACCCTCGTGAGCTACTCGGGAGGGGTACAGCGTGCTTGGGGCGGACCCTCGTGAGCTACTCGAGAGGGGTACAGCGTGCTTGGGGCGGACCCTCGTGAGCTACTCGGGAGGGGTACAGCGTGCTTGGGGCGGACCCTCGTGAGCTACTCGGGAGGGGTACCGCGTGCTTGGGGCGGACCCTCGTGAGCTACTCGGGAGGGGTACAGCGTGCTTGGGGCGGACCCTCGTGAGCTACTCGGGAGGGGTACCGCGTGCTTGGGGCGGACCCTCGTGAGCTACTCGGGAGGGGTACAGCGTGCTTGGGGCGGACCCTCGTGAGCTACTCGGGAGGGGTACAGCGTGCTTGGGGCGGACCCTCGTGAGCTACTCGAGAGGGGTACAGCGTGCTTGGGGCGGACCCTCGTGAGCTACTCGAGAGGGGTACAGCGTGCTTGGGGCGGACCCTCGTGAGCTACTCGAGAGGGGTACAGCGTGCTTGGGGCGGACCCTCGTGAGCTACTCGAGAGGGGTACAGCGTGCTTGGGGCGGACCCTCGTGAGCTACTCGAGAGGGGTACAGCGTGCTTGGGGCGGACCCTCGTGAGCTACTCGAGAGGGGTACAGCGTGCTTGGGGCGGATCCTCGTGAGCTACTCGGGAGGGGTACAGCGTGCTTGGGGCGGACCCTCGTGAGCTACTCGGGAGGGGTACAGCGTACTTGGGGCGGACCCTCGTGAGCTACTCGGGAGGGGTACAGCGTGCTTGGGGCGGACCCTCGTGAGCTACTCGAGAGGGGTACAGCGTGCTTGGGGCGGACCCTCGTGAGCTACTCGGGAGGGGTACAGCGTGCTTGGGGCGGACCCTCGTGAGCTACTCGGGAGGGGTACAGCGTGCTGGAGGCGGACACTCGCCAGCTACTCGGGAGGGATGGAGACAGACACTCACTGATGACGACCAGCTTGACCTTGGTGTTCTTGGTGGGCGCCACCTTGTAGTCGACGCGGCAGCGGTAGTCGCCCTCGTCGCGCGCGTCCACGCCGTCCACGGAGAGCGTGGCCGGCTCGGTGATGGTGCGGAAGTAGGCGCGTCCTTCCAGCACGTCCTTGTCCTTCCAGTGGGACGCGCCCTCCGAGTGCTTGCCGCGCACGTCGTAGCTGCGAGGGCAGGAGGGAGCACACGCCTTGCGTCACCACATCGCCACGTGACAAGAACAAGTTCAAACCTCCACATGCCGCTTGACTTTGCAATTCTCACTTGGAGCTCGGAGATTAGGAAAGTATACAGACGGAGCATTAGCCGTCAGACGCAAAGTTGTTTTCCCCCCACCCCCCCACCCCACCGGTTATTCCTGATTTTCACATACCAGTATGGCGGACGTATGTTTTTATTTGTATCAACGACTGTTGTTAAGCTGTTCGAAAGAAAATTAGATCAAAATATTACGGGTAATTATGTTATATATGTATACATATATAAGTACAAAACGAATCTTCATAATACAAATTAATTATGAGTTCACATTTTTCTCTAATTTAACCTCTAATGCAGGTACATCTGATACATCTATTAAATACACTGCGGCCATTTTTGGTACGTGTAGAACACTGAAATACCTCTCCCCTTTTGGCTTAACCTCCTTCCTCCCCCCGGGCTTAGATTCGGACCTTATGCTCGATCTGTATATTTCCCTAATCTCTGTTGAAGCTTCTCTTGGTTATAAATATGCAATACACAGTGTCATCTTATTTTACCATTGTTTTGTTTTTGTAGTCTGTACCGTATTACACCATCCATGCCATACTGCATTAGCTCAAGGTTACCTTGTTCTTGCAATTAAATGGAAGTAGGTAATAGGATACCAAATTTCGAATCAATATCAAACATGTGGAAGTTGCTCACATCCCTTCATCAACCAGAAAAGAGTTGATGATCTTCAAACTTCTGAACAGATTTTCTTGAATCATAGAAAAGAACACCCTCGATCAAGTCGACTTTCAAACAATAAATAAATAAATAAAAAACAGTTCATCCGTTTGGGAGTTACGATGCCACAGACAGATAGATACAAACACAGATACACACTTTTAACTAAAAACACCCCTCTGTTTGCATCAAGGGTTAAAATAGTGATCTCAGTAATACTGGGTTCCTTAAATGATTAATGCAATGGCGGAATTTTGATTTCATACAATTTCTTTGAACGTACGTCATTACAGTTTTGCTCTGTTTGTCATGGGAAAGGCGTATGTTGCACTGTTAAACATGAAAAGGCGTATGTCTAAGAAATTGTAACCCGGGCATTCCCAGTACCTTCAACAGTTCAAGTAAATTTTAAACGGTTTCCTAAAAACACTGCAAAAAATCTTGTCTTTTACAAGGAACATCCTTGGAAACCCAGTCTCAAATGATAGCACTTTTAATAATTACAAGGCAGAGCTTTGTTACGAACCGCTCTGCTGCTGACTCGGAGCTCATAAATGAGTCGTGCCAGTGTGTGTGGTCAAACACACTTCCGTCTCCACATGAGCGCTACGTGTAGATCCTCCAGCGGTATGTAGAGGGCATTTAGGATGAGCTCCTACTCATATTATACATTGGCCGGAGCACCCCATGCTTCGCTACGGCAGTCCACAGGCAGAGCACTCTCGCAATGCTCATTATTCATGTCCCTCCTCGTGGGTACGCCACTTTTGCGCCTCGAATGAAAAAAAATTAACTGAATCGAATTTTAAAAATCAACTTATAAACCAGAAATAACGTGTAAGTATGATGGTAAAGATGATGACTGGATTATGATACGAACGCGAGTGAGGCAAATACAAAGGAAAAGCCGTTGCCAGGAGAAAAAAAAAAGGCATCTTCAACCGTTATTCTACGGCCGTTTCCATGAAGATAATACTAAAAATGTGGTCAAAAATTTGCTAAAAAAAAACTTATAATGAAATTTCGAAAAAAATCACTTTGATGTGCAAACGAAACCAACCTGAAGTATCCACATACAGAATTTCACGGCTTTTGACCTCTTCATCACCACTCTACGAGAACTACAGACAGACAAGCTCCCTCCTTTAATAATATATATGTGTAATAATATCCAAATGCATTCAGCACACCCAACGGTAAAAATTTTTTCTAGGAGTTGTGAAAATAACGCAAGTCAAAAAACTTTTGTTCGAAGAAATGTGCAACTTTTTGAATGGCATAATGGTGATTAAACGCACCATTACATGGAATGATCTCTCTCGTGCTAGCGTGCTATCTTACTTCTGCGGGCTTGGGAGTAATACAGGTGTGTGTGTGTGTGTGTGTGTGTGTACGTATATTAGAAATACAAGGAGTACGCACGTTGCAGCATCTCCTATTTCAGGGGCAACAACAACACGACCGCCCATTACGCCATATCGGGATATGGAACTGAAGCAATTACAGCTGCCTGATCTAATCATCACCGCGGACACGCGTGCCGACATGTTCGGCAACAGTCGGAGCGGATCGGCCCCGGGACGCTCGGGAATTGGTTCTCCCTCCCCCCTCCCCAACCCTTCCCTCCCCTTCCCCCACGCAATTGGTCGTTGAAGGGTCGCCGTGCGGGGTCGGAGCGCGGCGTACCGGAAGCATCGGCCCAACAGGGGGTAGGGATGATAGGGGGTGGGGGGATGCGAGGGGTCGGCTTGATTAATTGGCCCCGCCCGCGCAGTTAGGGCGCGCAAGGGCGACTGAGAAGGCCCGACTCGGCCGACACTCGCGCGCGAGTTGACTCCGTCCTCGTTGTAGCTCGTGGACGAGCTGACTCGTGGTCCTCGGCCAGTCGGAGAAGTGACCATAAAGGAGTTGGGGGGGGGGGGGGGGAAGATGATAATATTGTGTCCCGCTCTTGCGAGGGCGCTAGTCTTGGCAGAGTGATGTTTTCCACAGATGTATACATGAATATCGTGGTGTTAGAACACACACGAAAAAAAAGTCAGAGGGCAGATGAACTGAATTATTTTAATTGAAATATACAAACACGTTAATCATCAAGTTATTTTGAAAACGGGTATTTTCGTGTGCCCTCCAAAAAATGAAATTAATGCAAATCTATTTGTTTACCATCTAGGTTGATTCACAAATATATTTGGAATAGTGTAGTAGAATTATAATGGGATTGCGTTATGAGGATATAGAGAATGTGCGTTCATGGCGAGATATGCATATACCATTATATAGATCTGGGAAATCCATTGAAACTTAAAACAGTCTTTTTGTGAATTTATTCTGCTGTTACTATATAATTTCGAGTATAAGTTTTAAGTCACCGAAAACTGATTGTTAAAGAAATATTAATATTTTCCATTAGTGAGTATGCTCTATGAATTTACCTATCACATACTGTGGTTAATAATTTCACGTACCTTTATTTAATAACATACATAAAATGTTAAAATAATTTTTTATTATTTATAGTTCTTAACTCTTAAATCAGAAACAAAATTAGTGTACCTATTTTTCAATTGTAGAGAATATTTAACACATCATTACATTACCAATTGAAAAACTAAATGCAGAAGTAACAAATATATTTTTACCTTAAAGAGAGTTGTTTTTCCCAAACTTAATTAGTAAATACATTACTGCAGGATAGTTAACACGCATTCATTTGCATTAAAAATGTATTTTAGAAAAATGTGATCCATGCTGGTATAAACTATTAACAATATTGATAAATATTATAATTAGGTTATTATTTACATCTGTGGACGCCCAAACCAATTTTAGATTGTGGTTCATAAAACATAGCAATTAATAACATATTAGTAATTTATAAAACATGTGAATTAAAAGGCTACCAAATCATAAGAAAAAATGTTTCATATGTTCTTAGTTCAAACAATTTCATGCTATAACCACAATTTCAGAATCTTCTTTTCTCTTTAACAACATCTTATAACCTCTCCACTAACGCAAGTTTTGCCTAAGTTTTGAATATGGTTTTAAGTTTTATACTCTTAAATTATGACACTATGTTGCAGGATGTAATAATGAAACAGAGCTTGATATTGCGTCCTGGGAAAGAAACACCATATACAGCTTATGCTGGCCCAAATAAAACATTAAACGTCCGGAAATTTCATCATAAAACGCTGTATATAAATTTGCTGTAAACTACGGTGGATAAAGAGGAAATAAAATATAAATTATGCACATTTTAATATTTTCTTGAGAGGAACATACGAAGATGGAGAGCGAAAATTCGCGATAACGAGGAATCGTTTTGCACGGCTAAGCGAATATCTCTCAAGTTCTTAAAGGTAACGGCCTTCCTTCACCAAATAACTTGCAGAGAAATTCAACTTTAAAAAAAGGAGATGTACCACTCATGTTTTTTCTCATGTAGGCCCTATCCTGCAAACATTCGCGGAGTTTAATCAAATTCTAGATCCTCGCTTCGAAATGGATGTGAACGCCATTATTTAGCAGTGATTCAATGAATTAACCGCCTGCTGATCAACACACCAACACTGAGGCCGGTATTCCAAAAGTATAAAAATAAGGATTAAGGTGTTACATATGCTACATATGTAACCTAATCGTATTCAGCCGTATTCCTAGCACATGATGGGACACTGCCTCTTCCTTATTTTTAGGAACGGATTTTTGTGTGCTGTCGTTGCCGTTCTGTAGTCGAAATTCCGCACATGCGCAGATCTCAATTTTTCGTGGATTTCGTCCAGATGGCTGACCTGCGTCTGGCGACATTAACTCAAATGCGGTCACTTATGTGATCTTCGGAAAGCCAAGCGTTTTGGTGTACAAAATGAAACCTTATGATAGCGGAGCTATCAGGTAATACCTAGAGACCGGAAAAATTTGCGGATTCATTTCGTGATAGGCTGAAATTCAAACATGTGTACAATTCTGCTGTTTCTGCTATTAGCTCGCAGTTTAACTGGAGCTCTCTGGGCTAATGAGAGACTATCGATCAAAGAAGCGTCCAATCACAAGCTACCCAGTGGAGACGCCTCACAATTTAGTACCCAATGAACACGCGTGTTTACTTGAGTAATGCAGAGGATAATGGAGGCTATCCTAGAGGTCATTGAATCCGCGAATTTTTCCGGTCCCTAGGAATACCTTTTCTACGCCAGAAATAATCGCATCTTAAGAAGTACTCTAGAAAATTTAACCAACATAATTTAGTTCGTGCGATGGTGCTGCTACCTCTGTGATTTTTGCCGTGAAAGTCTGCATAAATAGTTGACAATCGTCCGCTATAATGCGTTGGAAGCAGTTCCTAGCCTCGCAGATGGTACAATTTATTAAAATTATTTACCGATCTTTTTCCTTACTGGGACTCGGTTTGGACAAAGTCCTGGAATACGGCTCGAGTGTTAGGTTACTGTACCACAACAAGGCAGTGCCGATTCGCTAACTTACTCGAACGTATTGGAATACCACCCTAAGAATAGAAAAAAAATTTAATGATCTTCAGATCACTCGCCTCCCATAAAGGCGATCCGGATTAGATTCCCGGCTGGATCTAACTCGAGTTTTTTTTTAATTTTTGTTTTTTTCACAAACGTTCCATCGCGGCTCCATACCACAATCTCTTTAGGTTTGTGTGACCTCGATGTTGCCGACACGAAAACCTCCAGTTCAGGTTGGAGCGTGGAGTTGGGACACTGGCTGATCTTCCGCTCCAGAGGGCCTAAGTTCCAGTCATGGTCCGGCCCTCACAATTTCATCAGTGATTCCAGTTTTTCCCTGCTTTCCTAAGGAAAATGGAAAATGCTGGCTGACACGGTTCCCCAGCAATGTCCCATTAATTTCCCAACCCCCTTAAGTGATTGTTTGCGATTGTGTGATAGCAACCATAATGAACTCGCTCTCATCGAGATGTTTGGTCCAATTATATGCAATACTAGCTGCTGTACCTGGCGTTGCTCGTCGAAAATCAGGTCCAAAGCCGGGGTTTAGAATTTTTTCAAGTCTTTTTTAGCTTTTATCGAAGCCATTTCGTTGTATAATTTAAGCTTTCGCTCTTCAAATCGAATGATTCTATCGTTAACGTAACTACTCCGGCGACGAATTCTAGCGGCGGGAGCGGAAATTAATTATGATTCACGTCCATAAATGTAGTTGAAAACACAATTTGCCTGTTCGAGTATATATCACCCTCGGAAATATTTTCAATAATTCTGCGTTAAATTTCGTGTCCAAATTTCGTATTGTAAACGTATTATTAACATGCGAACACGTAAATACACTCTTTTTACTTAGGTTAGATGTTACATGTATCTGGCGAGGACTGAAAGACTAGCTCACATTTTGTATGTAACATTATCACTACCAGTTCCATACCCGGATAGAGATTCGGACTCCTGTAGCCTGATTTCTGCAACTTGGCATGAAAACGCAGTGAAGCGCAGTTGTTTTAATTGGTATTTTCGCGCGCAGTCACCGCACTTTTCGTACACGTTGCAGAAGCACTTTGGACTCCCAAATAATAATGTTAAGATAAAAAAAAACCTGTTAACCACAGACACAGACGTATATCTGAAGGACTGTATAGATGGATGATTGGAGGGGGGGGGGGAGATATATTCGAATAAGGGTTTGGCGCGCTGGGGTAATCGAAACGTCATTTTACTCGGTTTTCTAGACCCGTGATTGCCAATTTATTCTTTTTCTGAGGGCCAGGTATCAATTTAAAACCCATCTGAGGGCCAGACAGTTATGAATTAATAAAGCTTGATACAAAATTATTTAATGTCTTATATATGTTTTATAATAAAAAATAAAATATGTTGAATGTGATGAAAAAAACAAATACTAAAAATGTGACAGCTAAAATTATAATAAAGTATTATTATTGAGAAACATTTATAAAATTAATATTTATAGCAATTTCGTATGCTTATGTGGGTTATAAACACTTCTTAAAATTTTAATCTACATATATGTAAAGAAATATGGGTAATACACAACAGTAAGTATACGGGAATATTCATTTGTTGGATCATTGTTTAGGCGGGCCGTACGAAATGATAGCACGTGCCTGATATGGCCCGCGGGCCGCCAATCGGCTACATCAATGAACGCATTCAGCGGAACACTCCATAATATTCAAAACAGTTTTCATTAAACCTATTTTCGACGTTACTATGAAGTTTATCATCCCTCATTCCAATCTTACGATTGCTTCCATAGTGAACACTTTTTTTTTATTCCAGGGGGGTCTCCCTTCTCCCAATCCTGATCAACGCACATGACTATAGACCCTCCTATTGCTGCGTGAGTTTGATTGCCGCAGCCTAGACACCACACTCCTCACACCCCCCTTACTGGCAAACTGTTCATTGGTGCATTAGAAGTGGTTAGCGTTTGCAATCTTCGCGAAATTACTTTCAGACAAGCATTGTGTCAAAATTATGTAACATTTTCTGTTTTCGTAGTTGGTTGGGTTTTATGTCGAGTGCGTGTTCACTGTCGGCACACCAATCACAGCCATCCAGTGCGGAAGCAAACTCGTCCTGTATGGCCCGGGCCAAAAACGGTAATGGCTTCTCTTGCAGACTGCCGCCAATCACAAGGGAACAATCGTTAGCGCAAGCATATCAAATTAATTACAGTCTAATTAGCGATCAGTAAGGACAGGAAAAATTCGCGGGTTCAATGAACTCTAGGATGAACTCCACAGTTCTACGTACACTCGGTCAAATGTCACCCTCTCATTAGCTGCTGTCTTGTGAGACGTCCCAACGTAGCAGCCTGTGATTTGATAAAGCTTTGGTCGGGCGTTTCTCATTGGCCCAGAGATCCAGGTGAGTTGTAAGCCAATAGCAGAGGTAGCACTGAGGTATAACTATCTGTATTTTAGCCTATCGCGAAATGAATCCGCGAATTTTTCCAGTCTATAGCTATCGGACGTTTTGGCGAAATAATACATGTCATTAGTAGAGTCCCGGAAATTTCGCGGATTCCTCTGGCCTCAGGATAGAATTCAAAGTTATAGGTGTGCTCGACCCATGTTTACTTACCCATTGGTTGATTTCTTAGTGAGAACATTTTTATCCTTGTTATTTGGCACTACCTGATTCGCTTACTTCTCTCCTAGCTGGACATCGTTGGCTCACGGTCGTAGAGGGGCGTGTCCAGATAACTGTGGTCCAATCATGAACACAGTGCGACAGTGTGGAGGTTTGCATTCTAGCTTGCGACTAAATGAATCCGCGAAATTTCCGTGGCTCTAGTCATTAGTTATGGCTTTATACACTATGGAATGGTGTAAACTATTGCGGTGCGAATTAATCTAGAAACATAACTGGTTGGATAACAGTTTTAATTCTAGCTGTCAGAATTTTCAGCGTCTTTTACCCGAGTTGCTGAGTTTACTGAGGTATAGAACCCAAATATAAAATTCAGATGTAGGTTGTAAGAAGTATTATATTATTTAGTTGTCAAAAAATAACTTTAATTATCACGAATTGCAGTGATGATGCAATGCCTATTAAATTGAGATATTTTATTCAGTTTTTTTTTGTAACACAGGTTTATGCAGGTCGATGAATGAACCTCAAGTTGTGTTGGGTGAAAAAAAAAAAATACGGCGCTCAAAATTTCATACCGATACATGTCTGTCAAAAAAATAATAATAATAAATAACGTGATCGGACAAGTGTTGTTTTTCAGATTCATTTACATCCTTATACATATTTCAATTTGTTTCAATTCGTGCGCGTGTAAGAGGGGGTTTTTTGGTTTGGGGGGGGGGGGGGGCGAGGGAGGGGTACGGGTGAAGCAAAAAAAAAAGCACATATCTCGACGCTCGTCCTGCCATGAATACAAATCGGGTGATTATCGCGCTCAGATGAAATTACTGTTTCGCTGTTTGTGCTCTTGTGGGGGGGAGGGTATGGGGGGGAGGGTATGGGGGGGGGGGTTTGAAGGGGAGTGGGGGGAAGGTGCCGCGTGTGTTCGCTGCACGCCGATGCGCGCGTTAATTGGGCGAACGCGCCTGAATGCCGCGGCGGCGAGCGCTGCTCAATCGCGCATTAATATTTAGCGATCATTACCGCTCCGAAACAATAAAAAAAATCGGTCGAAATCTCTAACTCTTAATTATATCCAGTGCGCGTGTGCATTTATTTTATATATCACACGTATGTTTTATACAGCCGGGCACACGCTGCTAGTTTTTTTTATGCTTCAAATGGCGAGAAACGAAATGAACTATGAATTCTAAGTACGAGGGTGAAAAATAAAAATCCTGATGTATGTAAACTTTCCCCTCGTTAGAAGAGCTAAAATTCGTACTAGACTGAGATACTTCATGTATAATTATCAAAATTTTAACAGTGAAATGAATAACCAATATTTCAATTTAAGGAGAGGAAGGCATTTGTTGCGAACAAATCGGAACACCCGTTAGACTGCAATATGGTTCATCCGCGCTGGCAACTGTTTCCTTGTGATAGGCGGTCGTCTGTAAGTTAAGCCACTGCCTTATTTGGCTGGGCCATTCAGGACGCGTTAGCTTCAGCAATGGATGGCTTGGGTTTGTGAGCTGACGGTATACATGTAACGGAAAAAAATCCGACGAATTTTAACTCTCATCTAGTCTCGATATCTTTTCGCGAAAATTAATTAAACTTACGTATACGTAAAAGTAGAAAAAAAATTTTTTACTCAATATTTTTGTTTCCCTTGTATTGCATATAAAATTTTTAAATAATCTTTGCAGAATCTAACCTCATTTATTTAATAACCAACCTGGTCTCAAAATTAAATTACGTAAAGCACTTGGCTTTGGGCCTCTTACAAGATTGGTTCATAAGATTGAACGTATGTAGAGTGACATACGATATAAGTTACACGCACTAAACTATCCAAAGGACCACAAAACACGTTTACTTTGCAACAGTGAGAGTAAAATCTGGCTTAATAAGTTCCGTCATAAGCGAGTTTGTCTATAAAAATAATCGTCTACGTTCCAATTTCCATGCGTTGAAATAAACTCATTCCGTTTACTCTAGAATACATCCTTAATTGTTTTGTCAATTTATATATATATATATACACAAATATTTTTATACTCATTTCCAATCCGTTTCTTAATACAGATTTTCAATATTTTTAAATATTTAAGGACTCTCTTTGTGAGTTAAGTAAAGTAAAGATCGAGACGAGCGCTGTTGATAGTATGATGTAGGTGAAAAGCCCATTTACGTAAATTGATCTCAGAAAATTTTCCCAGTAATTTTCCGCACCCGCCGTTCAAATATTTCATCCGGTAGTTAAGGCTCGGTTTTACAGCCATTTAGTTTTTATTTTTTTATTTTCTCATATTAATTATTATTTAAGAACCCTTTCTACAAATTTCAACAGGATTCATCCTCCCTTGCATTTGTTGTTCTATCGCCAAAAGTTCGACGGATTTTCACTAAGTGATGGAGTATCCATATCATACACTTGATCACGCCGTAAGAGTGGCCAGATAATTTCAGTAATCATAGTACCCATAATGCCATTAATTAACCCCGGACACACTTTCCACCATAACTCGACCTTTTGGAATCGGAAAAACTCGAAATCGAAAAAGCATTTAGCTGTAAAATGTTCAAAATTTTGGGTCTTTAACTCCCCCCCCTCCCCCACCACCCCAGATAATAGTCGACCCCGGGGTAAATTCTCACTATTCCCCGAACTCATGCATACACGAAAAGCCTGATTATTACTCATATCTCTAAATTAATGGTTTTTTGACCTTCTGACCCCACTCTCCCTTAAGGTCTTACGTTATCGAAATATTTTATCGTCAGAGATTCTTTATATGTATGCAAAATTTCAACACATTCGGAAGTCGAAAAAAGTGTAAATATTGAATGGAAAGATTTTATTACATATTCCATTCATACATAGAGGTGAAGCTAATAGAAGCGTATTAAAAAACAGCACGAATTTTTAAGCTAATTAAGTTAATTAATATGGTTAGTGAGTATCCGTTGAAAATATTTGTGACAACAGCAAATGCAAAGGAGGTATAGTGAGATCGTGAAAAAAAATTAAAAAATGGATGTGTGTACTTACATAAGTACGTGCGATAGAAGTTATACCTACTTGACGTACGAGTATTGAAGAAGCTAACTTTAATTTTGCATGTAAATAATTAATAGAAATAAAATAATAAAATAACGGAGTGATATTATAAAAACGGTTGACAAATTATAAATTTAATCAAATTAAATATTTGAATAAATACTCAGTTTTCAAGTAATAGATAAAATTGATATATTTTCATTAAAAATAAAATTAATAAATATGCTTCATGTTTATTCTTATTTATTAATTTAAATTATTTATTAAATAATAATGTAATAATTTATAATGTAAATAAAATGTACATACGGACACATAACCAAACTTATAAAAAATACACTTTAAAATTCCCTTGAAAACACAAAATATTCACAATAAATGAATGTTTATAATGATATGTGCCAGTAGTCAAGATCAATCACTGAAATATAATATTTAAAAGCACAAATATATATATATATAATTTATATTTAACATTTCTTTTTCATCGTGAAAATTTCATTGCATGGTGCACACTCATAGTTAAAATTCTCTCTCACCCCTATTTTTTGTCCATAACGCGCTTAAAGAATTTTATTATGTTTGAAAGATTTGTGCAATGGGAGTGCATGATCTGATGTAAGCTTTTGGACATACGCCGTTGCTAAAGCACATGTGTGTCTGTATAAAAAAACTAAAAAAAAAACACACAAGGCAAAAACACAAATTAAGCAAAAAATTGCTGTTTTCAACAGGATATAAACACCACATAACATTCCATAACAGGAATATGGTCACAAACAAAGAAATACAAAGAAAATGGACTAACAGAACGAAAAAAAACCCACAAACGATGACAGCACAAAAATATTGGTGTTTTGGAATATTATGTGGTTTTTATATCCTGTTGACAACAGCAATTTTTTTTTGCTTCATTTTTGTTTTTGTCTTTTGTGTTGTTTTTTTTTTTAAGTTTTCTTCTACAGACATACATGTGCTTTAGCGATGGCGTATGTCCACAAGCTTACATCAAGTAAAGAATTTTATAACTTCAATAAAATCAACATGGCGTGTAGCCCGAGCCATGGCAGAACAGATGCGCGCGAGGGCGACTCGAAGCCACGACGCGCAGTTCGCAGCGAGTAATTTGCAGTTAGTGCGCTAGTGGCGCCGGGAGTCGACGGGGAAGAAAACCCTCTCCGGCTGTGTGTGTGTGTGTTTGTGTGTGTGTGTGTGTGTGTGTGTGTGTGTGTCGGGGGACCAGTGGGACAGGCACGTACACAACCCCCTAGCGATTCCCCTTTTCGTATTTGCTCAGTGCCCGGCCATACAGCGTAAATGAAATGCACACATTAGCGGCGAGAAGGGGGGGGGGGGGAATGGAAGAGTGAGGAGGGGGAAGGGGTGGTTGAACAACCATCGTGTCCTAACACCCAATCCCCCCTTCCTGCGAAATACCGTCGCTTGAACCTCCTAGGGGTGGATGGGGGTCTGGGTAGAGGGAGCTAAACGGGTGTTGTAGCGGGGAATACAAACACTGGTATCCCTCCCCTTTCCCCTCTTACCAAACACATGTGGTTCTTGTACGACGTGACGTCAGATAACCCCCCCCCCTCCTTTTCCGCTCTCGCCCGAGGTTAGGGAACTGTCGTGTGCTGGCGTTGGTAGGCGTGAGCGGGGTCATCTAGTATTGGCCGTGGAAACAGAGGCGCAGCCAAGCCTGCGCTTTCAGTTTACAAGTCATAATTACTTCTGATCATTACTTAACGGCGAATTAAGTGACATTCTTACACTTGGGAGTCACGCCCACCCGGGCACGCACACGGTGCGCAGAGTTTCAGGAAAAACAAACGCGATTTGAAAACTGCTGAAGATATCCGAGTGGGATATGTTTACGAAAAGCATCTGAGAATACGCCGGAAAGTACTTAATTCTGATCCCGGGTTAAGTTTTTAAACTCCATTTTTAGAATAGTTAAAATGGATGAAAGGCGTGTTTTCAGAGTAATTTTCAGACATAAAATAACCGGTACAGATTCTTCAAGGACATGAGGGATTTAATTTCTATGCTACAGTTGCCCTATATATGACGAGAAGACTGCGCGCCAGTCCAGAGGCGACACCGCGCAAGAAGCACCAGCGAACGTCGCGCTTATCATCCCGCCTCACTGACACACATACACCCCTGACTAGGTCCGTTCTGCAATGGCACGGAAACACAGACGCATCACGTAAACGGAGACGGATCTTACGGAGCATTTCACTATTGCGTCTATCTGCTTCCACATTGCATGGAAACTTAACAAATGGCAACTAACGAGATAGCATTCCAAGGTTACGAAATATTAATTTAATTTAAATAATACATATGTGTCATGCTTCGAATCCATAAACGGGCAGAATTTACATAAATGATTAAAAAAAATACGACGAAGTAATAATATAACACTAGATATTTTTGCACTTTAAACCATTTTAAACGTATTTAGAACATAAACAAACAAAAAGGCTACTGCCGCAGCCAAGAACTCGGCTTCTCTTGGTCGCGCGGAGCAACGTAAACGAAGCTGATCCGTACGGTTCCGTCTCCGTCTGCGCGCTATTGTTAAAACTGTGTTCTGTGAGATCCGTCTGCGTTTACGTGATCCGTCTCCGTTTACGTGTCACTGTAGATCGGGTCTAATCACTGTACTACACAACTATATAAAAATCATACTTAAAAAACTTATGATCGTTAATTAATATTACTTAATAGCTTAAGAACTAAAACTGAGACATTTTTAACTACTACAGAAAATAAAATAAAAACCTTTAAATATATATATATATGTATATGTATGTATATATATGTATATATGTATATATATGTATATATATGTATGTATATATATAAATATATATATAGGCGCTATATATATATATATATATATATATATATATATATATATATATATATATATATATATATATATATATATAGAGGATTGGAGTTTAACTTTCGACTGCTCGCTTGCATGCGCGAACGAAAGCTATAATTCTTTGGGGTAGAAATCTCTAAAATAATGCGCATAGGCGTATTTAAATCCGTATATATCGCTTTCGTGAAAACAACAGGGCATACACAACCTATATGGATTAAAAAATAAAGCTATATTATATTGACACTATCCTGTAATGCTTTTTGTTATCATTTATAGTCTTACAAGAAATAATGGTAACATAAAAATATGCTTTATAATGCTGGCAATCAAATTAAGATAACTGCAGTTAACATCACAATCGAGAGATAGCGCAGTATTAATCACACTGTAGGGTATCAAGAAATTTATTGTTTCTTTTATTCGACGCCTTGTTGAATGAAAGAATTTCGTTATAAAATAAATAATGTTAAATCTTAAACGTTGGATCAGCTCAATAAAGGTAAGGTTTGTTTGTAAAAAATATTTACATCTTGATTTGAGTCGATTGAACAATAAGAAATATACAAACATTTTAACCTACCTAGTGTCATTGTATGTGTTTTGAAATGTTTAGGTTATTTTAGCAATGCCATAGCAGTATAAATTATAACGAGTATACACTATTACACAAAACTTTTTTTTTTCCTTTCTACATCAAGAAAAAAATTTAAACGGTTCGTTTGTGAAAGAAATACAGGGGTGGTTATGTTAAGCGTAGGCGAAATTGAAGCATTTGTGTGATAAATAATAGCGTTCTCAAGTTAATGATATTTATTTTTTAGTGTTTGGTTTCCTTGAAATGTAAAGAAAAATTAATATTTTGCAGAGTTGTATTCTTGTAGCTCCTCCGTTTCTTTATTTCAGATACAGATTTATGAGAATATTACAATATATATATATGATGCTGATATATAATTAAAAAAGAATGAACCACCGAAAGAGGAAGCAGAGGAATATAGACCATTTTAATAGTAGTACTTGTTCTGTTTTGTAACAATGCATAAATTGTCATAGCAGAGGAAGACGTTTTCATCTTCTTCCACCAGTTCCAAGACTGCAAAGTGCTTTTGCATTTTCCACCAGTCGATGTGAAGAGTTATTTAGGCGACTTGGCATCACCGTCTCGGGAGCTTGGCCTGTGAATAAATCGTCGCTGAGCAATTCGCGGCGATGTAATTTTATTTTCCCTCGTTAGGGAACTCTTGTAATGCCCGACGTTAAACGAACGCTTTCCAAAGAAGGTCCTCTCTCGGGTCTGAGAACTATATACGTTGTTCCTCCTGTACAGACGGACACAGTGTTCGCCCGGCTGTCTTCTTCACTTCGTTAGATCTCAAACCTCCCCTACGGCTACCCCCCGGAGACAAGACAAGGGGCCGTCAGGGAAATTATTTGTTTTAAGGGAGTGGCGCCCCACTTGCTACCACCTCCCCCCCGGCCCCCCCCCCCCCCTGAAGACACAGGCGGCGTCGCCGCTGGGGTACATAGTGCCTCCGTTAATCGCGGGCACTCACATTGATTGCAATCTCAAAGGCCGCGGAGCAAGGCGTCAGATGCGATTCAAGGCGAAAATGAAGTCTCTCTTTTTTTTTCCCCCCCGTAATGGCACGAGGCTAAAATGCGGGTCTTTAGGGGCTCAAAACTCGCCGGACAAGCTGACAATGCCGTGTTCTAAAGAGCTCACCGCTCCCAGAGGGTTTCACGTAAACTGCCACATCTTTCTGTAGTTAAATGGGAGTCGAATACGAACTTCCGTCGTCTAATGTGCTACGTCTGACACAATAGTTATAAATAACGAACCCCTATCCCCAGATATTAATTTCTCGTGAAACCACAGTCTAAACTTTTTTGACAATTCTACAAATATATATTACTCAAGAAATTTTTTTAAAAATTTTTTAATTGAAGATTATAAAAATGCAAGTTTTTTTTATTATTATAACAATACGAACAGCTTTGAACATATGCTTGCCGTGTTTGCTATATTCTTCGCAATACGATTTAAGGCACTAAGTAAAAAAGAACGTACTTTTTGCGAACTAAACTGAGTGCTAAATATTTTTAAGTGGTTCGTAGGCGTGCCTAGTATAGTTCACATTTAAAACACGTAGGGACTGCTATCTGTAGTGTAATATTTCAAACTGTAATTATGAACTGGTTAAATTTGAAAATTTCAATACGCCAGAAGAACAAGACTTGTTTCCTTTGAGGAAAGTATAAGAATCGAAAGACGTTAATTCGGTATAACAGTTATATTAGAATATAGCAATTATCTATCGTTTGATTTTCATAATTTGGCGCACACAAAAAAAAAATCTCTGTACATTTAAGGCAGATCCCTTCGGAAACAAGTTGGTAAGAATAGTTTGTAAAACTACAAGAAAGAAATTGTAAATTTGTACATCACATGGCTATGGTTATTTTTGCATACATCAAATACTTTTTTTGTTATAATACTGAGAATTTCTTACAAAAATTGACGCAAAGATTTATATTATAATTTGTGCTTTCTTCAGCCATAATTATTTTAAACTATGTGAAAGATAATTATTAAACCAAATTATATTTTATAATGCTAATTAACGAGTGCAGTTAGTACTGGAAAGATACATTCAGATTTGCAAATAACTTTTAACTGTTGGAGGTACTGGGACAACAAAAAAGCATAAATTCCCCGGATGAGAATCCGAACACAGTATTACTGCAAACACTATTTTTGTTTCACTGAAAATGTACAAAGTCACAAATATCTGCAGTTTCAAAAGAATATTTCTGTTCTTAGAACAGGCAAAAATTTATGAAAAATGTCATCTGGTGTGTTTGTAAGTTACGACAACACTCCCTCCGAAATCGCGAACCTAACACGCACCGCCCATCGCAGCAGAAAGGGATGAGAACTCGCCCACGCGATGCGAACACGTGGTCCCCTCGCGTTCTCGTCTGCGCCGGTTAATTAACACCGCACTCCCCGGGCTTTGATCACGCGACGAGCTCTCCGCGGGCAGTGGTTAGTCGCGGCGCGGCGCTTCTGCGCTTCCGACGACAGCCGATATTAAGTGGCGCGGTGCCGCCTCCACGCGACCAGGCCCGTGTTTCCCCCCTCCCCCTCACCCCTTTCCTGCCAACCCCCCCTTCCCGTGTGTCATCACCAAACCCAAGCTCGAACACGCATTCTTGAGATGCCTCGCGATCCTGACGTGAAATCAATCCTCTGGCGCTGAAATTGTTCGCGGAGGTGTTCCGCAGGCGCTGCAGACGTGTGTGTTTGATCAAACTACTGCAACCTTGGTCGATCGGGGAGCTTCCTCGTATTGAGCTCGCGGTCTGAGGCAAGCCGCTGACTGACGGCTCATCGGCGAGCGAAGGGTGCCCGTCTAGAGTCCTCTTGAGGTATATTTGACCTCGTCTGCAGTATGTCCACAAACGAGTGTCCCAGCTTTTAAATTTTAAGGGGGTGCCTCCCATTTCAGGTCAGGATTTTATATTTATATTAATCACTGATCATTTTAAAGACTTTTTTCAATCGTTTAACTTTCATGAAATGAAAAATATATATATATACAGCGCATACGTTTTGCATATTTAGCTGCCAAAGTTACATTTTTAACGTTTTTGGGTTGTACAATTAAGGAGAATTTAATTTATTGCACAACTGAAACTTTTTAGGTTTAATTGCAATGCCACTGGCTACTTCATGACATGGTTTGTATTTCTGTCACAAAAACTCATTTCATGTTTCTTGGCTGTCAAAATCGTAACAAATTTGAGAATTTGGAAATACCGGGTAAAATTAATTAATATTATCTGAAAGAAATTCAAAACATTTCTTGAAGTAGCCAGTGGCATTGCATTTAAACCTAAAAAGTTTCTGTTTTGCAATAATTTTAATTCTCCTTATTTGTACAACCCAAAAACGTAAAAATGTAACTTTGGCAGCTAATTGTGCAAAAAGTATGCGCTGTATATATATTTCATTTCGTCAAAGTTAAACAATGTAAAAGTCTACAAATTTATTTGTAATTACTATAAATATAAAATCTTGACCTGAAATGGGAGGCAACCCCTTAACAGTATCAACCGTGAGCGTTGTAGAGCAACTCAAAACAGTTTTCTCTCGCTTGCACGCGACACCCACGCAAAATGTCGATGAGTAGTGGTGTGAGCTTGTAAACTTTATCTGCAACATGATTGACTCCAACCCCATCGAAATCTCTTTGACCGAGAGTGGTTGAACGACGAAGTCCCTGACCGTTGGATTGGTCGTAATGGTCGAGACGACAGAGCTCTTTTTTTTTTCGCTGGCCACCACGTTCACCTGACATAACGCCATGCGATTTTTTTGTTATTTCGGGGCTTCCCACGTTCCAACGCTACCTGACGACTTGCCAGAGTTGAGACACAAAATTGAAGAGTTTATTTCTTCCTTTACTCCGGACTTGGATGTGAGGTGTATAACTCAAGTTGCACATACTGAAAATTTGTAAGACAAACAAGGTTCAATTACCTTCAATTGTAAATACTCTAATTTTAACTGTTAAGATATACCATTGAGACTTGTAAATTATTGACGTGACAACGTCTAATAAATAGATGAACGCTGGCTGCACGCACGAAAAATTGTCCCACTACGGATGTCCCACTACGGATGTGTCCTGGTTACGCATGCGTGGCATCTCTCTGGTATGTTGCGGACGGTACAAAGAACTCGGCCGGCACGTGGCGGCGTATTGCTCAGGTTTCACCCCGCCATGCTGCAGGGATAGGCGGGTCGCACCGGTTGGATCACGCCTGCGCATGTCGCCACACACAGCTTGGGGCATACGACAACATAGCGGGGTTCGAGGTTATTGTTGTACACCACGGGAGTATATTTGCAAGGAAATGGCGTTCTTACCAGTACGTATTATTTTAATGACTAGTGTAAATCAGTATATTTAAACAGTGTTGTATGACTATTGTTTTAGCTGTGTAACTAAATATTTATTGCTCGTATGATACTTTTCACGCTTTAGTTTGACATTGGTAATTATTTGTCATAAGTTATTATTTGATCAACTAAATCACATACCGTATTATAGTTATGAGCCCACGAGCGTGTAAATATTTCGAGTCCAACAGAGAATATGCTAGTTAAAAGAAATTCAAACAAATATCGTGCGTGGAATATTATTATTTTATACCATCAGAAAAAAATTGTTTCCAATATGGCCTCGTGGCTGTGCGATTAGCATCGCTGACTACCAATTGATAGGTTGACGGATGAAATCCCGGCGGCTGAATTTTTTTTTTTGCACTTGTAAAAATAAATACGGTGCGCACGACACTTCAAAAGTAATAAATATATTTGAATTAATGAATGCAAATAAAAGTAAATTTATTAATTAAATTGTAGATTTAATTTCACTCCTCCTTTGTATCCATACAAAATAGTGATAATTCAATAAAAATGATTCAATTTTATTCATATAAGTATGCAGAGGTAGATTTTATCATACAAAAGATAAAAAATTTTAAAAACATTTCTTCCTCAAAGAATATAATATTTTTAATGCCTAAATGGTTTGGTTACAAAAACCTACTACGGCTCAGTCTCAGGCCGAATATGATATTTCATTTTCTTCTGGATCAATCACTTCATCAATGTTTTGTTATGACGTTGTCACGTTAAACTATAGTCCGTAAACCGACTTTACAGACAACCAATTATTTAAGTGTATGCTAAGACTTAATTTTAAATTTGGTAAAGTCAGGAAAAATGATAATCTCAGGAATGTTCCGTGTAGCGACTTTATTTAATGCTAGGTCTTCATTAAAATGTAAAATAAAAACACGGGCTCGTCCGGGATTTGAACCCGGGACCTCTCGCACCCTAAGCGAGAATCATGCCCCTAGACCAACGAGCCGATGGAAAAGAAGGCTCCGTGTGGTGGTATGTAGCTCACGTGTCAGCGCGTCAGCTGACGGAACAGGTTCTGCGGGAGTGTTGACCTCTGGCTGTAGAGGCAGTTGAAACCTGTCACACGGGGGATGCTTTCTTTTCACAGACGAGAGAGCCAAACGCCCGATCGTGCATCTTAGGATATTTTTTTATGGACATTATTTTATGGAATATCAACATTATCATAAGTATCGGTGAAACTTTTCCTTCTCTTTCGACACACAAAAATGAATTTTTTTCTGTATTTTTATAAAATATTAATTTGTAAAACAGTTGCCAAGAAATAGTGATACTGGAAAGCTATTCAGACTACGGTTTATAAATAACTTTAACTAATATAGGTACTGGGAAAACATAAAGCCTAATTGGCGGGATAATAACCTGAACCCAGTATTACTGCGAACACTATTTGGTAGTGATATGTTGTTTTTACGTAAATGCACCAATTAACAAATATCTGTATATTTACATGAGTATTTCTGTTTCAATTACAAATAAATTTTAGCGCATGAGAAGAATTCATAAAATCATCACTATTATAATAGCAGACACTGAATGAATTTGTTTGAGTGTATGAATCACAGTATCAGTATCATAAATAAGAATTGTATATTATTGAATGGTTCCTGGGAAGAGGATAATGTATCTGAACAATTAATTTCTTGGAATAAATCATGTGGTATATTTGTTGTAATTTTTTACATCTTCTGATTTTGGTTTGTTTTTACATTCTACGTAATTTTTATCCGTTATAACGGTTTCTGATGACATTTAGTGTAACCAGCTATGGCTATGTAAAAAAACCGTAATAATAATTTTAATTTTCGTATTATAATTTTTTTAATAAAGCAAAATGTATCTCTAATTTGGTTGATTATTCATCGGTAATTGCTTTATTTTTTATTTTTTGTATGTAATTTTATGTTTGATTAATAGATATTACTTACAAGATTTTTGTAATATGGTTCAGTGTTACAGAAAGCTTTAATGCCTATACTGCGCCAACTGGAGCTGAATAAAAAATAAATAAATAATAATGATATCAGAGGTATGCGCTGGCAGTTTCACAAATTTAAATGTATATAATTCACACGTGTCTCCTTTGTTCCAACAGAATCGCAGTAAGTACGTAATTTATCCGTTCGGAGGAAACAGGAATGAAATATAAATTTTTTTTTAGTGCCTGAAGAACTCAATGATTTTGGTTTAGAGGGTTATTAAAGTCACGAGGCTGCCCAGTTCTTCCAGTGCAGACAACCGTGTTTTTGGTTTGCTGAAAAAGCCGAACAAAAATGTAAATTAATTTATACAGATTAAAAAAACTGCATTGAAAATATTATTGACAAGATATTTTAAATAGGTTCAGAAATTTCTTTCAAAATAAATTTTTCGTTAAAGTGGAAATACCTAAATATCACAATTTAAAGTAAAAATAAGCACCAAAGAATCTTCATCTTAAATATACATTTGAAAAATTATAAGTAATCTACATAATTTACTTTTAGTAAAGTACTTATATTGTTTTAACTTAAAAAGTGATTTTTCTTTATTATTTTTCAACATATGTTTTGCAGCCCAGTCCGAAATAAGCAGCATACCTGTATTTACTGTCAGTTCGGTTGTTTGAAAACTGCTTCTTATTGGTTCGGGCCAAACGCATCGCAGCCATTTGAACGCTAAATATTTACCGTTGATCAAATAATTCACGGGGCGGGTTAGCTAATAGAGGCTTAATTAGCCAAGTGTAACGAAAGAAATTCTGACGTTAGGTTGTTGATTCTCGAAAAAAGCGTGAATTAACGGGCACCTGTCAATTATAATTTGATACAAACATTTCAGACATCACACAGATAAAATGTTCATATTCCTGGTAAACGTATTTTGAAAATCATTTTTATTCAGGTTTACCGCCTGAAAAAATGTAAACAATTAATTTACCTGCAGACATTTGAAAACACATTCACTGAGGAAATACAAACTCCACGTTTATTTTTAAAGCCTTATATTTATTGATTTATTGATTTATTGGTGATTCCCAACGCTCTGAAGAGCATAAATAAAAATTAACTTATTATTAGCTAGTCAAATTTCATTGAAATTAAAGAAACGTTTTCCTATAAAACGCAGATTATTAATGATATATAGAACCAATAATAAAATAATATATTCACTTTATATTTCAACAGCATTGATGTTCATAATTATGTTTGCATTAAATTATTTTATTATATATTATTTATTGCCTTATTTTAAGTGGCGAAGTTAAGGCGTATCTAGTAAATTTAACAACATAACAGAAATTTATTATATAAAAATATCCACAAAGTTAGGTTATATGAAAAAATAATAAGCCTTTGGTGAGAAACCGTCCCAGCATTGGCACGGCGTGAATTCGGTAAACTTTGAAGAAAAAAAACCGAATCGAAATGGCCGCACCAGGCTTTTAATCAGGTACTCCCATATATTATTACCCTTTGTACTTCTTAGTTAAGTTTTCTAGAGCAATGTACACATCACACAAGTCATTTTCCGAGTCCACTTTGTTCATTTTGACCTGTCAGTTTACTTGGCAAATACTACAAATTTAAGTAGTATTTTAATGATTTCTTTGCATCGGATATTCAATTCTTACTACTTCCGATGAAACATTATTTCCTTGGAAATCAAATACATGAGGGTATGAAGAACACAATTAATTTCGTTACTTACAAGTTAAAAATATTTGAAGCAAGAGTTTTACGGCACACGATTATGCACAGAAACAGTTAGGACAGCATAGCGTCTAGGATTAAACTGAGTTCCTCACCTCTTCGTTGCCGTCTTGGTCTCATGTTATGAGTCACTCCAAAGGTACGAGTGGGAACCTCATGAGCGCTACTTCTTATTGCGCGCGAGCACCAAGTAACCTCTTACAACGTAACTACACGTAAAAAAAAAAAGAAACTTCTTTATAAACCGCAGCTTTTATGAAAATCGTTAATTCACTTCCACCCTTCAGCCTGCAAGACACGGGGTTCTTTGCAGACTAAAAACTTTTTTTCTTCGCCTCCACGCGAAAACGCCATAATGATCTGCCGGCTCATTGTAAGGCGTCGCGCTGAATCAGGAGGGGCGGGCGGAACAGAGAGGCTTCGTTCTGTGGAGTGCACTTCTTTCTCTCCTAACAGCCGGGGCTTTCGGGGCGTATTTTTTACACCCATTCCTTCGGTGGCCTCAGGGAACCTGCCCCTCGCTCGCTGCTATCCCGGCTTGCCATACCTCTTCCCTAGCTCTTCATCCCCAGACTATATCACAAATAAATATGTAATTACTTGTAACCACAACATTTCATTTAAGTTTATTAATATTTTACGGAAAAAAAGAGTGTTGTCTGTAAAGTCGGTTTACGGACGATAATTTTACGCGATAACGTCGTAAGAAAACATTGATGAAAAATTGCATATTTTTTAATTTTAAAATATTATTTACAGTTTTTTTTGCAAATTTAATTTAAATAATTTGTTAACATATAATCACGAAAAATTAGTCAAAAAGCCCGCCTCAACCTGTTTGATATTATAGATGATTTTCTCGCACGGTGGTTGGCCGATTCTTGCACGATAGGCTCAGGCGGAACGTGACACTTTTTCGTGCGTGCAGCCGGCGTTCATCGATTTATTAGACGTTGTCACGTCAAAAAAAAAGTACTTTTCTTTTAGTCCGCTGCATGAGCGGAGTTGTAAATAGTGGTCAACACGTTTCACAGAGTTATTATTATTATTTGCTCAAGTATGTTGTCAATTTTGATAACATAAAATCTAGTATTTATATGCTTGAGGTCTTGCTGTTAATATCATTTGCTAAACTAAAGTGATATTATATTCGTGATTGACGTATTTTATCTGGTTTACGGTATAACGTTAATTTTGGTAAAGATTTAAAGTTCTCAAGAGTTTGGATCTTATTAAAAAAAAAATTGGTAATAGGCCGATTTTTCAGATAACTAAAATTGTTGTGAATGATTTATGGGTTAAGTATATGGTGATAATTGTTGATAGTTTTTTTGACAGTGTAACTGATTCATGGACACCACTTACTTTTTGTTTGAGAGCAATAACAGCACATTCAAGGTGTATCGCGCAGTTCTTGAAATTAACAGTATTGTATACACCTGAGTTAAAGCTAGTGTTTCGCCTTTACAATTTCATGTTCGCAAAGCTCTGCAGGAACTAGTGAGTATATTGTAAGACCAGTCATGACGGAATAAACTGCATTGTAATTGATCAGGTTTGTCGCTCAAATTGTAAATGGAGTTTGTTAGTAAAAAACATTTTTGTAGCACTTAGTACTTTGCCACTATCTCTGTTACATTTAACCCCCTTGTAGGCCTACATCTTCGATAAGGGGAGAGGGGTTACGATGTCTAGAATAAGTCGAGAAATGCCGAGCAAATTCCTTCATTACGGTTTTATATATATATCATTGTTATCACACACTGGGATATCACCAACATTGAATGTTTTGTTATTATGCCAAGATTATTCTGAGGATTAACGTTTTTAGTAAGTAAAGCAGAACCCCTAAATTTACGAGGATAATAGTAAATATGAAAAAAAAATCCTGTATGATTAGTAGAGACCTACAAAATTCGCGGATTCATTGACCTCTAGGATAGACTCCACTGTCCTTTAAATGACACCTGTCCATTGGCTACTGACGCGTGAGACGTCTCAACTAGGCTGACCGTAATTCGGCACTTTCTTGGTTTAGTGTTTCCCATTGGCTCACAGTTCCCCGGATAAAAAATGTGGGCCAATCGCAGAAGCGGTACGAAGGTAAAGTTGTTTTGATGCTCGCCTATAGTGAAATGAATCCGTGAATTATGCATGTCTCTAATGATTAGTGACCAACGTTCTTCATAATTTCACGGGTGGAAATTTTATTTCGCAGTGCAGCGGACAGCCGTCGATCCTTGCCTCCGACGGCGATAAGGCGAGATACGACCCTGCGCATCCCGCACGTCGACGTCATGAGTGGTTGCGGAAGGGTTTGAGGGGTGAGGGGAAGGTTGGAGGTCTCCCCGCCTGGTCGGCGATAATGCGCGAGGGAGTAGGAGATGCCTCGGACCCAGGGTGTCCACAGTTAGTACTTTCCTACTAGATCTAGAACTTTTATAACTTTTTTTAGTGGTCCAGTACAGTTCTAGTACATTTTTTTTAATAAAGTAATATTATAGTAACTCCAATATGTTTTATTATTAAGCGAAATTATTTTTAAAAACTATGGAATGTATGTTTGTGTGGTGTGATATATAAGTTCGAGCATTGCAATGTCATAATATCTTCCTAAATTGTTAAAAACCATAACAAATTATGATTTAGTACTTTTTTTTTCAAATCTAGTATTTTTTTCTTGCCTATGTTGGTACGAAATATATTTTCCTTGTGGACACTCTGAACAGGGATTGACGAAGAAGAAGCAGCGGCGAGTGAAGCGCCTCCCACCTATCTTCACTTCCCCGCGCGCGCGGTCGGCAGTTTTATTATTGGCGCGCGGGGCGTTAAAAAAAGCGCCCCCCGACGCCGTGTTGCGGTCACTCGGCGTCCCCCCCCCCCCCCGGCGTTTATTGGGGCACCGGTGAGCGCGATAAAATACTTACTGTCTCCCCACTCCTTGCGCGCGGACGCTTAACTTCGCGCTAGGGCTTATTACGTGTCCCCCCCTCCCCCCCCCACCAGCGGCGGTCACACGTGGACGTGTCGTGTGGATGAAAACAGCTGGCGGGACATCTGCAGAGGAATAGTTTACGACGTCAATAAACAAATCTGCAGTAGAACTGCCAGCGCGAGCACGATAAGACTCCGGCCACATCAAAAATCCATAATTTTTAACTATGAAGACGCTAGCAGAGAGCAGGACAGCATGAGAGAGAGAGACAGAGTGACTTATCTCTCTTTGAAGACGAATTTATTTGAACTACTACATTAATAAGGATTATTCAATATATATTCAAATTAGTAATTGTTACCGTTCATCAGACATATGAAACCTTCGTTAATGTGTCTACAGACTTACTTTAGTGTAAATCAAGTCAAAGTTTAATATTCATGAAGTCAGTATAATTAATCTATAACTTTGGTATATGGTAAAAAGTTCTTAAATAGATTTTTTTTCGACACCAAAGATAAATTTTCCCTTTTAAAATAAATCTGTAATTTGTTTTTCTTCAAAAATTCAAATTTCTTACCGGATACTTTACAAAAATTTATAATTTATGCACAAGTAACTTGGCAAATTTTTTACTCAATAATCAGATATTTTACTCAAAAGGGAAAATAAGGAAGAAAATTTAACTTGAAAGTATCGGTCACGACTTGAAAAATAAAAGATGAAAAAATACTTCCCTAGACCGTAAGAGAAAGATCCATTAAATGGGGAACGAGAATTCTCTACGTTCGACAGCGGAAAAGCACCAAAAACTGGTTGTTTTATTTTTTCCCACTTTTGCTAAGCTTCCTGTACACTGATATGAGGCCATTTACGACGGAGAAACAACTCGAGCAATGTTTTAGTTTCTTCTTCCCCTTCAACTCGATACTAACGTAAGCACTTCTCGTAGAACGGATGTTTCGCAAGGCAGGGCAAACATCGCGCGAAGGTTCCTTCAAGTAACGTGATGTAACGTAACGACGAAGTTCAGGTGCAGAAAAGGAGAAACGAGCGGGTGTTAGGTACATCGTCAATTGGTTGTGTACGAGGAAGAGGTTGGGGGAGGGGAGGGGGAGACCTCCTAGGAAGGAGCGGAAGAAAAAAAAAATTGAGAGGGAAAGGAAAGAAAAAAAACTGCGGAAAATCGCTGATCCGGGGGCGGCGCTGATGCGTCGGTCCACTCACACACACTTTCTCTTCGCGACGGCGGCGAAATTGCCCCCACGGCGATTCTCCGCCACCCAATCGCACGAGGGCTGCGCGAAATTTCCACGCTGCTTTCAAGAAATTTCCAACGCGCCAGACTGCCATCTCTGCCCCCTCCCCCTCCCCCACCATTTTCTTTTTTCTCCTTCAAAACCATCCACATAGAAAAAAAATTGGTTGTCTGTAAAGTCGGTTTACGGACGATAGTTTAACGTGACGTCATAACAAAACATTGATGAAATGATTGCATACTTTTATGAATAAAATTGTATCATTTTTATTGAATTATCACTATTTCGTATATGGATACAAAGAAGGAGTGAAATGAAATCTACAATTTAATTGATAAATTTACTTTTATTTGCACCCATTAATTCAAATAGGCCTATGTTTATTACTTTAACGAAGAGATTATTTTAACTTTAACTTTTATACATGTTTACTATTTAACTTCATCCAATCTGTGTTATTCTGTTAAGGACAGGACGATGATAGGAAAAGTAGGAAACGAATGGGAGTGTTTCAAGTTTAATGTGCCTCGAAAAAGTCAAATCGATGTTTGTTCCAATCGAGTGGAAGGGAGATAGATGCGGCGCAAGCGTACAATGAGCGTAACGGGACACAGCGTAGCGGGACAATGTGCGTTACGGGACACTTCTTTGTGCGTGCAGCCGGCGTTCATCGATTTATTAGACGTTGTCACGTCAAAAAATTCTGTGCTTTAACAAAAGATTCCTTAGGAAACCAGTTGCCAAGAAATTGTTTTTAATACTACAAAAATAGATAACGTAACATTGTATACAACTCGTGGCTATGGTTATTTTCGCATATATGAAATAACATTTTCAAGATAATAATAATACATATTACGAAGAATCTTTCATTCAAGAACACATTTTTAAAAACTACGGATAAGATAATTGAATATTCTACCATTTGACTTTATTCTGCTTTATTGTGCGTATTTACGTACGCAATTAATACTGGAAAAAGCTATCCAGAGAATGGTTTGCAAATAAATTTTACTATTGGAGGTACTGGGACAACACAAAGCGTTAATTCCCGATTAAGAAACAAAACCTGGTATTATTGAAAAAACTATTTTGTACTGATACAGATATTTGCATGTAAATGTACAAATTAACCAATTTCCGTATTTTTTCATAAATATTTATGTTCTATTTACAAAAAAAATTACCATTTATGGGAGTTTCTTCATCGTCCAACCTCGAGTATAGATCCTACGGAATTCGCATCCAACCTCTTGTCGTAGTGCATTCATGTTAATGCAGACACTTTTCAGTCAACATTTTAAACAAAAAAATTACTACACGTATCTTAAAATAACATCTAGGTATACCAGCGAACCTAGCGAGCTCAAAGACATCTGTTGGCAGACTACAAAGTCCTTCGTCCTTCAGGACTCGTCACGGTGTGAGGAGCGATCAGAACTATAACTTAGATTTGATGGCGCACATTTAAAAAAAAAAGTACATCTTTACGAAAATTTCCAAATAGCAAGGATATACAATTCAAAGTTGGCTGATAAGTCTCTAATCTTATTGCTCCGTCACATGCAGCGTTGATTATATCTTTTTCTTATCAGTATGTCAGTATATACTGTTAATCAAAGGGATTTATAACGCTAATAGATATTCTTTAGTACATATATTTTGAGGATATACGAGACGAAACATTTAAAAGAGATATTTAGTTTTAAATTAAATGTAAACAAGTCTTTCAGTACTCGACAGTAATTTATAACATCTAAATTCGCTAATGATCATGTTCATGTTGTTCTCATGTTTCAGATACATTTATAAAACGAAACTAGATACCCGAAATTTAACGTTGCAATCTTTAATAATAATGTCGAGCGTGATGAATTTACGCAACTTGTGTTTTCAACTACACTTCTTGACGCGAATCACTAAATGCCGTGTATCGACCTGAGCCAAGATGTTACACATCATTAATAGCATTTACAGGAAAACGAAATATACAACACGGCGTGTCGGACCGACACGGATATAGCGAGCTGGGCACCCCTGTTTGACTGCCTTAAGGGTGTGCCTACCATTTCAGGTTATGAATCACAGATCAACTTGTAGATTTTTTTTAAATGTTTTAACCTTCACGCAATGAAAAATTTATACAGCTCATACTTTTTGCACAACTAGCTTTAAAAGTTACTTTTTTGTTTTTAACATTTATTGGGTTGTACAAATTAGTAGAAATTAATGGATTTCAGATCTGAAACTTTTTAGGTTTTAACTTAAATGCTACTGGCTACTTGATAATATCGTTTGCATTTATATCAAGAAACTACATTTTATGTTTCTTGGCTGTCAAAGTCCTCACAAATGTTGACACTTTTAAAACGCCAGGTAAAACTATATATTTTTTTCTGAAGGAAAAAAAAAATTCTTACCATTCATTGAAGTAGCCAGAAGCAGTTTAGATAAATCTAAAAAAAAAAAAAAAAAAAAAGTGTCAGTCCTGTTTTCAAGTTGGTTCTCTTTATTTGCAGGGACCAATAAAGGTTTAAAATATAACTTAAGAAACTAATTATGCAAAACGTATGCGATTTATATATTTATTTATTTATTTATTTCGTGACAGTTAAACTATTCAAAAAGTATATATTTTGATCTGTAATTACTGTTACTATAAAATCTTGACCTGAAATGTTACGCACCCCCTTAAGCGCTGCTGCCCTGCTGGTGTTGGTGTTGTTAAGGATGTTTGCGATGCACGAGTGAAGGGGAAGAGAAGGAAGAAAGAAAAAAAAAAAGCTGCAGCTTCGCGTAACCTTCCTCGGCGCGCGGAGACAAAGAGCGGCGAGATGTCGGCCATTTAATTTTCATATTAATGCCGTCCTCCCCCCTCCCTCCGCTCAGTCTCCCGCGTAGCAACGACCCTTGTTTGTCGGCGGAAGGGGAAACCCGCGTAGACGCGGCGCACGCACCGCTGCGCGCGGCAGCTATCAGAGCGAACGACTTTAAATATTAAAAAGGTTTTCTTTTTTTTTAAAACTTGGAATACCACCTTGCATCTCGCTTGGCGAAAAAATGAATTTAATGAAAGGCCTGGGCAACATATATTGTCCAAGGCACCATAAAAAAATTACGTGCATCAAAAATATTTTATTAATATTAATTGCTGAGACATTAATTCTGTAGTAATTATTATAATTTAAATGTACATTTAATTTTTTTCAAAAGTTTACTATACGTAGCTAATTTATCTTGGAGCAACTGTGTTTATGACAGACGAACATTGACCCGTGTATTCTATTCAGAATTTTCTTTCTTTCAATAATTCAAAACAAAAATCTGAAATAATTGTAACCTAAAAAAATATATAAAATTTTATTTCGTATATTTTATTGTTTCAGAATATTATGTGCTAACAAAATATTCGCAATATTGTTATCTACTAGAGATTTAATTGTTTTGTAATATTTAAGAAAATTATCTTTGAAATTCTGAGACAAAATTGTAAATGTAATGAAAATAAATTTCTGACTTGTTCATTCATACGAGTCTTTAGACATTAAAACCGACACCGATTTTTTTTTAAAGCAAATAAACATTCCCAGTTATGTAAATAACAGTTATAAATAAATTTAGTAGGTGGCGATACTCCTAACTCGCAAGGCACGGGCACAGAGAAAAACGGACATGCAAACTGGGAAGCCAAAGGCACGGCTCGTTAAAGGCACGGGCACAGAGAACAACGGACGTGCAAACGGCGAAGCCAAAGGCACGGCTCGTGACAGGCACGGGCACAGAGAACAACGGACGTGGAAACGGGGAAGCCAAAGGCACGGCTCGTTAAAAGCACGGGCACAGAGAACAACGGACGTGGAAACGGGGAAGCCAAAGGCACGGCTCGTTAAAGGCACGGGCACAGAGAACAACGGACGTGGAAACGGGGAAGCCAAAGGCACGGCTCGGTAAAAGCACGGGCACAGAGAACAACGGACGTGGAAACGGGGAAGCCAAAGGCACGGCTCGTTACAGGCACGGGCACAGAGAAAAACGGACATGCAAACTGGGAAGCATAAGGCACGGCTCGTTAAAGGCACGGGCACAGAGAACAACGGACGTGCAAACGGCGAAGCCAAAGGCACGGCTCGTGACAGGCACGGGCACAGAGAAGAACGGACGTGCAAATGGGGAAGCCAAAGGCACGGCTCGTTAAAGGCACGGGCACAGTGAACAACGGACGTGGAAACGGGGAAGCCAAAGGCACTGCTCGTTAAAGGCACGGGCACAGAGAAAAACGGGCGTGGAAACGGGGAAGCCAAAGGCACGGCTCGTTAAAGGAACGGACACAGAGAACAACGGACAAGGAAACGGGGAAGCCAAAGGCAAGGCTCGTGACAGGCACGGGCACAGAGAACAACGGACGTGCAAACGGCGAAGCCAAAGGCACGGCTCGTGACAGGCACGGGCACAGAGAACAACGGACGTGGAAACGGGGAAGCCAAAGGCACGGCTCGTTAAAAGCACGGGCACAGAGAACAACGGACGTGGAAACGGGGAAGCCAAAGGCACGGCTCGTTAAAGGCACGGGCACAGAGAACAACGGACGTGCAAACGGCGAAGCCAAAGGCACGGCTCGTGACAGGCACGGGCACAGAGAAGAACGGACGTGCAAATGGCGAAGCCAAAGGCCACGGCTCGTTAAAGGCACGGGCACAGAGAACAATGGACGTGGAAACGGGGAAGCCAAAGGCACGGCTCGTTAAAGGCACGGGCACAGAGAAAAACGGACATGCAAACTGGGAAGCATAAGGCACGGCTCGTTAAAGGCACGGGCACAGAGAACAACGGACGTGCAAACGGCGAAGCCAAAGGCACGGCTCGTGACAGGCACGGGCACAGAGAAGAACGGACGTGCAAATGGGGAAGCCAAAGGCACGGCTCGTTAAAGGCACGGGCACAGTGAACAACGGACGTGGAAACGGGGAAGCCAAAGGCACTGCTCGTTAAAGGCACGGGCACAGAGAAAAACGGGCGTGGAAACGGGGAAGCCAAAGGCACGGCTCGTTAAAGGAACGGACACAGAGAACAACGGACAAGGAAACGGGGAAGCCAAAGGCAAGGCTCGTGACAGGCACGGGCACAGAGAACAACGGACGTGCAAACGGCGAAGCCAAAGGCACGGCTCGTGACAGGCACGGGCACAGAGAACAACGGACGTGGAAACGGGGAAGCCAAAGGCACGGCTCGTTAAAAGCACGGGCACAGAGAACAACGGACGTGGAAACGGGGAAGCCAAAGGCACGGCTCGTTAAAGGCACGGGCACAGAGAACAACGGACGTGCAAACGGCGAAGCCAAAGGCACGGCTCGTGACAGGCACGGGCACAGAGAAGAACGGACGTGCAAATGGCGAAGCCAAAGGCCACGGCTCGTTAAAGGCACGGGCACAGAGAACAATGGACGTGGAAACGGGGAAGCCAAAGGCACGGCTCGTTAAAGGCACGGGCACAGAGAAAAACGGGCGTGGAAATGGGGAAGCCAAAGGCACGGCTCGTTAAAGGAACGGACACAGAGAACAACGGACAAGGAAACGGGGAAGCCAAAGGCAAGGCTCGTGACAGGCACGGGCACAGAGAACAACCAACATGGAAACGGGGAAGTCAAAGGCATGGCTCGTTAAAGGCACGGGCACAGAGAACAACGGACGTGGAAACAGGGAAGCCAAAGGCACGGCTCGTTAAAGGAACGGACACAGAGAAAAACGGACAAGGAAAAGGGGAAGCCAAAGGCACGGCTCGTGACAGGCACGGGCACAGAGAATAACCGACGTGGAAACGGGGAAGCCAAAGGCACGGTTTGTGACAAGCACGGACACAGAGAACAACGGACAAGGAAATGGGGAAGCTAAAGGCACGGCTCGTGAAAGGCACGGGCACAGAGAACAACGGACGTGGTAACAGGGAAGCCAAAGTCACGGCTTGTTACAGGCACGGGCACAGAGAACAACAGACGTGGAAACGGGGAAGTCAAATGCACGGCTCGTTAAAGGCACGGGCACAGAGAACAACGGACGTGGTAACAGGGAAGCTAAAGGCACGGCTCGTGACAAGCACGGACACAGAGAACAACGGACAAGGAAATGGGGAAGCTAAAGGCACGGCTCGTTACAGGCACGGGCACAGAGAACAACGGGCATTTAAAGTGCGCTGGCTGCGTCGCCGACAGCCGGCGAAGGAGAGATGTTGAGAGGGAGAGTGGGGGGTGTGGAGACTTGTACAAGAGGGGACGACTGTCGGCGGTAGCAGCGGAATACATCTTCTGTTAATGGCTGGAACGGTGTGGAGGAGACGGCGAAAAATATACCAGGATGGAGCAAGCTTGTTGTGGCAAGAATTTATGCAGGTCGTGGAGGAGAGAGGGTTGAGATTAATGTTCTCTCGTCTGAAGTATACGTGTGTTGGAGTTGGAAGGGAATGTTAATTTCTTTGCCGAATCAAATATTGGCTGCAGGTGTGCGCGTTAAAAAAAAAAAAAAATCCACAAATAAAAACATGCAAGAAGGAGGTGTTCGTGGTGGAGGGGAGGATGGTTGTTGCAGACACGGACGCGTTAAGCGACGCTCCACGGCTGCACCGGCGAAGTGAACGCCGCGGGACGCCCATTCAGCTAACGTTGTAAATTGAAGATAAGAGCGGAATTAGGAAGGCGCTCGAGAGCAGCGGCCAATTCATCACACTCCATCGCGCCAGCACTCCATCCCCCCTTCTAACCCCATCTTTTCTCCAGCGCTCTGCTGACGGGTAACGCTCCTCTCTCTGCTCTGCTCGCGACGCAATCAGCGGGGGGCGTCGAGACGCCGCGCGGATTGACGGACGAGCTCGGGTTCCGCGCGCGAGACGGGAGAAAGAAGACGAAGACTGCCATTCCCTCCCCCCTTTATAAGATACACACACTCTCGTCAGGTGTCAATGCCCTCGGTTTGGATTGTCCTCGACAGCAGAGAAATTTTATTCATTTCGCTGGGCTTCCCAACGACGATTTTTTTTTTAAATTGGCGTCAGCGTCTCACAGCCGCATTCGCTTTTCAACTGTCAGCCACCGAGATCACTTAGCGAGTGATTTCGGGTTACAGTTTCGCCTTCAGCGCTGTCGACGAGAGACGGAGGAACTAGGCAAAATTGTTCAAGGAAACGAAAGGATGCATATCCGCATTCTCCTTGGGCTGATTTCGGAAAAATTGCTGAAAATCGCAATAATACCGAATGGCCGAAACGGGCTTTCGAGCCTGGGTCCTCTTGCAATTGAGATTCCGGTGTTTTTTTTTTTGTATTTTTTTTTTGCGTCAGTTCACTCAGCGGTATCTTTGAATATATATACTGTATAGAAGTCGCGAGTGGATAGGATTTACTCTACGTTTTTCAGAAACGTATGATGAGCAGCTTGGGAACTTCACCGCTGCAGTGCGCTGCCGTAACGCCCTGTATCGTCTTAGTTGTTATTTACACGTTAGAGCGCAGCACTGTCGCCCGCTGTCATTTCCCGCACCCCCCACCTATCATTCACTGCAGCTCAAGGTTTTTCAGCAGGAAGGGGAAGGGGTGTTTGAAGAGTTCGACACTTGTCCGCTAGGGACCACCACAAGTCGATGCCCTAGAGATGGTGGCGATTGCGGCGGTGAATTAACCAACTACCTCAAAACCGTATTAGAAATTTTAACCTGGGCTGGCGACTTCTATACAGTATATATATTCAAAGGCGGTATCGCCTCTGAACTGGCACGCAGTTTTTTTCGTCGTGCATTGGGCAACTATGATATTTCAGCGGTATTTGTAAGATAACACGGAATACAAATGAACATAAAGGTCCAAAGCAAGTCCCCTGAGTTCTTTTAATAATCTGTACCGGAAGTTTCAAGTATAAAAATAACTCTGAACACACGCGTTTTAGCCATTTTCACTTTGCTCAAAAAAATAGGGTTGTCTGTAAAGTCGGTTTACGGACGATAATTTTATGTGTTAACGTCATAAGAAAACGTTGATGAAAAATTGGATACTTTTTAATTTTCAAATATTATTTACAGTTTATGCAAATTTAATTTATATAATTTGTTTAAATATAATCACGAACAATTAGGTAAAAAGCCCGCCTTAACCTGTTTGATATTGTGGAATATTTTCTCACACGGTGGTTGTCCGGTTCTTGCACGCTCAGCTCAGGCGGAACGTGACAATTTTTCGTGCGTGCAGCCGGCGTTCATCGATTTATAAGACGTTATCACGTCAAAAACATTTTAAAAGAAATCCGGTAACATATATACCAATCCTCCCTCAGCTGTTTCTAAAATGTTTTTTTCGTAAACAGACGCCATTCTGACATCTTGGGTACATTTTAAATCACGTGTTTTTTCCTGAAGCTCCATACACTGTTTGTGTGGGGCCTTAAGCTACCGGAGAGCGAGATTTCGGTAACAGAAGGAGGCGACGCGGTTATGGTAACAATTCTAGCCGTGTAACTGAGCAACGGAGTCCATAAGTAGTTTTCCACTGACTATTAACCTCAGCGCTGGCAGTAGAAAAGGGGAAACGGTTCATGTATAGAGACCGGAAAAATTCACGTATTCATTTCGTGATAGGCTGAAATTCAAACATGTGTACAATTCTGCTGTTTCTGCTATTGGCTCGCAGTTTAACTGGAGCTCTCTGGGCCGATGAGAGACTATCGACCAAAGAAGCGTCGAATCACAAGCTACCCAGTGGAGACGCCTCACAATTTAGCACCCAATGATCACGCGTGTTTACTTGAGAAATGCAGAGTATAATGGAGGCTATCCTAGAGGTCATTGAATCCGCGAATTTTTCCGGTCCCTATTCATGTAGCACGCACCCATGATTCCAACTTCGGAACCTCGAGCAGTCCAGACGGCACGTAGGCCTACGTATTTACCAGATGAGAAGCATGGCTTTATTTTTAACGCATAAACGAATGAGTGAAGCCTTTAAAGTCATGTTGGCATCGTTGTTGTCAGAGATGATAAAATCTGATAAGATTACATTTGAGCATTAATGGAATGCACGGGTGGAGGTAACGGAAGTACTCCGAGTAAACCCACACAACCTCCGTCATGTTTACCACTTGCGTAAAATCCGGATTCGATCACACCGAAATATCGAACTCGTATTGACGGTAGGAGGTAAGTGTTTCGATCACTCGTTCACTGAGGATGGATCATTTTATATTAAAGCATTTTTAAAGAAATAAGCAATATCTTGAATTTTTTTTACTGCTTTCAAATAAATAAGATAAAATACACTTTATATGTTTATATGAATAGTCTACTTGAAAACGCAGAAACTTCGCTAATCCACAAAATTAAATTAACAATACAACTCAAAGCAGAAAATGTATAAAAAGTGAGGAAATGCTGATTATCAAACATTAGGTAGTTAATTTATCATTTTCATGTTTGGTTTGTTTGAGGTAGTTAATTTATTATTTTCATCGATTGGTTAGTCTCGAATGATTTTAATAACATCGCCGTTAAAAAAAGACGTTATATTCTATAGTCAATAAAATATTATTTATTTATTATAACTTTTCCCACTCAGAATTTGATTTATAATAAGACGTGTAGCCTTGATTTGAACTGAATATTCAGTCTTTCTTACAGATTTAAAAGATATGTGTAATGGACAAATTCGCCAGATTTTCACTTCTTTATTGTCAAAATTAAATGAAAGCTCTTTGATGTATTTTGTTCCAATTTAAACAGGTATACGCTGACATAAACACGTACTATTTTCCTTGTGCTCAATTGCTTTATTTCGAAATTCATATGGCAACATTTTTGAAGGAACTACATTTTAGCAATTTTGAAAGCATCGAATTAATAAACACATTTCCACTTTCTGTTAAAAACAATTTCTGTCTAATAATGCAATTGTGCCAGATTGCTTTGAGAATTAATAAAGTCAGAACAAAACTTCTGCATTCGCCATTTTCAAAGGTGAATCATTTGCTAGACGTGAAGAGACTCTTTGAAATCATCCTCGCCCATGTACTACTATGTCTGCAGCTAATTAACTACAACACTAAGAACAAAAGTTGAAAGCATAACTACATAAATAAATAAATATTTTCGTTTTTTTTTTTTTTTTTAGAAATATTTGTGCCCCACAGTTGAAAATGTTAATAAATGAATGATCTACCTTTCACAAACATTCGTTAATTTTTACTGTGTTGAATGTGAGCTAATTTATCAGTATGCGAAGATCCTGTTCTTATCTTTCCTTTCAGTTTTCTGTTCGCTTGGAAAATAATTTTAATATTAGTTCACTCTGTGCATTATCACTTTCTTTAAAAAAAAATTCTTCGCCTACTAAACTCTTAATGTCAATCGGTGATATGCATCAGTGAAATGACGTTGACAGACAATTCTGTTAACGAATTTTTATCTGGCTGGTGAAACATTAAGCTTTCACTTTACACTACTCTCATACTGATAAATAAGTGAGCCTTGTGGTGTAATCGCTATAGCGTGACGGCGGTTTTGTTTACTAAATTTATCCTTGAAATCTCCGAAATGTAATTACGCACAGTGATTTCTTTAATGTAATGTTAATTTTTAATTAAATAAATTATACTTTCAAAAATATCTATTAAAATACCAGCTAACACTGATGGCTGTCAGGAGTTGAGCGAGTATTATGTATCAGCCAGAAACACTTAATGTACCAAACGTTAATTTTCAGTTGTCACGCGGGTGAGAACCTATTTTCACAACAACCCGATGTTTTCCTTTTACGTAGCCATATTGGCATCGCGCCTTCGTGCTTTTGTGATTTCCAGCAGTACTCGCTGATTTGAACTTTAGGAGTCCACTAAATTGTCACTGATTTCATGTCATTGATTCGAAGTACGCTGATCCTTTTTGACGTGACAACGTCTAATAAATCGATTAACGCCGGCTACACGCACAAAAAAGTGTCCCGTAACGCACATTGTCCCGTTACACTATGTCCCGTTACGCTCATTGTTAGCTTGCACCGCATCTATCTCTCTTCCACTCGATTGGAACAACCATCGATTTGACTTTTTCGAGGCACATTAAACTTGAAACACTCCCATTCGTTTCCTACTTTTCCTATCATCGTCCTGTCCTTAACAGAATAACACAGATTGGAAGAAGTTAAATAGCAAACATGTATAAAAGTTATAGTTAAAATAATCTCTTCGTTAAAGTAATAAACATATTTGAATTAATGAGTGCAAATAAAAGTAAATTTATCAATTAAATTGTTGATTTCATTTCACTCCTTCTTTGTATCCAAACAAAATAGTATTAATTCAATAAAAATGATTCAATTTTAGTCATAAAATTATGCAATCATTTAATCAATGTTTTGTTATGACTTTGTCACAAACTATCGTCCGTAAACCGACTTTATTGGCAACCAATTTTTTTTTTTTTTAAGAATGTCTTTTGAAAATTATAGTTTAATAGTTAAAGCACAATTTTGTGTCGCGAAGTAGGAATATTACTGTCAGAGTCGCGTATCCGAGGCCGCGCCGGCGCTGCTGAGGTAGAAGCGTGACGTGCTCGCATATTTCCCGCGCCCCGCGAGGCCAATCGCCTGTCACGTGGCTGAAAGCCTTCCCCTTCCCCTTCATCAATCCTCCCTCCCCCCCCCCCCCCCCCCCCCGCATCCTACTCCACGGGGCTCTACGCGGGGGTAATTTGCTAGGGCAGCGAAACACTTCCTCTGCATGCAAAAGGAAAATTCCACCTTGACCGCCCCAGTGTGGCTACATTTAGAAGTGCCGATACAAATTACTCGCGAAAACACGAAATACGACAGTTTTGCTACTGAAAAACTTGCACGAAATATTACTTGTCAAAATGTTTTTTTTTTTGTTTAAACTCAAGATCATTTTTTGCTACGCTTTTTTTTACCTAAGCTGTGGACTTTGTTTTGAAGAGCAAAATCATTCCTGCTTCACTGAAAAAAAAATTTTTACGGTAAAAAGATTCATTGTTGTTCTGAATGAATGCAAACATGCGTAGGTCATGCAAATTTAGTTTTGACGTTTTCAAATGTGCAGTTTGTCGAGTGAACGCACGAAAATTTAAGGTAAAGTGTCGAGTTGTGTTGCCTCTGGGACTTCCCACCAGAGCTGAGTGGCGGCTAGGGGAAGCCATATTAGTGGAATGTGACTGCATTCACACGGAAAAACACTTAAGTTTTTCGACGTATTACATCTTAGCTCTTGGTTCACGGCATTTGGTTTGGAGTAATTTCGTGATTGGGACGGAAGTCGCATGGAACGGAAATGTAACCACGGTGCTGCCATCTGTGGCTGATGGCGCGAACCAAAGTTTACAAAGCCGAAAATGGAAACATTATAGTATTAACAGTTAAATGAATTTTAACAAGATGGGCAGTACTTCAGTATGATTCCTTGTGGAAATACAATACCAAAACCGGGGTTTTGTATTTTTTTTTAAAGTCTTTTTCGCTTTTATCGGAGCCGTTTCATTATACAGTTCAACATTCCGCTCTGCAAATAGTCGACGTAGCTGCTCCGGCAGCGAATTCTAGAAATGTGTGTGAACACTACGTTGGATTCGTGTCAAGGAAATTTGTGTATTTTTATTACGCTGGGCATTATTTTAAAGAATTCTACGTTACATTTTGTGTCTGAGTTTTGTATTATAAGTGTATTTGCCAAAACGGTAACACGTGATTCTTCTGCTCTTTACCGAGATTAGTTGTCACACGCATCTGGCGAGTACTGAACGACTAGCTCACATTTAAAAAAAAAAAAATAATAATGTATGAACATATGCTATTATTGAATTGCACTGATTCTGATAGAATAACGGTAAAAGTTAAAGTACAAAGGCTTGAAATACGAATCCACAAATATCAAGCCAATATTAGCCGATGTTAAATGAGCCATGCCTAGAAAGCACAGATAATTCAGTTTAAGGACTTAACTAAGTCATCAAAAATTACAGCACAGAAGAACACATTGGGCTGACAATGGCTAAACATTTTCAACAAGAACAGTAAATACAGGGAAAAAAACCACAAACCGGACAAAAATAAAAACGATAAACAAACCTATCGATGAAGCCTAAAATATTAAGTAATAATATAGACGAGACAGCGTAAAACTGCGTTGGTTCATGTCCATTGAATTATTTTAATTACATTAGGTTTATTAATTTAATATTTCCCCGTTTTCACGAATAATTTAAAAGAACATATATAAATATGATACACACAAACACAAGAGCCAGAACTTATTTGGAAAAGATTTCAGCTGCAGCTGCTATATGATGTATGGTTGACTTTTTTGACGTGAAAACGTCTAATAAATCGATAAACGCCGGCTGCACGCACGAAAAAGTGTCCCGTTACGCACATTGTTCCGTTACGCTGTGTCCCGTTACGCTCATTGTACGCTTGCGCCGCATCTTATCTCTCTTCCGCTCGATTGGCCTATGCGTCCGAGGAGAAGAAAGACAGCGGCAGCACACAACTTACATCTACACGTGAACTGTTTCGTCGACTGGTTATATAGTGAAGTGAAAAGTTAATGTGGTTTTCATTGCTTATTAAAAAAATAATTTCGGCAATAAAGGTTAATTATTCTTGCATTTTAAAAATCTGATTACTAGTATAATTTCAAGTATTTATTCTTTTATTATTAAAATAAAAAATATTCAATTTTATTTATAAAAGTACGCAATCATTTAATCAATGTTATGTTATGGCGTCACGTTAAAATATCGTCCGTAAACCAACTTTCCAGACAACCAATTTGTTTTAAAAAAATTTTGGTTTTGGATCGGTAGGTACTGGCAGTTGAGTTTGTAAACATGTCGCAAGCGGGCCAGTGGGTGGCTTCAGGGCGACCACACGGTGGGTCGTCGTCGCGAGGAGGGGGAGAGGCCCACCCGGGTGACACGCCGGCTTGTTTGCGGCGGCTCCGTCGCCTCCCAATATCCTGCGGCCCGTCGCCGACAGCTGTCGCAGCGTGGTGTCTCGGTCAGAGCGGTCACGGTGTGGAGGTGGTAGGGGGGGGGGGGAATCCGGGGGCCTCCGGTAATCTTCGGTAAACAACACCCCCCCGCCACTCTCTCTCTCTCTCATGGACGTCGAGGGCGGTGTGGCGCGCGAGGGACCCGGGGGGGTTGTTTGTGGATCAGCGGAGCCGCCACCGCCGCGCCAACCAAACTTGCGGGGGATTGGAGACGTGGTTGTGGACAGCCCGCGCGATATTGCCCTTTTCAGCTGCGTGAAAGGTTAAATACGGCGCGTGTTATTTATTTTCCTTTACCTCCCCGTCTGACTACCCTAGGTATTACATAGTTGACGCCAAATCGGTTCAGATGATTCCCGCAATAAGCAACGACGTTTGTCTAAACTTAGAGTCAGTTAATTATTTATACCATGCAAGCCGATGTATATTCTGCATAATATAAAAAAATATGTATGTTAAAAATTAAATTTCAATTTTTTTTTGGACCACGATTAACACACTTTGATAGATTAATATTTTATATTTCAAAAGGCTAAATTTTAAAGTTATTAAAAAAAATTTATCAAATTTATTTTCATAGAAATTTTTCGTACTCTGGTTTTTTTTTTGAGACAACTAAGTGAAATTTTAATTCAGTAAATGATAGTTGATGATAAAATATAAAACACTGTAAAAATAAAAGAAATCACTTTGTTTAATTATTAGTTTTGTTTCCAGCGTAATTTTATTAATTTTAATTCCACGTAAATGAGTATGCACACCTAAAGTTAGTTTTTCAAAATCTTTCAGAGTATTTTTATTTTCAATAAAAATGTTTATTTGACACCTCTCTTTGCGGTTCACGGCAAACATTTTAGTTGAATGGTTTCTGTAAATATATAATTGGCATTCTAATAAACATTTTCCTTACAGTAATTTTTAATAACGCTTATTGCAAACCTCATCTTATAAAGTTTCGACTCAAATTATTTTGCTCAAATCCTTGAAAACATTTGTAAAAATACAAATGCATTCAGCGGATTAACAAATTAGATAAAATATTTTGTCACCATACCGTAGTTTTTTTTTTACATCTTACAGATAACTAAAGCCAGCTTACTGTGACATTGTGCTAAACGTTAATGTTTCAATAAAAAAAATACTTTGACGAATAATATTGAATTTCGTGCAATAAATTGTCTTTAAGATTTAAATTAAATTTAAAAAAATATATATCTTGATATGCAAATATTGGGAGAGATATAGGAATTCCTGGCGATGTATCGTTTTTACAACAGGGATACGCAGCGAACTGAAAATTATTTTGTCTCATCAAATTTACTTCATTAAGAAAAAATTTCTATGCTTGCTGCAAGTCATGATCCAATTTAAAATCCGGCCTCATTTGCATTCCTCAGGGTTAAATTCACAAGCAATTCAGTAAATACACGCGACAATAAACGAATAGGTAAGAAGTCAGCAAATCGCGAACCTGAAATGAAAATAGACTGTGGGGAAAGTGTGTGGTTGGGAAAGGGGTGGTGGAGAGATGATGGCTGCCTGCTTTATATTTTTTATAATGCGTGCTTCATCTTCTCCTAATGCAGTTGCAGCTCCGCTACATTCATCACGTCATCAACAGCCGGGGAATAAAAACCCCGCAAGTCTCAACGAGTCGCTAATGTTTAGCGCCACGGGAATATTTCATGGTTCAAAATTAAGATGGAGGTAAGAAACAAGGGTAGGTGAAGCCGGTGGTTGGGGAACACGGGGTAGCAGGGGGGTAAATGTTATCCGGGTGAACGAGGTCGGATGAAAAAGGAGTGTTGGAGAGGGGGTAGGTGGGGGGTGGGGTTAGCAAGAGGATAGCTGGTCCTGAGGTATGCAAATGTCACGCGTCAACAATTTCTTGCGAGCGTCTCCAAACCCTCCGAAGGGGAAGGAGAGAAAAAAAAACATTAAGCAGTGGAACGAAGCAGTCCCTCGCTCCTTTTCTCGACGACGCCTTCGCACATTTCTCACTTCCCAGCCCTCTCTGCCACCTCCCCTCCTCTTCCTGCTATACCCCCTTTTCCCCACCCTCTTCTCCGCGCTCAACTCGAACTTATTCCGATATGTAAATATGCAGATGAAGGTTTGTTTGTGACCGAACGATTTCCATAGCGCGTCTTAGCTGCCGGCTACGGCGAACATTCGGGCGCTGTGTCGCGGCCCAGGGACGACGGAGGAAGACGGAGGAGGGTGTAGGGAGAATTGAAAAGGAACGGTCGTGAGAGAAGGGTTGGTGAGACGTACAAAGTCGGTAGCAAGGCGGGTGGAAGCACCGGTGAAATGTTCTCCGAGTTCCTTATCTCGTATAATTTTCTCGTTATTGACGAGGCAGGCAAACATGCGGCTGTATTAATGACGATAATTTTGAGACCGTGGGAGGGGTTCAGTTAGGGGGGGGGGAAGGGGAGAAGGGAAAGGTTAGCGTAGAAAACCCTCCTCGGTCTCTCTGTTTCTTTCTCTCTCTCCCCCCCTCGAACCCTTCGTCCTCGCTCATTCCAGACCCGCGGTAGTTTTTCGACGCCGACGCCAGACGGACCAACGCAACTTCTTATCGCTCCCGCTCCGCCTACCTTCGCTCCATTAAAACGCGCCATGTGTTTCTAATTACAGTCGGCGGGCGTCAGTGAAAATTCCCTTCTCCCCACCCGTCTCTTCAACCCGCCGAAGTAAAAAGGGAGGGGTGGGGGAGGAAACATTCCAATTGTCTCCGCACCGCGGCCCCCGAGAAATTAGTCTAAGCCTCGCAACACCTTCCCCCCCCCCCCCAACACCAAACACACTACCAGAAAGCAAAATTACTCCGCGCGAGAGATTTACGAACGCAGCCGCGAAGTATAGCGCAACTTCCGAAAGGAGCGCGATGTGTTTGCTAAACTTTGCTGCGCCGCGGGCTCATTCATTGGCTGCGACTCGGTTGAAGGAAGTTGCTCCGCCCACTTCTCCCCCCCCCCCCCCCCCCCCTTCTAACCCTTCCTCGACAACTCCGTCACGCGGAAGCTTCACGCGTCACGTGGGACTGTACTTCCGGTGGCTGGACTCATTTCGCGTCTTCACTTCGAATGTTTCCCAGTTATCGCGTGTTCTTTACGGTAAGGGTCGCTACGAGAGAACTCAAGTGTGAATGTTAGCACCAACCAATGGCGGCTCCAGAAAGACCTCTCGGGCAGGGCTCTCGCACACAGGAGGATGCAGTTAATAATCATGACATTGCCCTTGGGATATTCACAAAATATATCGTCTCAAATACCGAAATTTAGTATTTTCGTACAAATTTTGATTGAAAAGGAGTTTAGCACATTAACCAAAAGTATTTAAGTTAACATTAATATTCCTTACATAGAAATAGGAAGTAAAATTTGGGCTACGAAGGGGCTATCGCCCCCTGCGCCCTTCCTCTGGAGCCGCGCTTGGCACCAATCACGCCTGAAAATTCTTGATAAAATATCGGATTATGAATTTTCAATCAACTAGTAAACAGTTTTCTTAGCTAAATAAAATAATTCTCTCCAAATGCTTTTTCTAGGCTGGAATACTTTAGATAACAACTAGAATATTATTTTTTTTCTGGTGGTAAACACTATTGTTTTATTTATGTTGTAGTAAATCATGTAAGCCTTTATTTAAAACAAAACAAAAATAGTCACACATTTGAATGATGGTTGGAATTGAGGTCTGGAAAATGGAGATTTTTCAACTAGTGCAGGCCTGCCTAAAAATCACATGTTCTGTTAAGCAAAATGGTATGTGCCTTTCGATATTTTAATATTCAAAAATGCCCAGTTTTCTTTAACCATCTTTGTGTATTTTTATATTTAAAAATTAACGAAACTTAAAAAATACATATAAGTACATATGTATGGTAGAAACTGATTACCGCACACGAGAAAATAAACCACACGTTTGTTTAAGTATAAATTTATTTGTATTTTGTGGTAGAGAATCAAATAATAAAACTACTTTAATTTTCGCGTAATTTAATTTCATATTTTGTTCACAAGTAAAAAAAAAAATATTTGTACTTAGGTCATGAATATACCTTAGGCTCTCATAAAAACGTTTCGTTTGTAACAATTTTAGAGCGTGTCTTTTTTTTTTTTGTCTAGGGCGTCTAATGTACTCCCACCTGCGTTATAAAACGTTTCGTGCAAAATCGGCCTTCGTAGCATCCGCGCTTTTTTATGGTTGCAACGGAAGCTCCTGGAGAAACCGCAAAAAAAAAAAAAAAAATCAATCTTTGCGAGTGAAAATATTTGGACGCCTCTGCCTCCGCAATTACTCGAGCTAATTGCCCGGGCGCTGTGCAGGCCTTGCGGAAGAACCTCGGGAAAACAAATAACGGTTGTCTCCCTCCCCCCACTCTCTCCCCCCACCACACTTTCCCCCCTCTTCTAAGGAGTGATTTAATTACTGGTCCGGCCTGACCCACTTGAATGCGCTGAATGCGACGTATCATTTCCGTGGTTCTCGCTACCCCCTTCCCCCCCCCCCCCTCTAACACAACCACCCTTGTCCGCACCGCAGACAAATTGCGACGCCGTGCCCCCCCCCTCCCCCCGCCAAGATTAACTGGACGGATGGGGGGCGCATAATTGCTCCTTCCCCCCCCCCCCCCCTTAGCAAGCCCGCGCGTGCCAACACCGCAACCCCGCAAAACTCCACACCGACGAGTAGAGCAACTCCAGGGAGTTGGCCGATGACACGCGCCGTGCTCAGCACTTCGCACGTTCCCGAGACGAGAGGAGCACAACTTCAACGAAGGAGTTTTTCTCGGAGGAGGAATCATCAGACGTGGCCTGCAGTGAATGGCAGGTTGGGCGCCAGACGTGATGCAACAACGAATAATTGCGACGCGACACCGACGCAAAACTCAACATCGTGATAGCACGTGTTTGTGACACATTCCGTAGAGACCTGCAAAATTCGCGGGGTTCAGCGACCTCCAGGATAGACTCTACTACACTCTACACACTCGGGCAAATGCCAACTTTTCATTGGCTGTTGACTTGTGAGTCGTCTCGACTGAGTGCCTGTGATTCGACACTTCTATGAGTGAGGGTCTCTAATTGGCCCTCATTGCTCCAGATTGACAGTGAACCAGTGGTAGAAGCAGCGCTAAGGTATAATTATTTGAATTGTAGCATATCACTAAATGAATCCGCGAATTTGGCAAGTCTCTACACATTCGTCGTACGTGCAACTGGACATCGACGCGTAACAGATGTTCGCAACACAAGGTCGTACCGTAATTCAGTTCCTGTGAAAACGCATCAGTGTACAGCTGTAATCTAGGTACGTTTAGTGATAATTTATTTATTTAAAAAAACTCTCACATATTTCCGTACACCGAGTCTTGTTTTAATTTTTGCATTATCCATATGTAACGCTGAACAAAGATTACTGACTTCTCTTTTGCATTCATCTAACGTAGTTTGAAAATGGTCCCGCATGTTCATCCTAAAATTTTTTTTTTTAAGTTAAACTTCAAAAAAAGTTGAAAACCGAAGTGGTTCATAAGGCAGCTTTACGTTATTGAGGTTAGATATGGATATTTTTTTTGCAAGTAACTAATAAAGCATTTTAGATGGAACACTGAACGAAGTTACATTCGTAAAAATGATTTCACTGAAAAGATGGGGTGTGGTATTACCTAAAAAAAAAATATGAGGAAAATAAATATATAGCGCTTATGATTTCAATGAAATTACATTACTAGAGCGACATGTTCTGCCGTAGGAGTAGAATTTTGTTGAATTAAATATTATTCAGAGATGCTTCGTATTAGATACTTTCTCTATTATTTGCAATGGAACTGATGTTCTGTTCCAACTTCTAAGCCGTATATCATCCTTGAGAAGTACTTTACTACATGAGTCGTACGCATATTTTCAAATTATTTTGTCGTAATGTAGGCTGCAGCAGAATAGAAGAAAATATTCCTCAAAAAACTGAACTGCTTTTTGGTCTTTTGGTATAAATGCTTGACATCGTGGACGCATTTGACGCGACGTTGAAAGTTAAAAAATTTCGTATGATTTTGTTAGTCCCCTTTCCCTTGCTTTAAGCCCCTAAGAAGTTAGTTTTTACACTATAAGTGATTTTAAATATTTAAGAGACGACAACTTACCATTTAAAGGAAAATACTTTAAATAAAAGTCCTTATTCGTTTGTGCAGGTCCACCGTTTCTAAATTAATTCACAAATAAAAGTCAGTAGCTGTGGATTTTGGAAGTTTTTTGGGAAAATCCTCAGCCAATGACGTCTCGTGTGCAAGTAAAAAATCTGTCTACATCCATCTTTAGTTTATCCCTTACATCCAGTAGTGATGACTCCGAAGTCACCGAGCCTTCAAACCCTTACTCACAGACACCTGCAAAATTCGCCGGGCCAGATCAGACTTTACAAACTTCTACCTAAATAAGACAATGATTTTATTTTTCTCAGTCTGCTGCACTAGTGTACAGGCTTCGTATGGTTTGGTCATACGAATTTAGTTATTTTATTATTATTATTTATATTCTTAATGACGTATCATTCTGCTTATGGTTAGATGCAACCGTATTTTGCGAAAACACTTCGTGTCAAGGTAATTCTCCAAACATTTTAGATTGTTTCTAACTGTTGTGTCGAATCGTTGAACTACAGTACCACAGTAACCTCCTTTTCATTGGCCAAATAAAATGCGGAAAAACAGGTCTCGTTGATCGTAGCCAATATCAAAACTAAAGTGTGCAAAAAAAATCAACGCAGCAAATTTAAGTCTAACAAAAATTTACAAATATTTTCCTGAAAAAAAAGTTGTTTCACCCCATGATCCAATGAAAATGCCATTAAAATGGGCAGTGGTAGCTATATTTATATATATATATATAATATGTGTGTGTGTAGGTGTGTAGGTGTGTAGGTGTGTGTATGAATAGTTAATCGCATTTTTCAAATAAACTAATTCATCATGAACTTTCCCCTTCCACAGTGCCTGAAACCTGTTCGTCTATTTTCCTGAGAGCGCGCGACAGGCGGTGTTTTGCTTCTGTGCGCTTGGCTGTTCTGTGCTTCTGTGCCCCGTGGTGCAAGCTATAAACCTCCTGCGTCGCTGTGGTGCCTCTTCTCTTCCTCCCCTCGCCCCTCTGCACACCTGAATACATCACGTCTTATCACGCGTAATCTCGTCTGTTACGGACGCATTAATCTTCACTTTCGTGCTGATTACATCTTTTTTTCATGGCGTCGCACTGCAAGGTGTAAAAAAATTTGCAGCAAAAAAAGGAGGGTAAGAGAAGAAAAATGCATACTACAAACATCACGCATATTTACCTTCCGGCGCCATAAATTTTGCTTTAAATTACTTCTTGTTGTTTGTGACAGAAATTAAAATTTATTTGTTGTTAACTTGTAAGTGATGTTTATTCTTTTAAGTATCAGACCTCAAAAATAATTTCAACAGTTATTTCAGAAATACGCAGGGCCCATGGAAATATTTACAAATATTGCAGCAACGTTACATTAAATCCCCTAAATAAAATCATTCAAAGTATTGACGTAGTGTACGTGTTTGAATTTCAAATATATCACTTGTAAATAAAATAACCATTGTCATTTTGCCACCGTTAAAATTCATCAAATATATGGTTCATATTTAAAAATGCGATTATATTATATACATGCATTTGTATTGTTTTGTATTTAAAAAAACTAATGTTTTAGGTAACAGAGTTTTTACTGTAAATCGTTCCAAAAATAGTAAAACTTATATTGACTTATGTTTCAGTTACGCTTACTGTGGTTTATGTAAGTATATACCATTTGCAGTAGAACTGACTTAAACCAAGCATTTACTTAATAATTTATAAGTTAAAAATTTATTGTTAATCCGTTACTTTCTAGTCTGACTGTGCTGAATTAGCGATTCTACCGAATTATCGAACGCCAGTATAGTTTCAATGGGGAAATCCCATTGGGCATGCGATACATAGGCCTAATAACGCTTTTAATCTCACCTTGAGTAAATATACACGTATTATGTACTCAAGAATGGAATATACAACATCTCTTTAACGACTAACGGAAAAAAAAAACATCGCGTTGTGACTAAATTTAAGGGGAATCAGTCCTCACCATCTTGCAATATTAAATTTGATACTGTTTGCAATAGAGCTTCCGTGCTATATTTTTTGGCGTAACGTGGCATAGGACTTAGCTTTGCCTGCTCGTTGGAGTCAAGTCAATAATTGTAAACTGATGTGATTATCATGATAGTTGTAGTAGCCCGTGAGAAATGATAAGTTATTTCCTCGCGGCGCTTAATGACTAGAGCCTGTTAGTAAATATATGGCTGCAACAAGGTATAGAAGGTCTGGGGTTATGAGTTATGCCTTGACATGCCAAAAGTTGGGCTAAATAACAGAAAATTAAAATTATAGCTAAAATATGGAAAAATCCAAGATCGCTGTGACTAATTTACCGCCCCCCCCCCCCCCCCTGCCTCCCCATAAAAGGGAGGATACTGCGAGAAAACCATTTTCAATAGCCTAGTGAAAGAAAATTAGTGATTTTATTGTTTAAATAATAATTTTTCTTTTTCCCAATCGCGTATATACCTACCGAACAAAAGAAATTAAAGACATTTACAGTAGGCCTAATTTAAAAAAAAATTTTAATGTTCGTACATAATGTAGACTTTTTTTAATTGTCACATCAGGTTTCCTATGCACGTTTCATCAAATGGTATTAAGTAACTCGTAATTTGTAACTTATAACTTTTTTTTCTTTCAAGTGAGTTGATTCATGAGTAATTTCTTTCGTGTCACACATTCCTGCAGACATCTGGCCAGTCACACCGCATCTTCGCCTTCCCGACCGGTCGGGCAGGCGTGGCAGTTCACGCTCACGCTCGAGCGTGGTCCGGGGCGTGAAGCGCACCTGCAAAAAACACGCTCGCTCGCTCGCTCCTCGTTCGCCCGGGCCGCGGGTGTAGTTGGGGGGGGAGGGGTTGTAGAGGTCAGCCCCTCCCCTCCTCCCCCTCCACGACTCCACCCGCGGCCATTATCACGGGCGGGGGTCGGTCGCTGCGGTCTGCTCGGAGGCCAGATTTATGCCGGGAGCTGCGGCCGGCACACGCCCTTCCCGGACGTTTTATCCTCCTTGCCGCCCCCTTCCCTTCCCTTAACCATCCCTTAACCATCCCTCACCCTTCCCCAACCCTTCCCCACCCCGTAATCTGTAGCAATTCGAATTTAAATACTCGGTCCTGGAACCCGAATTCAAAAACTTTCAGACTTATGGCCCACTCACCCACCTTCTCTCTCTCTCTCTCTCTCTCTCTCTTTCTTTTTTTTTAAATATTTCAGTTACAAAGTTTGGCCTCATTACGTATCTGGCTAGCTCATGCAGACTTCCCTACTTTTTTTTCAGACCAGTATTCCTCGAAACACCTTAAATGGAAGCGCTTCATTAAAATATTTAAATGATATTTTATTTTGTACTGCAAACCTTGACACTCGTGCTAACGGTTTTGCTAATAATCTGAATTGTGATGTACGTGCTGTTAAAAAAAAAAAAAAAAAAAGCATTTACCTTATCAACTCTGCTTCAATCGAATCGTCAAAACGTTTTCCAAACCATTGCTTCTTGTTCCATCACAGAAATGAGCTACTCCTGTCGAAACACCAATTAAATACGTCGCCAAAACGTGGATAAGCTTTAAAAATATCACGCGTTTGCATTTCGTTGGACATAGAATTGCCACTTTTTGTTTTGTGTGATAATGCATATCTCTCTACATTTCCGTGGGCGATGTTACTTTCGTGGCTTCTTTGTTCCAATTGGAATTTCCTAACAAGAAAGCTGTAGTTTGCATGGTAAACACAGTGCACTGATGACTCTAAAGTGTGTTAGAGGTTAGTTTAGTCAGTTGATTGGTTTCCTGCGTGTGACGTCAAACGAGTTGGTTCTGTTCCAGCAGATTGCTTGGACAATACAGTGCTTCTGCGACGAACGGGCAATAGCGTTCTTTGACCTTTATCTCACTTTATAAACATGGTCCGCCGACCTGACCGTATTTTCCATTCTGTCTGGTAATAATAAAATTGATAAGCAAACCCGAACTAAAAAAAGTATATAACTACAAAACTGCAAAGTGCTTGACCAAAATTATCAAACTATCAAAAACTTTTTTGACGTGATAACGTCTTATAAATCGATGAACGCCGGCTGCACGCACGAAAAAGCATGACTCATTGTAACGTTCCGCCTAAGCCGAGCGTGCAAGAACCGGCCAACCACCGTGCGAGAAAATCTTCTATAGGCTAATATCAAACAGGTTAAGGCGGTATTTTTAAAAGAAGCAATTTAATAAATTTGATATTACGTTATCCCGTAAAATTATTGTCCGTAAACCGACTTTACAGACAACCCCCCCCCCCCACCCCCCCCCCCACCATTTTATATAAATATCGCAATTCATACGCAAAACAAGGTTTATAACAATTTTAATTTTACCACCACACTTTTGCAAACTTTTAAAAATAAATGTTTTCACACGGCGAGATTGAAGTATTCCGAACAGCAGTCCCCATTGAATATTGATTTTCATCGTCCTTTTTTTTTTAAGCACATTCTTTTCCGTTGCCATTCTCAGACGGTGTCCAAATTTGAACTCAATCCTTAATTAAAAAGTTTTGCCGAGAGCACAAATAAATACGTAGATGTTCCCCGGCGAAAGAAGAATACTGAAACAGGAAGTATGTTACAAAGTTCATGAATGTTTCAAATAAAAATGACAACGCGGCGGTCGAGGAGAAATGGAAATGTAACCGGCGGGAAGAAAGCGAAGCGAACGTAAAGTTGCGACCGACAATGCTGCCGTATCAAGCAAGAGAGAGAGGAGGGCCAGGAAATGAAAAAAGTTCCAGATATTGGAACAGTTCTGAAATGATGGAATTGGGCTTGCATTCCGACTCATGTCGGGAACGATGACAAGAGAAGCATTTACTTAAAAGTGTCAGTATTTTTTTTTATCAGAGATGGAACATTAGTTGTATAAACACAGATGTTTCTAGATTTACAATAAAAAATATTTAGTATAGCGAGTCAACTTCTAGGATCATTAAATTTTTTCGCGGAAAAAATTTCGAAATTAGCTGGGAGTAAAAACAACGTAGCATAAAGTGTTTTTCATGATTGGTCAAGGTTTCTTTAAACTACGGGTCTACTATCAGCACACCCAATAACAGTAATTCATTGCGGAAGCAAACCCGTATTGAATTTACCGATCAAATAAAGGCGATGCTTGCGCGGGCACAACACACTACATTCGCAAATGCTTTCGGAGTTTTTCGAAAAAATTTCCTGTTCTTCATAAATTTATCAGAAGAGGCACTGTTGCAATGACGCTGAAAATCAATAAACAAAACGCGCGTTACAAGCTACACCTACTTACTTGGCGCAAGAAAAAAACTAACTTTAATTTTGCTTGCAAATAATTAATAAAAATAAAATAATAAAATTACTGAAGTAATACTATAAATACTGTTGGTAAAGCAATAATTCAATCAAATTAATTGTTATTTAATAATTACTCAGTATCAATGTTAACATAAACACTTGTATAAAATTAATTATAAAATTTTGTAAAATAATTGAGATAAAATGTAATTAATAATAAAAAACAATAAATCAGCTGAATGATTATTTTAATGTAGTATTAATTTAAAGTATTTATTTAATAATAATGTAATAAATTTATAATGGAAATAAATTATACAAACGAGAACATAACCACACTTTAATAAATACACTTGAAAAGTTTAGAAACACAATTTATATCTCTAATATTCAAAATATATAAATGTTATTTTATTACATGGGCCAGAATTCCATAGCAATCACTTAAGTATTAGATTTTAAAGCACATATAGGCCTATAATTTTTAATTGTATGTAGCCTTTTTGTTCATCCTGTGAAAATGTCGTTGCATGGTGAGTGCGCACCGTAAAAATTCATTCATCATTTTTTTTTCAAAACGCTCCTATAGAAGTACACATAATTTCAAAAATTGCTAGAAAAAGTACATTTTGGTCTAAATATATCTGAACAGTAACTAATGTTGTCTATATATTCGTAGGGCCGTTTGTTAACTGAAAAAAGTTTAAAAAGTAAATTGTTTTCCTATAATAAGAAATTTTGAACTGATGCTTTAGTTAAAACGTAATGATTGCATAGGGGACAATTTTCAAATTTATATGACCACAATTTCTATAACGCAATACTAAAATTAAAGTATTTTTCAAGTATTTTATTAGAAGTATCAGTAGTTGTGACGACACACCATATAATATAACGCACAACCATACATATAAAATAGCATATTCATCATTTACCAAGCCTGGTATTAATATGAAGTAGCGTTCGCTCTCGGTAATACTTTTGCCTAATAGTGTGTTATTGCAAAAACTGTGATATGTTTTTGGCCAATCAGAAGTTCTGAACATCTAACTACAGCATTTAAGAACTTATCTGTGCAATTTAGGTTGCTCACTTTTTTTAAAATTTATTAGAATATGTTACGATTTAGTTTCCGAAGGAGAAAAACCTTATTTCTACATTTAATTTTGTAGTTCCTGTGATATTCTCTTAGTGCTAATTTATTTCCTTATAATTACACACTACCAACTACGCGGCAGCATTAATTTTTCGAAGACTGAAACAAGGAAAATAAAGCTAATAAATTGGGTTCAGTTTATAACCGTTGTAGCCAGCCTGCTGTGTTGGTACTGTGTTTGAGTTAGTTCTTACTGCTTTAACTATCCGTGTGTTGATACTATGTTGATTGTGGCCGGACTTTTAAACTGAGTGTACAATTGAAACAAACAACAGTAACAGTAGGCCATGCGCTCAAGATTTGACCGCCGTGTTTTCAAACCCACTGATACACCATAACGCATAGGTCTGTCGTGTGCACAGAAGGGAAACGAATATATTTTATTTATGTTACGGACGCATGGCGCAACAACGAATGAGAGTAGAGTAGGAAGCCATTTCGCCGGGACTAGGGAACTGTTTATATGTATCAATCATCCCGTGGCAAGAAACTGTCCAGATATTACAATGTCATGGAGTAATTCATGCTTTGAAAGTTAATTAACGCTATTACTAATAAGTCACTAAATAAAATTTTTAATAAAATAAACATGTGTCGTGGTTAGAATGGTTATTGTTTAACTCTTATTTATATTCTGTGTTCACAAATTGCTGGTAAGATGTCAAGGAATAATAATTTGGTAGTTATAATAGTTACTTACTAACACTGCCAACATATGTCGGATGGATCGCAAAAATTCATTGGCTGAAATTAACGGTAAGATTTCAGCTGTGAACCGACTTCACACAAATCGTGTGCCGAGTCATGCGTAGGGACACCTGTATTTCGCGAATACATTTCGTGTCTAGGTACATCGCAAAACACCGTAGTTTTTTTCTTGTAGTTATTGGCTGGGGTCGGCGAGAGGTGTTTTCCCGTACATGACGGGGCCAATGGGAATGTGGATACCGTACTGCTACACGCACACGATTCGCCATCACTCTAAGAAAAAGCTACAGTGTTTTGTAACATAGCTTGACACAAAATATATTCGCGAAATACAGGTGTTCATAGTCATGCGTACGGCCCGCTATGCACTCGCTTATGATTTTTTTTTGACGTGATGTCTTATAAATCGATGAACGCCGACTGCACTCACGAAAAAATGTCACGTTCCGCCTGAGCCGAGCGTTCAAGAACCGGCCAACCACCGTGCGAGAAAATCTTCTATAATATCAAACAGGTTAAGGCGGGCTTTTTAACTAATTGTTCGTGATTATATTTAAACAAATTATTTAAATTAAATTTGCAAAATCTGTAAATAATATTGGATCATTAAAAAGTATGCAATGAATTTTTTCTTATGACGTTAACACGTAAAATTATCGTCCGTAAACAGACTTTACAGACAACCCCCCCTTTTTTACAAACATAATTTGTATGTGAATTATGCACTTCTACTAAAACAAACAAGCATATTTTTAAAGTATTTAGCATTTATGCAAATCTGTATCTTCTACCTACGAACTAAAGCAAGGTGGGAAGCTCAACCAATTTATGTGGGATAATTTATTTCTTCGTTTGAGAATATCCTACGCTAAAATACATGTTGTGATTATATATTTAAATATTATATGTCACTATACATTTATTAAATTTGATACTTTGTATATGCAATATTTTTGACGTGAAAACGTCTAATAAATCGATGAACGCCGGCTGCACGCACGAAAAAGTGTCCCATTACGCACATTGTTCCGTTACGTTGTCGGCGAATGCAGTAATAACAGGATATGTTACAATTGACAAAACAATTATGGTGATTCATATAAATGATATTAGATATTTGATTACAGTTTATTTATATGAAAACTTGTTCATAGTTATATTTAAACTTTACAGCTAAACGCCAGTTTTATAAATTAATTACAAGTCATCTACACGCGAACTGTTTCGTTGACTGTTTATATAGTGAAGTGAAAAGTCAATGTGGTTTTCATTGCTTATTACAACAACAATTTCGGCAATAAATGTTAATTATTCTTGCATTTTAAAAAATCTGATTACTAGTATAATTTCAAGTATTTATTATTTTATTATTAAAATAAAAATGATTCAATTTTATTCATAAAAGTATGCAATCATTTCATCTATGTTTTGTTATGACGTTGTCACGTTAAACTATCGTCCGTAAACCGACTTTACAGACAACCAATTTTTTTTTAAATTGGGAACGCAGCTTCACACTGACAGGTTCCCCCGGTAGTAGTTCCGGCGACCACCGCCGAGTAGCGCCACTGCGGGCCGGGGGCCGCGGCGGCTGTGTCGGGTGAGAGGCGCTCCCCGCGCGACGTTTGATTTACGAGCAGCTGGGAATCCCCGGACAGAACAAGAAGACGCAAGCAGAAGAAGAGAGCAAAAAAAAAAATATCCTCGTGGCGACGAATCAAATTATCCAACACCGGCGCTGCAGGGGCGGGTGGTATCAAGATGGCGCCAAAAACACGCGGGAAGGGGATTCCACCACGTGTTACTGTTCTTTTTTTATAAGCTCATTCCTTTGCGGAACGAGATAAAACCAGCTCTCTCTCTCTATCTCTATACATATATGTGTAAGTAAATATATACAAGCATGTACACAGATGTTATAAAGTCAGAGTGCATTTGTGTTTTTCTTCAAGAACTAAACTCGATAACTACTGGATCATTTACACAAAAAATATGCTAAAAAAAATTCATTATTCCAGATGGATTTAAGCCATGTTTCTTTTCATTCTCTGGGAAAAAAAAATGTGGCTAAATAAGTTATAAGCAAACCAGAGCATATTGTCCACATGTACTCCTTTCTGCAGAATTACACTGAAAAAAAAATTACAGATATGATAAATGATACAATAGAAAATGACCACGAAATGTTTATTGGGATTTCAGTAATTTCTGACACCCAGAAAGAAATTTTACACCAGCGAAAAAAAGAAATATTTATCACCCCAAACCTAGCCAGGTATCGAATTCTGAAAATTTATATTAGATTGCACTTTATTTTCATCTAGTCTCTTATCTCGTCGACAGTAAGGTCAATACGAACGCAAAAAAAAAAAAAAAGAATAACATAACGGCGAATGTGCTTTAGTTAGTTGTTAGTTGTTAGATTAGACACAAATTTCATTCTTTCTCTAAAATGAATAAGGAACCTAGGCATCTGTTTCATTCGTTGTGATGGTAAAATTAAAATACCTTTCATAAATAGCACCATTAAAAATAGTTTGAATAAGTTAGAAAATGAAACCAAGGAAATATTTTTCATTAACTTTTTTTTCTTTTAGTGTGAACGTGCAACTTCCTTAAAAAATTCAATCAAGAAAAGCGTGATTTGTGTAATTTTATGTATAGAATAAATTGAAGATTATTCATACATTTATATAATACGTTAATTTCTGTCAATTTTCTGCCAGTAATAAAATAACCTATTTAACTAATAAGAATGGTCGGTCGAAAAACTTTTTATTTTCATTACTGAACATGTTAATTTAAATTATTAGCTTGATTAAAAGTATGGATCGTCGTATTTCAATTCGTATATTTACCAGGAACTCATTGAAAATACGGTTTTTAATTGCCAATAACATCTGATATGTAAGCAAAAAAAAAAAAAAAACCTCTGAATTCAAACCAGGAATCTGGTACATTCCTAGGTTCAGAGAAAGAGTATAGGCAAACACAAACTCGATGAAGAATATATATCTTCTTTTGCTGTGCTTCCTCCCAAACCTCCCCCCCCCCCCCCTTTATATCTCTGAGTGTAGTCCGAAGTTGGAACATTTATGATGTTTTCTCTCATCTTCCACCGAGGGGAGGGCTGCTGCGTGAAAACAGCGCGTATCGCCGCATGTTTTATTGTCTGGGCTATGATTACACAACCAGCCTCGCCGCCGCTCTCTTCCCTGAATACCCCGGAGCAACCCTCACTACCCCTCCCCCCCCATCCTGGTCCAGGGGCCATCCTTTTACTTTCTCCTCCCTCCTGCCGCGCCGTGCCCGGTCTAATAATGTTTTCCTCCCCAGTCGGCGGGGGCCAAGTTGCTGCGCGCAGCCAATTACCGCGCGACCTACCCCCCTCGCGAAGCTTCGCTGATAAAATATGCAGTGCTCATAACTTGGACCGCGCCTACTGGCGGCGCGCGGCGGCTTGCGCCCCGGGCGGGCTTCCAACATGACGACGCGTGCATCAGCTACAAATGTAAAAAAAAAAAAAAAATGGTTGTCTGTAAATTCTGTTTACGGACGATAGTTTAACGTGACGTCATAACAAAACATTGATGAAATGATTGCATAATTACTTTCATGAATAAAATTGAATCATTTTTATTTTAATAATAAAAGAACAAATACTTGAAATTATACTAGTAATCAGATTTTTAAAATGCAAGAATAATTTACCTTTATGGCCGAAATTATTGTTGTAATAAGCAATGAAAACCACATTAACTTTTCACTTCACTTTATAACCAGTCGACGAAACAGTTCACGTGTAGATGTAAGTTGTGTGCTGCCGCTGTCTTTCTTCTCCTCGGACGCATAGGCCAATCGAGTGGAAGAGAGATAGATGCGGCGCAAGCGTACAATGAGCGTAACGGGACACAGCGTAACGGAACAATGTCAAGTCAATAAAAAATTAAACATCTAATGAATATTCAGTTACAAGCACGTTTTATCTCAAACAGATGATAATCAATACCAATTTTTTTTTTTTAAGTTACCGACTGGGAGCAATGAATTTTTTACGTGTAAACATCTTAGCTTTCGGTTCACGGTATTCATTGGAGTAATTGCGTGAAAATGAAACGGAGGTTGGTGATAAAAAGATGACGAAATACGTAAATAATCACTTAATTCGATATTAGTGTAGATACCAAAAGTTTGGTGTGCCAAATGAAACTTTATGATAACACTCATAAATTCCTGAAATCTAAATTAGCATTTGAATTGTAAAAAAAACTTTCATTCCTTAATAAATGTATATGGCAAAAATTAATTTTTTGCTCAAAATTATTTTTGTAATATTATGATATTTACTCTAGAAAAAATGTAAAGATCTTTGTGAAAACTACAAAATCACAATTTACATAATTACGAAATAAAACCCAATTACGAAACAAGACCCCAAAAATTGGCATCTTCCTACAGCAGTTCAAAAGTATCGAAATTTGTGGAAATGCGTAGCTTGACGTTAATATAAAAAACATTCATGAAGTTGAATTTTGTTTTTATTGTAACCAAACTCTGAGCAAAAGAACACAAATATATTTTTTTGTGATCATTAATGACGACAGCCAAGGAACTGATATAATAATGAAATTTTCATATAATAATTATATAATAACGAATTTAAACAGACTGCGTCTCTACAGAGGATTGAGTCGAACCAGTAACTTACTCTGCGACCTTTCAAACAAAAAGTTGTAACGAGCTTCTCTGAAGCAGAATACGCTTCCAAAAAGGGTTAGACGTAGCTCGTTACTGTATCTGAAGGAAGTTGTGAAGAATAGTATCAAAGCGAAAGTGAAAATTTTTTCTAGAACTACTGTGTGACTGAGGTGGGTCTGGCGTCAGTAGCAATCCTAGGTTTCTAACAAGGCATTGTGCAGTACGTAAAAATTACGAATGAAAACCTTTCAAATGTTTGACTGTAAGATATTGCTTGCGGGAACAACCATACGGCCAGCTTCTTTCTTTAATTACAGCATGCACTTTCAACCAAAGCCTTATGTTACCATCAGTCGTCGAAGTGTATTAGTATAGCTGTAGTTCTAAAGTGATGAAATTTTCTTAGTTATTATGAGAAAATCACGTCTAAAAAAAACAAATGGAGCCTAAATAATTTTTTTTTTAATTCTGAAGTATTAACATTTTAGTGAATTTTAACAACATGGACAGTATTTTAATAAAATTTCTTGTCGAAAATCAGACACAAAGCCGGGGTTTTTATCGGAATCGTTTCCAGTTAGTTTTAAAATTTCCTGTTGTTTCGTGTTACTAATCGCTATCTGCATTTGATTGTGGCAAGCAACGTTTACGATTCAGGCAGTAAATTTTAGCGGCGTGTGTTAGTAAATTATGGAGTGTGATTCGCATCCAGAAAGTTTGGTATTTGAAAAGCGACGATTTATTTGCAACATGAACAACATGAGAACACATGAGTTTTCTCGTTGCCGAAGTCAGATGTTAACACATCACTGGCGAGAACTGAAAGACCAGCTGACGTTTTTTTTTATTCTCTTATGATTACAACACACAACAACCAAGTACATCGCTTTCTCAGTATTCTAGCTTAGTACCCACCTCGTGGTACATCATAGAAAGTGTTGTAGGAATTTGTCCTTTAGCTTCGTTACAAACAGGAAGACGCTTAATAACTTTGTACTATTCCACATAATTATGCCAAAAATATATACTCTTAAAGGTTCTGAAAACGTTTTTTTTTTTTTTTTTTGAGAACTTACATCGAAATTATTCCTCTGTAAAACGTACCAAAGGTAAGTATAGTAAACTTTTCACCACGCAGTGACTCACCATCCAAGTCCAGACTTGTTTCCCCGCCAGGGAAAACGTACGAGCATCCTAGGTTCGCTTTTGATTCGTGGGAATGTGGCCGCGTCGCGGAGGGGACGTTTCGGTTGGGAATTGCAGTCGCCATCTTTAGGGGTTGCAGTACCCAGTTGGGAGTTTTTGGTGGGAGACTGTTGTCCTGACGTGGACAGAAAACCAGTCAGCGAACCCTTCGCCTTCCGACGCTGCTACAAGCGGCACGACAGCGGCTCTAGAAGGCTAGCTCGGAACAGCAGACCCGGGTACGCGCCATGGCTATCACCACGGCCGTCGAAGTTTATTGGTTTGAGGGAGGACAGAGCCGCGGTGAGGGTTGGCATTTCGGTTGCCATCGTCCAAGTAACTTCTTACTGAAGGTCTTTGATTTCCTCTCGTCTTTAGGTCTATGATACTGTCAGGGATCTATGCGCTTCCTGATTGGCTGCAGCTGGGACCTAACAGGGGCTCCTTACTGCGGCATCGAACCGCAGAGCTCCCGTCATTAGGACCACGCCCCCGACCTCCAGTGTTTGTATCTATTAAATCTTAGTTTTCATGGCTTTGTCTCACAGGATGGTATGGCTGCACAAGTAGAATGTTTAATTTATTTTCGAGGTCTCTTCCGTGGCAGGATCCCAGACTTTCGAGTGAGACGAGCCAATATTAAGTAGAACAGAATCTTCAGTTATTGACGTGACAACGTCTAATAAATCGATGAACGCCGGCTGCACGCACGAAAAAGTGTCCCGTTACGTACATTTTCCCGTTACGCTCATTGTACGCTTGCACCGCATCTATCTCTCTTCCACTCGATTGGAACAACCATCGATTTGAATTTTCGAGGCACATTAAACTTAAAACCCTCCCATTCGTTTCCTACTTTTCCTATCATCGTACTATCCTTAACAGAATAACACAGATGGGAAGAAGTTAAAAGGCAAACATGTATAAAAGTTATAGTTAAAATAATCTCTTCGTTAAAGTAATAAACGTATTTGAATTAATGAGTGCAAATAAAAGTAAAATTATCAATTAAATTGTATATTTCATTTCATCTCTTCTTTATATCCATACAAAATAGTGATAATTCAATAAAAATGATTCAATTTTATTCATAAAAGTATGCAATCATTTCATCAATGTTTTGTTATGACGTTGTCACGTTAAACTATCGTCCGTAAACCGACTTTACAGACAACCAATTTTTTACAGAACTGCAAGCTCTATTTTCTATGCATCTACATTAAAATTTAATACGATGAATTAAATATATATAATAAATTATTTTATTCACAAATTCAACACAAGTACAAAGGCTAAGTAGGATTAAAAAAACACGTTACTGTAAAAACAAATATATGACAGTCATTAGTAGAGCCCTACTGCTAAAACAAAAAATCCTAATAATTCCAATTAATTAATAATTATTAAAATAAAAAAGCACCTGGGCAAGTGCGGTGGAATGGCGGTGGTGGGACATGCCTTTTGATTGGTCCGATTGATTTTTTTCAGCTTTTTTGTTTTTGTTGTGGTAGCACTGTGAGTTGTAAAGCCGTGAAATCATAGATGGTTCGCGAGCCACAGTCTGTCGACCTCTGACCTAGCTTATAGTATGGTAAAGTAAATTCATTATGTATTAATTTGAAGTCTAGAAGTTTTGGGTGACTATGAATTTGATGTGTTGAGATTATTTAGCATTGAAATTTAGCTTTCTGCGCAAGTAGGTAGCTGTGTAGCGTGCAGAGTTTTAGTTATTTTGAAGATCTATAGCATTTATTATTGGTTTGAGCAACTATGTGCTAGGTGTTGATCATGCTGGGAGATATATTAAGGTTGGTTTACGATTGAAAATTGAGATTTAAGAATTAGTCTTGTACTTAACATTTTATTATATGTATACTAGTGGAATATATACTAGTGTAATATAGGAATTATGACTTAATTCTTAACAGGGATAGTTATATTTCATATTTTCCCTTGAGAATAAAGGGAAGCACAGTAGAATGTGTTGTTAGCGTGAAATAGTTATTTGCGGAAAAGCAGGCTGTCATGTAGTACAAAAGGAGTAGGAAATACGGAATTACTTGCAGTGTGTTAGGACATGATAAAATACTTACCAGAACCTTTCAAAAAACTTTTAAAAAAGCTCTAATTGGAATATGAAATTTGTTGTAAGAATTTGGAAACAGATAATTCTGATGTATGTCTGGTTAAATTTTCTATTAAACCTGAATATAAGTATGCGTTTACAATTCATGAAAATATTTCTCTTATTATAAAGCCATTTTATAGTGACTTGGAATATATACTTATAAATGAAAGTTAAATATCCTTGGATTCTGATTTTTATATGGATTCAAGGTTACGAGCCGAATGTTGAAAATTTTAAGTTCAATCATGGCCATTGTGTCTGGTATTTCAAGTATGTAGGTACACAACCAATTCCATCACGGATAAAAATATTACGTTAAACAAATTTCTAATCGGCAATGATTACAATCCGAAATACACTTGAAAATGCAGACGATACCTACGAATACAAAAATGCAGCTTAAAATAACATGGCTGCTTTCTCGTCCTTTATTTTTTTTTTTGCTGGAATTGACGACTAAATTAGTCATAAACTGGATATTACTTAACTGTGTTCTCGTCGGCGTACGAGTTAAGTTTATTAATTCTTAAGTTTTTTTCATCGTGCACTAGAGACCGGAAAAATTCGCGAATTCATTTCGCGATAGGCTAAAATACAAATAGTTGTACCTCAGTGCTGCCTCTGCTATTGGCTCACAACTCACCTGGATGACTCGGGGCCAATGAGAAACGCCCGACCAAAGCTTTATACGAATCACAGGCTGCTACGTTGGGACGTCTCACAAGACAGCAGCCGATGAGTGGGGGGCATTATTTGACCGAGTGTACGTAGAACTGTGGAGTTCATCCTAGAGGTCACTGAACACGCGAATTTTTCCTGTCCCTATCGTGCACCGTGAGCCGTGTTACCTGGAAGCACCCTCTGAAGTTCGAGCCAAGGGGACATCGCCCCTGGCGAACAGTATTCCGGGTGTCCACGAAGCTTTGGTAGGGAAGGTAGGGGGGGAGCAGGAACGAGGGCGATAGCGGTAATTTGTCTCGCTCGCGGACACCACAAGGCGAATAGGAGGGGGAGAGGGAATGAGAGATAGCGATGTAGTCGAGGTTTGGTGTCGACGAAAAGGAGTTGGGGGGGGGGGGGGGAGGATGGGTTGGCTCAGAGTAGAGCAGGGCGGGTCACAAAAGAGTAGCCACGTCACGGCCCGCATAATGATAGAGATTTGCCGACGCGTATATCGCACATATTGTGGTGCGGACGTGGAAAAAAAAAAAGGTTGAAGGGGGGGGGGGGGATTAGGGTCTGTGAACTGGCCGGAAAAAGGGTCCCCTGGCGGGGTTTGCGGGAGGGGAAGTTTGGTGAGGTCGCTCTTCACTATATATCCTCCCTCCACCCCCTACCCCCCTTTTCCCTAACCATCCCCCCAACGGACTTTTGCGTTCATTAACACAGCAGCAGGGTGCAGCTAGATGACAGAGGAGGAAGGGGTGAGCGTCAGTAGGTGGCATCCAACAGTTCATTTTTATTCCGTTTATCGCTCTGTTTTCCGTCTCGCTCATTAAAAATTCCCCCCCCTCCTTTTTTTTGCCACAGTTGTCCCCCCCGCCCCGCCCCCCCCCCCGCATCATATCTTTTTTTTTCCTTCCCGGGCAACCAACACCATCAGCTTTGACTGATAAAAATTAATTACATATATTTTCGCCTGTTTCGCGCGTGCCTCCGCGCATGCTTGTATGGAATTCGACAGTGGATTTCTGGGAGGGAGGGGGGGTGGAAGATGACAAGGGATGGACGAGGATATTGCTAGAAGTGTATTTAATGAATCATTAATTCTTTTTTTTTTTTTTTTGAAAGCGCGTGACAAAAAAATGGGGAGGTGGGGTGCGGAGGGTTATTTCTGCGTGAAATTTCGCTACCCTTGCGCTTCGCTTGCGCCCGAGATCATTAATCTCGTCCGCGGTGGTTGGAGCCAGTCCATCCACTTTGTTCACCTTGCCTCCCCTACATCCTTTCCGAGCGAGCTGTGCGCGTTTAGAAAAAAGGGAGGAGGGGTATGTTGGTTGCACACCGCCCAGAGCGAAAACAACGGATAAATTTAATTTTTCTACTTAATCGCGCCTCGGGAGTGGCACAGAGTGCGAGACACTGGTTTAGCTTTCAGTTGATGACCAGGGTTGTTCGTCTCCCACCAATTTAATTGAAGAGGTTTCTGGCATCTTTGCGGCGTTTGGTCCGACTGTTTCCCTAATTTGGAGTTGTGGGGTTGTTTTGCTAATTGACATTCTCTACATTTTGCCACGTTTTCTTTGATCTCTTAATGCCTATCTGGCAAATAAAATTGAATTATGATTTTCTGTTCGGTTTTATGACAGCCCATATGCCCTCATCCCCCCCCCCCCCCCTCTTTCCTAAAAGATGGGAGTGTCATGGAAATAACGCAAAACCATGGCTCTCCTGGCATTCGGAACCCAGACAAAATTCTTTCCCGTTTCACTGATGTGATGTAAGTCATTATTCACTACTACAAAATTTGTCCAGAAATTAAAATTTTCGGGAAAACACAAAAAAAGTTTATCCTTTGCTCATTGGTAATTTAAACGATGTTAAACTTCAACAGCAACACAAATATCTCTTCCACACTCCCCTTTTGATGTTTCAATTAGCATTAATATGAAATTATAGTTAAACATTTAGGCTTGAAACTTTCTTGGTACGGACTAAAGTGGTTTTTGCCAAAATACATTCGTCAGAGTGTACAAAAATGAAATAAATATTTTATTAGTTATTGATACAAGGGAAGAAGTTAACAATCAACAAGAAAAGAACGCATGTGTAAAAAATAGGACAACGGTTATTTTTGCTTTAAATATGAGGACACTAGTTGTTTCCTCTGAAATATTGGTTAGAATGGTTATTTTTGTGGAAAATATGCGGACAATCAATAGTTTTTCCTGAACGCACCATATTTCAGAGCCTTATATAGTACAGGCTATAGTTGCTTTTGCTTTGACTGTTGTTTCTATGTATGCTTACAAGGAATCACCCACAGGATGGACAAAGAAAAAGTAAAACGGAATTTTTTTTAACTATGGTTTGTTTTGCGAAAAAAAAAATTAGTTGTAAATGTTTTCTAAACCACCCTACGAAATTCTGGGATGGTTCCTTTTATGTGGCCATTGCCGAATATTTCCTTTTTGATTCACATTTCTTGTATGGGACAAGCCCGCGTCTAACGAGTTGGCTTTCGACAAGATCCGGGTCAGAACGAGCAGCTGACAGCAAACACGTGGATCAGTGCACACAGACGAATGCAATCGTTCCCACCGAGCGAGGTTCAATTGGAGGAAATGAACCCAAGGTGTGGCTTACCGTTGCCTTTCGCTAAACGGAGGAGAAAGGTCGACCAAAAACCCAGTCTCGTTGCCTGGGAAGAAAGTTTAGTTTTTACGAGTGAAATAGCAAAGGCTAAAGATGGAGTTTGCGTGCAGTCATTAAAAAAATTTAGTTATTCATTTAAAATCTTTTGACCTTTAAAATAGAAATCAAGCCTAGAAATGAGATGGAAAAGTACCAACTGTAAGAATTCACACAAATTTTTACATATATAATAACGAGATTGCATTTCCATAGCCGCCCGCTTTCGAGATTAGGTCTATAGGCAGCTGTCTATTTACCGGGGTGGGTTCAATGTCACGTCGTTGAGGAGAGGGGGGGGGGGGAAGAATCAGTAAGCGCATGTGCAAGAAAAAAAAACGCAGATAAAATCAGTCTTGCGGCTCTGTGAGGTGTTCAGTAGATGAGGTATTGAGGAGAGTTGACTCCGCTAAATCACTTCAAAACGAAGTTTCTGAAAAATGCTGTCGCAGAACGGCTTATGTCCCAGGCAGAATATGAGATGTTCCTGAACAAGGTACTAAGCGGTTTTGAGAAGAGATTTGATGTTTTTTTTATCGATTATGCAAAAAGAAAACTTAAAGTGTAGTTGCAATTTTCAGTCGTCTGCAATAACAAATAACATTTACTACTAGCTGTCTTCCTCCCCCTCCCGTTCCGCTCTCTTACCGAATAACCCTCGTAGTTGGCCGCTGACCAAGCTTGGGACACAACCAGTGGTCTTTCTTTGGCTCGGGATTCTTGCATCTCGACCACAAAACGTAACGTCTGGTCAACCATCACATTTGTACATTATAAAAATTTAAAAAAAAGAGAAGCAGCATCTTTCCAGTACGTGAACCGAAAATTTTCTTCCAACAGGGGAAGAAAAAAGGAAAAAAAAAAAAAAAAAAAACCACATGTAGATGTACTGCGCGAGGGAACACTGGCGACTGCCGCGCATTCTTCGCGACGAACGGGAACGAACTGTCAGATGCGAATGTTGGGCCACACAGTTTGTATGTAGGACGGTATGGTAAAATGAGGAGGAGGGAGTGGTGGGGGTGGGGGGTAAATATTCAAACAGCCGGGCATGCGGATCACGTCTCCCGAGACGGCGGCAGTGAATCAAGCGGGATGAAGTGCCCCGCCGGTGGCTATGCTACCTCCAAGGGTTGGGGGGGGGGTAGTAGGGGGTAGGGGTGGTTAGAGCTGGAAGGGGGTTCAAGGAGAAAGGCGCATCGAGAAATGTCACGTGATACAATCCCTGAAACACATTACACCCCCTTCTCTCTCTCTCTCACACACACACACACACACCAGCAAGGCCCCTTGGAATCAGGCCCCGCCGAAGACATCGCATCGTCTCTAGGCGCGGAGGCAGACAGCTCCATTCCCCGTCGCTCGCTCGCGCAGGAGGGCAAACAATGACACCGCCACACGTATCCTTCCGCGTGCGCGAATATTTTTATTTTTATTTTCCTTCCTCGCCAAAAAAAAAATAATCAAGTCACCCGTCAGCGTTTTTCAGCGAATTATCATTTCCCTTTGAGATTCCTCTATACTTCTTTTCCAGCGTGAGACTTGAAGCTTATGCGATATTAGAATCAGGAAATATAATTTGATTTCTTTTTTTTATTATTATTCAGATTGAAAATGTTTTTTTTTTTTTTTACTATTTCTAGAGGATATTCTCTCGGGGCCATCATTTTTCGCTTAAAAAATAAAAACATAATAATAATCTGAACGGCCATTAGATATGCGCGCAACACCTGTGTCTTTCTTGTAATTGGCTGCCGTCTGCGAAAGTAGTGGCTACTGCCTTATTTCAGCCAGCCATCCATGACGCGTTTGCTTCCGTGCTGAATCATTGTTATTGTTATTGTGCGATGATACAGTGATTTTTTTTTACTCGCAGCTACTCTCGAAGTCTTTTCGCGGGAAATGCATAATTCGCGTTTTTTTTTTGTTTGGCGACAGTCTAGACTGCAAATGATTCTACAGTCACTGATCCTTGCCATTTGATCACGGGTTATTAGTAGAGGCCGGAAAAATTCGCGAATTCATTTCGCGATAGGCTAAAATACAATTAGTTATACCTCAGTGCTGCCTCTGCTATTGGCTCACAACTCACCTAGATGACTCTGGGCCAATGAGAAACACCCAACCAAAGCTTTATCGAATCACAGGCTGCTACGTTGGGACGTCTCACAAGACAGCAGCCAATGAGTGGGTGGCATTTGACCGAGTGTACATGGTACTGTGGAGTTCATCCTAGAGGTCATTGAACCCGCGAATTTTTCCTGTTCCTAGTTATTAGACACTACTTTAAGGAGTAGAAGCCAAAGATGAGGAGGTGAAATATAATAACGAATTCTTGACATCGACTTTATTGCGCACAGGTGTAAAAAGTCTCACCGGGCAAAAGGAAATGACAAGAATTCCGTGGATTCGTACCTAATAATTCTCCTGGACTCTGTTACGTATACTTGACGCAGAAAACAAGCATTTCTTGGTGACATGTGAACCTTTGATACCATCATATTTTAAAACTCTTATTATACATGTACTTTATAAAAGTGAATGGATCTTATGCAGCCCTGAGTAGCTGGTTCCGGAACGAACAAGACCAGGTAACAAGGCAATCAAAATACCTAGCTAATTTAAAACACAGGCTAATAATCGTGATGAATGCACAACTCATCTGCTGCTTGAAACCGTGTGTGAATGTATGTGTGAATGGTTTAATGTAATACTACTTACCTATTATTGCCTTGTTTTGGCAAAGCCGGATTTTTAAAGTTGTAATTACTTCCCAGCACGCGTATGCCTATGCTTAATTTTTAGTTACCCGTAAATTAGATTTTGGTCAAATTTTTGAAATGGTTACCTCTTATCTTTGAACGTTTAGTTAAAGCTTTATTCCGTTTTCTATCTTCTGCTTTCTATTTATCATCCATTATGTTTAATGTTATGATTATTTTTGTGAAATTTCAATGCACGATGTAAAAGCAGATATTAAATTTCTTAACTTATTCACCACGGCACTGAAAATTATATCCTCACGAAGAATAGTGTTTACCTTAAAAGCTTTTATCGATCGTTGGTTTGTGATTGATATCATTATTGAGCATGACATCATAGACCATATGGACTCATAGGTATTAATTTTTTATTTTTATATAATTTGTTCTTTCCCATAATTGTCTAAAAAAATAACTCAGAACTCAAACACATAAGCAAATATTAAACATAAGGTTTCTCTTAGATAAAACTTATGTATATCAATCGGCAAAAAAATAGTTATAAATTTTAGTATTTTGTTTGATTAAAGATTTCTTCAGTAATACATATTTTATTCAAAACGAAATCATATTGACCTTAAAATTTAAACTCTGGTGCAAACTATATTTTGCAATGAAATTACAGCTTAACGTTGAAAAATTGCCGGGCGATAATTGACGCATAGGCGCCGGGCTCGTTAATTAGATTGCGCGCATATTACGGGAAATGAGCACTGCACACAGGCAAAGAATAAATATTCGTTTTGGAAGTCATTATAAAGCAATCGCGCGATAGGCGATCATTCACTTCGCGCAACAAAGCGCGCAAAAGATTCGAGTCAATTGCCAAAACCCATTCCAAAATGAAGTTCGGTTATAGTTGCCGCATAATTTATGCGACAACTGGCATGACTATTTTCGCAACGTTGCGTTTTACTGATAGCCTGATTCTTTGCGCCATTAAGCCGAAACGCGGAATGCTGATACAACCTAAGAATTTTTTATCCGCTTATATAAATTTCTAACGAAAATGAATGTTATCAAAATAAGAGCAGCCTACTATTAAATTGTTGGACTTATTTCAATCCAGCTACCATATAATTGCATATATAGGTATATATAGTTAGATATATAATTTTTTAATTCTTACTTGTGAGTACGGAGAAAGAATGATTTTGAAAAAACAAAATAATTTCCATTGGTTTAGGAACTACATATACTGAATGAGTATGGCCATTTTTATAGTGGTTTTTGCTTCATATAGTGTTGTTATTAATTAATTTGGACACCGGAAGCCCCTTAAGAAAATTCTAAAATTGTGTTTGTCTCATTACTGAAAAAAAAAATTTTACTTAAAGAAGTGATCACCCTTATTATTATTAATATTTATCTTCGAGGTTTTAAGGTCTTTTTAATTGAAATAAATGTATAGTGTGGATAAATTTATTCTTTGAGATAAGTACTCACAGAAGGCGCGCGTTTATTCGCTCCGTCAACGTATTTTCGTAGTTTCAACATCTATCACAAAATTTAAAAAATATATAGTACATATTTATACAAATTAGTAAATAACCCAAAAATCTCAACACTTCCGCCGCCAGTCTATAAGCTGGAAAACGTCTTCTTTTCTCATTTATTCTTCGAGTTCTGTCTTCGCGTGTTTCTCGCCCCCCCCCCCCCCCCCCCCTTCCCCCGTCCAACTCTTGCGCATATTTAATGTTTCTCGTCCGCAGTTCCACAAATAGGTTTTTTTTCCCCTTCTCTCTTTCCTCCCCCCCCCCCCCCACTCTTTATCACCCACCACCTTTTCTGTGTCTTTTCCTTCTCCATTCCCAGCTTCCATTTATTCCTTCAAAAGAAGATTTCTTGAATCTTGTAGAGCGATCTTAGTGAAATGGAATGCGGCGAGGCAAGGAAAGCAGGGAAAGCTGGGGGAGGGAAGCAGAGAAATGGGTCCCGGCCCGCCAGCAGTGTGTTTGTCTGCTCGCTCGCGGGGCCTAAGCGACGGGCTCCAGGCGCGCGCGGGAGTACGTAGTCTCGGAAACAAATGGACCCCGGAGCGGAGACGTTGTGAGGGCACGACTCGTCACGAGCGTCATTTTTACTAACCAACCCCCGGCGGCGCGTGCGAAAACTAGGGGAAGTGAATATTCGTATCCCTCCCCCTTCCGACGGGGGTTTGTTTTATTTAACTCTTGAAGGCGGAAGAGAAGGGAAAATACAATGTCACATCTAAATGAGACTCCATGCATTTGGGGATAATTAAATTTTGGAAAAAAACTTTTTTTATATATTGCTAAGCTTTAGAGCATATTTTTAATTAAAAATATTTTTTTAAGTGTGCACTATTTAACTTATTATTGTTCATTATTCAATACTATAATCAAACTCAATAAGCGAACAGATTTTTTTTCACATGTTGCAAATTACTTAAAAACGCGCGAATACACTATAGGCCTACCATGTTAAACGCTAAAAATTATGCTAAGTGGTGAGTTCTGAGAAAAGTTTTAAAGTTTTTTTTTAAGTAGCTCGAAAATGTATTCTGCAGGTTGGTAAGCCCTCTTTTTGTTCTAGTCAGTTCCATAGTTTAACATTTTTGATGAGAGTTTTGCGTGGTTTATGGCTATAAACAAATCGTTTACAGCAGTTCTACAGCCTTTGGATTAGGCCACTTAAATATTGCGTGGTATAAAGTTGCACAATGTCGCAGCGATAAAAGCTACCTATGCACAAGTGTTCAAATTCAAAACGGTTTTGCTGTCATTATCAAAAGGAGCTCGAGCTTGTTTGGCGAAATTACAGTTTGCATTGCTTGACATTACGCTTCCAAAAAAATCTACGCCGCTGCCAATGAATCGTGATTTATTAAAACATGAAGCTGAACTGTTGACTAATTAAAATTTACTCTGCAGAGTAAATGCTGTGCGAGCATTAAAAATGTACCTACTAGAATATTCCAGTTGAAGATAAAATAAAATATCTTAGATCATTAATTTGAGACCAAGATATTTAAAAATTTTGTATGTACTATTCTTCCACCCTTGAAAATATCACATAAAAATAAAATAAAAATTAGGTGCTACGCATTACTTAATAGCTATGCATTTTATGCACTTAATAATTAAAGTTCGGTATGCCTCGGTAAACGTTTATGTTTGAATGCCAATATTAATTTAGGCCAAGTTGTGTGGCCTATGTATGTTTGAATGTAAGAGTTGATAATTTGAAAGCACAGCTAATCAAAAAATTTACATTCATATTTCCGGTATTTATAGCTTCCACATTTAAAAAAGCCAATTTGTGTGTATTGCATTATATTGATTTTTATTTAAATGAATATTGTGATTAAGAGCCAAAGATGGTTATTTATTGTGAAACAAATAGGTTAACTTGTTTTGCTTAGTTAAAAATCATCAAAGAACACAACTTTTAGTATCTAATAAAAATCTTAGAAAAGCCTCAACCTTTTTTGTCATGAATATCAAGACACCGAAGTGGAAATGAGATAATATTTTATTGAGACATTTAAATGTATTAAAGGGTACCTAGATCCTGAAACCAAGTAATTTTTAATTCCAACCTAGATACTAATATAGTTTGAAACAAAATTACATTTCTTTGGTTTTATGATGTGTGGTTGGTAGTGTCAAAATCGTTTTGTGGCCAGTTTCAGAAAAAATATATTAAAAAATGGGCGTGTGTACTCATGTATGTTCGTTAGAAGCTTAACTAAAAAGGCATAATAAAAAACTAATTTTTTATTTTGCATGCAAATAATTAATAGAAATAAAATAATAAAAGTATAGAGTGATATTAAATTTGATATTAAAGATGGTAAAGTATTTACTCAATCCAATTATAAAAAATTTGAATAAATACTCAGTATCTCATGTTAATATAAACATGTTTTTAAAATTATTTTATTTAGTGAAATTAACATAAATAAATATTATTTATATATTATAAAATAATATAATTAATACATGACCTCACTTATACACTAGAAAAAAGTTTACAAACATAAATTCCTTCACTAAAATTCACAATAAATATATATATATATATATTTATTTTAAATTATATGGACCAGTATTCGCTGTCAACCACTTAAGTAAATGATTTATTCGAAAATAATTATTAAATTTTTTTATCATGCCAATTATTTTTAAAGCTTCGCGTGCATAGTGAAGATTCGTTCTGGTCATTGGTAGAGACTTGAAAAATTCCCGAATTCATTTCGCGATAGGCTAAAATACAAATAGTTGTACCTCAGTGCTGCCTCTGCTATTGTCTCACAACTCACCTGAATGACTCTGGGCCAATGAGAAACACCCAACCAAAGCTTTATCGAATCACAGGCTGCTACGTTGGGATGTCTCACAAGACAGCAGCCGATGAGTGGGTGGCATTTGACCGAGTGTGCGTATAACTATGGAGTTCATCCCGCAGGTCATTGAAACCGCGGATTTTTCCGGTCCCTAGTCATTGGTAACTTGAAGCTAGCCCAGGTTAAAATTTCTAATACGGTTTTGAGGTAGTTGGTAAATTCACCGCCCGCAATCGCCACCATCTCTAGGGCATAGACTTGTGGTGGTACCTAGCGGACAAGTGACGGAACTCTTCAAACACCCCTTCCCCCTCCCGTTGAACGACCTTGAGCTGCAGTGAATGATGGGCCGCGGGGGGGGGGGGGTGCGGGGGAATGACGGCGGGCGACAGTGCTGCGCTCTAACGTGTAAATAACAACCTAAGACGATACAGGGCGTCACGGCAGCGCACTGCAGCAGCGATGAAGTTCCCAAGCTGCTCATCATACGCTCCTGAAAAACTTAGAGTGAATCCTATCCACTCGCGACTTCTATACAGTATATATATATATATATATATATATATATATATATATATATATATATATTCAAAGCTTGAAGTAATACTCGTAGGAGGGGGGGGGAGTGGCAGGAACTCACCTGTAGATGGGCGTCATGTCGTTCTTGTACCAGATGACGAGGATGGCGCTGTCGTTGGCCGCCGGAGCCGAGATGTCGCAGGGCAGCAGCGCCGTGCCGGACACCACGGCCTGCACCGTCACCGCCGGACCTGCCAACGTGATAACGTCTTATAAATCGATGAACGCCGGCTGCACGCACGAAAAAGCATGACTCATTGTCACGTTCCGCCTGAGCCGAGCGTGCAAGAACCGGCCAACCACCGTGCGAGAAAATTTATTGTAATATCAAACAGGTTAAGGCGTTTTTTTTTTAACTAATTGTTCGTTATTAAATTTAAACAAATGATTTCAATTAAATTTGCAAAAACTGTAAATAATTTTTTGAAAATTAAAAAGTATACAATTTTTCATCAATGTTTTCTCATGACGTTATCACGTAAAATTATCGTCCGTAAACCGACTTTACAGACAATCCCCTTTTTTTAAAGTAGTTTTGGTCCCGCCCATGAGATGGTAGCTTTCATATTATACGGATAACATATCTACATAGGTAATGAGAAGTAATGCATGAGCAGTGAAACAAACCAGTGAAAAATATTCCACTCCATTTTGGCAGCCAAGTGTTTTGTGGTGTGGCATACCAGAAATTTCTGCATCTTCCCTTCACTTATAGGTATATAACAATTTTTTTTTTATTATTACAAAACAGCATGAAGTGTCAGTTTAAATCATTTTTACTAAGTAGTCTGTCGTCAAGTAGATAACTTAACGTTATTTACCTTAAACGTTGTAGCAGAACCTCTATCTCGAGGGTTGTTTTTTTTTTCTTTTTGCTAGTAGTTAAGGGCCCACCAAACAGCGTCACATGTCGAGCGAAACATGGTTTCAGTTTCCACTGTAAGAAGTCACGCTTTTATGTCTCCCTCCTTGTTTAAGTGCTGCAAACCTCGAGCGACAAACATTCTGCCGCGCCCTGCGCACCGCACAAGCTTTCAGATGGTAGTATCCTGCATTCAAAACCGGTTTCTGAACATTTTCAAAAGATATTTTGGAAATTCCTTTGTAAGAAATGCATTAGAAACCTACGAGTTTTACAGCACTAGGCTATGGTTATTTTGCATAGGTATATGGGTTATGTTTCTCGAGTTGTTACTGCACATTTAATTACGAAGACTATCCCATAATATTATAATTTAATTGATGTTTCATTCCAGCATGTTTTTTTTAACCATGGAAAATAATGTAGAATATTATAAACTGGACTTATTTTGTGTTATTATCGTTTATTAATGTGCCCTGTTAAAACTGTAAAGCTATTCCGAGAACTGTTTAAATATTGTAGGTACTGGGACAAGACAAAGCATAAATGCCCGCGTAAGAATCCAAACCTTTTTATTTTTAATAAGTAGCGATTAAAAGTCAATAAATTTTATTTAGACGTAAATGCGTTGCCTTGCTTCAACTGAATTTTGTGAAACATAAAATTTATTGATTATAATAAAATGTTTACCGAACAATAAGAAATGTCTCAATTATAGTAGCTGGACATGATTGTTAAAATCCAATTTAGATAAATCAGATGTTCGATGAAAAATTCCCAGCCCTTTGTATAACTGCGTTTAAATAATATTTTTTTTTTTTGTTATCTGCTCTCAGCTCACATTAAAACTGAAAATTAATAATGTAATGAAGATATTTTCTACGCTAGAAATTATTTGGTAAATTAAACAAGACGTCGAGACTAGTACGCATAACGCAAAATAATTACTTACACGTACTTTAATCTAAAAAAAAAAAAAAAATGTTTAAGGAGACTAGTTTTAAAACATACTGTAGAAATAAAACGTGCAGGGCTTTTAAAAGATGAATTCCCCTAGAAAGCACGCACGGTTTGTTCTGAACGTTGACATGATACGAAGAAGAGGCTTCAAAAAACTTCAGGAACGCCTCTTTTTTTTTTCCTCCCGTTTTTTCCGTCTCGCTCTGTTCTGTCTGAGGGTCTTTATTTCCCGTCTCTTTTCTCCCTCCCTCCTCCCCAACCCCTCTTCAATGATGGCAGAGATTCACATCTGCACGCATGCATGCAGTATAGCGTTTCTTTCACTCGGGCCCTGATCCACCCCCTCCCACCCCTCTTGCCCTGCTGCCTCTACATCCCCGCCAGAACCTTGGGCTCGAAATGAGAATCTAACTCGAGAGATGAAACTGTGTTCTCTCCGGCCTCTTTCCCCCCACAACCACCCCCGGCCTAGTGGTCCAGCATACACCCGCCCCCCATACTTCCATGCCCGCAGTAACTGCGATCCATTCTCCATTGTCCCGCTCTTTGCGCATGCGCGTGCCGCTTTCTCCGCGCAACAACGGCTTATCCGACACCTCCCGCAGGCTACGACACTTGTTTGGCTCAACGAAACAGTAGCGCACACAGAATTTCAGGGGGGGGGGGGGGGGGGCGAGGTGATGCAACCCTTTTTCCCCACTGTTTGCTTTTTTTAAAATTCTTTCCTATTGTTGATAGGAATTATATATATACATATATGTATATATATTTTAATTCTCTCTTGCGAAAGCTATTGCAATTAAATAAATACCTCACGGTTATCTTGTTTTAAACTGACTCCGTTGTATTAAAGTTTTAACTAATTTATAATTATTTTAAGCTTCATAATTTTAGCCATGTATATGTATGGATTTCATCACCATAAATACGATTTTACATTATATGTGTGTGTGTGTGTGTGTGTCTGGAGTATTTCGATGTTCATACTTTCACTCATTCTACCATTTATATAATATAAACTTAACGCTTATTAAAACGCGTTATTTTCAATTATATAATTTAATTAAGTAATAAACATTTTAGCTGCTCACAGTACCTACCGAGACATTTTGTTTTACCACAGCCTATGTAGACTTGTAGCTCAAAAAAAATTCAGTCAGGCTTATTTTAAGGAAGTCGTTAAGATATAATAGTTCTTGAGGTATAATTATTAGTGCAACTCTCGCTGGTGTAAATAATGCGGTATCTCCTCTTATCCTCCAAGCGGGAAACTCTAAACTGGCGCGCATTATTTTCGTCGTGAGAACATAAATTGAGCTCTGAGTGGTGAGACTAATATGAACGGCAAAGTTTAATGCGCACGTTGATTGTGTTAACTCCTTGGTTTTCTTTGAATGCCCCAAGTTAGGATTTATCATTTATTAAAATTCTTGCCCTCATTTCGAAACCCTTTATAAAATAATTTAGATTCAAGAAAGATCTGCCCATCGGTAATTTAAATAACAAGTATTCAACATTCATTGACGCAAATAAAGTTGCATTTGAATTTTGGCTGGTTGTAGCTTTCAACCATAATGTTTAAACGGTATGAAACTAATGAACCTTCTCATATAGGCCTACGCTCAAAATCTGAAAAGAAAATGTGCATGCGTTGCCCATGATGCTCACATGATATAGGAACAGTATTTTGTTGCTTTCATGAACATCGTTACAAGTCTGTTAATTAGTTTTCTCTCTCTCCCTTTCTCGCCACACAGAGAGCATCAAAATGCTAAAAAGTTAAAAGTGCCTCGCTCTCAGCTTCTCATAGAAGCTTCTCAAATATTAACCGCTAAAAGCTCTTTGAATCATTTATGACATGCTTCTGGTTTACTGGTTTACCAGCGCATGGGTTTACAGCAATGGCGTGGAATGTTCTTCAGAACCGCTAATAAATTTCTATAATTTTAGTTAAAGTATAATAATTAATATCTATATAAAAACTTTCATTACTAAAAAAATATCAAATATACAAAATTCTATGAGAAATTTAGAAGCAAGCTAAAATTTATATTTCATGTTATAATTAAACCTTTATACGTTGTTCTTTTCATACTCAGATTTTATTTTGCTCCAGCAAACACAGACGTTCCCATAACTCAGCGTCAATCTGAGAATACTTGATAAGCCAATTAATTACGGTTCTGAATGTAAAAACCAAAATTCAAAAAGTTTCGTAGTTTTCGAGTTTATTCATTTTTTTCAAACATTTTCAATTCCCACTTTGTACTCAATTATTAAATACTCTGACAAAAAGATTTTTGCTTCCCGATCATTAATAAATATAATATTGATTAGAATTAAAATTAAAATCAAACATGCTTTACTTTAGGGGAACAATTTTTTACATGACTTATAGGGCAAAAATTATTAATCAGGTAACTTTCACTATTCATACTGTAAAAATATATATATATTGCTCACCTAGCATGCATATTTTCTTTAATTAATTTTTTTAAAATAACATGTAAGTCACCAAGCCATATGTATTTTTTACGGTATGACTAGTCGCATTTACCAGATTTTTTTATCATAAGGTTTCAAAATTAATGTTTTGTATTGTTATCAAATAGTACAGGTATTAATGATTGCTATTAAACGTTTTCAGGGATATTATCGAATAATTTGGTGCATGGCGGAATTAAAAAACTTTTGAAAAAATTCCTATAGTTCAAAAACCACGACAGTTAAAAAAAAATTATTTCGGAACCGTAAATAATTGTTTTTGAAAGATTTGTGCAATGGGAGTGCATGACTTTATGTAAGCTTTTGGACATACGCCATTGCTAAGCACATTATGTCTGTAGAAGAAAACTACAAAAGACCAAAAGACAAAAAACACAAATTAAGCACAAATTGCTGTTGTCAGCAGGATATATACACCACATAATATTCCATAACAGGGATATGGTCAAAAAACAAAGAAAAACAAATTTTTGCTTTGCTTTGCTTTGTCTTTAGGTTTTTTGTGTTTTTTTCTACAGACATACATGTACTTAGCAATCGCGTATGTCCAAAAGCTTACATCAAGTCGTAAATAATTGGCTTATCATGGACACGAATTATATGCACTTCGCTTGCCATCTTAAATAAGACATTTAATTTTATGACTAGGTAGTCAAAACAAAACGAGCATAACATTATATAATATTGTGTATTTCCTATATCAGTCAATTAAAAACTTATAACAAGCACTTGGTAATACGCTTCCTGTGACAGTCGCCGATGTCACACTATGCGTTTCTGCAGCTGAGGCCGAGACTTCAGCAGCGTTTCTTTCGGCTGGATTGTCTTTCAACCACCATTTTTTTTTTTTTTTTTTTTAGTTCAAAATGCAGGTCTCTCGAGAATGCCCTAAGCAAATTCATAAAAATCGAACATGTAAATAATCGACCAAGAAGGACTCACCGAGTAGAATCTGGCAACCCGCTCCGGTTCAGCCGCATATGTAGTGTGACGCCGATAAAACGCCCTTCCCCGAGGTTCGAACTCAGTTAGGTAAATCGAGTCCCGTCAAGCGTGGAGAAACGTCGTGGTGAGACGGCGGGTCTTCAACGCGTAAACATAACGGCGTTTTGCAGGAGTAATACAGCGACAATGTAACAGAATTCGATGAACGTAAATACTTGTCACAAAGATGGCGGGACCCAAGTGTAGCAACATCAACCCGTACACGTATAGTCACTTTCGTAAACGTTACGGGACATAACCAAACTTATTGTGCCGACATACACTTTTTGATAGTGAAACCACCCTGGAATATATTTGATAAATTAAAATATTCATTGCAAAAAGTAATCACAATTTTGATATTACCTAAGAAAACTGGCACTACCCATGATTACAATACGTATTCTCCTAAATTCCCAAGAGGCTATGTGTCTACCGCGGTAGAGCGCGCGCTTTGTAACCATAGCGACCGTGGCTCAGATCTCGTCACAGAAAATTGTTTGTACATTTTAAAACTAATATAACAATAATGTTGAATCAGCTAAAGGCTAAGGTTTGTTTGTAGGCAGTATTTACAGATTTATTTTTAGTTTTTAAGCAAAAACAAATATACAATCTTATACTTAGTGTTATAAATGTGTTTTTTAAATGTTTTTGGTTAATATTTTAGTAATGCCATAGAAGTATAACTACTAAAGTGTGAAGCAACTTTTTAGTATTAACTGTTTGGTGAATTTTAACAAGATGGACAGCATTTTAATAAGATTCCTCGTCCAAATCCGGGGTTTCTTCGAAGCCGTTTCTAATAGTTGTTTCGTGCTTCTAATTGCTATCTGCGTTTGATGGTGGCAAGTGAATTATATTGGCGGGCGCAGAAAGTATGTGCGTGATTCGCATCCACAAATGTTGGTATTTGAAAAGAAAAAAAAAAAAAAAAGAAGAAGTTTATTTACCAGGCTCGGCCATATTTCAAAGAATCCTATGTTAAGTAGCTTGGCTTCTGGGTTGTAGCCGTGTCCTTGGCGAATAATTCACCGACGTTTCGGTCGGCATTGCAGTCACCATCATTGGGGAGAAGTTACCTACATTATGATGGCGACTACCCGACTACCTGATGATGGCGACTGCAATGTCGACCGAAACGCCAAGGACACGGCCAAAATCCAGAAAGCCAAGCCACTTAAAGACAATGGCCGTGAAAGCCTGCGAAACATTATCAATCCCATGTTGAATTTTGTGTTTCCCGAGTTTCCGTATTGCAAGTTTTGTTTGAAACACGATACAAAATGATACAATTCGCGCAAAAGACCAAGCTTTTAAGTTATTTCAGTGCGTTCGATTGATCCTGGGGATAAACGTGCATAATAACTGGGCAGACGGGCTCCCTAAGGATCATATTATCCCGTTATCTTGAACAACGTCGATGTTTCGTCACAGTTGCAATATTTAGCTGCGATTTCCGAGGTTGATTTTTGTGTTCGGCTCGCCGCCGGCGACTGGTGGAAGGACTGGTTGGCGCCACGTGCTGTCCGCTGCTTCGCTTCGCCTCCGCGCGGTGCTCGCAGTGTGTCGCAGGTCGAGGCTCTCTCTCTCTCTCTCTCTCTCTCTCTCTCTGGGGTTGCGGTCCCGGGTAAGTCTGCGAAGCCCCGCCGAGTAACACCGCACCCTCTTAACGCGCGTGGGGGAACTCCTCCGCGGGAAGGGCTCGGGGGAGGTTGGAAGCCTGCGTAATGGGCTAAGCGCGGAGAGCACCCAACCCCTACCCGTCAACCACCCCCTGCGATCCTAGGGGATCTTGGCGCTAGCTGCGAGAGAGTGCCAAGTCTTGGAGGTACCCGCCTCCCGGTGGCGAGTGTTTTCCCGCAGTCCAGAAGCTCGGGAGTGCTTTGGGGTGAAACTGGCTCGCGCATCAAACGCCACGTCGCCCTTACGCGCCAGACACTTGAGCTGCCGTGGCGGGTGTTTTCTTCTGGCAGCAAGTCTCTAAGGGACTTTCAGAATTATGCTCACTTTGTTTTTTTTTTGTATATATACCTATATCAAGAAGGAATAGTCAACACAAAAATTATAAACATATTGATGTACTGCCCCACTACTATACATCATTTTTTTCTTACTGTGTAGTGAAACATCTTGACAATAAACAACAATTATGAAAACTACATATTTACTCTTAAAAAAATTATTGTGAGTAAGCAAATTCATGTGTTCTCATGTTGCGAAAACACTTATACTACAGAACTGACACGATATTTAAAGTAGAATTTTTTTAAAAATAATATCGAGCGTGATACGCGTACTTTAATTGTGTATACTATATTTCTTGACGCAAAGGACACGCAAGTGTCCCAAGAAATACTAGGTTCAGATTCTTACCCGGGCATATATGCTTTGTTTTGTCCCAGTACCTCCAATAGTTAGTTATTTATATTCTGTTACCTAGATAGCTTTCCCGTATTAACTGCGAACATAAAAATATTTAATAAAGCAAAATAACGGCCAATGATTTAATATTCTATTGTCTTTTCCACAGTAAAAAAAAAATATGCTTGAATGAAACATCAATTAAAATATATAACAGTGCACTAATTTTCATAAAAAATATTCAATATTAACACGAAAAACTCATTTCACAAAATTTGCAAAATAACCACAGTCTTGAATTATACAACGTTACAATTTGTTTTGTGTTGTATTACAAAATATTTATTGAAAACTGATTTCCAATGGAATCTTTTGTAAAAGTACAGAAAACATTTTTCTGTGTTTGTACGATGTTAAGAATTTTTTTATAGTAACTTCTTTTTTTAAGTCAGTGCTTTTAATTAACATTTTCATTCCCTGTTCAAGTAGTTTTAGGTTAGTCTACAGCCCAAATAACTATAAAATCCTATCACTCAACCATTTGGATCCAAACGCCTGAAGAATATATGATTACAGTTAGCTAAATTTTTACAGAAGTTACATGTTGTTAATAAATTAAAGTTGGAAGAATGAGAGACGCCAGATGATGGCACGAAAGAGTGCACCTCAGCTGGTAGGGAGAGAGAGAGAGAGAGAGAGAGAGAGAGAGAGAGAGAGAGAGAGAGAGAGAGAGAGAAAAGGGCTGTGTTGGTTCGAAACGGCGAAGGATATATATCCCCTTGTCCCATCTGGTCTTGGAACACGCGCGCTTACACACAGACACTGGCTGCAAACATGGCGGAGCTGTATAGGCACTATGCCTTTTTTTCCCTCCCCCCCTTCCCCAATACTCTCTTCGCCTACTTTTACTCTTAAACAGCCGGGCGCGGTGAAACTTTTCAGCGGCACCAAAAGTCGGAGCAGCCCAAGGAAGTTCGCCCCGGCGATATCGTGAAAAACGATAATCGATAGTCGGCAAACAGCAGCGGCCTGTGATGTGGCGTCGCGACGCTGTGCCGCCGAGTGGCAGCTTGAAATGGAGCGTCTATATTCACAACCTTCTGAGTGCACGCCTGCTACCCTACACGCGCCACATATTCCCCTCTCCGTGTGCCTTTTTTTTACGCCACTTTCCCGTACCAGTATCTCAGCATCACCGATAAAAAAAAAAAATTTTTTTTTTGGCTTGCTAAACGTTATTTCTATATGTACACACGCAAATTTTCATGCGCCTATATTAGCTTGGCCGGAAATAATTCTTTAAGCAAATAATCGTTTGTTTGAATATGGCAGAGCAAATTAAATTATTATCTTCTGGGAAAAAAATACTATTGAACTCGGCGATAACTGTCCTAATGAAATGGTTCAATTAACTTAACTTGATGTTATTTCCAGTATTAATATTAGCTTTTGCTGCCCCAAGCTTTACGTTCCAGAAATATTCAATATTGGTTTAGTCTATTAAACGAAGTTTATTGATAAAAAATGTATCCTCCCTCAACGAAAAATGATGCATTGTTTTACAGGGCAGTGGTATCAATAAAGTTCTTTATTTTATTACAAGGTTACTTTTAATTATGACGAACAAACTGTGTTCGTACAGAAACACAGTAATTTCTAAATTATCACTATGATCATTAATATAATATAATTTGCTTTGTTGTGCAATGTACAATATATAATTTTCATTTAAATGTATAAATAGTAAAACATTTTCATAGTTAAAGTAGCACGTGTAAACAATTATAATATCAGTTTGCATTTTGTATGAATATTTATTTCAGTAATGAAAACTTTTGTCAGACCATGTCAGCTGACACAAATTCTACAAACTCATAATCTATAGCCCCAAAAATAACAAAATAAAAATTACATATATGCAGCAACATAAGTTTCAGTGGTAAGTTTCCTAAAACTATGATACTAAAAATAGCAAAATATCTATTTTGAATGTATCTTAATTATTTAAATCACGATTGAAAAGTCAAATGTGCTTAATAATAGTCTCAAGTTAATAGAAAACATAATGTGTACCTTTTATTTCTCATTCAATTTGTAAAATTTTACACTATTTTATCTATTTAATAAAAATAATATTTGATGGTGCAAATGTTTATAAAATTTTGTCGGTCATATAAATTTCTTAGACCTTATTTATTTTCCCATTATGAATAAAAATAACAAAGTAATAATTTATATTAATTTCAGGACTATTTCCCATATTTACATAGTCACTATCAGAATATCAGAAAACAATGTTTCGTAATCACAAAAACTTAAGAATTCGATTTAAAAACCTTACTATTCATACATGAATTCTTACTATCAGTTCGTAGCATATTGTTTGCAGGTATCTTGAAATGTTCCTAAATTTAAATTTTATTGATTTATTATCTCTTTCCGCACGGCCTCGTTCACACAGATAATGAAACAACGTCAATGTCTGACCCTTAAAAAAAATATCTATCTGAAGAATAAATCCGAAGCCTAGCTCATAAGGTGTAATGTACAAGTTCTTATTGATATATTAAAAATATATATATGATACACAGGACAATTACAAATTGCGGGGCATAAATTTAACGGATGGTAGAGAAAACGAAAGAAAGACTTTTTTGTTGAGTGAATTATGTCCGGAATCACAACCGTACAAAGTTACAGACGCAATCAGTAGCTCGTAATATTTGAATTTCCCGCTCATTAGACGCCACTCCATTGGCTTAGAGGACGCGCGGTCGCAGCGCGGTCACATTTAAAATTTTCTCGGGAAGCAGATATCAAGCAAGAAGGTTTATAATTAGCAAAACAGACTAGCAACCTGCTGTTTGGGGTACAGTACCTTCGTGGTATGAATCTCCCAGTTTTAGGTAGTTGTTGGTTAAGAATCGATATCTTCATATTCGGTACAATTTTCCTTTTTTTATATGATTCATGCAATGGGAAATTTTGATTTAATACAGTTTTTTTATTTTAAAAACGCCACTTCCGTTTTGCACTGTTTGTCACAGAAATAAAATTCAAGAATGCAAAATAAGAAATAAAAAAATGAAAACATTTAAATTCACATAGAACAAGTTTAAATCATCTGATGACAAACAGATATATTCAACGATGAAAATAAACAGGCATAATGGACAACATTACAAACAGAGCAAAACTGCAAAGGCCTACGTCCAAAAATTTGTATTAAATCGGTGCATTTTTTTTTGTGGAAGCAGCCTTGGTACATGCACCCTGCTTCTGCTGCAGTACGTGTACATAGCGATCATCGGTGCGAATGTTAGGTCTGCCATGCTGCTGTTGTTCGTAAATTACGTAATCGCATCACTCTACCCAACAGTCAACACCGTGCTAATTGCTAAAGCACAAATGTTAACACCAACAAACCCTCCAATGTTCTGTTCACTGACTGCTGGTTGCCAGTGCGTGCGGGTAACTTTGAAGGTTTAAGGATGTTTGTACGTCCCGTACAAATTCATTATTTTATTTTTACGTTAACATGGTTAAACTTGTAGACATTTTCAATGGTCGAATTTCAACAAAATACTTTCGCATAGTTAGCTGGTAAATTTGAACTAATAAATTTTTGTTCGTTATGGATAAGAAGAACCAGGCAGAACAAATAACTGAAATATTTTGGGTTTAAAGCCAATTCTAGTGGCTACTGCATTGTATAATTTCAATTTCTTTCAGATTTTTTTTATTTAACTAAGCCTTTTGAAATTATACAAATTACAATGATTTAAAAAGATCAGATAACATCTTAATATATATAAATCCAGTGTCCTGATGTTTGTTTCCAGTGAACTCTTCACCAAGTCAACCGATTTCGATGAAAATTGGCATTTATGTGTAATTTTTTCCAACTTGAGAGATAGGATAGTTTTTATTTCGATTTATGGTCTTATTTATTTATAATTAATAATAAACTGATTATCAATGTTGATTGGTGTTATTAATAGTAAATTTCATGTCTCAAACAGATGGCGCCTTAAATCAGTTTTTTACAGACAACTGTTGTACTGTCTGACATAAATATCTCATAGGTGGCGCTACGTTTCAATTCTAATTTAATTTTCTCCATGTTGTGCACATTTTCGTTGATCAATGTACTACGTAACCACGCTTTTTTTTTGTATTATTTTTGATTTTATTCTCACGTGTTTACAAAATCTCACGTGTTTCTAAATCGCTCAGCCACAGCAACGCGTGGCCGGGTCTGCTAGTTATTTATATTTTTTTTCATTGAGAAATTTAAACGATATCACAACGCAGCAAGCAAAATTGACTTTAAACTTGAAGTTCCAGTTATATATTCAACTAGCTAATAACTCGCGGTTCCACTCGTAGCAACTGCAGGATATTACCGATATTGCTGCGCTCCACCTTCTGGCTCTGGGGTAGAGCGTCTGACTTGTTACTCGCAGAAGCGCGGCTCCTCCAAGGCGTATTGTCTCGGACAGATGGTGACATTTGTCTGACAGGAGTACAACACCTTGCAACAAGCCAGGCACCAAAAAGACGGTGGGTGGAGGAATGACGATTTTTAAGAAGCATTATTTCAGAATATAACAATAAGGTTTAAAATTATTACAGTGGAATCAACCTGTTTTGTCTAGAGACGTACGAGACTGTAAAATCCATATAAAACGAAACAATTAATAACGATTCACTCGCGAACAACTCGATTGGCAGCAAGCGTGCACGATAGCACAACTTACCGCCATGATGGTTCAACAAGAACTGTTGCTTCGTTGCCGGAAGCTGCAAGGCTACCCACCTTGGCAGGCAGCCAACTTGAAAAACTTGGCGCTGCTAGCAAGCAGCGCGGGAAGTTCAAAATGCAAATGTTTCCAAACACTATACACTAAATTACACACAATATTTACAAGTCCAAACACAACCGAAATAGTTTTCATAAATAAATCTCTTTAGTATACACTTCATTAAAACGATTTTATCTGCCGCGAGGTGTGTTTTCGATTTTTTGCCACAGAAGGTTAAGTAAAACGTAGAACCGTGATTTAACAAATAAAAATGTTGCCTGCATTTGGCGCCCGACGAACCACGCGACGGAGGGAATAAAGGAACTCCTCCGATGCGAGATGTTGAATTAGATTTTCTTATTTTCTTCTGCCCGCCGCCGCGGTGCGTGGAGAAGCCTAAGATGTACATCAAGTTCTGTCCCTGCCCGAACACGCCCGAATATTCACCGTCGGCCAACCTCGGGATTTGTTTTATTTTTGCGCAGGAAAAATGAATTCCAATATTTAAAGTGGTCGGTTAGGTTAGCTACATTAAAACACTTTAAAACACTATGGACGGTTAGTTAGGTTAGTATAGCTACATTAGAATAAACAGAGAAGTATAAATATGGCCTATATATAAATAAACCCGAGGTTGGCCGAAGGTGAATATTCGGGCGTGTTCGGGCAGGGACAGAACTTGGTGTACATCTTAGGCTTCCCGCGGTGCGTGATCGCCGGGGAAACACGAACGTATAGACACGCGCCGACGGAACAGCACATGTACACTCTTAGAAATTACATTTTAATTTACGGCATTTCCAACGAAGAATTCACCTCAAATAAACTAAGAGTTATTCGTAGTTTCAGGTTACTCTCTCTCTATCTTCGTAAAAAAAGCTAAACCCTTATTTCGACTTCAGATTTCCATTAAGTGAAACACTCACATAGAAGTAATAAGTGTTTTTTTTTCTGTGAGCCTTAAAAGGTTTTTGAATGTTTCGATAATACACCAAAAAATTTTCTCGTTGATTCATGATCAACGTAAGACAATTTAGTACCTGTAAATTTACGAAGATTCTGGATAGTATGTAACCAGAGTTCTTAATAATATAAAGGTGGAAATTTTTAACAGTACGGTTGAATGTAAAGTCAGCATCCGTGGCGTAAGACGGCAACGCACCAGGTTTCATTGCAAAAGGGGGGGGGGGGGTCTCTGTGTTCGAATCCCGGACAAGACATTGATGTAATTTGTGTTGTCCTAATTTATTGTCTCCTTGGTGATTACCCATACACGACTAGTTACCAAAACAAGTACTACAATTGTACAATGACTCGGTGTTACATGGGAATGGTTGGCATGCTTATTATTGTCAAATTTGCCAGTGTGCCAACACTCATCATTAATTTTAAAACATTAAAAAAAGTTGTTATAACACTTGCCTGCCACCAGGGTGACTCGGGTTCGAGCCCGGATTTTCGGCAAGAGGGAAACGCTGCTTACGTTGCCGTGGTCGGTGGGTTTTCTGGAGGTAGTGTCTGCTCCATACAAACATCTGACCACACCTCAAGCTTTCTCCAGGCTGGCTGTAACGACATGTCTGTCCAGCTCCAAATAGTGTCAGCCCCATTCAATTCGTATAGACTCCCCTTGGTTTCACTCAGTTCCTTCATGCTGTTATTAGCGAACCAATTATATAGCTAAGCTATTAATATCCACAACAATGACAGTTTTATTAGTATCTCTGGCAATTTCTATCGAGGTCTTAATTATGTCAGCATCAGCATTTTCTTCTGCTTGTTTACAGGAAAATCCTTGTGACTAATTTTTTCATTAAAATTTTTATTATTTTTTCCTTGTTTTTCTCGTTAAATAAAAAATTTTCTTGCAAAAATGGTATTTTGGTATGGTTTTGATAATTGAACTCTGAAATATTTTCTGAGGTTTTTCTACGACTACGTTCTTCTCTTTTAGTTGAATTAGCTGCTGGTACTTTGTCACAGTAACTGAATTTTTAATTTTGGGGTACCCATAAAAACAATAAAGCTGCTTGCTGCGTAATGTTTTTCTAAGTAGCGCAAATATTAATTCATGATCTCTTCCACCGGTTCATTTTTCTGCCAAATTACTTTGTGCAGTAAAAATTCACCGTCGACGACATGCAAATGAATTTATGCAATAAGAATTTAATAAATAAACTTTTTTACTGAAAAAAAAGCAGCAGTCACATTTTTTTTTAGATGAAATCCCCTTTAAATCCTATATTTAATATAAGTTATAGAAATATTTTCACATGTTTTTTGAAATCTTTTTATTTTATGGATTTCTAATAATTTTATCAATTTAAAATTGAATCTTACGTTTTTCGATTAATTAAAGTGTAAATTTTAATAAATAGCTCAAAACTGTACATAATGATTTTTTTTAAAAAAAATTCTGTTTCGAGTATTTTCGATTTTTTGCATTTTCTGAGAACATTTACCATAGTTATGTATATATATATATTTTACACCATCAGAAAGTAGAGATTTCAACGAACAAATAGTCCACCGACTTTTTTTAAAAAAGCTGATATTTTGACGTGAGAATTTTCGGTTGAAAATTAGGGTGCTTTTTCGATATTAAGCCAAAATAAGGTGAAAAAATAAATATTTTAAACCAAAATATGTACAGTGTGTTTAGGACATAAAAAGGTAGGCTGTCACCAAATTTCGTGGGAAAAAAAAAGTTTTTTTTGTAAAAGATAAAAATAAAAAACTAAAAGCTTGGTTATTTCAATTTTTCAAATAAATTTTGACGTTATGTGAAAAACGTGTAAATATTAAAGTTGTAGATGTTTTTCTTACCTACCTAAAACTTTGATATTTAACTTTTTTCCATAGGACTTGTAGTTTTGCCTGAAATCGAGATAAACCCTTAAAAACTTACCCCCGTCCACTTCCCGACCTCAGATCGCCCGTAAATTATTTTTCCTTTAATTTTTGTTATATTCTCTTCCTTTTATAATGCGTTTCATCCTACTATTATTTTTTTGTTTCAAAAATTATTGACCCTATCGACGTCTTTTATTTTTAATTTTGTAAGTTAATTCATAGGTGTAAAAAATAAAATACCACAAAATTGTAGGTCAACCTGTATGGGTTTAGGAACCTATATGGGGTTGGGAATCTGTAGGGGTTATAAATCTTTACATAACTAGGAAAAATTATATTATACTTATTAGTCCGTTTAAAAAACTTGGTTTTTTAAAACATATTATTAAATTTTTAACTATTTTTTTGTATTAATTTTGGGATTTAATTATATTAAATCAGTCATTCACAAAATTTGTTTTTAAAATATTCACTTAGCCTCAGCTCACGTAGCCGTGGCATTAAATCTGAACGTCTACTATTCTGGTGGACAAGGAGAAAGTTCTTTGAGTTTTTCGTTACGATATATCTTTAGCAGTCAAGTAGAAAATTTTTTCGTTTTCTCGTTTACTGCATTGAAAAATTATCTTTAATTGGCACACATAAACCCACAAATAATCGAACAGTTTTAATGTTATAATTTTTGCAGAAACATTCTGCAAACGTATTTATTACAATGAATTTATATCACACAGTGTACTTGGCTCATGAATATACAAGTTCTTAACTCTTAAAATGGGAATGTATTCGCTGATGTGAAGTTATATCGGTACCTTGGCGTAAGACCTTACGTTAGTTAGTGACTCTTTTATAGTGGTTGACTCGCTACTGAGTGATCATTTTAAAAGCTTCTTAAAATTATTAGTTTAAGTCTGCTACATATCAAGTCTCGAGACGTTCATGCTTTTAACTGGAATACTTACTGTAGCAGTTATGATAGCTCTAATATGAACATGATAGAATATTTTTAAGTTGAAATGCGCTCAAAAATTAATAAATTTGTGAAAAACATTACAAAAATGTGACAGTTGCAAGAAACACCAGGTTAAGAATTGTATATATTTTTTTATGTGATAATAATCATTGATGTGGCCTACTATAACTTCCAGCAAAAAGGTCTTTCAAAAGTTTCGAATTAGTTGGAATAAATTTAAGTAGTCGAAACATTTCATGAAATTTCAAACAAATTATATTCGGCCTTCTCTCTTCCCGAAACTAGAGATGCCATAGAGCTAGCACGATAGAGCTGGCTGTGATCGTCTGTGAGATTTCAGCATCGGGAGAAGATTCGAACAGTTTTCAGGGACTTAATAGCTTCTAATTAATCGACCACTTTGACGGGTTAATGAGAACTCTCAGGTCTAATTGACCGGTCAACGACTCTTATTACTCGACTGGTATCCCCTCCATCGGCAGCCTGGCAATCCCACCGTCAGAAGGTCTAGACGTTTGCCGACAGCGTTGAGGAACAGTCATTCAGCAGAATGCTGCAAAAGTTTAAAGTTCTGGATTTACTGGCGTGTACTCCCGCGAGGGCTGAATCCTACTACAACACAAGAGCTTTCTAGAGCCGTAGGGAAAATGGATACCTACGCCATTTCATTGCAACTGGGAGGTGGTTGAAGAGGAGCTACAACTAGATGACGATCCATCCCAGCACCATTGACACCCACCGCCTCTTCCCTTAACCATTCAGATAATCTGTGGCTGACCCCGAATCATACCCCATCCCAAGAGTATTACAAGGCGCCTAACCAAGTATATCACATCTCTGGGACACCCTCAGACAACCCACAGAGCCTCTGTGATCTGGCCCAAGTGATGCTCGAAGAAACCAAGACGTGACGGATAGCACGTTTCAAATTCAAGACAACGCTATCTATTGAGGAAATATGTAACTAAACTGTTGTTAGCACCTGTTGGTTTGCTAGCCACCGCGAGCTTCACTCATCGGACGGGTCTCGCCAAAAAGTTTTTTAAAAAAATTATGTTTTATTTTTATGTTTACGGCTCCCGTCATAGTAGGGAAATAAAATATTCACCGGTTTTTAAGTCTAGCTGTAAGCTTTAAAAAAACAAAAGATATTATCAAAATCGGTCTAGTAGTTTTTGCGTGATGCTTGAACAAATACTTTCATAATAGTAAAGATCATTCGTTCCCAAACTTTTTTCTTAAAGGAATAGGTACCTCCACGGTCTATCGATCCATGGTGGAGTAAAAAACCTTAATTGCATCGTATCCCTTCCTTATTTATATATCATGTACCATCAAATATTGCAAACATATACATGCTTTTTTTAAGATACAGTTTGATTATTGATGAACAATTATGTGTTCTGATTTGAAAATGGTTGACAAAATATAAGCATTTTGTAGCAAAACAGTTATTTATTTAACAATAGATATTTGTTGCACACAATTCGATTTATTTCGATTTTTATTGTTTTTTCTGGTTGTTTATTCGTTGGTTTCTGATAGTTTTAGGATCGAGTCGCGACCCACCTGTAACCCTTCCGCGACCCACCAGTGGGTCGCGACCCACCGTTTGGAAACCGCTGCATATATATATAGACATGTTTCAAACGCACCGAACGACCACTAGCTATTCCACAACTTCACTTGAAACTGTCATCTTACTGTCCGCTGTGTCAGTGAGTGAGCTCACATTGGTTCCCATGTAAACTTGGCCGGAACAGTGCGGAACGAACTTGCCAGTTTGTCTTTGCAAAGCACACATTTGTCAAACTCTCTAGCTGCAAAGCAAATTGCCAAGATTGCACTTGATGAATGAAACTATTCGCACTTTACGTCAAACTATCAGTTTTACCTTTTGCGTACGCGTCATCTCGGCGATTTAATTACGGACCGTAAAAGCTTTTTATTCTACTGGCTTCCCAGTATTTATTAATATGGATGACCGGTAATTTTCGATGGAGTAAAACTAGTTTTCCCATGGTTATGAAGCAAAAAAAAAAATTCAATTAACTATCGGAAATTCACCACAATTCACTGCAGATCAGCGAACGCTTTAAACACGGCAGGGTTTATTACAAAAAAATTATATCTGGGTATTTCTGTCGCCACGGGCACTCTAGAAAAGTTAAGTGATTATAAATCTGTTCAGATTTGTATACATTTGCATATGTAGTTCGTGCCAATTCAATCATCTGCTACAAAATACAATTGAAGCATTCTCTCTTATAGTCACAACAGTTCACGCACAATAAATATTTTTAAGGATAAAGCTAATGTCAAATAAATGGTAATTTAAAGAAAAGAATTTTCATGCAAATATTAAATGGCCTTTTTTTTTGCACAGGAGATGTGGTAGATAGTACTCAACCAAAACAAAATATATAAATGAGCTGTGGTTTTCTTTTTGATAGTGGCAGTATTTTCTGTTTGTAAATATCCCACTTCATAAATAAACTCTACAAAATTGCAGGGGTGTAAACCAAAATTCGATATCGTTCTGGGGAGAAAAGGCTTTGGAAAAGGGTTGAAAAAAATATAGAAGTGGGGTAGGGGAACTATATGACTCAACAACAGTGTCGAACCGTTTTTTATTTACGACCTTCCGAACCCTGGCGACAGAGTCACATATTTCACATTTTGTTTTAATTCAATTTTCTGCGAGAGTGGTCCTGCGCCCAACATGCGATAACTCTTCGTGGGGCTTACTAGTTTCGCCCACATTCCGTGTTCATCAGTGCGTTCGATGTCGATACGGAATGAATGGCCGAAATTTTTAATGCGCGTATGATCTCGCACACTAAGGCTGCTACTTTGCGGCCAGGTATAAAAACCACCATCGCTGTGTTGGAAAAATTTTAGCTCAACTCACTGAGAAAAAAAAAAGAAGCGTAAACAAATAATATGAATTTCCCATGTAATGTTTACGTTCACAATTTCTTCAGATAAAAATTTTTATCAATTATAAAGTTTTATATAGTTATATTTGTATATAATTTAATATTTTAAAATAGTGTATTAAAAGCTGATATTGTATTTGTCAGTTATCAAAGATTCTATGTTTGATGATCGATTATCGATAAACACAACAAAATCATTATTCCTCCATATTAGTGACTAGCGGACCAACCACTCCATTTTTCAAAATCACCTCCCTTATAAGCAATGCATATGCATGTCACATAACCAAAACTCGATTTCTGGGACCTTGGAAGCTAAAGCATCAATATCATGGGCGAGGATTTTGAATAAAACTACCACGCTGTGCATGCGTTGTATTGAGATTCACCTTCTCTGGTTCGGAACCCTGTTTCAAGAGCCTAGTCAGGGTAACTGACAACTATGAGATTTTGAGTGTAAACCAGTAAAGAGATTTTGTACTGGGCGTTTCATGTCCAAACATTTCTCTGAAAACACGCGTTTTAGAGAGTTTCTCTCTCCTTAAAATATAGTTTAAAAATTTTGTAACAAATCAATCACCCTAGGAGTATTCTTAAATGAATTTAGTAAACAGGCATCACCCGGATATCTTGAGATTTTTTTTTCAAATCGCATGGTTAGTTCTGAAGTTCTGGACGCCGTATGTGTGCCAGGGTGGGCATTTCCATGCAACGTTCAATTATTCTTCAAACTTGGCCAACCCCATCTAGACGTCTACTGCGCCCCCTAACCATCGCAGTTTCACATTTCTTACCTTAAAACCAACACACCATCAAACATTCGGTCCACGTTCTCTTTATTTTTAAATCCGCTTTTCACAATTTAAATTATATTCATTAATTTTAAACATTCTACCCATGCTATTTGTTGGATTCCTCAAACAGTCCACCATCAACCACCTTCCTTCTGGTAGTATTTTTTTAATCACCGACTACACCCCTCCATTCATTAAACAGCATAAGCTACCACAAAAATTATAAAAACCATTAGTACTTCCCGTACTGTGAAATTAAGTTAACACAATTATTTGTGATTCATTTTGTAACTACTAACTATGACCACGCAGATCATGGCGAACATAGTTTATTAGTTGTTACAGTGCGAGTTTTGCTCTTGCGGTCATTGACGCTACAGTCAAAATCTTCTTGAACCCTTACGAAGAAATGGCAATATCCAAATAGTTAATTTTTCAAATGTCTGCGCGCGAGAGCTCAAATGTACTGGAACTGCCATTATCGTAGAGAGCTGGAAAACATTCACTATGGTTGAGCGATAGCAACTTTTTCAACACTTTTCAGGTGAAATAATTTCATATCGTTTTAATTTTGAAAAAAAATACAGACTTTTATATAATTTTATGGAATGCCTGAAGTTAATAGTGACTTGTGCTATAAGTAGTTTCCACTGTGAAGTCATTGGCGTTTTGTATTGAATTCAATTTTGGGGACGACAGCTGTTAAATTACTGCCACAGAAGGCAGTATGTTATGGTTTTTGAAAATATCTCTCTACACCGAAAAATATTTTTCTGTGCTTTTACAAAAAGATTCCTTTGAAAACATGTTGCCAAGAAATAGTATGCTACGAGAAAAATACTGTAAATTTGTACAGCACATGGCAATGGTTATTTTTTTTCATATATGAAATAGAATTTTTTAAAGATAATATTGGGAATCTCTTAAGAAAGTTGAAAATACTACACTTTAATTGACGTTTTATTAAAGCCTAATTATTATAAACCACGGAAAATATAATCTGAAATTCGACAAATTTGACTTGATTTTGTTTTACCATGCTTTATCGCGAGTGTAGTTAATACCGGAAAGCTACCGAGGGAACGGTTTGCAAATAACTTTAACCATTCAGAAGTGCTGGGACAGCACAAAAGCATGAACGCCCGGGTAATAATCCGGAACCAGCATGACTGCGAGCGCTATTTTCGTAGCGATAAAGTTGTATATTCATGTAAATATGTGCAGATATCTGTAAAATTTACATGAAATATTTTTTTTTTTTGGTTTAATTTGCAATAATAAATACAATGTATGTGTGAGCTCTGCCTCAAGGAAGTTAAATTTCCGTTAAAAAAAAAAAAAAAACTATAAAATATTTGTTACGCCAAAATAAAATAAAAATACTTATTACTAAAATTGGTGGGCTCGGTTCTTGTCTGCCCCCTTCCCCCTCCCCACACCAAACCCTTATTTTTTTCCTTTTTCGGAAGCAGTTATTCAGAAGTAATAGAGCGGTGCCTCGCCCCTTGGACAAGACGCGCGTCTCAGCGAGGACGCGAAAGGAGCGACTGTCGTGCCGCTGCGCGGGGAGGAGGGGGGGGGGGTGATGGTAAAGGGGGGGGAGCAGAGGACGCACCTCGGCGTCGGCTCCGCCCATGTAAATACAGTGCTGACGCGCGCGGGGTGCGCTGTCGGGCATGAGCGCTAAACAAAGGTTAACAAGCCGCGCGCCCCGCGCGGGCTATTTCCGTCGCGCTCTCCGCCCGACAGCTGCGCTAGAGGCCGCCAGGGGGGAGGGCAGTGAAGGAAACAATGCGAGTCCCGACAAGAAGAACACTCCCTTCGCCCCCTTCTCCATAACACTCTTCCTTTGCGAGCCACGAGAAGAGACATGTGGCCTCCTTCCTTGCCCCATCGCGTTTTCTTTCCTTCACGTCTTCGACCTCGGGCTGGAGGCGGAAGCGAAAATTAGTGGCGTGAAATGGAGAGAAAAAAAAGTGTTTCACACTGTTCTTGATGTGTGACATATTAGCACCTCGTTACACGGCATTTGGCGGCGGTAATTAATTTCGCGAATGTGGAACGGAAGTAGCGTGTAACGGAAATGTGTAACGACGGGTGCTGCCATCTGTGACGGATGGCGGGAAACCAAAGTTCACAAAGTCCAAAAGAAAACTTTTACAAATACAACAAGATGGGCAGTATTTTAAATCAGGTTCTTTAGCCGGAGTTTAGTATTATTTTTTTTCAAGTCTTTTTCGCTTTTATCGGAGCCGTTTCACTATGTATTTTCAAAATTCGGTCCGAAAAAAAAAACATTATTCAAGAGTTGACGTAGTTGCTCCGGGAGAGAATTCTAGCGGCGAATGGGGAACCTGCGTGTGATTTACTTCAAAAATTGTAGTTGAAAACACAATTAGCGTATATATTTATAACTCTCAGCATTATTTAAAAAAAAAAATCTACGTTGAATTACATGTCGGAGTTTCATATTATAAGTTTATTTGATACATTATAACAAATTAATTTGCTCTTTACCGAGGCTATATATGACACATCTCAGGTGAGTACTGAAATACTCGCTAACATTTTTTTTTAAATTTAATTTGAACTAAATCACAAAAAGGAGGGTAATTATAGCAATAGTATTCTGATACGCTATAAACAGCATCAAGCTTGCTGAAATGTCAGGTTATTTTTCCAGGCAGACGCATACATAACGGGATGTAGGTACTTGATAAGCCAAGTATAGGTATTCTTTATCTTTGTTAAAAGAATAATACCGTTAAGTCTAGATTTACTTCACTTTTTTTTTATATTTTCTTTCCTTCAAGTACAAGAAATAACACTTCTTCAACGCTATTTGTATGAAATTCTATCGTGGAAATGTTTTTTTTTCCTGAGAAAAAAAAATAGTATCTGCCAAAGCTTTGCGCAGGAATTTCTGTTTTCGGATTCTTCCGCGTCGTGAACGTGTCCATGTTGATGTTTGCAAGGAAAGCAATTAGACTGACGCAAAACGACATTAAAAATAGACTACGTGTAAAATAAAACACTGTCGCTTCAGAGTATATTATAATGGTGCTAACAAAAAGTTAGAGAGGGAATTACCAACGGAACTCTCCCATGCTTCGGCCTTGTGAATGTACTATTTATAGGAATTACGGGTTTCTAAATTCACGCACGAAAACACCAAATCATGGCTTTCGCAGAAGGGGTAGGGGGGAAAATAAAAACGGAACTCGGTTGTAGGAATGTAAAGATGTCCAAGTTTCTGCTGTCTGATTTTTTTTTTTTGGCATCTAGCTATACATCATTAACTTTAAAATCAATAAGTATGAAAATAACAAGAGTTTAATAACAAATAAAATCATAACTTTTTAATTAGGTATAATATCAAAACCATTAAAATAAAATTTTAAAAATCCTAAACATTATCTAAAACCTATGGCTGAAACGATTTTTAATTGAACAAATTTTTACTGTAACAACAGGGGAAGTTGTAATTTTCAAAAATTTTAAACATTCTTAATATTAAATTGGTTCGAATGTAATTTAAACATTAATATTTTAGGCCTGGGTCAAGGCAAATTTTTATGCGCCCACGTATTAGTGCAAAGGATAAAAAATTAAGTTTAAAGGTCCATAATATTTACCATTACCTTTGTAGGCATGAAATGAATAATCGATCTAAGTTTGAGGCATTGAGTTAAAAACGTTAGAAATATTTTCGCTGCAAGGAATATGAATAAAAGTTTTATCGGTCATTTTGGAATATTGGAGAACATATATGATGTTATGTACATTAGGTTTTAAAAAGTAACTGAAGTTTATAGAAGTTGCCAGAACATGTCAAGAATAAGTAGGTACTTAGAAATATACCTACGCCTGAAGGCTGTGCCGAATGAGATTTTTTTTGTTTCTTATTTTGCGCTCTTGAATCATTTACATAACAAACACTGCGAAACTTCAATGGCGTATGTCCAAAAGGTTGTATTAAATCAAAATTCCCATGGCATGACTCAATTAAAGAATATACTAAATAGTATCGTGCTTTTTATTTTTTTTTATTTCGTTGACGACTGTATCGTCCCTTCCGGACTCCACAAAGTTTATGTATTTTCCACCCCTTAACCTTTTCCCTCGTTTTAAAGGATCCCGGAGAACGGCGGGGAAAGGCAGCGAAGCTTCCAAAATTTTCACCTGGCCTGTAATTCAAGTCGGGAACCGATAGGAGGAAAGTCTCTTGGCGGAGTGCGCTTTCCCGAAAAGGAGCTTCCCACCGTGTTCGTAAATCACTACCCGTGTTACTCGCTGCTACTCGCCGGTAGAGAGTCTCTTCTGAGGAGTCTTCCCGCCGCCAGCTTAAAGGGTTTTTTTTGGGGGGGGGCGGGAGGATGGGGGGTAGGGCCCCGGCCCTACCGCCCCAAGAGATTCCATTTCCAATACGAGCGGTGGCAAACCGCCGCGTCTCTCCGCTTTTCCCCGGTTTCCCGGAGATCCACCTCGTCCCCTACCTGCTCCGGAGACTAGGTTCCGACGACGGGAACTCCGGATCCCGCTTTGACGGGGTTCCCCCAGCCGCCGCGGCGGGCCCCACTCGTCGAATTAAACCCGTCCCCGAGATTATCCAGACTTAAGGTCTGAGCACGGTAGAGGTCCCCCCGTTGGCTGCGAAGCTTTTCTTCCCATCAGATCAAATTACGCTGAAGCCATAGCATCGGTCAATTCCGAGCCTTTTTTTTTTTTGACGTGAATATATCTTTAAAATTGATTCCATAGTGGGAGGCATTTTTAAAAAATATATATATAAAATCGGGGGATACAGTTTGGTGTTGAAGCTACATATCTATCATCTCAATCTTAAATTTAATTACACCGCTGGATAGCTAACAGAATCAAAGAATTCGTTACGCTAAGTGAGGACTGTGACGCATCGCGCGCGGTGGAGGGGGAAGCGCCGCCATTTTGAGGTCATTTTGTTTAGTATAACTTTCGACTCGGAGAAGCTACGTTGTTCGTTTGGATTTCAATCGTCAGTTCTCGTCAAAATGTATCGTTTAAACATATAGAAGTGTAAAACAGTTATAGTGAATATATATGGTGTTAAATTAAAAAATAAATACAATCAAAAATCTATGTCGGCCTATACGCGATTTCTTAGTGTTCAAACATGATTATAACATACATAAAATAGCGTATTTTATATTTTGTATATAATATATTACCCATTACGTACACGTATTCACGTACAACACACGGCAGTTTCTATGACACAGCCACACGTCCTTTTTGTTTTACGTAAATTCGATGAACGTTTTGATTTATAAAAGCCCATGCACGACTACTGCTTTGTTGTTTTTTTTCTCGTTTGCAGCGCCACCTACGCAAAATGTCGACTCCTAAGCGTAAAGAGATTTGTGTTTGGCGATTTTCTAAGAGTGGATCTGCAAATTCTGCCCCCATCCCGTTTCCAATCTAAATCTCTTGAGTGGTTGAACGACGAAGACCCTGAACGTTGGATAGGTCGTAATGGTCGAGACGACAGAGCTTTATTTTCCGCTGGCCTCCACGTACCTACACCTGACATAACGCCGTGCGACTATTTTTTCCTCTAGGGATTTATCAAATATCGTGTTTACGTTTCACCGCTACCTAAAAGTTTGCAAGATTTGAGTCACAGAATTACACCGGACGTATTAACCAAAGTGTGGGAAGAATTGGACTTTGGGTTGGATGTGTGACGTATAACTAAAGGTAAAACATATTGGACATTTTTAAGAAAAAACTAAGTTAGTTTACCTTTAATTTATGTATGAATTGCTGTAAATAGTATAAATTTAACTGTTACAATATAACATTGAAATTGGGACATCATTTCATGAACACCGTGTACTTTGAAAGGCCCACTACGGCCAAACTATATACTCGAGGCTAATAATAACGACACCATCGTAAAGCCCGCTCTGACGGCGATGGGAGACAACTGGCGCAAATGCTCTCCCCCCCGCAAGGACGTAACCGCGCTAAAATGCGCAGTAGTCGCGGCTAGCGTTCAGCCGCAACGGAAGTACTGTGTCGATTTACTACAAACAAATTTATCCTTTACGATGGAGTATAAACTACGTTTAAAAAAAAAACGTTTGTAGATCGCGCACAATAATATTTTAGGCAAGCAGCAAGAAATAATGTCCATACCAAAAACGAAGAAATCGAAGGAGCAACGTGTTCCACCCATTACTAACCGGCCGCTTAGACTCCCCGATGCGGAGATATGTCTGCTGTGTCGACTGAGAGAGAAAGAAGCCCAGAATGCAATGGACTCGGCCCAGACGCACACGACGCAATACTTCGCCTCGAGCTGCAGCCGTCTGCATCGGACAAAACCCACCGATAACGCATCGAATACAGAAGCAATTAACGTGGACAACTCCGAAATCGCACGTATCCGTTACCATGGGAATTCAAGAGCGCATTTTAGTTGCAAATTCGGTTACATATTCCTACGTGGCGCGGGTTCATGCGTTATATCAGAGGCCTTAAAACTGTCAACTGAATAGGTATAGTGTACTCATGTGGCTCGGTCTGTATTCGGTCTTTATGTTGTTTGTCTCTGTCCTGTAATGTTTTTCTGACTAATTACTTTCTCAGAATTATCTGTAATATTTACATTGTTTACCCTCTGATTTGGGCTGATTTGAGCCTTTTTTTTTCTGTGTGTTCATGTATTCAACTTTCTTCGTCCGTTATTCGGTTTTTTTATATACTGTGCAAAATAAATTACGTATGTCCAAAACAATGTCCACTTATATGTCCACTATACGTTTTATTTCGCGTCGTCCAAATCCATGCGACTTTATTTTTAACTGATGCTCTTCACAATATTAAGCAACACAGCTCCTTGAAAACTCTCCGATGATACTAGCAAGTTCTTATATTTATTTTGATATGTATTTTTAGTTCTGTTCTATAGATACTATGTATAGTTAAAAAAATAATTAGTCTAATTAGAAACAATTCTTATGAATACCACCTATTTTAAGTGGTCAATAAGGCGTAACGAGGAAAAACGTGACCCCGGCGATACTCCATTTCAAATACGTCCGCTCGAGTTCTGATAGTCCATCTCACGAACGACAGAACCTTTTTTTTTTTTGTTAGACTCCTGTGAGGCATTCAAGCTGTCATTTAACCTAAATTATTGCCTAAAAATTGTTACCAAGGTTTTTCTTTTAAAAACGTATACGTTAGCCAAACATTTACCAGTATGATATGTGTCCCTCAGAAAAGATGGAAAAATATTCAGGTGTCAATCGTTGATTAAGTTACCTGTCAGTAAAGTGTTCTCGTTCGTAGTACAAACAATGTCTGTGTGTTTCCCAGCCACACCAGCCACAATTTACTGCGCACGCTTCCATTCCCAGGACGTTAAGGGGCGTTTACACGGCAGAGTAAACTGAAGCGTAGCGACTAGGGCTAGTAACACGATCGAACTGCACGGCTAGAGTAAACGTGGTAGCAACTAGTACAAGTAATGTTATCTCGTTTACTCTACCCGTATATATTGGTCCTGTTACTTTCGCTAGTTGCTATCCAGTTTACTCTCAACCCCCGTGCAAAAGCTCATTTACGTTTCGTTGCGCAGAAGCGGTGACGGTTTGAGAGGGGAGGGTGGGAACATGACGCGTGGGAAGTGGAGAGGTCAAAGAAGGGTGGGAAAAGGAGAGCGAGAGGGGGTATAAAAAGCACGCCCGGATGGCTGCTGCGAGAGTTCAACTGGACCTCAACCTCTTGTTTTACCTCATTAACCTCGGCGCGACCTCGCGAGAGTCGCTGACCTTTCGTGATCGCTATGGGAACCCCCGCGCGTCCCCCTCCCCTCTTCCACACGTCAACCCCGCCTCATGCCGTCAACAACTTTGTCCCTCTACCGCCGTCGGTTAGCGTGACGAATCAACGTCGGTGACGTCAATTTTTACCGCCAGCCTCTGTTGCTACCCCCTCTTTTTTTTTTTTTTTCCTTTACAACAGGAGAGTTCCAAACTTTTATTTTCCCACGACGCCGAATATTATAGGGACAGGAAAAATTCGCGGGTTCAATGACCTGTGGGATGAACTCCACAGTTCTACGTACACTCGGTCAAATGTCACCCACTCGTTGGCTGCTGTCTTGTTGTGTCCCCAACGTAGCAGCCTGTGATTCGATAAAGCTTCGATTGGGTGTTTCTCTTGGCCCAGAGTCATCCAGGTGAGTTGTGAACCAATGGCAGAGGCAGCACTGAGGTGTAACGATTTGTATTTTAAGCCTATCGCGAAATGAATTCGCGAATTTTTCCCGTCTCTATGAATATATTTCAAAATCAGGATTCTAGCACGTTTAGGAGCATTTGACTTATTATCTGCACTTATTCACTTTCATTTTTAGTTACAGTAAAAAAATTAGTTATTTTCTTACTGTCAACGTCATGGCTGTGACTCTAGATAGGTGCTAGTAAGCTATTACCAACCTCGAACTACGGTATGAACCAGTATGATTTGTAGATGTGCTTTGCATTCGAGCGGATAGTAGTTTGTTTTTCGACAACCGAAAAATGGCTCTTTAGCTTCTTAAAATATTTAATGTTTATAAAGATATTTTATTTTATTTTATCGAAATTATCACCTTCATTGAGGACACGTAAAAAAAACTATTCTACAGGATGTTAATGCGGTTACACTTGTTTTTTTTTTTTTTTTTTTTTTTTGTGGCGGATGTTTATATTCTCCCGCGTGTATAAGCTTTCAGTGGTTTCTGTTAGAAGATAACCTTGAAAATTCTGACGTATATAGCGTCCCGCGACGTTTACGTGATTTTGAGAGGTAATAAATTAGCCTCCCAGGGGCTTTTTTGCTTTCAGACTTCCTCGGTCTTGCTGCAGAGGCGAGTCAGGTTTGGTAAGCGATGGTGGCGGTAAAGGTAACTTAGAAGTTAACAAAGTGCAACGGTCCGTTTTACTGGTGTGAGAATGCGTACAATCATTTCAGTAAATAAGTGATCTCAAGGCAGGTTGATCGGCGGATGTTGTGGTTCAACTAAACAACCTTGTAAAATGAAATATTTCAGCATGCGCAGCGGAGCTCACCGGTTGCCTAGGAAAATAAAACAAATTATTTTTGTAGTGGTATGGTCAAGGTTGGCAGCCATTTGCATGGAATTAATTGACCTTTAACTAAAAACAAAAAAAGTGTTATATCAATATATAAATAACGATTTTTTTATTTTTTATTTATTTTGTATTTTCTGGCGTGAGTAATTATTAATTTAATTATTAATTTATTTTTGAGCTGGAATATTCGGGTGTCTAATTGGAAAAATTATATTTGTGACACGGTATTTCAACTGAATTATTAGGAGCCGACACTTTTGAATTAATTTAATGTTGGACTGAGTCGTCTCAGCTGTTTGATGAGGTCTTACGATCCCAGCTTACAATTAGCAGGCTTATCATACTGAGCTTGCTGTTATGGACGAGAGTATGATAGTTGTAGAGTGATTCGAGCGTTATTTAGAAGGTGAAGGTGATATATATATTTATATGAGTTCTAATATATGACAATATTTCAATCAATTAAAAAAATATATATCCTAATCATGTTTTTCAGTGTAAGCTAAACAAACATTATTTATAGCATTACGGAACTGACAATTTTCCACACGAACAATACTACGGAAATCCTTGCACATAGAAATGAGATAAGGTTCGGGAACTTATTATTAAAAATGAATAATTCAGAGTTTAATCGGCCAAATGCTTACAAATGAAAATATAACTTAATTTGGGTTTTAAATCTCAGCACATCTCAGTGGCCTGTTTACAAGGTACCTAGCTCTTCATTGGCCAGCAAAGCATACGTAACTGTACACATGCCAAACGTAAGAACTCAGTAATAGTTTCATTCTTAAATATAAATTTGAAACATTTAAAACAGTAATTTTAACTTTGAATAAAATTTTACAAAATACAAACAAAAAAAAACAGTAATTTTCAACTCTGCTACACAGTTGTAAAGCGAGAAGTAAAAAATCTTAACCTGCAATTTTTTACAATTACCACTACTATTCTCCAAGGTGTTAATCAAAGCAACTGAACAAAATTAAGTCGATGCCTCAAACGACTTACATGAACAAGAAAATTACGAAAGTTCCTCTCATGCATTTTAAATTGCGAGTTTCTTTGCCGAAAGAGATAGTTAATTATTAGTTAAAAATATCTTCGGGGAAGTTTTGGCGGAGAGGAAGTTCAGAAGACTGTGCTCTCCGGAGGCCTGCGTAAAAGATTAAAAGAAGAAGAAAGTTCCAACCAGTACTGAGCATTTGATCTCATTAACATGAGCCAAAACATTACAAGAGCTTCATGTCATGTATAAATAAGGCTTTAAAAAAACTTTGTTAGTAGCTTAGAATCCTGTGGAGTTAAAAATAAAAGGGGGGAGGAGATGCGTTCGCCGTTTCAAAAACGAGTAATTATAAATTCTTCCGTGGTATTAGATTCTGGATGCTTAAATAAGTGGCTCTATATACTCCAAAATGATGCTTTTTTAGCCACTAGAAAGACCACGGACTAAGAACTGAAAATATTGTAGCATCCAAATTTATTTCCAACAAAAATATATGAATATGTTTGGTTGAGACTGCACATTACCATGTCTTATTACGTATTTAATTGTGCATAGCTACAGGAAAAGTAATTACATAAATATTTGCACTTTAACTGCTTATATGCCTATATCTAAAAATATTTACTTTAATAACAGCTTTACTGATCTTAACAAAAATTTTCGGTACTCCTATTGTTTTGCGAACACTGAGAAATCAATAGTGCCGTCTTGTTAAAGAGTATTAGGTAGACACGTTTTACAATTATCAAACATTTCTTTCCTGTCTTTTTATAAAAGATATATATTTATGACGTCCGGCATTTTTTAAAATAATTTTATGTTAAATTTTATGCCATTATTGCAAGTTTATTTGCAACCTGAGATCACATAAATTTGATCGTTACCGTGGTTAGATGTTTACACATCATTGGCAAGTTTTCAAAGCCTCGCTCACGTTTTTTTAAAATACAATTTTACTGTCATTTGGAGTTCTTAATATTTTGTGATTCCAACGTCATGATTTGTTTATTTTAGAGTTTCTACTTTCTTGAGTTTAAAAACTTACATGCTTGCAATTATATTTTTAATTGATTTTATTCTTATTTTTAATTAATGATTCCACGATACATAAAACTATTTGTTCTTCGTATTCAGGTTATTTTATGATGGACGATTATGTTTTCACAACATTAATCTTTGTATATGAAACCATTTATAAAGAAGCATATTTGTGGTTGTACGATTACCAAGCTACCAGTAACAAACGAAAAGTCTTCATAACGTGACAGTGACTACACAGCATTGATTGATACGCGTTTATTGCAAAGCAGGTGAAAAAAGATTTGTAACATATTTATGGACATACTCCATTGCTGTGTATCATAAAGAAATCCCAAGAGTGACTCTAAAGATGAATACACGAACGTACAGGGAAAAAAAACCGATGTCGGCTGATTTTTGACTTGAATTTAGGTGTGTTTGTGTATTCATATTTCGAGCCCAATTTGTGTAGTTTCTCTATTAATTTCAATGAAAACCAGCAACATGTGTTCGTCCATAAATATGTTATGGACAAATCTTTCCTATTTCAACGCAAGTGAAATATTCACAGTAAGCGTGCTTTAAACACTGAAAGTTTGAATAAACTCCTTTAAGACAAAATTTGAAGACCCTGGAACAAGGTGTCGCACTTTACTTTGTCACGATTTTTAACTAGTGACCGTCGAACCACACCCCCGCTGAAACCATCCCCAATGTAATTCTTTTTTATGTAAATGGAACTAAAATCATTACGTAAAATTACAGATTTTTTTTAAAATTTTAACACTGACATGAAAGCAATAAAAAAATGTTCGCATTACTACTACATATTTTCGAATTCTTGCCCGGGTAATGCTCTGTACTTTCAAACTGTCCCCGAATAGCTTTCCAGTATTAATTGCGCACATCAATTAGCATGATAAAAAAATACATGCCATGTTGTTGATCATATCGATTATCTTTCCCATGGTTAAAAAAAATTATGACATTAATCAATATTGTTCCCAAAAAAAAAAAGTATTTCATTCATGTAAAGATAATCATAGCAATGTATTTTAAAAAAAAATTTGCAGTCGTTTTCTTGTAGTGTTACCAAATGAAGTAGCTTGGCTTCTGGGTTGTAGCCGTGTCATTGGCAAATTGTTCACCAACGTTTCGGTCGACATTGCAGTCACCATCATCAGGGAGCAGTTACCAACTGATGATGGTGACTGCAATGTCGACCTAAACGTTGGTGAATAATATGCCTAAGGACACGGCTACAACCGAGAAGCCAAGCTACTTCAGACAATGGCCGTGAAAGCCTGCGAACATTATCAGTGTTACCAAAATGTTTCTTGGCAAATGTTTCCTGCGCGCGTGCACCCACCCACGCCGCCAGAGCTTGAGTTCCCAAGCACTCGGCTGTCCGGCTGATCCGCTGTTTGGGGAGGTTCGCGTGCTCTTATCGGCCTCTGGCCGGCGTAGCAGTGGCTTCTCGAGGGTCTCTATGTCGTCGTCGTCAAAGGCTGTCCGAGAGGGCGCCATGGGGCTTCAGATGTGGCCGGCCACGCTACTCCCTCCCTCCCTCCAACCAAACTCCTGTCCTCCTCACGCAGCTGACCAGCTCCTCTCTCCAGCGGAGGAAATCTGCGCCCGCCGGCTACGCAAACTATGCGGTGATCGATATGGTCGTAGGTACGCGGGACCAGTTTGAAGGAATCGGGGTGGAAGGGAATTCGCTCTTGCGAGCTTACCCTCGAGCTTCTGGGAGGATTACCTACCGCGGGCTCTCTTCCTCCTCACCAGCTCTCCGCCACGTGGCGTGGCTGACTCCCCCCGGTCGCAGGATGCGCCTGATCGTTGATTGCAATGCGGAGCGCCATCTCCCAAGTCTTTGAGGACTATCACTAATTCTACAAACTCTTGATAACTCCCTTGCATCTGTTGTTCCGCCGCAAATATTTCCAACACATATTCACTTGTGTGTGATATCATGGGTGTAAAAATGCGCGCAAGTCTTTAAAAATTATCATCACTTCCGCGAAAAAAAGTTACTTGAACGATAAAACTAAATAAGAATGCACACGATATGATAAATTAAAAAAAAAATTACACTGACATCATTGTAAATGTCTATACAAAATTTCAGAATACTAAATGAATTGAAATTTTTGAATGAAAAAAAGTTTTGTTTTTCCAGCTGGATTTCGTGCACAGTTGTGGAGTCACTTCACAAACGCTTGGCCGAGAGAGAGAGAGACAGACAGAGGGACAGAGAGAGAGAGAGGAGTGGGGTACTCAATATCCCGCCCTTATCTCTCGACCATCGAGCGTCCTACTACTGAGCGTTGCACTTTTTTTTTGTTACGCTCAGATCGTCACTAAAAATGCAAGGCTCTGTTGGGCTATCGCACCGAAGTAACTTTCCGGCTGTGAAAGAGTGTCACTTGGAATTAGTATCTGGCAGAAGGAAACGTGTCGAAGTGTGATGACTAGAGACTTGCAAAATTCGCGGATTCATTCGGTGATAGGCTAGAATTCAAACACATATACCTCTTAGATAATTTTGGCTATTGGCTTACTGTTCATCTGGACGAATCTCAACCAGTTATAAACCCTCAAACCATAGAAGGATCGAATCACAGACAAACCAGCTGAGACGACTTACAAGTCGGCAGCCAATGAACTTGCGTTACTTGCCCGAGTGTACAGGGGGTATGTGCAGTATATCCTGAAGGGCCATCGAAACCACGAACTTTGCAGGTCTCTACTGATGACGGACGGCGATGCTATCGGCCGCGGGCCCCGCGATCTCTTATTGACGGCGCCGCTCGACCAATCACCGGCCGCCCCGAGAACACTTGTTGGACGAGCCGGCTCGCGCATTATTTAGCCGCTTGGCTTGGACTACGGAGGAGGTCGAGAAAAAGAAATGAAAAGGAGTGTAGGAGGAGGGGGGGGGGTATTCCTGGAAGGAGACTTGGCGTTCCTACGCGGGCCGTGTGCACACACTGTGAAAAATGCACGAGTCCTATGTATGCCCTTGCGACGGTTCTTCAAACGGAAAATCAAAAATAAAGTAATAAAAATGAGTATGTTGCCACCACGAGCCCAAGAGATAAAACCACACACTTCAATTATCCCTTTGAAATATATATATAGTAAATATATATATAATTCACTTGAAATATAAAACTAAAAAAAAACGAAGTACCAAATAAATTACTTAAAATTAAATCACAAATGTCCAAAATCACAAATGTCCACAAATGTCCAAAATTCCAAACGAAATTTAATTGAATCTGTGTCACTTCCAATTCAACGAAAACCGCAGGTCAGTGGCTTCGCTACGCTAAAGCTTAACCCGAGACTGAGGAATGGGATGCTCAGATTTACCTGTCCCTATCGCCACCATCAACTGCCCCATCACTCCTGAGCGTTGCAATTTTCGTTACTCTCTCGTTATTCATGGCCTCCGCGATCCCTGCTGGCTCTGCAGGCGTACGTGAATTTGTTCTTTGTTGAAAACGCTCAAGGGTCCCGTCTACACGGGCACACACGTGGTTTGCAGATCTTGCGAAGAAAAAACGCGATTTGGAAACTGTTCAAGATATCCGAGTGGTGTCTGTTCACGAAAAGCATTTGAGAATGCCCTGAGGGTGGACGAGTAGTTATTTTCCGTATTTCTTTTTAAACTGCATATTTAGCAAAGTGAAAATAACTAAAACGCGTGTTTCCAGAATACATTTGGATATGAAAATCCTGGTATAGATACTTTAAAGCACTGATTGGACTTTCACTGCTCTTTTATCCTCATTTCTCTGCCGTATAACGTAACGGTTACCACTCAGATCTCATAGTTGCCTTATTCACGACGAGAAGACTGCGCGCCAGTTCATAGGCGACACCGCGCTATAGAAGCACCAGCGAACGTCGCCCTTATCATCCCACCTCACCAACTTCCGGTTATAAAAAAAATTAACAAAATTGTCATCGTGTAAAAACCACAATTTAAAAAAAGCATGCGTGGGATCAAACACACTTTATTAAAATTTTGTTGTTTTAATTTTTTGTCACATGTTTCATTCAAACGGGTATCCTACACCTGATATGCATGCAAACGTTTTCGAAGTTGATTATTTTCTGTTATAAGTTTATTGAGGTGCCTGGTTGTAATGCTGGTTAGATATATGACCGCGGCCATGGCTAATTTAAAAAATTAATAATCTTACAAATACTGAAAACGTCACACGCTTGATTGAAACAAAGAAATCCTCGCGTTGGAGTTGGGGCTCTGGAATTCTGCCAATATTAATCAAGGTAAAGGCAGCAAAATTGAGTTGACGAGGTCATGACCTGTGGCTGGCGGAAGGAACGGGGTTTTCTTTGGTATAGATTGTAAACTTTTAGTCGCCTCAGCCGCTCGTCCCCACAGCCCTTAGAAGTTAACAGGACTCGCCCCAGTTATTTACTCAGAGGGACTAGCTAATTTCACCGCTAGCTTGCTTTCAGCAAAATCAACCCCCTCGCGCAAAAGTTCATTGCGGTCTCGAGAAGGCGTTCAAATTATTTATCAAGCAACGCATTTTGCAAGGCTGCTGTAGTTTCGCAGCATTTTCCTGGATGACGACATGGTTGGGGTGATACAGTTCTAATACATCTAAAATATCTACCCCTAATTTTACTACTCCGAACCAAATAACAATTTCAAGGAAATCTACAGATGATTAACAAACATCTGCCCCCCATTGTCAAGAACGTTATATATGTGTGCGTATATGTATGTGTGCATAATGTGTGCATATGTGTGTGCATATATGTGTGTGCGTATATGTGTGCATATAGGTGTGTGCGTATATGTGTGTGCGTATATGTGTGTGCGTATATGTGTGCGTATATGTGTGCGTATATGTGTGCGTATATGTGTGCGTATATATGTGAGCATATATACGTGCGTATGTATATAATATTTTTTTATTGTTACGAGCGTACTCGGAAGCAAGACCGCGACACGTGACAGGTACCTGAGCGGGCCTTCCAGCAATAGTCTGGCCTGGCGTCCCTGCAAGGCCAATGACGTCACCCGCGCATACCTTTGGTGATTAGGGCGGCCCGACCTCAACATCCTTCTGCCCCCCCCCCCCCCCCGCTATCTCCTTCCTCGGGGCTGTCATCTATCCCTTAGTGGCCTGGGAATTCTGCGGGCTTAACAGAGGCCGCCGCGCTTGGAGTGATGTGGCTCCGACGAATTTTTTTGGATGATCCGAGCGTCGGGTTCGACCCGGGATGAAGCGACGAGTCCCCAGTCCGTTCCAGAAAGCCGGCCAACAGGTATAAAAGCAGCGATCCCGGCCTCTGCGGGAGTTACGAAAGTTCGAAGAGAGGCGAGAGGCCTCCCCATTTGCGAGCGGTGGAGTGGCTGGGACTCTGCGTGTGTGACTGAGTGGCGCGAGACAGTGTTTGGACAGGGGCGAGGTAAGGGGCGAACCACTTCTGAGCCTAGCTCCAGGGAGGAGTGCGAACTGTGGACTTGGTCTCAGTGATTTGTGAACAGACACTAAGTGTGGTGATTTCATTGATACTTTTAATATTTGTAGCTAATAAAACTGTATAAAATTAATTGGACGATCCTTACGAACTCCTTTTTCCCCATTCGTAACAATATATATAATATAAATAATATATATTATATATAATATATATGTATAATCAGTGTTCATAAAACATGAAACATTTCCGAATTTCCTTGTTGCTTTGTAGGTCCAGTACAAACACTGAATATTATCCTAAGCAATCTCTCATCACTTTTAATTCCAACGATGAAAGTCCCTTTATCAGGTGAGATCATAAAAGCACTTCAAAATATTAAAATTTAAAGCTCCGCAAACTTGAATGAATGATAAAAGAGTCAAATTCCATCGATTTTAAAGTAAGCTGTTAATTTTTGTGAGTAACTAGCGTACAAAAGCTGGCCCTTTCACCTTCCTTCCACATACACGAAAGGATTTAGGTTCGTAAGTTAATAATTTCTTTCTCCAAATTGATACCTCTACACAAAATAGACTACGTTATTTTTTTATTAAAATATTTACGTCATGTGAAAACATATTTTTTTGAAATACTTTTTGTCAACCAAAATTTTTACATGTAATAAGGTAGTTAACTGAAAAATAATGCACGTTCACAAAGTAATTCAGTCAAAACACATTGGCTTTTTCAGAAATAATTTGCCTATCACTAAAAAAATATTGTTATGGAGAAAATTTTTCTCGTAGTATACTCTCAATTAGTTTTTACGGAAGTTATTTCTAAACGCGATATGTCTTCAAATGTCGGCTGCATCTTCACATTTATCAAACACTTCCACGAGTCACTGTTTGGTATCCATTTCTCGCTCTCAGCAGTTGATTGTGTCATACAACATTTAAAAATCCTAACTTTTTTATGGTTCAATCTAAGACTGTTGAATCCGTATTTTTTCGTAAGCGGTAAACGTTACGGATTTTACCGTGAGTTGGTGAGTTTTCTCGAGGTACTCCCATTCCCTCCCTCGTACCATTCACGTCGTCCGTGCTTCACTTGCATATAACCACCTTCCATTTCTCTTATGACCTCTATGTTGACGGGAAGTTGCGCTCGGTCCATTTGATATCATTTACATCTAAAACCGAATAAAATACATGAATTGTAATGAATTAGTTATTATAAGTATGTATATATAATTTAAAATATATCATGTAAAATCATTTAAAATTCATGATACTACTTGCAATAATTAATAAGAATTTTAATGTTACTTAAATGTTATTTTCGCTGAAAGAAATGTTTACGAAACTATACAAAAAAATTATATTCTAAACTAATCACATTTGTGTACACAAGAAGAAAACATGCATAATATAGCTTCAAAAAATGCTGAAAAAATATTGAAATCAAATTGGTGATAGTAACACAGTTTTTTATCTATTTTTTTAGCACCGACAAGCTACACGTTAAACGTTAATAAACATTATTTTTAATATTTTTTGATACGAGTTTTTAAGTAGTTAGCAGATGTGTAGTAGAAAAAAAACACAAACAGCTTTCATTCTTTGTGCATTTTCAACTGAGGTAAAATAAACAGAAATATACAACCAGTTAGTTACAGTCAATGCAAACCTGCGTTTTCTGGCAAATGTACGGTCAGATTGTAAAAAATTAATTAAAACTTTGCAACCTCAGCCTCTGTATACGTAAATTTTCTTTGCCAGAATAAAAACTAGTGACTTCTGTAAGCATAGCGTTAACAATGACAAAATCAAAGAAAAGTTTTAACGACTGAATTCTACGAAAGTTTTATAGACTGCAAAATTTGCGCCGAACATAAAACCAAGTTCACGTCGAAAAGTTGTTGTGAAAGCAAGGGAGGTATTCAAGAAGGAAAAGTCAAATCTCTCAACTCAAAAGTTGTGTGAACTGTTCAAATTTCAGTGTACGAAACCGGACTTTTTGTTTTTTTAACTGAAACGGAAAGTTAAGTGCTGGAAAAATATTGTATGTATTCTAAATCACCTAAAATGTAACAAATAAAAAAGTATATGAAGCAATATAAATCAAAGTAGTAATTAATATATTTTTTAAACTGTCTTATGAAAGAAACCTACTTTTGCATAACACAATTAAAAAATATAATTAATTTTTTTTGTTCGCTTTCCAGTGATGAAAGAATGATGAAAGAAGTCTACACGTAGACACGTCATTAATTATCAACTTTTAACTATTCTGTGGCAGAAAACTTTTCTTAAAGAGGTATGAAACCAAATAAAGGTAGCCAAAAAAATTAAATTTAACTACTTAATTAGCAGTAGCAAAGTTACTAAAGATGCGAATAGATATTTTTTGTAATACAATATTATATATTGCTTTTTATATTAATTTTGTGGATAAAAAATAACTGACAATATGAATTTTTTTTTTAAATTATACCCCAGTGATGATAAACATTGTTGGATACTAGTTTTAAGTTGCTAATCTTACTAACGTATTTTTAAAGGTTTCTCATTTCTCGTCAATCATATATAAGTATAACAACGTAAGTATAAGGAAGTACCTACATATATAGGTAAGAAACCCGGATGGTAAGGACTCATCACAAACCTCTCCTGGAGATATTTAATTTATTGAAAAGCGAATTCAGGATGTCTGTACCAGGATTTAAACGCGGATCCTACTAACTGTGATTTCACTGTTTAATAATTGTTTCATCCTAATATGTAAGGCTACATATTTTTTTAATTTTAAAACTAGCTCATGTGTCTGCGTAGAACCCTTTCGTACTGCTAATTATACACGCCCCTCCTCGGGGGTACGCCACTGGCACGCCTTGAACGAAAAAACAAACTGATTCCAAACTAGAACATCAACTCATGAAACAAAAGTCTTTAAAATAAAGATAAACGGGAATAAATATACATAAATAAATCCGCCATATTTTTTACGGGCTTTCAAATTCTCATTTGTTTAACCAATACCGTGTTGATAGATGGTGAATATGATAATTAAAGAAAGATTGGATTATGTTCCGAAAGCGAAAGAGGCCGTCAACATTGCGGTACCAAACGTTCCTTATATCATTCATGCAATTGGGAATTTTGATTCAATGCAGTTTTTTGGACATACGCCATTGCAGTTTTGCACTGTTTGTCATGGAAAAATTCCTAAAATAAAAAATAAATAAAAATACTTATGTATAAATAAAAATATGAAGATAAAAAATTCACATGTCGGACAGACGGAACCAAAGATGAAACTAAATAAGTATTATGGACAACACAACGAGAAAGCACTGCGGTACCCGTTGCCAAGGAGACGAAGGAAACATCAACAACGCGATGGAGAGCATCGGTTTAAAAATTGGTCCGAAATCATTGGAAAAATTTAAGCTGAAGTACAAATCCACAATCCAAATTTCACGGTTCTAGGCCTCAGCGTTTCCTCGTTACGCTAGCAACAGACAGACCGACCGACCGACACACAGAAAAACTCTCTTTTTTTTATTACTAATAAGGATTTATCAAATTGTAGTGTTCTAAAGACACCGATAAACAATGCCCAATATTTCTGAAACTGAAAATTATTATTTTTTGTTTTAAATATATTGACCCGTATTTCATTCCTAGTCCATTATCCTGGTTGTGTAGAATCAAAGGCATATGTCTCTCACAGGATTGGTAAAATGGCTGTTGCCTCCCAGCCAATTCGGTATTAGGCGCTATCTGCGGACGGAAAAGCGGAATGAGTTGGAGGGGGGGAGGGAACACAGCTATTTCATACGCAAACCCATGGGTCCTCCACCCAAAAAAAAAAAAAAATCCGCTACCCAGCCGAGCCGCTGAGACGGTAAATCACTCTCGGACTCGGGCATATCGATCGGCGCGAGACGTTGAACTCCGGGCATTACCCTGAAAGATTACAACGGCCGAGGCTGGGGTTGCTGGTAGAGGGCGGGAGGGGGCGGGTGGTTGCTCGGCCCAAGGGAGCCACAGGAAGAAGGTAAAAAAAAAAAAAAAAAAGAAGCAGTAGAAGGGGTGGGTTTGTGCTCTAGGGGAGAAAGGGGACGCCAGCTTTAAATGGGATTTATTGACGCCGTCCCCGCACTCAATGCCCGGGAAGAAATATACGGCCGCGGAGGCGGGTAACTCTTTTCGCGGCGTCTGGAGGCGGGAGGCAGGCGCCCCTCCCTGAATTCCAAGCAGCTTCGCACGCCACCCCTCTGCCCCCCTTACCGAACCCCCTTACTCCACCGCAGAGCGCTAGGCTTCTCCATTACCTGGGCGTGGAAAACAAACCCCCAGAGAGCTCCCTTCAATACCCGGGCCCCAGTCCAGTGGTGAGGGAGGAGAGGGAGGCCTGGCCCCCTCCCCCCTCCATCACCGGGGCAACGAGCTCCCCAGGGGGTGCGGTGTGTGCTCCTGTGCTCCTGTGCTCCTGTGCTCGGGTGTCAACAGACCCGGCTACCACCAGGTGCAAGTCTCTGCTGTCTGCTGTCACGTCACCCGGTTACACGCCGGATCAAGTCGTCGTTTTACACAGAAAAAAATAAATAAACTTTTTTAAAAATAAAACAATTTTTTTTAATGGAAATTTCTTTACTGAGGAGGCTACAATTTTCGAGCGTTACGAAAATTGCGATCGCATGGGGTGAATAGTTAGGTTACTACTTATAAGGATGGCCATGCATAATGAACATTGCGAGAGAGTTTTGCCTGTAGACTGCCGTAGAGAAGCACAGGTGCAACGGCTATCAAAATCACGAATGAAGTATAAACTTTAGACAAATTTAACTCTTTTTTTTTTTATGTATAGCGAAGATTTCTCCTTTGTAAGAAAAAGGAGAGCCGCAAAAAAATATATATATATGTGAGCGAGTTTTCAGTACTTACCAGTGATGTGTAACATCTAACATCAGTAACGAGCAATTCACGTGTTCTCGCGCTGCTAGTACGCTTATAATACGAAACTCGGTGACAAATATTAACATAGAATTCTTTAAAATAATGCCTAGCATGATAAATAAATAAATTTGTAAATACATAGTTAAGAACGTGAGACGCAAGGCCACGACGCGCGCCAGGTACCTAAGCGGCCTGGCGGTTCCGGATGACCTAAGACGTCACGCGCACATACATACAGGGATCTTTGAATATATATACTGTATAGAAGTCGCCAGCCCAGGTTAAAATTTCTAATACGGTTTTGAGGTAGTTGGTTAATTCACCGCCGCAATCGCCACCATCTCTAGGGCATCGACTTGTGGTGGTCCCTAGCGGACAAGTGTCGAAATCTTCAAACACCCCTTCCCCCTCCTGTTGAACGACCTTGAGCTGCAGTGAATGATTGGTAGGGGGTGCGGGGAATGACAGCGGGCGACAGTGCTGCGCTCTAACGTGTAAATAACAACTCAGACGATACAGGGCGTTACGGCAGCGCACTGCAGTGGTGAAGTTCCCAAGCTGCTCATCATACGCTTCTGAAAAACGTAGAGTAAATCCTATCCACTCGCGACTTCTATACAGTATATATATTCAAAGCAGGGATTAGGGTGGCCCGGCCTCGACTCACCCCTGCCCCCGCACCATCCTTCCTCGGCGCTGTTATCTGTTCTGTAGCGGCCTGGAAATCCTGCAGGCTTGCTGAAGCAACCCGCTTGTAGTGGCGTGAATAAGCGCCGATGTTCTGGAGTCTTCGAGCGTCGGTTTGTTCCGGGTTGACGCGACACATAACAACCGCCCCAGTGAGTTCCAGAATGACGGCCAAAGGGATAAAAGCGGTAACGCAGGTCTCCACGGGAGTTCCAACAGGCGAGAGAGTGAAGTGCGAGTTCGGCGAAGTGACGGGACCGTGCGAGTGTGACCGAGTGACGCGAGACTGCGTGTGTGGACAGGTGCGAGGTAAGGGGCGAACCACTTTTGGGCCTAGCTCCAGTGAGGAGTGCGAACTGTGGACTTGGTCTTAGTGATTTGTGAACAGACATTAAGTGTGGTATTAAATTAGTAATTTAAATATTAGTAGCGAATAAAACTGTATTACATTATTTGGGCTATCCTTACCAACCCGATTTTCCTCACACCTAACAACATATATAAATATACAAACAAATTTGGTTTTCATTTACATTTATTGCTGCGAATCACACGTAGTTTCCACACCCGTCGCTAGAATTCGATTCTGGAGCAGCTATGTCGATTTTTGGAACATTTTATTGGCGACCGAAATTTTATGAAATGGCTGAGATGAAAGTCAAACTAAAACTTGAAAAAATACCAAACTTTGGCTTTAAACCTGATTTTTGACAGGGAATTCTATAGAAACAATGCCCATATTGTTCTAATTTCATGAAACAGGTAATACTACATATAACGTTTCCCCTTCGGCTTTGCGAACTATGGTTCTGTCCATTCGATACAAAAAGTCATCACCGTGGTTACACTTTTTCGTTTCACGCGACATCCGTTCCAGTCACGAAATTACCACTAACAAATGCCATATGCCAAGAGCTAAGTTTTGTCACACATCAAAAAGGAATTTGCGGAGCATCAGAGATTCTGGGCGGACTTCGCCCAAGAATATAACCGGTCGTTTTCGGCGACGTTCCTGGCCGTGGAATTGGTGGGTGTGGGGGGGGGGGGGGTTTCTCTTTGTATGTATGCCTGCGTGTGACCTCCTGGGAAACGTTACCCTCTCGCCCTTTTTTTTTATTCCTCCTTTTCCATAGTGTGCCGTGTTACGTGCTGCTGTGGCTTCCCTTTTTCCTTCGCATCAAAAAAACCACCTCTTCGCAATACGCCCTTTGGCTGTGTGATCACGGACACCCATTCGTCGCTTCCTTCCCCGGGTCTCGGTTTCCTTCGGTCCAGTGCGCATGCGTCCTCGGTTCCGTCTTCCGCCTCCCTCTCCGCCGATACACGACCCCAACTTGCCGCGTGCTCCGTCTTCCAAGCGGTCCTCTGCCCTCGGGGAAAAGTTCTCGAAAAGAAAATACATAGTTGCGGAGCTCTTCCTCGTCCAGCTCTCCGAACTTCCAGCAACCCCGTGACCGCAACAAAAAAAAAAAAACGATCAAGACGTTAATCCTCTGAAGAAAGATGAACATTTGTGGCACAAAGTTCCTACGTTTGGTCTACCGAAGCGGGGAAGCACCACAACGCCGAAGTACCACAACGCCGAACGGACGATAACGCCGAAAACCATAACGCACAATGCCAAATTGGCTACAACGCCGACAGCTAGAAAACTGCTGTGTACCACAACGCCGAAATACATTAACGCCGAAAAATGTCATTGCAGGACTGCCACAAAGGTTAGGTTAGGTAAGGTTAGGTTAGGTAAGGTTAGGTTATGTAAGGTTAGGTTAGGTTAGGCTAGGTTAGGCTAGCCTAGGTTAGGTTACGTACACAAATTCATTCAGTTGTTTTTCATTTTGCTCCTTTGGCCCCCCCTCCCCGCAGCAACATTTTTCGGCGTTACTGTATTTCGGCGTTGTGGTACACAGCAGTTTTCTAGCTGTCGGCGTTGCGGTAAATTTGGCATTCGGCGTTATGGAATTCGGCGTTATGGTATTCGGCTTTATTTTACGTTCGGCGTTGTGGTATTTCGGCGTTGTGGTAACGACCCTAACGAGGCGTCTCCGTGGGAATCGCGCCTTACGTTATGCACCACTCAGCTCGTGTCAGGTGTTTGATATTGTTTGCGGAATGAAAGATGTGCCTGTTTTTTTTTTTTTGTTAAGTAGCTTACAGCAAAATAATTGTCTTATTTCACTGCATACATACTTTTAGGTTATTTGAATGGGTGGCATTTTGAACTGATGAGCTACTGTTGCCTGGTAACTTATATCTGTGACGCACCGATAGCAATGACACTAAAAAATTGTATTCTTAGTAAATCCAGTCTTTTTTTTTTCAAATCAGATTTAAAAATATATATTGTTGGCTACTTTTCAAGGGGTCAATAATGAGTTAGAATGACAGTTCCCATTTAAATGGGAGGTATTCACCCTCCCAAAAATTCGAAGGTGTGTCCTCGACTGGCCGTGATGTGTTTCTTTTAACGGAACCGTCACGACGCATACGAATATTAAACCTGGTATTGATGCAGAACCACTTCTACACAGTCAAAGCACTTTTTATTGATCGCAATGTTTCGTGACCAACTTTCCCCAACATTAAACACAGTGCTAAGTAGTTAAATACTCCGTGGCTTTGTCGTCTCGCTACTTCATTAAGTCTCATAATGTATTAGAGGTCAGGTTTACTTTTGCGGGTACAGCTTTGAATAAGTATGTAAGGTGTCTCTAAATGCCTTACGAACTCTGAGCAACTAGTCAATGCGGGTTGCAGCACGTCTTGTGGCAGGCGCAGACCACTAAGCATACTTACAAAACACTATGAGGGAGAAGATTCAATAATGCCAACATAACATTTACGATCTAATGCAGAGTTATCATGTGAAAATTTCATAGTACTGAACCAAATATTCTACATATTATTATATATATTTTTTATGGAAAATGTGAAAAAAACAAAATAACATTTTTTTTTCATTGGGCTTAAATAAAGAAAATTAAATTATATAGACAGAGGTTTTGTTTTATTAGTCTTTAACACAGCATAGTCAGTGAACTAAAATAAAAGAGAAAAATAATAAAGCGCTAAGAGATTGCCACGTAAATTTTCAAAAGTTTAAATAAAAAGCCTTTAAATTCACGTTAATATACTTTTCCAAATAAACTGTTTTCACTAATATAATTTACTAACTGAAGTATCCGTCGTTGCTCGTGATAGCCTATGTGCAGAGTAAATATTCGTTATGAAGGGGCACGGAAACAGTTTTTGAATTTATACTTCTTAAGGCTTGTTATAAAAAAGTGGTAAGAGAATTTTAACGGTGAGCGCTCACCATGCAAAGAAATTTTCTTATGATGAAAAAAAGGCTACGCACGAAAAAAAGACTTAGGCCTAATACAAATAAAAAATATATATATGTGCTTTGAATTCTTATATTTTGGTGATTGACATTGCATGCTGGTCCATATAATTAAAAATATTGATTTATTGTGAAGATTAGTAATATAAAATGTGTTTATAAACTTATTCAAGTGTATTTTCCATTGTATTTATGTAAGTGACGTAATGTCCCCGTATGTATAATTTATTTTCATTTTAAATAATCACATTATTTTTATAAATAATAAAGATTAATATATTATAATTAACATTCAGATTATATATTGATTTTCATTATTAATTAAATTGTATTTACATTATTTTAGTAAATTAAATAATTAATTTTATTCACGTGTTTACTTTATTATTGAATATTAATTTTATTTAATTTATACTTTACTAAACTTATTTATAATTTTAGTGAGGTCGTTTTATAATTTTATTTCTATTAATTATTTGCATGCAAAATTAAAGTAAGTTTTTTTTTTATTACACCTAAGAATAACTTCTAACGGGCTTGCATAAGTACATGCAGAGTTTTTTTAACGTTTGTCTTTAAAGCAAATTAGTAATATATTTTTTTTTCTTTTCTTTATATTTTATATACATATTAGCGTCATAAATATGACTGACAATAATCAAAATTGCAGGGATCCTATAATTGCATCTCATCGACATATATACACAAATAATAGCTAATAAATCTACAACGATATTTAGCAGTAATATGATTTTAAAGGAATAAGTAACGTTTATAATAATCCTCCAGGAAAAAAATGTATGTTTCTCGAAAACATTATTGTTTGTTTTAATTTAATTTCTTTAAATTTGCAAAATCGTGGCCTTTATGTGCATGATTTTTGTGTCTTGGAAACTTTCTGATCCCTTTACTTCAAATACGAAAAGCAGGATAAAAAATTGGTTGTCTGTAAAGTCGGTTTACGGACGATAGTTTAACGTGACAACGTCATAACAAAACATTGATGAAATGATTGCATACTTTTATGAATAAAATTGAATCATTTTTATTTTAATAGTAAAAGAATAAATACTTAAAATTAAACTAGTAATCAGATTTTTAAAATGCAAGAATAATTAATCTTAATTGCCGAAATTGTTGTTGTATTAAGCAATAAAAACCACATTCACTTTTCACTTCACTTTATAAACAGTCGACGAAACAGTTCACGTGTAGATGACTTGTAATTAATTTTAAAAACTGGTTTTTAGCTATAAAGTTTAAATATAATTATGAACAAGTTTTCATATAAATAAGCTGCAATCAAATATCTATTATCAATTATATGAATCACCATAAATTTTAGTCAATTGTAACATAACTTTATTATTACTGCACTCGCCGACAGCGTAACGGAACACAGCGTAACGGAACAATTAACGTAACGGGACACTTTTTCGTGCGTGCAGCCGGCGTTCATCAATTTATTAGACGTTGTCACGTCAAAAAATCACTTGTAGATAAGCCAGAAGCAGGTGGTTTCACGATTTTCCTTAATTTTGTTCAGATTTGCCGCCGCATTGCCGTTGTTTTTAAAAATTTGAAATTGACGCCACCAGCTGAATGCCGGTGACTGCACGCTACTTACTTCCCTTGGCAATGCTATTTGATGGTTGTAAGTTCTAGGAATAACAGACTGGGAAAGGCTCACATTTCAGTTGGGTGTATGGCCGTAATCTACGTCGGGTTTTATTTTTTTTTTGCGGGGCCATGTTTCGAGACAGTGTCTGCGGCACGCGGTTGTGTTTCGAAGAGCCCGGAGCTTCGGAGGCAAATTCCCGTGTGTTCTCGAACTTTCCCGTCCCTGGAGAGACCAGGCCGAGCCCTCGGGCGCCGCGGCTCCCATTATGTAATGGAACGGAATGAAACACGACGTTGCATTACGTGACTCCGGAGCCGACCGCGCCGCCCACACTGTTATAAAACTTTCACCCTTAATTTATGAAGAACGCTGATTCCAAAATTATCTCCGTGAATACAAGGACACTGAGATCACTTACATTGAACATGGATATTCTAGGTATGTTGAAAAAACCTTCAAAAACTGTTTTAAGTCTACAGTGAGAACAATCTTCTTAAAAGTGTGTGTTAATTTTGTTTAGAACGAAACACATAACTCGGAAGTAAAAATACGTTGTAGTTTCTACGAATATTCGATTATTTGAAATTACGAAGAAGTATTTATTTATTTAAATTAGATTCTTTGTGGAGAAGTTGGCTAATTTATTGTAATTTCTAAAGGTTGGCTTGAGTGTGTCCAGTCCAAAAGACTATGAGGCTTCAGCCCCGATTGTATTTTTCCGAAACTTCTTTACAGCCGGTAGAGTAAGTCTAGTCAATGACGTCATCAGAGCAGGGTTGGCTGATTTACACCACAATGGTTTAGACCACGGTTCAACCATTGTTGAAATAAAGTGTTTATTTAACCAAATTTTTATTTTTTAATAGGTATTTTTAAATAGAATATATTAGTAAATTTTTATGAAAGGTCAAATTCCACTTTAATGACAATAGTTTTCTCGTTAATTAATGTTTCCTGAAATTTACAGAAATAAATAATTGTATACATATAGCCTATAATTTAAATTATCTGAATAATTTGTAAATTGTACCCAGCTAAATATGCCTCTAAAATTAAATCAATTAGTAAATTGTAGTTGAAAGTGTATAAAAGAGGCAATATTTTGAATTTGTTATTTTAAAAAATTGCTATTTTGTGGGAAATTTGTGACTGTACTATAAATCCCCTTTCCATGTGTCCCAGTCTGATGTGCAGATTTGCTGGACTTCAGTTCTTTGATGTCATAACTATCCTGGTTCGACATGAGTGGCAGGAAGCAGGATGTTGTATGGCCTTCATTTGAACGTGCTGAGAGCCAAAATAACTAATGTAATAAAAAATACCTTGTTTAAAACCAACAAATCCTGGTTTAAACCAAAAAAGCCAGGTGTTTGGTTTATTTTTTTTTTGTCTCAGAAAAAAAGTTTTTTTTTTTTTCACCCTGACTCAGAGCGTTACGTAACGTGTAACTTGCATGTTGTCCTCGCAATCAGCAATTAGCCATTACTATTCTCTTCTTCATTCTTCGATCTCAAAGGGAATGAAAGTGTAGAAAAAGCTCAAACAGTGGTAACATGAGTCCGTAGACGTCACTTGTCTCACTTGTCTTGTTACTACTATCATGGAACGTATAACTAAAGAGAACCTCGCTTCGCCATCACACCGTTTGAGGTTTGAGGTGTCTCGCCTTCGCTGGTCTTCTGTCGTGGTCCCGGCTGGCCTCTCAGCGAGCCACCGAGGCTCCGTCATCTCGGCCCCAAAAGGCCCCTTTTTGGGCTTGGCTGCCGTGTTTGAAACCTCCGGTCCGCGGCTGTGTTGACAATCCTTATACCTACCCCGAGAGTAATAAAGAAAAACGCCAATTTTGTTTTCAATACATTTCTCGACGCAAATCAACAGTAGCTTCCGTACCCACCGCTAGAATTCGCTGTCTGAGCAGCTACGTCGACTATTGATTTATTTTATTATCAGGCTGAAATTATAAGCTTTATAAGGTTACGGCGCCGATAAAAGCGACAAAACCTTAAAAAAAAATCGTAAATCCTGACTTTAGGGCTGATAAATGCTGTGTACTTAGAGCTAAGATGTTACACGTCAAAAATCAGGATAAAGTTGTTGTAAACGTTTATATAGTTGCCTTTTAGAGCAAAGGAAAAATAAATAGTTACGAGTGAATTAATCTGGAAAAAAAAAATTTGTTTATAAAGTTAAAAGTTTTTGATGTGCAATATTTTAACATGGAGTAATAACAGCTAAGTTCTTCATAAATCACCCGGTCGGTTGAACTTGAAACCATTATAAGGAAAAACTCACCTAATTTTCATGCTAATGCCCCTGGAAGTTTGGCTGACACATGAAAGCAACACTATAATTTAATAACCTCTGGATTATTTCATGCGTTCATCAGCCTTTATGGGTCCCCTACGAGCCGTAGCTACCATACCACCCTACGTATAGAAACAATATGCAATGTTGCCATGGAAACAGACGCTATGGGCCAAGCCTTTCCACGTCCCGAAACACCCTCCCAGCCTCTTCTTCCACTTCTTGTTTTCATCATCCCCTTCACCCCCTTTCGACGCTTTTCCCAGTCAACGGCACCAAGTTTTCTCCTTGAGAAACCCAATCTCTTTCGAGAAACGAAAAGAATTTATTTTCTTTGTTCCTTGCTCTGCCTTATAACTCTTGCCTAGCCACTACAACATCCCCTTTCCTTCTTCCAATCCCTGCCACGACAATCCTCCCCCCCCCCCCCCCACTCACCTGTAGACAACACTCGCCTCCTCCCCTCAAAACGATGTCTTCCGGGCAATTTCCCGCGCGATGCTATTCATTATCACGTGGAGCGAAACGGAAGCGAAATATTCTACGAAATAGCTTAGTGGGGCCGAAAATTATATGAAAGTACAAGTACTATTCCGACTTCAAGACAAAGACACGTGTTTTCTAATAAACTGAAAGTGGAGCACCTTTACATTAAACATAAATTTGTAATTAAAATGCCGACTTAATTTTTTTTAAAATAAATGAAACATTCCTTCTTGTAACGAAATGAAATGTTTGTTCAAAAAACAGGAACCCGTTTTATAGAAATAAACAACGATTTTATTCTACACTTTTTATTCATTTTATTTTTACCGTGTTTTTTTATATAAAAAATTGCTATAACATTTTTCCTAAAACATTGTCTTTATAATTAATTATATTATGAATTATTTTGTCCATGTATAGTTTTCGTTGTTTATACAAAAACCGGAACTATTGAGGAATATTCTGAAACATAACTTGTACAAAAATAAAACTGGCAATTCTTTGCAAAGGAAGCGAGAGTAAATGCATTCAATCCCCGTAATTATGATAAGTGTAATAGTACTTTTATTGAGGAAAAATTCTTTTCAGAAAAAAAAACACTAAACGGGAGTAGTCATGAAACTATTTAATTGCATTATCAGTAAAAAACTATAATAATGTATATACGTTTAAAACAACAGTCTCTATTGGGTGAAAAATCATATGGTTTTCTGGACACGCTCTTTTACAAGACCGCTTCTCTGTGGAAATTGATTTGGTATGTTTATAAAACACTACCAAATGAGTAGTAGCCTACTCGAAAGTTAAAAGTTGATTTTGAGTAATTTATACATTTTAATTTAACATTTTATAGTTATAGGCTTAAAAGGATTGGTTTTAAGTCTTCATCAAACAGACACAGCTACATTACAGATATGCGATAAGTTTTTAATGCACTGCCTTGTCGCTCCAATTTGTTAGCATTTAATAGATAGAAAATAAATCTGGAATACATATTTCGACGGTGATTTTTTTTACTTTAAACTTCTAATAGTTAAAAGATTTTTTTAAATTTTTTTGGTACGTTTTCTTAGATTTTGCAGGGGCAAAAAAAAAATCCTTCGTATTTCATTGTAGTCAATTTTATTTTATGTATTAATCGGTATTTTAAAGTTCGAACTCATATTAAACGCTACGTGCAAAGACCAAATGCCCGATGTTTGTTTTACTTTATAAAGGAACAAAGCGGCTTTGACGTCACCACGGAGCTTAGAGAATACTTCTCCACCCCCCCCCCCCATCCCCCCATTCCACCAACCGACACTGGTTATGACTGACGGCGCTCGTGAGAGATCGTGCGACGAACATTTTCAAAACGTCGCGCGCTCGGGGGGGCCGATGGAAGATAAACGGCTGGGTAAATATTCATTCGAGTGGTGCGAGAGCTGTATGGAGAGAAAAAGAGATATAGAGGAAAGAAGGAAGTTAATTGGGAGAGAGATAGAGAGAGAGAAAGGCAGAAAAGTCCACGACCGGAAAATTGCGGATCTGACCCGCGGAGAATTCAAGGGTCCTCGTTATCGCGGTCAAGCTGTGGTCGCGACTCCTAGTCGCGTGCGATTCCCGCGGCGATAGCGCCGGACAGAGAGAGAGAGAGAGAGAGAGAGAAAGAGAAGGAGCGATGGAGGGAGGACAGAGAAACCCGGAAAGGGCCAGCGGGCCGTAGATAACCCCCGCACGCGCCGGGAGACGTTGGCCCTCGGAAATGGGACAAGCAGCGCCGAAAGTGGCCCGGGGTGGAAGGAGGCTCAGTTCACGCGACAAACCCTTTCGCTCTCTTTTTTTTTCCACCCCCTTTTTTTTAGATTTTTTTTTTTTTAGGATCGGCTGCTGGGTGTCGTAAAAACAAAGCACTGGCGAGGAAGTGAAATGGGCAAGGGACATTTCACTGGTTTCTCACTCCTTTAGATACCACCCCCCCCCCCCTCCAATTCCCTTTAGGCATCGCACGACTCCTTTTTTTTTCCTTTCCCTCCACCCCATACCTCCCCCTTCTAGCCCAGGAAACAAAGGTTTCAACCTGTGAAAAATTTGTCCAAAGCTGAATTTTTGCACAGTGGTAGAGTCGACTATGCTTAATAACATACCGAAAGTTTACCGCTGTAGACCTTGTGCGTATCACTGAAAATTTGCAGTTAAGTCCTAGATGACAGCGACTTGCAGCAGTTCATTAAAATGCTTCCCATTTTTGCACTTTTTACCGTAGACTCTCGATAGCTATATGAAAATAATCTTAAAGCACTACTACTCACATTGATAATGAATAAAGTTCTAAAAGTTAATATTAAAGGAAAGAAAAAAAATGTTTAATTAATGAAATAAGTTTTTTTACATCAGTCAAGGCAATAAAAAGACAATTCACTTACAAATAAAGGGTCTTACGCAAATAAATCTTTAACAAAAGTTGTTGTATAGTTCTTAAGCTTTACAGAGACATATCTCTCAAAAGTCTAGCTTAATTTATAGGATCACTAGAGACTCCCGAGCTTATCAATGTCGTCTACGCACTGCGACAGAGCCACAGCCGCAAGCGCTGTGGCCACTCTCACTCCCACGAAATCGAAGATTTTTAATCTTTGTAAAATTTGCTCCTAACTGAAATTTAAAACAGTGGTAACATTCAAGTTTTCTAGCAACATTTGAAATGTTTACCTCCGCAAACCTTGCGCGGAACACCGAAAACGAGAAGTTAACTCCTAAATAATACTTTATTGACCACTCAACAATATGGCACTATAACGTAATTACTATAGTATACTTTCAGAATAGCATACCAAAACTTACTCAAAACATTATTCTCAATGATTAAATTTAAAAATCTTTCACTACGTTTGACTAAATATGATATTTATTCAATAATATTAGAAGAGAGGTGTTCTGAAAAAAAGGGCACAAACGAAAATACGTATTACAAAAACACGTAGAGCCCGATTTGAAAACATTAAATAAAAGTAGTTGCAAAGTTCTTAAACTTTAAATTAGTTTATTTGTTGAGAGCTTGGTACAATGTGTCTGACCGCTAAAGCGATCCGAGCCGCGTAGTGTATACTACTGCGATGTTGTCGAAGTAGGCTCGGGTCGGGACGAATTTCGCTGTAAAGAAACAAAGGTTTTTAATACATGGAAAATTATCCCAAAAAAGAAACTTTGTACAGTTGTAGAATGAACGTTTCTTGGTAACATATCAAAGTTTACCGATGCAAACCTTGTGCGTCACGCCAAAAACGAGCAGTTAAGCCCAAAATGTCAATTTTTTGCAACGATCCACAATAATGGATATTGCAAATGCAGTTTATGGAGTAGACTGACAGTATGGAACCCAAAATAATTTAGAAACATTGCCCTATCTGAGTATGGTGATAAAAAGTACGAAATTTAAACATCTTTCTATAAAATAGACAATTTAAATCATTAAAGTTAACGAATTCACTTTCATTCAATTTTTAGGAAATATAAATACATTTTACATAAACTTAAAGAGCCCAACATGGAAATCGCTTAAAGTAAACGTTGTTGCATATTTATTCATCTTTAAATTGGTATATTTTTTAAGTGTCTCATACAATTAGTCTGACCGCTGAAGCGATCCGAGCCGCGTAGTGTGTACTACTGCGATGTTGTCGAAGTAGGCTCGGGTCGGGACGAATTTCGCTGTAAAGAAACAAAGGTTTTTAATACATGGAAAATTATCCCAAAGAAGAAACTTTGTACAGTTGTAGAGTGAACGTTTCTTAGTAACATATCAAAAGTTTACCGATGCAAACCTTGTGCGTCACACGAAAAACGAGCAGTTAAGCCCAAAATGTCAATTTTTTTGAAACGATCCACAATAATGGATATTGCAAATGCAGTTTATGGAGTAGACTGACAGTATGGAACCCAAAATAATCTAGAAACATTGCCCTATCTGTGTATAGTGATAAAAAGTACGAAGTTTAAACATCTTTATATAAAATAGACAATTTAAATCATTAAAGTTGAGAAATTCATTTTCATTCAATTTTACGGAAAAGTTAATACGTCTTACATAAATATAAAGAGCCCTACGTGAAAATCGCTTTCAATAAACGTTGTTGCATATTTTTTCTTCTTTAAATGGGTATATTTTTTAAGTGTCTCATACAATTAGTCTGACCACTGAAGCGATCCGAGCCGCGTAGTGTGTACTACTGCGATGTTGTCGAAGTAGGCTCGGGTCGGGACGAATTTCGCTGTAAAGAAACAAAGGTTTTTAATACATGGAAAATTATCCCAAAGAAGAAACTTTGTACAGTTGTAGAGTGAACGTTTCTTAGTAACATATCAAAAGTTTACCGATGCAAACCTTGTGCGTCACACAAAAAACGAGCAGTTAAGCCCAAAATGTCAATTTTTTTGCAACGATCCACAATAATGGATATTGCAAATGCAGTTTATGGAGTAGACTGACAGTGTGGAACCCAAAATAATCTAGAAACATTGCCCTATGTGAGTATAGTGATAAAAAGTACGAAGTTTAAACATCTTTATATAAAATAGACAATTTAAATCATTAAAGTTGAGAAATTCATTTTCATTCAATTATACGGAAAAGTTAATACGTCTTACATAAATATAAAGAGCCCTACGTGAAAATAGCTTTCAATAAACGTTGTTGCATATTTATTCTTCTTTAAATGGGTATATTTGTTAAGGGTCTCATACAATTTGTTTGACCCCTGAAGCTATCCGAGCCGTGTAGTGTGTACTACTGTGAGGTTGCCGAAGTCGGCTTGGGGTCGGGACGAATTTCGCTGTTAAGAAACATGGAAAATTATCCCAAAGCAGAAACTTTGTACAGTTGTAGAATAAACGTTTCTTAGTAACATGTCAAAAGTTTACCGATGTAACCCTTGTGCGTCACACCAATAACGAGCAGTTAAGTCCTAAATGATAATTTCCCAAACGATCCACAAAATTGTGTTTCGTAAATAATTTAATAACTCTATAAATACTTTTTTTTTAAGTAGGCTCCCAGTATACAGCAAACTTGGTTTGTTCTCAAACGCCATACTACTACGGTAATAGGAATATGAAATCACTACAGACAAGATTTTGTTCTGGTGAAACCAGAGCTAACCGAGAAATGACCGAACGTCCCGGAAAGTTGTGATATTTGACGATATTGCGCGAGTAGCACACCCGTACGTGACTACAGAGAATGGATAGTTTCCTTAGCCGTTAGGATTTCTGGTACGAACACCCTCTCACAGGTAGCGTCATAAAATACGGTCAAACTCTTGCAAAACCATCCACCACCGCTCTTTGCCACTAGCAATCCAACGACGTCAGCTAGGCGCAGCACTCAAATACATTAACTTATTTTAAAAAAACTGAATATGTAATACTACCTATACGTTTTACAACACAACTCGTGTTTTATTTATTTTCTGAAAAAAAACCTATTATTATAGGAATTATGTTTTTTAAGTGAAAAAAAACTCAGAGTACATTTACGATGTATCGTTTTATTCTATTTTTATGTAGTAAACTGATTTTAAAGAAGTAAATATATAATTTTTCATTTTGTCGAATACAGGCTACATTCAAATTTTGCATTGTTCTGATCGAAAATAAAACGATGTATCAGAAATAAAAAAAAATTGTTGCTAAAAAAATAATTTTTAATAATAACATTTTTGAAACAGAATAAATCCATGCAGATATAAAACCAGAGGTCCTCTAGAGTTTTTAATTTACAAGTTCCAAGCAGAAATCGTTTATTGTTAATTTTATTGTATCAAAAAACATTAATATAAGGAAAAAAATGCATATCTCATTACATGTAACATACACCCTCTCATATGAATTAGCTATGTTTTAAGTAATCCCTAAATAAGACCCAGTTGAATGAGTGTCGCAGTACGCAGTGTGTCGGAATGCCGCGCTGGAACGGCGGTGGCCGTGAGAGATCAGTACGGCCGCAGTACACTGCAACGCTCGGGCCGCTTTAATGAGCCAACTAATTACGTTAGACTCTTTATAAATATACTGTCTTAAAGCTAAAGGTATAACCAAAAACATTTATTTGGACATTTTTCGCATTGGACTCTTCAAATTGGTGTAAATAGTATTTTTATCTGAGTGCAAAGATAAAAAATAATATGTCATGAATTAATCGCTTAATATCACATCTTTAATATTAACAATTTATGCTTTTTACAACATTAATGGCTTTATTAGAGTCTCAAGATTATTTTGGTAGTTTTATGGACAGTCTAAATGAAAAACTGTACAAATGGGTAGCATTTTAATGGACTGATGTAAGTCGCTGTCATCTAGGACTTAAATGCAAATTTTCGGCGATACGCACAAGGTCTACAGCGGTAAACTTTCGGTATGTTATTAAGCATAGTCAAATCTACAACTGTGCAAAAATTCAGCTTTGGACAAATTTTTCACAGGTTTGTGCCTTTTTAAGTCTTGGTTTCCTGGACTATTCCTGTGCTGTGCGATACGACAAGAGGACGAAGAGGGGATGCCAATGATGCGGAGCGGCGACAAACCGTACAGGAAAACAAAGAGGAGTGAGCCTAAAGGAATGCGAATGAAATAAAGAGGGTAGGTATTTGGTAGGAGGGACGAAGGCAGGGTTCTGTGTGGGGGTGGGTAAAGGACGATGAATTTCTGTACAAGGAGTAGGGGGGCCTGCGAGTGTGCCTGCTTGCTTTCCGAGTCGCCAGGCTGCCTCGTGGCCGCTATCGATTCAGGAAGGCTCGGCAAGATGGATACCGAAACGGACGAACGAGGAATGGAAGGATAAATGTTATATTTCCTCCCCCCCCTCTCTTCACCACCCACCGCCGCCATCCCTTATCCACTATTGTGCGCCGCTGGGGCTGATAGAATTTCTGACCCACGAATGACTCGCCGAGGTCGACTCCCAACCCCTTCTACCAGAAGCTAGCCCCGAAGATACACCGGGACGACTTGCAATCGGGATTATCCTCTTTTCCCCCGGCCTCGGCCGCGGAGAAGTCTTGAGGCGCATTCCCAACCACCGCGAGCTCGCGGCTGGGAAGACAAGCACGCGCGCTGTATTTTCAGGTTGTTTTACTATCGCCTTTTTCAAATGTTCGTTTATTTCAAAAATCTCAAATCTCTGAAAGTACTTCACCGATTGCTTTGAAATGTCGACACAAAGTTGCATTCAAAAACGCCCGTGTTTTTTTTTAATGTACGGTACCCATTTTACCCATCACACCTGTGATGAGTAAAAAGATAGATAAAATATATATATAGGTATAAAATATATAAATGATTTTTTTGTATTTTGTCACCTGTTATATATATATATATATATATATATATATATAAAAAACTAAGATAAAGACATTGATAGAATTATAGAATGGTATATAGATGGATGTATATTTCTATCTTTTTTCTATATCTAAAAAGATATAAAAATAAAGAGCGAAGTATATACATATATATGTATACAAATATATAGAGATGTAGAATAATATATAGGGAGATAGAATGAGTTATAAACATTGATACATAGAGTGATATAGAGAGATATGTAGAGAAATAGTGAGATTTATAGAGGGGCATATACCTATGGAGGTATAGAGAGATATGCTTTGCATATGTGTATCTACTTGAAATAAATTACAAAAAAAAATTAAGAGGCATAGCAACGCATGGTAAGTAGGTGTTCCTAAAAAAAATTTTTTAGTCTAAATCGAAATTACCTAGGATTTTTGATTGCCTTTTCGCCTTTTCTAGTTCGTTCTAGAGCCTGCAGAAAATCCTGGAAAACATTTAAATGAATGTACGATGATTGTCAGCACAGAGTTGAGTGTGGAACGTGTGCCATGGCTAGGGTGAGTATGCAGTATCGACGTTCCAAGCAAATTTCCGGCGTTGTTTAATCATAGACCAGCGACGATACTAACCAGTTCTTATCCCCGCGCTTAGGCCCATCGTTGGTCTACTAAATAAGCTGATGTAAACAAAGATGAAAAGCTGGGGAAAAGTCTCCCCAAAAAATTATACCACTGGACCTAATGAAACACATGATGATTTTACTTATTCTATCCTAGTAGTCAGGAGATTTTTGCTTATCAGAGTTTGCTTTGGTCCGCATTAACTGGGTTAGTGGAGATTCTAATGTATACTCTAGAACACCAGCTAAAACTGCGTTCTCGTCCTCTAATGGCTAGCAGTGATACAGCTGCAACGAATTCAAACATATGGTCTCTCGCTCTCTCTTTCTATCGCTCTCTCTCTCTCTCTCTCTCTCTCTCTCTCTCGGGTGCCATATCTACGCACTTAGTTAAGACAAAAAGAAAGCCATACGCGTATACTCTCCTCTTGTCGACTTAGCGCGCCACAAACAGCAAACCACTCTCTTGGAATCTTCCATTCCACGGACTTTATTTTTTTGAAAAACGACGTTTGTATCGTCCCTCTTTCGTATATAAGCTTATATATATAGTGTAGTACTGCGTTTATTGACACCCTTTGGAACAACACTTTCAAAAATTTGGAGATAGTCAGAAACTTGTAAATCATTTCGGATAGCTTAAGTCATGGGCGTAGATCCCGGAGGGGTCAGAGGGGTCAGAGGGGTGACATAACCCCCCCCCCCTGGAATAAACAAGTCCCATCACTGAGGGGTCCCGCTTGCGCTTTCAAAATCATGATAGTGAAACGGGGTTGATTATTATAACGTCAAATATATGTTTTATGGATAACTTTCTGTATATTTTTTTAAGTTTTTTGTTTATTGTATGCACATATAGGCCGAAGTATGAGCAGTATACTATAGACAAGCACCCCATCCAGAGATGACTTGTGTTGGTTCAAACCCACGCCCAACTCTAGGGCCGCTTGGGCCCTACAGATTTGCGGTATCAATGTTCGGGGCTTTTCAATGTTGAATAAGAAAACTAAATTTCCCTACTATCCACAATATTATTCTTTTATGTCGTTCCTAAGAATGTATAATATAAGTTATCAACAATTTATTGGGAAATGTACAGTGAATTAATGTTAATGTCTGCTACATTTGATGGAGGGAAAAAGTAGAACGCATGGACATACGATTCCTGACAGCACAGATAATTATGTGGAGTGATTTAGTTGGAAGGAGGAAGGAAAGAACAGATGAACACAGTGGGGCTGACGAACGGTGAGACAGTTGCAACAAGAACTCTTCGACAACACATCTATGCGCTGAAGAACCTAACGATGAAACTAAGCAGATAATCTGGACAAATCGACGAAACAAGGACACTGGTTCTGGGCAGTGTCCCAGGCTTTGGTAAAACCAACGGATTTTTTTTTTTTTTTTTTTTTTTTTTTTTTTTTTTGCGGTATCAAGGAACAAAAAACGATACATCACTGCGCCACCAAGAATGCATTCATGAATTCAGAAGCAGTCCAGTAGAACTCCCTCACATTCCGTCCGTGGATAAAGAAGACGAAGAATAAGAAGAAGAAAGAAAAAAATTTCACTCCGAGATGTCACACGTGCAGAATGAATAGTGTATATTTTCCAAGTCGACGGGGGGGTTTCTTGTCGGAGACATTTTCCTTCATCTTTTTTCCCTCTGTTTATTGACCCGGAGGATTCATAAAAACCCGGAACGCGAGACGGCAAAGGGGGGTGGGGGAGGTGGAGGGGGAGAAGGGAAATGGGGTGTGCGAAGCCGGGGGAATACATCAGAGCCCGACTCTTAACTCGGCAGGGAAGAGGAAGTGAAGTATGTGTTGTAATTCTCTCCAGGGACGGGAACGGCGGAGTTCCCTTTACGGCGCCACTTCCTCCCGCCCGCCCCCCTGACTTGCCCCCCCCCCCCCCCCTGAGGGGAGGGAGGGAGGGTCCAAACAGCCCCCTGGAGGCGTGACCAGGGTCCGCCCCAACTTTCACAATTCGGCGCGCGAAGTGGTCCCGCCCCGGAGCTCCTGTGGGGCAGGAGGCCGGGAGGTATGGGTATCCTTCCCGCCGACGATTTACTAAACCCACCCTCCCCGTCGGAAATCGGCTCTGGCCAGTCCACCTTCGTTTGTTTAGGCGTTGTTGCTGTTTGTTCCAGCAACTGAGAACTCGAATATCTCCAATCAATATATACGTATATATGTACCTTGGAGACATAAAGACACTATGTGCCAAGTTACCAAAAATCGTTAAAAAAAAAATTGTGTGTTCGACCCCGGTTCAGTAACACCTTCCGCTAAACTCTTAAGCATAAGGTGTAAAAGCAGGCTAACTTGACGCCAATCGAAGTATCCATAAGTGAAATACTGCCGCGAAACCACTAGACATCAAGCTGGATGGAATGAGAAAGTATCCACGAAATAAATGCTCTGTTATTTTTTATTCGAACGCAACAGGATGTTTTTTTTTTCCTTCCAAAAATCGATTTATCTTTTCACGGAAATCTGAAATCGGTTATTCTCAAAATGTGGTCGTGATTATTTTTTAAGAGGCTGGCATGTATGTATGACGATATTCAAGATGTGCAGGACCTTAGAACTTAAGTAGCTGTCTTTCAGGAGAGCAAACGGAAACATCGTCTTCCTCATCCTGCTAACGACGTATGTATTGCCGTGGTCGACAAGCACCGAGTGGACTCACTAGGGAACACATATATGCCTATAGAGAATCCATTAGGTCGCATGGTGGGCTATACATTCCTACTCATAATAACGAGAGTCCACTCTTATGACAGAAAATAAATTCACTGCGTTATTAATGGAATTTTTGTTAATTTTTGAATGTGCTTTATGAAAAAGATGATGAGAGTGAATTTTTACCATGTGCGCGCAACATGCAACGAAATTGTCACAGTATGAAAAGAAAGGCTAAACAAAAAAAATTATATAAGTGCTTTTAAATAATATACTTTAGTGATTTATATTGAATACTGGCCCATATAGTGTTTTTTTTGGAGGGTTTAGTAGTTTCCTTGCTGTTTTCATGGTAGTTTTTGAGATGTTATTTTGCCGATATGTATAGTTTATTTGCATCGTGATTTTAAATTATTTCGTTATTATTTTCAAATGATTTAATTAAGAAATTATAACACATTCTCCAAAAATTAATAGATTTTCATTTGAAATTAAAATTTTCTGAATTATTTTACAAATTCAAATAATGAATTTTATTCACGTGTTTACAGTAATATTGAATCCTTAATATTTATTTAATTGAATATATACTTTACCAACATTATTTATAATCTTTCTCCGGTCCTTTTATTATTTTATTTCCATTAATTATTCGCATACTAAATTCAAGCTAATTTTTTTTATCATGCAAATCAACTATAACGCTTAACGCGCTTACAGAAGTACACGCACCCATAATTTTTTTTTCCCCCAAAAATCGTGCTGCATTTCACTTATTTGATCATTGACGAAACTTTCACCAACATGACCTAGTTTCTTTCCCTCCGCGCTACGTCGAAACTAAGGGTGAATATTTATTCGCCGGTGGCCTTACGGCTATTGGCGTGGTGGGGGAAGGGAACGAGAAGGAGTAAGAGTGATGGAGAGGGGGGGAGGTAGAAGGAATTTTTTTTGTTTGCGTGGGAGGAGAGACAAACCCTTCCCCCCCCCCCCCCCCCCCTTCGTCACTCTCGGCCTAGCTGGATCTTCCGTGTCACGTGACGTATGATATTGTCAGCGCTAAGTCTGCGGAGATTCAGCGCGAGAGGGAGAGCTACCGGCCTCCCCCGTTCCTAACTCACGAGGCTATCTTGCACTTCCCCCCTCTCTCCCTTCCCCTCTATCACCCAGGGCTCTCTCCGCCATCTCGTGCGAGGGGCCTCTGTAGCCCCCCCCCCCCCCCCAAACCACGGTGGAAATGTAACGCAGCCGTGCGTAGGAGCGCGGTATTTCACCGCGGAGGAAATGTGCGCGCGCACACACACACAGCCTAGCGTGCTCTCTTGCGAAATACGCCTGAAGAGATGAGAGAGAGAGAGAGAGAGAGAAGATAAACCTTTTTTTTTCTTTCCCTCTTGGTACCGCATACACAAAATACAACGCAAACACACGCCACCGTCGTTTTCATCTTTCACGGAATCACAATGCGAAAAATTTTGCAGTAACGCAGGATCGGTCATGCACAAGGAAAAGTTTCCCGAAAATTTCTAGAAGAATGTATACAGTGCCATACTGATTGAGAGGGGAAAAAAAAAACATTCCCACGTATACATCCAGATTTGAAGTTCGGAATGAAACTTTAGGGACCATAAATTTTAAGTATAATTTAAATAAAATAATAACAAATAATGTAAGGATGCCTGAATAGGTTGTCGCGTGCACTTATACATAAACCAATAAATTTGCTTCCCAAACAAAATGTGGCAGTTATGAGATACCATCTTCTCTCTTTTTAAATGGTTTTCATTTCTGTCATTCTAGCTCTATTTGTCTGCGCCACTTAAAAGCACTTTTCAATCAATATCTCTTTGTATGGACATAATTACGAATTTGTGTACAATTGATATATCTTGTTTGCACTAATGCAAGTTGAAACGGTTTTTCACACTAAAGAGAAAAGATGTAGTATACTTATTCTTCGCGTGAAATGAGGTATAGGACATACGTATAAATACAAACCTATTTTTTTCTGTAATAAAGTTTTATAGGAAATGTCGAACTCATAACAAAAAACATTTTAAGCGGGCCGTTTGGTGGGGGTGTATGTGTGTCAGTGAGGCGGGATGATAAGCGCGACGCTCGCTGGTGCTTCTAGCGCGGTGTCGCCTCTAGACTGGCGCGCAGTCTTCTCGTCGTCTCAGGATAACTGTGTGATTTGAGCGGTGACTGTAACAGATAATGAAGATAAGGATGTAATGCAGAAAACACGCGTTTTAGCCATTTTAACTCTTATAAAAATACAGTTTAAAACTTAATCCATAATCAAAAGAACTTTCCGGCCCTCAGCGAATTCTTAAATGATTTTCGTAAGCAGATCCAACTCGGCTATCTTGAGCAGTTTTCAAATCACGTTTTTTTTTCCTGAAGCTCTGCGTACCGTGTGTGTTCCCGGGTAGGCGGGGACCTTAAGTGCTCCAATATAAAATGATCTTTATTTACATTATAATGGAATTATTGTTTCATTTCAAAAGTGAGCGCTCCTTAGCTGGTCGGAAAATACAAGAAACTACTAAATAAATACGTGTAGGTTAAACGAGATGTTAACGATCCCCCATTTTCTATTGCGAGCGAATAAAACAAGCAGGCAAGTAGGGTGCAGCGCGGAAAGGAAATGCTAGAAGGAATAAAAAATGCAGGGATGGAAGGAGGCAGAGCGCTGGTACCGAACCATTATAAACACGAAGCGCCTGGCATTTGGTGAGTTGTGGCAACAAGCAATCGATAGTTAGACCAGCTTCTGAAACCCCCCTTTTCCCCCTTTTACCCTTTAACTACTTAGTTCAACCCCCGCCGTACAGTCGACCGAAAATGTTCCCCTCTCCCTCACACAACTACCGCGGTTTTTTTTTTTGTATTCGTGTTTCCATGTCACGAACACGTGCGGGAAGAACTGTTTGGGGAAAGGGGGGGGCGGGATACCGAAGTAAATGATGCAGGAAGAAAGTAATGGATGGAGAAAAGGTTTTTTTTTTTTTTGGAGGGAGGGGGTAAGGAACACGTGTAACGGCCTCGCAACGCGAAGGTTATTTACTGTCGCTGCTGGGACGAGCTGTTGTGACTTTTGTTTCACGGGAATTTGACGAGGGGGGCGGGGGGTAGGAAATCCTTCGCGGATTGTTAGAAGTGGCTGCCGCCATATTTTGGAACTCTGTAGCTTAGACACGTACATGAGTGTCACGTGTACATGGCTCCAAACTTGGGCATAGAACGATCTTTAAGCTATCAAAAAGTTCTCTTCGACTATTTAGAACAGAGGTTTTTTTGATGTGCAACAGCTTGGTTCTCTGTACATGGCATTTAGTGGAAGTAAATTCGTGAATGGAACGGAAGTCATATGGAACGGAAAAGTGTAACTTCAGTGCTTTCATCTGTGGAGGATGGCGCGAAAAAAAGTTTACAAAGCCAATGGGAAGTTTTATAGTATAAACTGTTTAACAAATGGGTTCAGTTTTTTTTTTTTTTTCGCTTTTTATTGGAGCTGTTTCGGTGTAAATTTTAAAATTTGGCTTTGCAAATCGAATCATTCGATAGTCGACGTAGCTGCTCTGGCAGTGATTTCTAGCGGCGGGTGCGGAAACTACGTGTGGTTCACGTCCAGAAATATAGTTCAAAACACAATTTGCTTATATTTATCACGTTTGGTGTTATTTTTAAGAATTCTGTGTTCAATTTCGTGTCCGAATTTCCTATTATAAGTGTATTTGCAACATGGATTTCCTCGTTGCCAACTTAAGATGGTACTGAATACTGAAAAAGTCACTTTTTTTGTTTATTAACTATTCTGTAAAGAAAGCCCATTTCAATCAAAGAGACCACGATAAAATACGTACCGACAGTTTCAACGAGGAGTAGTGCAACACTAATACTCTATCAAGTCTTATGTGTACTACATATAACCAGAAGTGTTTCGTTGAAGAGTTTTGTTGTTATAAACTCAGCCTCACACGCCATTTTTTTTGGTCATTTCTTTAATTTAAGGACTCCTTCTTAAAATTTGTTCTCAATATCTCCCTTACATTTTTTTTCTCTTGCCACAAATATTTTCAACAGTTATTCACTTTTAGTACTATCATAAATGTAAAACGTTGCGCAGGTGATGATAATTTGCAAGACTTGCGTGCATTTGTACACCCATAATATTACACACTAAGTGAATATATGTTGATAAGTTTTGTGGCAGGACATCAGACGTAAGGGAGGAGCCGACTAAAAATTTTAGAACTAGACCTTAAAAAAGTGACGAAAGAAAGAAAGAAAAAAAAACTCTTCGTGGGCTGATGACTCGCTGCTTCTCGCCTTCTGCTCCGAGGTGCGTCGTGTAATGGCCGCCAACAACACGTCGCTTGGGGGGGAAGGGGCAGTGGCGAAGGGGGTTCAATGGAAAGGTTGCGTTATGCGAGGGGTCGCGAGATATTTGGGTAGAGAGAGATAGAGCTGATGCCAGACCAGTGCAAGGTTACTATCTATCTCTGTATCTCTCTATAAACTCCATCTGTCTTTTGACTCGCGCGCCACCATTAATATTCAAACCATAGAAAAGAGAAACTGTCATAAAATACTTACTGGTTATTATCAGATACTACTCACGCGCCATGTAATTTTTCCCATCTTTTATGTACCTATGTATATATATATATATATATATATATATATATATATATAGCAGTGTTAGTAATCACGTCTTGCGAACTGTAAGTAGGCGTAGCCTGGTGATACGGCGCGGACGTGACTCGCTGCGCTGACGTCATCGTTTCCGCCGTAGACGCGCTCGTTGTTTCAACGTTTATCGGTGCATGCGCTGCCGCTCCAGACAATGACAAACGCTGCACGCAGTTCTCGAGCTGGATTAATTTTCTGTTCACGGTCCGAATGTCGTCTGCACTATTCACTTCATGTCGTTGTAGCGCGGTATTTACGTTCGCGAATTGTGTTTCGCTAAACTGAACGTAATTGTGGAATATATATATATAAATATATTATTATTTGAGTGAGTGTGTGTGTTTATACATAGAACGAAGGGGTGGCATCTGGGTGCTGTGGGCTCTCGACAAGCCTAGGCCGCGACGAACAGGCCCGTGACGTTGTGGAGATAGTTGCATGCGGGGGGAGGGGTGGGAGGCATAAGGGCGTGCGAGAACATCGATCCTCCTTCACCCCCCCCCCCCCGCGGGGGGGGGGACGCGACGGCACACGATCTGATCGGTTTTGGTGGATCACGGGGCAATGTCGCGTGAACCGCCCGGTGCACGCACGTGACAGCCGACATAGGCCCTGCGGGTGGCGCGGAGTATACGTAGGGGTGTGGAATCAGGAATCACTCGCAGGTCAGGGTCGCCGGCATTGGGGACACCACCAGCGCGGATGACCTTACCTTTTCCCTTCTTCGCGTCGTTGAGAAACGCAGCCCGCCCAGCGCACATTGCCATCTAGCAAGTTCAAATATTTTTTTATACCTCTTACAATAAGGCTTATGGGCTTCTTTTTTTTTTTACGTGACAACGTCTAATAAATCGATGAACGCCGACTGCACGCACGAAAAAGTGTCCCGTTACGCTCATTGTTCCGTTACGTTGTGTCCCGTTACGCTCATTGTACGCTTGCGCCGCACCGACAGAAGTGAAAACTTAAAACTTTGTTTATAAATGTGTAATATGAAATAATATCTACCTCAAATGTACGTAAGAAAATGAATCTGATTACTAGTATAATTTCAAGTATTTATTCTTTTATTATTAAAATAACAATGATTCAATTTTAATCATAAAAGTATGCAATCATTTCATCAATGTTTTGTTATGACGTTGTCACGTTAAACTATCGTCCGTAAACCGACTTTACAGACAACCAATTTTTTTCGTGTGACATGTTTTAGTACTTAGCTTAGGCTACTTGTGAACGGGTGTCGTTATCACGATAGTTGTAGTCGCACACGTGAAGTAATATGTAATTAACTTGCGGCGCTTAAAAACTAGAGCCTGTTAGAAGCCCAAATATGTGGCTGCAACCAGGTATAGAAGGTCTGGGTTACATTATTTATGCATTGACATGCCAAAAATTGGAATAAATAGTTAAAAGTTAGAATTATAGCGAAAAGATGAAAAAAATCAAAGATGGCGGAGCCTATTATTCTTAAATCTGTCCATGATTCTTACGCAAAAAAAAAACTCAGTAAACGATGATCTTCATGACGAAACAAAAACACGATTACGTTCTCAATCAAAGAACATCTATTGGAAATCAGAATAGCCTTATCTAAAAGAGAAAAGAAAAACAGTATAAAAGACAATAATCAGCTTTCCCTCCTCCCACCCTCCTTTATTTCATATTATTTTCGACTATGAAGTAGAAAACCACTTAAATGCTTCTGGGTGTATTTTTTTCCACAAGGTTTGTGTTGTGGAAAATGCTACGCCTTTGTTGGAAACAGCAGGCTGCAATCCGACTACGTTAAAAAAAATAATAAATAAAGTTTGAAAACCTAGCGGGGCGTTGAGCAGTATTTAAAAAAAATAATAATGAAGAATTAATCAAATAAAGCGTGGAGATTCAGTAGGAAGCAGAATGAAGGGAATTTAAAATCCTCCCTGTTAATATGAATGCTTGTTTCTATAGAAATGCGAAAACGCCAGTTATTAAACAACAGATTACTACTGGCTGTGATTACAAAAAAAAAAAGTGGCAACCTCATTTCCCAGAGTTTTGCACACGAGTTATAGACACATTTCGATTCGAAAAAATATATATATATCTGATAGCAGACTATTAAAACCCTAGGGTCCAAATAATAAATTTAAATACCTAAATCATGAATATTATTCGTCATATTATATTATGAAAAAAAATTTCATTTATCACTAATTTTCTTTTGAAAATAATAATTAAAGTTGGACATAATAACAATTGAGAAAACCTTTGTTCGCTGCACTATACATTTTGTGTACCTACCCTGAAAAATAATTGTTTGCATTTTTTGTTAATTTTTTTAAAATTAAAACGAGAAATTAACATTGTTTAGTTTTGCTTGTAATAATAAGACGATGTTACTGCAAATATTGCAAGCAATCAGTTGTTTATTATTAATATAAATACGCTCATCCTAACTCACTGACTGACTCAACGACACACCGACTGACTGACTCTGTAAACGTGTATTAATTCTATTTTAAAGCACTAACAGTGTAACATTTTCATTGCTCTTTGCTAACATGTTCCTCCTAGCATTGCTACCGAGACCATGGCGTAAAGATAATATGTATGGGGGCATAGACTCATATTTTGACGAGGCAGATAGTTCCAGCATTTTTAAGTGATAAAGTATTGAGCCGTTGCCTAGTTTACCACGTTTTGGCCGCGTATATTTGATTCATATAATTCAAGTTGTTGACCTCCACTTGCAAATATGAATCTACCAACCACTGTTGTGACAAATTTCCAGCGCTAATGATAGGATTTAATTGATCGCGAATAGAGGTTAAGGCTCACTTGAATTATAGCATGCTGATTTTTTTGCGAAATATGTTCAATAGAGTACCTTCATACGAATAGCACTGCCAATATAGTTGCCATCCGATGTATAATGAATCGAATCCACAGTATAGAAGAGTATTGAATGACCAGTAACAATTAACACACAATGAAGTTTTTCAAGAGTTTCTTCATTAAAAACCTTTTTTGTCAATTTTTTTTTATAATTTAATTCATACATAAAATAAATAATTTTCACTTGAACGAAATTAAAATAAATACTGCAAAATTAAGTATCTATTCGTGTCAAGAGTTCAGGGTAATTTATTAACATAAAGTTTGCAATGCACATAACCGCAACCATAAGGCCTTGGTGTCGCCATTGAAGTGCAAATGGTACAAACATGGTGCCAAATAACAATGCAAGCAAGCTACACCAGCACTTTCTTCCGGGTCGTCACCACTTATCGCAACGCTATGAGCGTTACACCTTTTTTTTAATCCTCTACGCTAATTTTCGTAACGCTCGGACAAGTCTTCACCTCGACTTACCCAACTAGTGTAAATTAAGTTTTTACTTCTCGAATAATTTTTTTCCACCACATTTTTGTGGTAAATTTATTTATTTTAGTTTGATTTTTTTTGACGTGACAACGTCTAATAAATCGATGAACGCCGGCTGCACGCACGAAAAAGTGTCCCGTTACGCACATTCTTCCGTTACGCTGTGTCCCGTTACGCTCATTGTACGCTTGCGCCACATCTATCTCTCTTACACTCGACTGTTTATAAAGTGAAGTGAAAGGTTAATGTGGTTTTCATTGCTTATTACAACAACAATTTCGGCAATAAAGTTTAATTATTCTTGCATTTTAAAAATCTGATTACAAGTATAATTTCAAGTATTTATTCCTTTATTATTAAAATAAAAATTATTCAATTTTATTCATAAAGTATGCAATCAATCATTTCATCAATGTTTTGTTATGAAGTTGTCACGTTAAGCTATCGTCCGTAAACCGACTTTACAGACAACCAATTTTTTTTTTTCACCACATTTATGTGGTAAATTTTTTGTCTGATTTTTTTTACGAAGTGCCAGCCAATAGTACAAAATAGACCATACAAATACAAAAAAAAATACACAAATTTAGACAGGAAGGTGAGTTTATCCATGTCATCAGCCACAACACATTACAAAATAAATGCAGCTAATAGTAATAATAATAATAATAATAAAGAAAATATATTAAAACTAGAATATGATATACAGACTACTTAATACAAGATGAAACTTAATTACCATCGTTATTTTTTTAAGAAGTAATCGGTAGATACTTATTATTAACTCGTATTGCTCAAAGTGAAGCACTAATACGAGTGATAATGGCGCGCGGAGCGACGCGGCGGCGCTAATCTCTCAGAGTCCCGCGCGCGCACGACTGCAGCCGCGCCTGGCTCCATGGAAGCCATTACCGCCGGCGGAAACGCGCGCCAATACCGTCCCAGTGTCAGAAAGAGCCAATCCGGCTTTGTTACGCGGAGCGCGCGTTTTGGGGTTTGGCTGGGGGGGGGGGGGGGGTGAAAAGGGGATCGAGGGGGTGGGGAGAATATCGGTGCATGAAGCACGTTTGCTTTTGGCAGTATAGGTGCGAGCAGAAAATATCGGTTCGCTGGCACGTTATCGAAATATCTCGCGTTCGGATGAAACACACACACACACACACACACACACACACACACAGCGCACACGCGCACATCTGCCAGAGTGCGTGGAGGTAAAATAGCTAACCAACGTCCCGTAAATGCGAGGTGAAAAATATTTACACCACGGCTTTTATGGCAAATTTTAAAAATAAATAAATAAATAAATTTTCACCAATATATAACGCTTTAAAGCAGCAATGGCCAGCTGCAATCGTAGTGAGATCCAGATATCACTTTTGAAACTGATCCGAGGACCAGGTGAATATGAATTTAAATTGAATTTCACAAGAATATTTAATGTTTAGATTTTGTAAAGTAACATATAAATAAATATTTGGCAAAAGACGAAATGATGAAAAAATATTTCTTTAAAGATCTTGCATTTACAAAAAAAATCATATAAATTTTTATTGACAATATAGGTACTGTAAATAATAAGTCATGACTGTAAATAAAAATTGGGTGAGTCTTTCAGTTCTCCCCAGTGATAAGTAACATCTAGTCTAAATACAAAACTCGGACATAAAATGTAATGACAAAATTTTTAAAACTACGTTTTTTTCTTCTACAATTAAATAATTAGAGACGAAGACATCCACGAAACACAATGCAAGAATTTTACGGAATAGCCCTTGATAAGTAAGTCATCTTAGCAGTTAGTTGGCAGAAGAGGTTTTAGGACATCAGAGAAAAAACTAAATCATTACCGCCTGCTAAATTTTGACTATAGGCAATGTTTGCGTTGCTTCTCACGATATGTTAGCCAAGAGGCAACGAAAATTCCAGCATTGATTCCAGAAGAAAACAAAAGTGGTTAAAAAAAATTGTGCCAAGTTGGTGATTAGACCATTCCGTCGTCATTACCACTGGACAAACTAAAACGACAATTTACTCGTTAAAACTTGCATCAAAATAATTGCGATATATATTTTATTAAGTGTAACATCTTATATTTTGGGATACGGCTTTTGGTGGGAGTAATTTATTGAATGCAACGGAAGTCAAGCAATGAATATGTGTAACAGTCGGTGCTGCTATCTATGGCAGATAGCACGTACCAAAGTTTACAACCCCAAATGAAACATTTATAGTATTGATTGTTTAAAGCATTTGAACATGTTGCGCATAATGTTAATAAAACTCCTTGTCATAGATCTGGTCCAAAGATGGGGCTTAGTATATTTTTTTTTCAAGTCTTTTTCGCTCTTTTCAGAGCCGTTTCATTATATAGCTTAAAATCTCGGTCTGATAACCAAATGTGTATTGTTTTTCGCATATCAAAAAATATTTGGAACATAGGAATCAACATGTGGTTTTGATACGAGGTGCCGTCGGGTAAGGTTTATGGTTTGGCGGCCGCCATGGTGAGTTCTTTGCCCCGCGGTGGAAACCCGTCCAGTTACGTCGGAAGGACAATTTCCACGGAAGCGGCCTCGGCCCAGGAGTAGTTGGTGGCTCTGGCCTCTTTATTAATCAATTAAATAACCTACAAACTCGCCCCCACATCCCCCCTTCCTCCTCCCTGGACGGGTGCGCGCACGAGCAAACAATGCTCGCACGAAGCGCTGACGGGATTATTAACAATCCGGGTCCGCGTGGGAGCCGCGTTCTGAGCGAATGACCGGAAGCGGCTTCTGCGCCGTCGTCGTCGTCGCCGGAACAAAAGCGGAGCAAAGATAATTAAAGGAACCGAACACCGCTTCCCCCCTCCTTCCTTTCCCACTCTCTTCCCACGCGGATGAAGGAGGGGTGGAATTGGGAGTGGCGGCTCGATCATTACCGGAGAAGGTTAAGGCGTGTTGGGCGTCTGGACGCATTGTTTTCGCGAGGCCTGACCCACCCCTCCCCTCCTTCACCCACCCTCCGCGAAACGGAGCGCCTCCTCGCCAAGTTAAAAAAAAAAAAAAAGGGCACGGCCAGAAATAACGAGCGTCAACAGACGCGCACGTACCCGCCAACCAACAGCACTGTTACAGACGTACGTACGAATACCGACACACACACATAAATTTCTGCATTCTCCAGACTCTTCCCTTCGTCGTCCCTTCTCCGCCTTGCGGCACATGCAGGAATAAAAAAAAATGCATTTGAAACGACGTGGGATAAAAAAAAAAGAAAAAGAGAGAAGGTGGTTGGTAGATAGGCACGTCTTTCTTTTCTTCGAGTCCTCCAAAATAATTGGATCCTTTTTCCCTTGGAAATTCGGTGCCGCGCTATTCCGGAGAGAAGTCGATGGGAATGTTGAATACTTGGAGCGGCCATCTTTACCAACCCGCTTTTCTCCTCCTCGCCTTCTTCCCCCCCCCCCCCCCCCCAGTCATACTTCTGGTGACAATGGATTCGCGCGCGTGTAGGCGCACTTCAGTCGCTTCTTCGATTTCGAGCAGGGACTTCTTAGTCCTCAGTGGCGTATCCTTGCCTGCCCGCCGACGTTGAGAGACATCACCCACGAAAAAGAAAAAAAAAGCTAAAATCGAGATCACTTCATTAGTTATAACGGACGACTGACGTCACGATGTCACGTGACATGCGTGGAGAGAGTAGGAGAAGCCTAAGATGTCAATCAAGTTCTGTCCTTGCCCGAAAACGCCCGAATATTCACCTTCGGCCAACCTCGGGATTTGTTTTATTTTTGCGCAGGAAAAATTAATTTAAATATTAAAAGTGGTTGGTTAGGTTAGCTACATTAAAACACTTTAAAACACTATGGACGATTAGTTAGGTTAGTATAGCTACATTATAATAAACAGAGAAATATAAATATATATAAATAACCCGAGGCTGGCCGAAGTTGAATATTCGGGCATGTTCGGGCAGGGACAGAACTTGATGTACATCTTAGGCTTTCCGAGAGGGTAGCAACTGTGGGAAACAAAGAAAGCAGTCGTTGCCCAATGCTGCGAATGGCCGGCAGGGAAGTATTTATTATTTTTTTCCGTTCACGTTTTCAAACAACGATACAATTTTGCTTCGTATCTCATTGTAAGAGCTCATGTTTTTATCCTTAAGTAACATTAAAAACCTTTAAAAGAAACAACTTTTTGAAATAATGCCAATTAAAGTTTGCAAAGGACGATCGTTCAAGTACGATTCTCAGCGCACATATGTGTGTGTAATCTAAAAACTTCATCGCTGCAGATTACAGAAAAGTTGACTGCTGCGTTACACCCTCAAAGAATAATACCATTCAGAATAACGCAATATCTTTATGTACATTCACATCGGCTAGGAAACTAAATCTCTCCCCCCCCCCCCCCCCCACGCAGAATACTTCGTTAAAGATCAAATGTAAGTAGGCCTAGAACATGAAAAAGAAAAGTACTCATTTTCGAGAAATATTTACTAAGCAAAGACAGTTTCATGTTTTACTGGATATTAACATTTAGATCAACTAAAATTAAAAAAACTACAAGTAAAATAAAAAAAACCATGTGTTTATAAGGGCTTGCCATACTCACGCAGTAGCGTCTAAGCGTACTATCTAATTAGTTATAACACAACTCGGTAATAAACGAAACCAGCGTGGCAAATAAGTTTGCAAGGTTTGTAAGTGTAAATTATTTCTAGCTCCTATAATTATACAGTGCATAAGACCCATGAAAACACAGCTAATATCATCAAAATTGTACGCGTCGATGACTGCAGTGCGGTCTAGGAATAGTAATTATGGAGGGTAGCTACTCTTCCGTAAAACTAATGGTAAGTGGGAAATAGTATTTTTGAGTTTAATGTTATAAAGATTGTAATTATTATATTATTTCACATAATTTTTTTCTCTCCTAATGTTTTTGCCTCATCATTCCCTGTATTTTACTGCCTTCCACACTATTAAGTTTTTCAGAATCCACTAGGAATTTCAACACGCCGTTTTTTTTTTGGGGGGGGGGGGTTGGACCCAGAAAACTTTTACTTCTTTTGTATTCTTTCCGTGTAAAAGCTGTGACACTCTTGAATTACCTTAAAGATACAATTATTTAATAAATAACTATCAAAATTTTATGATTTCTGAGATATTCTTATTTTATACATACCTCTAAAGTATGAAGTATTTGCTAATGTCATGGTGTCCGAGCGTTTAAAGGCATCTATAATCAATTTGACTACTATCAAAGTTTAGCATCGTCGAGCATGGTAGTAGTTACAAGGGTGACCAGGATTTTTATAAAACTATAAAACAGTGGTTGTCTGTAAAGTCGGTTTACGGACGGTAGTTGAACGTGATAACGTCATAACAAAACATTGATGAAATGATTGCATACTTTTATGAATAAAATTAAATCATTTTTATTGAATTATCACTATTTTGTATGGATACAAAGGAGGAGTGAAATGAAATCTACAATTTAATTGATAAATTTACTTTTATTTGCACTCATTAATTCACATATGTTTATTACTTTAACGCACAGATTATTTTAACTATAACTTTTATACATGTTTGCTATTTAACTTCTTCCAATCTGTGTTATTCTGTTAAAGATAGGACGGTGATAGGAAAAGTAGGAAACGAATGGGAGTGTTTCAAGTTTAATGTGCCTCGAAAAAGTCAAATCGATGGTTGTTCCAATCGAGTGGAAGAGAGATAGATGCGGCGCAAGCGTACAATGAGCGTAAGGGCACAATGTGCGTAACGGGACAATGAGTCATCCTTTTTCGTGCGTGCAGCCGGCGTTCATCGATTTATTAGACGTTGTCACGTCAAAAAAATAATACTGTCAAACAAGTGCTCTAGGCTCCAGCGCCTGACACGTCACGTCTGGAGCGACGTGGTAGTAAACAAACTTTCACTTTCTCTGACATGCGAATCGATTGAATGAGGGAGAGGGGTGAGCTGTATTTACGTACTTTCAGTTTCGTTACGCCTGGCCAGCAGGACTGACGTGTGTCGTCCGACAGTAATGGAAGTGGAGGAAATTTAAAAATGGGCCTCAACAAAGGCGTTACGATACCTTTTCCCTACAGCATACGTAGAATGAGGGTGCAGGAGGAAATTGTCAAAATGGTGGTTGAGAGTGGGGCGCTCGATGGTGATGGCCGTAACGGAAACGCAACATTCAGGAGTGCTTGGATGTGTAAGCTGCGGAAGTCAAGGTTCAAGTTTGAGGTCAAGGTCAAGTTCATCAAATATGGCGGTCGAATCCTGAATCCTTCATCTGATGTCAAACATGCCTTTTCGTATTACTATTGAATATCAGGGATTGACTAAACAAACAATTTTTGTTTGTATATTATATATATATATAAATTTTTCACGAAAACGCAATTCTGCAAAGTTTCAGGCGCGAAACGTAGCATGTAAATTTGAATTTCGCGCGCATGTGAAAGGACACGTGATTGTAACGTCATGACGTTCCGCGGGAAGTTAGGAGACTAACGGGGGCAAACGTCACAGTTGGCTATACGCACCAGGTGGTAGCTGAGTTGTACATTTCCAGATAAATTCTACTTATGAACTAGACCATGGACGTCTTTGCCATGTGTTATTTTCTGAAGACAAGAATCGTCCCAAGCCAAATATAAGATAAATAAACTTCTGTGGCAATTTTTTTGGCTGAATACTCATTTGCCCGTTTTTACCAGGGTGCGAAGCGCAGATCTCTCATAAATACTTTTGAGTAAGTTTATCAACACCTGACATGTTCATGTGTGAGCTAAACTAATGGAGTATGAACTGACAACTGCTCTTGTACAACTGCACAGAGTGACACCGTGTTTTTGTTTATGTCCGGTTATCCAGTAGTCCCGCAGCGCCGTTAAACGATGCGTCAGCATTGCTCGGTTTTCTGAAATTTCTCACCAACGATATAAAAAAACACCAAATGTGATTTTTTTTTTCTGTCCAATTATCCTGTCAGCGGGTCGGAAAACATTACGTAGTCCTTCTGTTCAGACGGAGCTTCTTTAAAACTCTTTTAGTCTTGGGAAAGAAGCCAAGTCGTAAACTTTTTGAGTCATTTAAAATTGTTAAAAACAACTTTTCTATGAAAGGTTACATTCATCAAAAGTTTTTAAGTTGTTATACTAATATATTAAAAATGGAAAAATCTTTAATATAATTTTTAAGGCGTTAGTTTTAAGATCTTGCAGAGAGTTTAATTTTAAGCCTAGGTAATTTTTAATTATTTGTAACCAAATTTTGCTTACGTATGAATAACGTAAATTCTATTAGGGTTTTTGCTAAACAACATTACATTGAAATTGGTTCAGCACATACTACACACTAGCACACACCTGCACACCTTTACTAACAGACGCACATAAAGAAATAAAATCTCATAATCACTTCACACCGCAAATATGATAAAAATTAATTACTTGCATGTCTTTAAACTTTTTTTACATAAAAAATTAAGAAATGTTTCTATATTTTGATTTGCGTTTAGAGGTATGTATATTTCCCATTATGTACTTTCATTTTCATTAATCTCTAATAACGTACGTAATGATTTGCGTACATTGTTTAGGTCAAATTAACCTAAAGAAACTTCCGCAACAGTTAAAGCTTGAATCGAGTTTCTTCTTTAAGCTTAACGAGCAAATAAAAAATAGTAATATTCCTCTAAATTAATTAAAATGTCACTAAAAATGTTAAACATTTTTATGTATAAGAAATCATTAAGCCATTTTTCTGTAAATAATTTATGCTCCTGTTAAAAGTGAAACAAGGCATGTTTGTGCACTAAGCTGCATAGAGCGTAAATTTATAATATGTTTATACTATAAAAAAATATTATATTTTTTCATTTTATTTAATGATTGGGTTTATTCATAAAATATGACGTTTCGATGCCAGAGACAAGATTCCTTAAAAAAAAAAACCCTGTTAATTGAACTGTATATAAATTCAAATAAGAATATTTTCCCACAAATCATATTTTGATATGAATTTGTGCCTTCGATTCATGTCTTTATTAAATAATTTTTTTTTCAATTTTTAATATTCTTTCTTTAACTTATTTTGGACTTAGTGATAAATAAATATTATTCCCAGAAATGTAATGTGGTTTTAACATTTATGTAACTTTTGATCGGCATCCTCGGAAATAAAGTAAGTTAATGCTTGATTATCGATGTTATTTTTATAATTATTTAAGTTACGGAATCTTAATATTCCACTTCTTTACTCATATTTACCCAAAAAGCTTAAAAGTTCAATTAAATATTACTTTTTTTTATTTCCTTCACTCTCCTCTCCAACCGAGGCCACGTTCAATAATACCATTTGCTTTGTTTGGATGGAAGATTCTTGAATTTTCATTCTCTCCGCAGAAAAATTTAGACAGTAAAGAAAATCTGCAACGTTTAATAATAATGATGATGATAATAATAAGTATAAATATTAAATTAAACGTAGAATAAAAAGATTACTTTAATTTACATAATTGGTTAATCTTTTGAATTTTATGTATTAAGCTTCTTACGACAATCAACATGCAAATTTATAGTACAGTGGCTGCGTTTTATAGAAACTGTGCTGGAATTTCTAATATTTTAATGCAGAATTTGAGTTTGTAAGGGATGGTCCCTTCACATATGGCAGGAAGTCACTTGATTAAAAGGACATGCAGAGGACACACGTGCCTACGCGCGATACAGGCGATCCTGAAGGAGCTTATTCGCGGCGTGCAGGAAGATACCTTTGGATCAGAGAGATTATTCTTAGATTTGTGACTTTATATGTGCACTAACTACGTGCAGTAGTTGTGAAATGTGAAAAACGTAATTCGATTCGCCATCGTCATATTTCTTTTCTCATTTCTACTAGGTAAATAATTTTACAGTACGTTGAGTAAAAAATTATAAGAAGCTTGTTCATCGTGTGGAATAAAATAAAGATTAAAATGGTTGCGATTCTTTCAATGGAGAGATTATTAAAAATGAAATTGTTATTCAAAAAATTACTGTTTGAAATAGACATTAACTTAGCTAAAAATGTTAAAACATTGTTGAACATACTATACTTATCTCGGGCACCAAACCTCTTGGTGACGTCTATCTAGCTGGAAAAAAAAACTGTTTGCGCTTTTTGGCGGCCTATCTGCCGTGCTGGGATTGGTTGTCTAGTAGGAGGCAGGGCGGAGCAATGTTGAGCGGGTGGGAGTCACCGTCCGCCTCTCAGAGCTCGGAGAGTTGGACCCTCGGAGAAGTGGTCACTCTGACAAGTGGTCCTTCGAACAAAATGAACTCGGAGAAGTGGTCGCTCGGAGAAGTGGACCTTCGGACATAATTGTATACAAGTATCTTGTGTGGTGAGGCACCTCAAAACACAGGTGTGCGTCGTTGAAAATAAGGCCTTCCTTTAGTCGTATGATGTTACCCTGTTAATCCACGTTAATTAGTGGCGTGTTTATAAAATAATTAGAGACATCCCCGCTTGGATGAAATTTGAACTATATTCAATTTTTTTTTTCCTTAGAAAAATATCTCTAACACGGTGAATAAAAATTCCCAACAGCACCCTCCAGTATCGTATGAACAGGTTTTTTTCTTTCTGTTTCGTGCACATGAACGTGGCAGTGAAACCGACCGAGAAGTGCCCGGGGATGGTTTTTAAGGGTTGGGGGGAAGGGGGGATAAATGATGGCAAGAAAACTGCGAAAATTCAGTTTATTAAATTGAAGTGGCATGGCGAGCTTTCAGGATATGGAGCCCAAAACTCCCCCCACCACCCTCCCCCACAAAACCACCAGGAAACTTTCCACTCGGTGGGGTCCTCCCGCAACCAGCCCCACTCCTTCTCTCCCAAACTCCCCCGCTAGCGAGAAAACACAGAAAGATGGTAGGCGCCAGTGCAGGTGTGGTGTCGCCTTCCTCCTCCACACCCCTCCCCCCTCTTCAAACATCGCCACCGCTTCTCTACCCGGCGCCACCACCAAAAACCGCATCCCCCGCTAATGGTCGAGCTCCATTACGGCAGACGAGGAAATATGACACCCATCTGCAACCACCCTCTCAGGGAAACCTTGAAAACTCGCCGAGACTATAAGGGTGACGAGCACCTCTCTCTCTCTCTCTCTCTCTCTCTCTCTCTCTCTCTCTCTCTCTCTCTCTCTCTCTCTCTCTCTCTCTCTGTGAAAGGAGGCTGGGAGAGAGGAGTGGTTGTCCAATTTCGCGGTCAGGCTGAATTTCCAAGGGCAATTTCTGCCTAAATATCTGTAGCCCCAGGGAATCCGTACTTCATTAAAATCTCTATTCGAGATAGCATCTGAATTTCTGTGTACTTCTGTAACCACAGATCTATCTGAACCTTATTTAATCTTAACATTTTTACTCGCCATACATGAAGGAATAATTTATGCATGATATGATAAAACTTTATATTTTTATCCGACATTCCCAGTGGATAAGTGTGAGACAGTCTTACGACAAAAGTGATCTCTCTTTATGATTATCGTATGGTTGTCTATTTTTCGTTGACATTAAAATCATTATACTTTCTCGATGTATTTCCAACCCTTACAACTACTATGCATTAGTACCTACTATTGATAACAAACCCATTTTATATAAAAATTCAAAATATATCATAAATGTGCATATATAATTTATGGTAAATTTCTTTATATACAGGCCTTATTTATATTTATATAGCCTATAAATAACAAACAAATATAAATTTAAAAAAAACAATAAAAAGGTTTAAGGCAATAGGATTGCGTTCAATTTTTATTATTTTTAAAGTTAAATTTTAAACATAATATTATAAAAATTAAAAAAATTGTTGTATAAGTTGTAATATTAGTACATAAAGTCATCGACGAGTGATGTATGAACACGTAAAAAATGATTTTTTTTTTTTTTCGATGTGTTGCAAACACTGACAAAGCAGTCGTTTCTATTTCATCCGTTGGATATATTTTTCTTTGGCAACTTTGTGATAAATATCGGTCGCTCTATAAAGCAATAATATTTTGCTTACTAACAAATAACATTTAGTATTATTATTTTCTTTATAACTGTGCTGTTGCCTGTTGCAGTCAAAGAGTGGGTGTCTGTTCTGAAAATAAAGTCAACTGGTTAGCAATTGGAAAGCAAAACAAATCGTAGCAGTATAAATGTTAATATGCTATCAATTTGTTCAATAATTTGAAAATAACTCGCTAATAAGCGTCATAAAAATGACATTATGAAGTGAAAATTCCTAACGAACGTAATACCAACACACATGCAAGAAATAAACGTTAAACTTCATTATAACTAAAATCTGTTTTGCTATGCAGATAGGTAATAGAGGTGGGGGGATGTTTTCACTTTGATTTCAAGTATTAGCATGGCAGATAATATCAAACTAACCTCCTTACTTCTCACCTCCGTGGTTGCAGTATTATCTTCCATTCTGTCTTTGCCCCTTTACTAACTGAGTTATGACTACTACGTGGTTTTCTTGGTATTATAGAGATTATTTTTGTACAGTGAAGCCTGTACAAAATAAATCATTCGCGAGTGATGGAATGGACGTCTGACTGGCTTGGCCAGTGATCGTTGTTTACGTCCCTCCGATTCCAAAAATTACGCGAGGATTTTTGATGCGTAACATTTTAGCTATCGATATAAGTAATTTGGAGAAAGTCATTTTGTGAATGAAACAGAAGTCTCATATAACGGAAATGTGTAACAACAACTGAGCTATCTATCTGTGGTGGATGGCACCAATTAAAGTTTACAAATGCAAAAGGGAAACTTCATAGTATTAAATGTTTAATGAAATTTAACAAGATGTGCAGTATTTAAATAAACTTCCTTGTCGAAAGTCCGGTCCAATGCCAGGGTTTAGTATTTTTTTTTCGCTGGAACGGAATGTACGCCCTTAACTTCACCATTAAGTCAATAAATAAATAATAATAAATAAATAAAAGATATTTCCACGTGGGGTTGGGCACTTAGACGCAAGGTCTTCTTCCACACATATATATTTTTTTAATCCAGCACTGGATTTGTTTGACCAAGCTACCGAGCGCCCCTTGGGGCTGCCAGAAATTAACGCGAGCTTCCTTCTGAACCGTCCCGAAACCCTTTCGAATACAGCTCACTTCGGAGCCGTCCCCTAGTTTGCTTAATGGTTTCACTAGCACCCGCCGGCAGGAGTCTAGGCTGGTTTGTGGAGGGGGGGGGGGGGTGGAGAGAAAGCAGCAGGAATTGAATTTTCCTTCGAATTCGAACGCGCACCCCCTTCCCCGGCTAAGACGAGGGCGGCACCCAGCAGCCTCATCTCTTCTGAGTGCCCATTATAAAACAGTTTCGACCCTCCGGGTGAGAGGCGCCCTGCGCAGGACCCCTCCGAAAATGGAAATGAGACTATTATTCACGGGGTGAAGTACGAGGAGGGAGGAGGGGAGGAGAATGGGGGAACTCGTCGTTCGGAAGGGCCCGGGCACCCCGCCAACAAGAACGTCGTCGCATCCCTCGTTTCAAATTCGACGCGAATAAATACGCGACCGTAAACAACAACCTCCCGACACCCCCCCCCCCCACCCCCTCCCCTTTATTTTCTCCTTTGCCTCCGGGTGTGAACGATCGGGGGTGTGGGGTGAAAGTGGAAACGGCTCCTCTCTTTATTAGGTAGTTATTCTTCTCCCAAACCCGCCCCCCTAACGTGGCGAGATTCCTGTCTTGACGGGCTTCCGAGGCGGGTGCAAAAAATCGGGCGATTGTCGTATGAGTGAGGCGTTGTTTTTTTTTCTTTCTCTCCCCTGCATGCGGTGTGTGGGTTGGGCGCGTTCCGTCTCTAGGGATGAGCTTGCTCTTGTCAACACGACGTTTCACTTCGTGGAAGGCGCGCCGCAAATGATTTAATGGAATGGTTGGAAGTTGGTAGTGATGGATTGTAAACTCATTTTGTAAATTAAATGTTTTATTTGAAACACAAAAAAAAAAACTCTTTGCAAAAACTTGCCACAGCACAAAAGTAAATATGGAACTCGAAGAAATATTAATAGATAATCCAGCGGTATTTTAAGCCATATAGATAGGAATTGCCAGGAGACGTCATGCTGATGAATTAACTTTATAAGTCACTGCCCACCGTGTTGCACCACTCGAAGTGTTGCAATAATGGTGTTTGATCCTGTATAAATGGGAACGCGGCAGTAGGATGAAAATCACTAGACCGAAAGGCACTAGACGAAAGTTATTTAACCGAAAGACACTAGACCGAAAGACACTATACCGAAAAGCAGTAGACCGAAAGACACTATACCGAAAAGCAGTAGACCGAAATACACTAGACCGAAAGGCTCGAAACCGAAAGGCACTCGACGAAAGTCATTTAACCGAAAGACACTATACCGAAAGACACTATACCTAAAAGCAGTAGACCGAAAGACACTATACCAAAAAGCAGTAGACCGAAAGACACTATACCGAAAAACAGTAGACCGAAAGACACTAGACAGAAAGGCTCGAAACCGAAAGGCTAGAATCCGAAAGGCACTATACCGAAATTTACTATACCGAAAGGCACTAGAATGAAAGGCATATACCGAAATACACTAGTACCGAAAGGCACTAGACCCAAAGGCACTATACCAAAGGCACTAGACCGAAAGGCACTAGACCGAAAGAAGGCACTAGACCGAAAGAAGGCACTAGACCGAAAGGCACTAGACCGAAAGGCACTAGACCGAAAGGCACTAAACCGAAAGGCACTAGACCGAAAGGCACTAATTCTAAAGGCACTATACCGAAAGGGAGAAGACCGAAAGTCATTAGACTGGTAGCTGTGTCTCCAAAATTTTGGTCAAATGACTTTTGGTCTAGTGTCTGCTACCTTCATGAATTAGAATTTCCGTCGTTTAAACAGTCACGGCAAAAACAAACAAAAAAAAACTGGCTCTTTAACAGCTTCAACAATGCAAACCCTTCTCTTCACAGAATGTTTTTGGTTTGCCGCAAACTTGACAAGACCAACAGCTGGGGAAAAAAGGTTGCTTGCAGTAATCCATGTATTAATACATGCGCATCTGAACCCGCAATGGAACTCTTCGAAACAACTTCTCACCAGTTCGCCTGTTCACACAATTCGTCTCGCGATATCTTCGTACATCGGTGACTGAAGTACAGCATCAAAAGGACTAAACTGGTCACGGCTCTACTGAACTTGAGATTGAGATACACCCCACTAGAGCAAAGCATGTTAGGATAACGTCACAGAGGACGCACAGACAATATACCACACCGTATTGAGGCATGGATAGGTACAATTCCTGCGACCACAAACCCTTGTGTCGGTTTATTTACATTAATTTTGTAAGAACCTACCCTTTTCAAAAGGTCTGGCAGTTAAAAAAACTCTACATTGTTAAAAATGTTCACCTTAAATTTACGGAGAACGCTATTATTATCGTTATCTTCGTAAATTGATGGGTACTTAGTTAACTTACTACGAACATGAATCTACAAGACTTATATAAGTATGTAAGCAAAACATTCAAAAACTTGTAAAGACTACTGCGAAAATACACTTTTTTCTTCCACGTGTGTGTTCACCCTGTTTATAACGAAAAACCGAACTCGGAAATTTAAATACAACGTTTTTTCTACAAAGACAAAATTATCTGAAGTTACGAAGAACTCTTCGTTTACCAAGGTGAATTCTTCGTAATTTGACTGCATTATTCTAACAGTGTACGATATGTTGAACAGTAAATGTTATGAACTCGGACAGTCGGAACAAAAACCCCATTGAAGCATTCTCTTTTCCCTTAAATTACCGTCCGAAATTCCCCCCTTCGCCCTGTTTTCATAACAAAAAAAATAAATAAAAATAAATACATCATGCTTTTCACGGCGAAGCGCCGTGTATATTTTTTTTTGTCCCTCGTTACTAATCCATACTCATGCCGTGGGAAAAAAAAAAAAAACTAGAAACGGTACGTTTTCGAAGTGTTGTAAAAAAAAAAAATGCTGTTTCGATACATATTCCGATCTGCCGCGCTCGAGTACATTCTACAACGAGTGTGCAGTGCGGAACCATGAACTGATGGGGGGTTGGTAGAACTGTGTTCTGTGTTAGTGGAGTTCGGGAAAATGGTTGAGAAGGGGGGAGGTGAGGGACTTGCTTGCGTTGGGTCGATGAGGGGTGAAAAAGGGGGGGGGGGGTGAAGAGTGGTTTTTTGGAAAATGAAGGGGAAGAACAGGGGAGGGGCAGAAGTGAATTTATTTATTTTTGCCGCGGCTCCGGCAACAATATCTGTTATCAGGCCGCAGCAATGGTCCGTAATACGCGCATAAAAATGAAACATGGGCCGGGCGCGTGAAGGCGCCGTCTGGGGGGACGTAACATGATGCATCGGGCCGCGGCGCCGCCAGCGCGCGCTCTCATTAAACGCGCTGCAATATCCCCGCCGCCTATAAATACTAAAAAAAAAAAAAAAAAAAAAGGCCGTGGAGGTGAGCGCATGCTCGCTGCTGGGCATGTATTATTAGACTGTGGAGTGGGTGTCAGCGATGTAGTTGAAGCCCGCTCTGGTCAGCATTACAGACAGTGGCTTTGGCGTACGTTGCAATGCCTCAATCAATTTTTTTTCCTAATTTGTTTTTATTATGTACGCATTACAAAGAATCGCTCTATACCGTTATCTTTATCTCTATGTGCATATATATATATATATACATCTGTATATCCCCTCTACATGTCACTTTATAGAAATGAAAATATAAAAAAAAATCTATGATTTTAACTTATATAATTTTTTTATTTATCTTTTTACCTGTCACAGGTACATAAAAACAAGCGCGTATTCAAATTCTACGTTGTGTCAAAATTTCAACGCAATCGGTGTAGAACTTTCGGAGAGTTAAGATTTTTAACGAACTAACATATACATTTTTATTCATATAAATGGAGTGGGTTTCTGCGCTGTGGTTAAAGCCACTTTTGTCGGCATTGCCAACTTAGCTCTGTTAGCCTGATTCTTGAAGTTTCTTTAATAATTTTAAGGAAACTCGCCAGGCAGAAAAATAAAAAAAATTTATGAAAGTGGCATCTAGGGTCCGCGTCGGGATGATTTATCATATTAAGTTTTTCGTATTATTATGTAATTTATTATCGGTCGGAACAATCAAGCATGTGCCTACAATTATGCGATGACGTCACAGGCAAACAACTACTGCGCGACAAACACGTACAGACATAATCTATCTGTTGTGGGATCAAACGCTTTTGACGTATTATTAGTCGCGTAGTTATCAGCGATCCAAATCTGACGGTATTTGGACACACAAGAAAGATCGACCGACTACGTAACATCACAGTATTACAGAGTACTGAAACTGTGTTTATTTGGTTTGTTTACGATTTCAATCGCCGTCATAAAGTGCTTTGTTGACAGTTGCTGAATGTTTGTTTTCATACTGTGTTGTGGTTTTAAACGTAATTTAAAGACATATAAAGACAATGCCGTTAAAATATTTGTTTAAATTATTATTTCATTAATATGTATACTCGTTTAAGTTCCATTTTCGTTTGATTTCTTGGACGGTGCTTTGAGATTGGCAGAGGCTTGCCGGCACATCTAACGAAGCGCCTGGCGCTCAGGAATCACGGGGAAAAAGAACGTTTTTGGAACGTTTGTCCTGGTGCAGCTTCCCATCAGAAGTTTCTGACGTAAGTTAGTTTCACAGTTTGAACTGCGTGGGAGTGCGTCGACCAGTCTTCTGTTTGCGCCTGATGACGAGAACAGAAGGCAGTTCTCGAAACGTCAAACTGTTTTTGAAGTGAAACTTCTAATACGACTTCCAGCAAGGTTGCGTTAAACGATTAACGCTACCATGGAGGGGGTATGAAAGCACTGTTGCGTTAAACGTTCAACGCTCCTGGGGAGGGGGAATAGAAAGAGACAGAGCGAGAGTGAATGCGTGGCACTCGAACGCATGCACGAGCGTTAGCAACGAGTAGAGTCCAATATTCCAACGCAAGAGGGAGAGAGAAAGAAAGATACACAAAGGTAGAAAGTACGAGAGAGAAAGAGAGTGAGTCGGTAGATCCCAAGCACATGCGCGTGGTATTCTTGCTATGCATTGTAAGCAATGTTAATAAAGTTTGTCTTAAAGAAACAATATGATTTCACTAAAAATCAATTTCTACCCCTTCCTATTTTCATTTCCACATTACGAAGTTTCACTTCTTCCGCGCGGAGGGACTCCACGCACTGTTTTTTTTTCATAGGAAACCAACTATGTTCATCGGTTTTGTCGTTTTGTTGTCCATGATACCTGTTCATCTTCATCGTTGCGTTCGTATATTTGCTGCGTCGTCCAGGTTTTGTTATGTACCGGCATTCATTGTTTTTTTTTTTTTTTTTTTTTTTTGTTGAAACTGTCTCGGCGTCGTTAGCCCAGTGTGTTCGTCTGTGATGTAACTTTTCTTTTGTTTTTCATGACTTATTCCTTCCACGGAATTCCTGTGCTGGTATTTAAGTTTGAATGTGCTTGTCTGTGTTGTTTTCGTGGTTGTGTTGTCCATAATACCTGTTTAGGTACATCGTCGGGTTTAACTGTTTGGCATAGCTCATTTAAGCTTGTTATCTGTGGGCTTATGTTTTCATTTTTATTTGATAATTTGCGTTCTTTAATTATGAAAAAAAAAAGTGTGAAACTGCAAAATGCAAGATTTCCCACTGCACGAATCATTCAAAGAACGTAACCAATAGTAGGTAATTCAAAATCAGAGAAAATCTTTCAAGTCTATGGCGAGTATCATCTAAATGACTCCAGCGTTGCTACGTTGTAGTTAATGAGACTAATTTCAAGTATAGGGCCTATCTTAGGGTAACTTACACTTTTTTTTTTAACTCGTGCCTTGACGGTGTCGCACCACCCCCCCCCCCCCCCCTTCCCAAACCACCAAACCTGAAAAGCAAGCAAAAGGGGGGATCAACGCCGACGGAAATTATCACGTTTCCAACGCCCCTCGTCAACGGGTATATCTACCCCATTTCATGACGGCTATCCGTTAAGAGCTTAACCCCCCCTCCCCCTCCTCTTTTAACAACTTCCCTGACCCGTCGCCGATGCATGGCCATCTTCATGATCCTTTTAAACTAACCACGGTCACGCGCAATCGCTTCATTCCTTCTTCACCTCCCCTCCACAAAAACCCACCACCGGGGTGTGCCAACATACCTCACTCACACACGCACAGGGAATAGGGGGGGGGGGGGGGGGCGGCCGTCCTGATTCTAGTGAATTATCAGGGGAAGGGGTTAGGTGGGTTTAGGTGGGTGGTGTGAATCGTCGAGAGAATGACTCCCCCTTCCTCCTTCTTCCACTCTCCCCTGCGACCGCAGGGGAGGGGAAATAATTATTAAAGGAAGCGGATCCATCATCCTCGAAAAATCCACCCTGTGAAGTTTCTGAAGGGGAAATTTGGACCAATGGCGCGGGAGCCTGAACCGTGGGACGCATCCCGGTCGGATGAAACTAGTTAAAACGTTATACTTTTAAAATAGATTTTCCAACGTTCCCACTAAACTATCCCAAGCGAGTTCTGAGATGGTCCACAGACCTCGGACCATGGTCGTCTCCTTCCCTGAGTTTTTTTTATTTTAATTTTTATGTTGAACGTAAGTCCCTCGTTGTAAAAAAAAATGAAAACCAGATTTCAAATATTGGTGTTTCAAAATTCTTAGTACATACGTTGAGGAATGGAGGGAGGATAGCCCACAAAATAAGCGTATCCAGGGGAGGGAAAGGATTAGCTGCACCCCCCCCCCCCCCATTTTCCTAAGTAACAAAAAATGAAACTAATCCTGATAAACTATTATTGAAAAAGTATATGATTAAATTATGTTCTTCCTTTTGTTATTAATAGTCATTGGATGGCTCCATATACTCACGTTCACAGTGACAGAGGTCGGATTCCGATAAATGCCTTCCCCCCTCCACAATTCGGTTTGAAGCGGGAGACGCCCTTGGTACACAACTAAAGCACAATTTTTAATTAAAAATATGGACGGAACTTCGGTGATACGTTTGGAAATGATGAGAAACAAAGACGGGAACAGACGCGGAATGACAAAACACCGATTAGGGAAGTGTTTCATTCAACGACAGGTCACCGATGAACTCAAGGACTGTACTTTTGTCCGACAACTTCCAACTGCACAAATCCCAGATCACATTAACTGCTCAAAATTGCGGCCGTTGACAGTGACGCAGGTTTTCACACAAGTCCTGTCGGAAAACTTTCTGAGTGCAGTCTTTGAGCTTCCTCTGCATTGCCGTCCGCGAGACCGTACATGTTTGATGCCTGTCGGCCTTCTCTTTGGTTCGCTCACGCATCCGTCTCGTTGGAGAGCCACAGAACATATGACCACACGGCTCATTAGAACTGCTCATTTACATATTATGCTGGAAATCGCCCTCCAGCGCTTCATCGGGTGTGTTCCAAGCATACACATCATGTTGACTTTTGTGTCCACACACGTTGTGTCACTCATGTAACGTATGTAACAATATTTTGAAACTTTCTGTACATTCCTGGTGAGAGATCCATAGGGACTGGAAAAATTCGCGGGTTCAATGAACTGTAGGATGAACTCCATAGTTCTACGTACACTCGGTAAAATGCCACCCACTCATTGGCTGCTGTCTTGTGAGACGTCCCAACGTAGCAGCCTGTGATTCGATTAAGCTTTGGTTGGGTGTTTCTCATTGGCCCAGAGTCACCCAGGTGAGTTGTGAACCAATATCAGAGGCAGCACTGAGGTATAACGATTTGTATTTTAGCCTATCGCGAAATGAATTCGCGAATATTTCCGGTCTCTTGAGATCCATGACTAAACCTGAGAACGTTTGGTGCCAGGTTTCATTAAATGGGTGATTTGTTGTCAAGTTCTAGGCACTCAGTATGCTGCAGTGTCTTCCCTGGTCAAATGCTGTCATTTCCCCCACGGTGCTTCCGTCAGTTGATCGACTGGTGAGAAAAATTTATTCTGCCATCAGGAACATGCGTCTGCGCAGCAAACAGTCGATATCCAAGCTGCAGAAGCGATACGAAATACTATTTTTCGTTTTGTTTTTTATATTCGTGTTGAGTTTTATTTCCACTCGTTCCAGTTTATTGTAAAATTTTATTTCACTCTGGGCATGCATTCAGATTCATACGGCGTTGTAGAAGAGCGCTGAAACGAGGTATGAAACAAAACCAACAAACTTATCTCCCTGACTATTCCAGTTTTTTTTAATAAATTTTCACTAGCAAAAGATTTAAATATTGCCATAGCAAACACCCGAAATAAATTCTTACTCTAATTCTTAACACTTCTTATAGTTACAATGTATTGACAGGTTCTTCTTCATCGCGAAAAAACTGTTTTGAAATTAACAAAAGCCATGAAAATTATGCAAAGAGAGATGTTTCTTAAATCACACTCCGAAATAAACAATCATAGACGGAATCCAACTTCACGTACTAAAAACAATCCCGGCTCAAAAATATGCCACAACAGTATCGCAGCAAACAAAAACTTATCCCAATTACAATATACAGACACAGTTAGTGGATTAGCGATACAGTATAAGTCTTTGTCTAATCTTTGTTTAACCATTTAATTTAAATTTTCTGAACCTACATATATATTCCTGTTTATTGGACATTTCAGGTTTTCCCTGATTTCTCTAATGCTGGAGAACTTACGAACACTCTGTGTGTAAAAGATCAAATGCCTGATATCTAATAGGTTTTATTTTCTCAGCAAAATTTTGTCGTAATCTTGGTCGAAAGAGAATTTCTGATGTGGTTTGAATATAAATTAGTTGCAGAGGGAAATTAAAGGCTAGGTTAAGCAAAAAAAGCGAACAGCTTGAATAATTAATTATATGCTTGACTAAGATCCACTGCTTATGTATATTCTTCGGTAAAGTATGTCGAATGGAGATGCTTTAGGGTAGACCGGGGGAAATCGGGTCACGGGGTAAACCGGGTCATCGTAACAAGATCTGCTATCTTGCGGCGAAATAATGAACTGGAGTCTACGGAACCTACCAAGGAGTGCTGTTATCTGTCTATACAACCGTCCACTACAAGGCAAACATCGTCTGTAACAACATTCTGGTAGTCTGTGCGACATGAACCCGAACCTGTGTAGTCCTGAAGTGGAAAATTCTTAACAATGTAAGTTTTATTTTGTTTCAAATAAGCCTTTACGTTCGCATTTCGAAATAGTATTGTAGTTTAAGTAATGGAGTACAAAAATATGTACCCAATTAACATTCTTCTGCATTACTGAAGCTCTATATGTTTGACAGAATTTATAATATTTTTCTTTTTTTTAAAGTGCGAAATGGGGTAACTCGGGTCGCTGCCGTTGGGGTAAAACGAGTCACTGCATACAGTGGGGAAATCGGGTCGCTTCATATATTTGCTATATATTGTGAAGCACTTTATTCTTCTTTCTCAATTTTTAAGTTAATACCTATTCTAAATAAGTGGAAAAAATGAATTTAAGGCACATGACTTCAACTTTAGTTAAAATTTGTAAGTACTTATAATAATATTGAAGTTTAGTACATGTTAAAATAATGAAAATATTATCCATGTAAATATAGAATTACGAGTTCACTGCCAAATATGTAAGTGGAAGGAGCACCACAGAAGAAGTGAGATGCCTGTTACCAACACCGGAAAAATTAACACCAAAGAGAATAGGTGAACGAAAAACTGCTGCTTCTCTCAGGCTACTGTCAAAAGAGAATTGCACATTGTTGGAATCCAGGAAATTGAAAAGCAAGAAGCAGGTGTTAAATTAAGTTCAAAGCAAAGCTAAATTGAACCTCTGAAGACGAAGAAGCGAACAAAAACAAAAAACACATCAGAGTTGGAAATTTTTGGAAGAAGGCCAGGATGATGAGGAAGATGTTCTCTGCAACATGTGCAAAATTGCATACAAAGACATCAGAAGCTGCACTGCTGGAGACTGGATTCAGTGCCAGTCTTGCAAAATGTGGTACCATGAGCGCTGTGTCAATGCTTTTCAGTGTAAACAGTTTGTATGCGGAATGTGTCTGTCAAAACAGTAAAGAAAATCTGTTGATCCGATTTGCCCCACTTGTGATCCGATTTACCCCACTTCTGTCCAAATCGGGTCAAAACATTTCATTTTCCTTTTATCAAGTTTAACGTCAATTCGTAAGGAAGATTGGCTAATATTTGTATGTAAATATGTACATAAATGTATGACTGATATTACTGTAGATTATTTTATGGTAAATTAATATTGGTTTTATACTTATTCAGGAATTTCAAAAAATTGACCCGATTTCCCCCGGTCTACCCTATTGAAAAAATGTTTGGCAGGAATCACATTGCAACGCCGCCACGTAACATTCAACAACTAACAAGCAAAAAAAAATCTGCGCAGTTTGTTTGAGAGGCAGGGGGTAAGGGAAATAAAAAAATATCATTGTAATGTAACCTACCGCCATTACAAATCAGTCTACTGCGATTGTTCCTTGCTTACAGTGTTTCGCCTGAATAAAGAAACAAATGCCAGGCCACAAAACATTTTGAAGTTTTGTGTCGTCATGTCTGCCTGCCTATCTTGTGTATATTTGTGGTCCCCACGGTTTTGTGTTAAATTAATTTGGCCAGACTTTTTTTAATATTTTATATTTGTTTATCAGGTCTTGAATATTCTTAGCGCGATCGTCTGAACAGCGATTATCACGAATTGCACACAAGTACTAGTGTATCTGCCGGGATTCCAACTTTAAAAATGCAGGTGATATCTGTCGAATCTTTCGAATCACATTCCGCTACAAAAAGGTGTCACCAATGTGAGTCACTAGTCGGACAAGCACTGATGGAAAAGTTCGTATTGTTTATTGAAATTATTATTTTAGGTAGAGTTCTAAGAAATGCTACCAATTTTAGCTGTTAACAGTGTGCGATTCCCGGAAACAGTTTACATAGTATTTCGTTTCGTGGCCCACGGACCCAAAAACAATCGTTAACTCCAAAAAATATATATATATATCACATTTTTATGGACACAATAACTGCCGTTATTTTGAACGAACCATTCCCAGACTGATATATAAAATGTAGTAATGGAAAATCTAGGTTGAGATGGTAGAAATCAGACCTAGTGGGTAGAAATAGAGAGAGTTAAAAAAAATGTTTTTATTGTAATTTTTCAGTACAATAAATTGGTTCTATGAAAATTGGCATCCTAATAATGACACTCATTTAAACTATATTCACTGTTGATTTAAAACACCGTCCGTTTTATTTGCCCGTCATTTTCCGTCATTCATTTGCATTGCCATTTGCCGAATTTCTCGCAACTATAGCAGCTAAAGAAACCATCACCTCCATCAGAGTATACACTCATCTAAATTTATTCATGAAGGTATTCATTGATGAGCATTACATCTTCACAAAACCATCAAAATTTATTTGTATTATACATAATTCTTTATTATTATTTTTTAACGAAAAGAACGTGCCATTATGTTACAAAGAACAGGAACCGCGAATTCCAAAACGATACCTGTCTGTGCTTTATGGAAATGATACGTTCACAAATCGCACTCGCTTGTTATAACGTGAAATCTTAATTACTGCGCTCTGGGTGTAACACAAGCGGAATAATTGTGGCTGTAGTCTACGCGCAAGTCAACAATTTGTGAAATTTAATAATCACCGGAATACTTCAGTACCTACTTCTCTCTTAAAAAGTGTCGGTAGGAAAGGGGTATGGGAAAAAAAAAATAATTCTGCTTCGTCAATAATTCATCAGGCACCAAGCATCCTCGCGAACACTTCCTTAGCGGAACCCGTGACGAAAGGAAATCTCACCCGACTCTTCACGAGGTCCTCCCCCCCCCCCCCCCCGGGCCAACGGGCAACCAGCAACGAGAGTGGGCTTACCACGACGGTTCACTTACGCCCCGTGATCCCGCACCCCTCGCAGCACCCCTGTCCCTGGCTTTATTCACTTTGCGCGGGAGATTCACGATCATGATTTGCATCGCAAATGCCACAGGGCCCCGCCGCGCCGTGGAGTAGCGTGTAGCAGGAGGGTGCGTGATGGGGGGGGGGGGGGAAGAAGATGGGAGGAGGGAGCTTCGTTCGCAACTGCGTATGCGCTGGCGCAGCGCCGCCGCTCGCACGAAAATCCACGCAGAATAATACTGCTTTTTTCCACCCCCTCCCAATCCCACTTTCCCTCCCCCCCTCCTACCCCAAAATCCCTCTAACACAGCGAAATGGTCCGACCGCAGGATTTTCATTACAGATCATCCGGCCATATTCGTTAAAAAAGATAGCGAAAAAGGTGAATTAATAATAATAATAAAAAAAGGAGGTAACCCGGAGTGTGTTTTATACACTCGCGTAAAAGCCACTTTCATTCCCTGCGCGGGGCTCAAAAGAAGATCCATCCTCCCCTCACCCCGCCCTTGCTGGGATTTCCACCCTTCTCTGACCACGGAGAGCAACCCTCTTAGGTTGCTTGGTAATGCCGCACGGGTGCGCGCGACCGTCCTTTTTTTTTTTTTCTGTGCCGGGTTAAACTTTTGTCTTGTCGACGGTGCGTACTTGGGGGGATTAATTTGTTCGCGTGATTCACGGACTGGGGGTTCCTACCCGCTGTGACCCGGTCCCCTCGCAGTGGCTTCAAGCTTGAGAAATAAACCCGCGGTAGGTTACTGGGCCAAGCTTCGAAACTTCTTTAACAGACATTAAAGAGGTGTGTGTACACGTGTCAGATTTATCACTTCTCTCGGAGATGCCATTTAGATGCACGGTGCAGAAATGCAATTTTCGAATATGTATAGCTGGCGAAATATCTGCCGCTTGCAGTAAAAAAAAAAAATAAGGCTACCGCTGGATGAAAATTGCTTAAGATATCAGAGTGGTGTCAGTTTACGAAAAGCATTGGAGATTTATCTGAGGGTTGGATGAGTAGTTTTGTTTCCTTATTTCGTTTATGAACTTTTTTTTTAGGTGAGTGAAGTAACTTTCATTCCTCCCGCCATATAAATTCGCTCCGTGCAGGGCGAGATGTTCTGCGCGCCAGTTCAGAGGCGACAGAACAACCGTGCTAGAAGCACCAGAACGGGCTACACACAGGTAGGCTACACCCTTGTCCAGGCGGGACACTTCAGAGCCGTTCATTTGTTCGTTCATAATCGAGACCGCGCCACCGCCAGATCCAAATGCGGCGGGCGTCACACGCGACGCGACGTCGTGCAGTTCCGCTCGAGGCGCGCACCGCCCTCACAGGGTGGCATCAGACGTTCCGTTAACGCGCGCGACCGCACACACCGCGCGTGAAGGAGCCCCGCGGCGCGGCTTGTGGAAGAGCGGTGTGGTGGAGGGGGGACGGGGGGGGGGACAGAGGCTTGTCAGATGCAGCGCCCCAGATACGTACGCCCTCCCTCCCTCCCTCCCTTCCTACCTCGTTCTGCATCTCCACACACACACACACACACACACAGAGAGATAGAAACCGCAGCCAAACACCCCCCAACCCTTCAACACAACTCTCCACCTGGTGCAGCTGCTCCGACGGCGACCGGCGGTTTAAGGGAGGTTACGCGTCGTCGACACCCGCAGTCGTAGTCAACACCTGGGGCATCGCAGAGTCCTCCCCACCACCTCCCACCACCAACCGACTCGGGGGAGGGGTGGGGCACAGAAGATGGCGAGACACTCCCTCCCCCCCACCCCCGCAAAACACACACGCAGCCCCAGACGTGGAGGTGGTCCGACCCATGCTGAATCCCGAACGAGCAGTTCCCAACCCGAACGATGTGTGTGGGGGAGGGGGTTGGAGGGAGTTTCATACGCACTGTGAAGCCCGTTCACCTCGTCTCTCTCCGATATTCTCTCTCTCTCTCTTTCTTGCGGTCGCCACGTCGTCGACAAGGGGCATCCCTCCCCCCCTCCCCACACAAAACACACCCCCTGCAGGTTCGAGTCCAGACTTGGGGCTCGGCACACATGGCCGGGGTTACAAGTCACGCAAGAAGCGCAAGGATTGCAACGTTGCAAACGCGCAACCAATGAAAGAAAATAACGACCCTTTTACATATTACGCAAGTCGCAAGACGTTTTCAAACTCTTAAATTAAATTTGTAACACAGTTTAAATCAAATTTCTACGACGGGGTTCTTTTGATAATTAATATTTATCATGAAAACAAAAGATATTGCCAATAATTTGTTATTTATAATGTTTTCTTTTTTTTACTGTATGGAAGTTTATCAAGTAAAAACTTTATATATATAGTAATATACTCAATTTTAAAAATAATATGTTTTTAAATAAAACTGTCTCTTAGTTATAATAAGCCCTATTAACGTACTCTATTACATTTATTAAATTAGTATCAATTATATATTATTATTAAGTCATGACATGATTGTATGGTCAGCCATATTACATATACTTGCAAAGTTGCAAATCGATACGAAAATTAGAAGAAGGTAAAAAGACTTCCAATTTTTTTTTAACATAGTTCGTTAGTTATATGTGAAGCTTATAAAAGCGTGTTAATAAACAGATAATCATGGGCTTCGATGCACAAAATGTCTGCGTCCTTAACAGTTTTCTTAACACTTCTCTTTTAATCCGGCCATCGGAACGGAAACACAAGCCAAAACGGAAGAAAAGTTGGCAGATGAGCAATTAAACATTTGGTTATATTAATAAAATATAATATTATTATTAATTTTAAATCACAATAATTGAATATTTGTTAAATACAAGACAATATGTGGATAATGTTTCAATAAGCAAATATAAATTTTTAAGTAAATCATCTTAGTCTCACACATGTTACAAATTTTTTTAATTAATATTTTATGTGAATAATTTGGACATGGTGTTGGCCAATCTATTGATAAAAAATAATTTGTTTAAAAAATAATAATTAATTTGTATTGCTGAATCGAATATTTTTCGAGTACTACTCGTTTGCTTATTCGGAATGATAGTTTCCCTTACTCCTGAAGGGAATTGTGAGCGACGGTCTTGCACGCACTCGAACCTGTGCGAGTTTCTGAAGGGAGGACGATGCGGCACAACTCACCCGCCTCCCCTCCTTCACCCCTCCACCAACCCTCCCACCCCTCCTACCAACCCCCCCCCCCCTCATTTTTCCTTCTCCCTACCACTCGATGCCTCACTGGAAAGTTCACGATATGTAGCTCAAACTTGGATAGAACACGCTCTATTATGCATGCTTTCTACTTAACAAGCTATTACCGTCTGTCTGCAGGTATTATCTATCCTGTTAGGCGGATAATTATGTGCTCGTGGGGCTGCGACCCCAGCCAGTACAGTCGCAAACTGATTATGCTGCGCCTTTTACCTGCATGTTATCGCTTGAACTTGGGAGAGTGGATTTGTGCTTTGTAATGGTTCAGTCATTCCAAGTTGCGTTTGATGCTAGATGTAATAGCTTAAAGTCATTATGGACAGTAATATAGCTATGCGAGTTTATCAGAGTCAATTTATAATAAATATAATATTCTTTTATAATCCCAAAATTATAGTCACCTTTTCAAGTGTAGCCTATATATGCACACATTTCGTTTATTTGTGCATGTGAGGTGGCCCTGTCATACACCTAGCTGTTTGATTAAAATCACATGTTTAATTGAAATTTATTGAATTTCATTTAAAAGTAAAATTACAAAGAAAATTGTAATGGATAACTAAAAGTGAACAACGTGACGTATAACTACGTTATTTTTCGTGTGACGATAATTTATGGATCCGATAAGATGCAGAATTTGCAGAATTCGCTACGTTTAAATTTAATAGGTGGCATGGAATGCCAAACACAATTTATTTTTAACACGCTTTCATTAATACGCTTTTATTTGCTTCATTTTTAATTTAACTAACTATGTATTTTGCTTATCGATTTGAAACTTTACAAGTATATTTAATCCTGATTACAAAACAATAATTTCATGACTTTGACCCGAAGAGAGAAAGTAGACTTAGGATCAAAAAGCCACTACTTTCGTGCTATGGGCAAAAACCATGAGTTTTGTGTATCCGTGAGTCCGATGCATGGTGAGAATTTTGTCCGAATTCGACAGCTTCCCCCCCCCCCCCCCCTTTTTTTCGTTACTTTGAAAATTAATCTTGTTTTGCATTTCGAGGAATTTATAAAAAAATTAATTCAATATAAACTAAAAAGTAAAATTAGAATTATATTTAAAACACTAAAAATATCACGTTTTCTATGTTGTATGAACTAAAAAGAATAAAAAACTTTAAATATAAGTAATTTGTTCAACAGCGACCGAATGAGCTACATCTCTGTATAACGAATTTTTTTAATAAGCCTATAGTAAAAATCAAATAAAAAAACAAAACAATTCATTTTAATAAAAGAAAAGCGTGGGATGATTGATATCAGTTGTCTTAAATTTTCTAGCACCTTTGTCTTTTATTTATGACAGTCACTCTGAAAATGAAAGAAGAGAGCACCCTAAGCTTTTATTCCTTTGAAATTAATTAGTTTATTTATTATTTAGTTATTTTTTAAAGAATATTTTTAAGAAAACCTTATACGGAGTTGTAGTTCATTGTGTCGCTGTTGAACAAATAAATTAAATTTAATGATTATTTCATTCTTTTTAAAGTAGCTTGGCTTCAGGGTTGTAGCCGTGTCCTTGGCGTATAATTCACAGACGTTTCGGTCGACATTGCAGTCGACATCATCTGGAAGCAGTACTATTGTTAACTTTATATTGTTACATGATTATTTTTTTATTTTTTATTTATTTGTTAAAAATTTATTTTTTGAGAGTTCAGCTGGACTCAGAATGATCGGCCTTAATCGTCAATAACCCGCCCGTCCGTCAAACAAGTGACATTCAGCCAATCAGATGGCCCGAAAAATACCATCCGTCCGTCGATAAAAACATTTAAAAGATTTAACTTCCAACGTACGGACGGACGGATGAAATTATAAACCTCAAAAATGCTTGAAAGCTATTATCTTTATTTAAAAAAAAAATTTTTTAATTGGTTTATTTGCTGAGCTACTTCCTTATTATCTTCTTAAGTTGCCTATGAGCACGTTAAAAGTTTGATCATGTGGAACAATAATTTATGAGACACTAAAGTAATTAATAATGCACTGTAACTCAAAAATATATTTCAATTAATATTTTAAGAGTTTGTTTTACCATTTATAAGTGCTTAGCGTACATGATCGTCCAACTGGAAATTTTTTTTCAGGAGACATTTCCTCGAAAATATAAGCTTTAATAGTTGTTGGCTGCATCCGAGTATATAAAACGTTATGACGTACGTGCGGATCATTGTGAACCACTCAACTTGTTGACGGACGGATGGACGGATGTACGGACGGAAGCGACGGATCATTGTGTGTCCAGCTTTATTCGTTACTTCATCGCATGACACACATTGCATTTATTTGTCACTTTAAAAAAAATGAAAATATATTTGAAAAATCATGTGTGTGTCGCCATCGGATTAGTTTCGAAAATGAAATCCGCCCCCTCAAAAATGTTAACTTGGTCATCACTGGTCTAGATGCTCACCCCACTGCCGCAGTTCACACACGCAAGGCCAGCGAACACAGACTTTCGGGAGTGGACATGTGGACAGGTGACTACTGGTTACTTACCACGTGATCATTTCTGCGCTGACGAAGTAAAGCCCACTTCCAGGTGTCGTATCATTGCCGCTGAATCATTGCAGTTGTAACAAGATTACGAGGTCATACATATCTATAAAAAGGCATTATATGTTTTTAACAACGAATGGGGACGAATTTTTTTTGCAATAAAATTATGCCAACTCTCAGTTTTTTTATAACTAATAGGATTGGATATTAATAAATTTAGTTATTAGGGCAAAATACTCTTGTATAACAATTTCCTGGATTTCAAGTTAAATAAATATATATTTTTTTGTTTTCCCCTCAAATGCAATTTCTAAAATTCTTACTTATCACCCAAAGACTGTAAATGGCTTGAAAAAATATATATTTTTTTCCTTTAAAGAATTTCTTCTTGAAAAGCTTTAAGTGAGTTCCTGCATAACCTAAATGTCGAATGCTGCATTTTTATTTTTCTTAAAGTGCTGTTGTTGATGTTTGCTGGAGATCCCACGTAAAATAAAAACGCTAAATTTTTCTGTAAAATTCAGGAAGTGGTGGATTACTACAATCAAACCAGCCTAGTAGGAGATGAAGAATACTTAGCCCTTCTGTTTTTTTCCTGTGTTTAAGTCGCGTAGTAGGTAAAACAAACGTAGCGATGCCTCGTTTAAAATTTTCACGTACTCGGCGTTTCCATGCCACGGAAATCCGATTTCCTAACGGTATTGATTTCGCTTTGTTTAATAATCTGCGCATTTATTTGAGAGCACGCTGCGTACCCAAACGATTTTGTTTGAAATGCTGCAAAAAAAGAGTTAAATAAAAAAAACTTCAAAGCGTACCTTCTGTAAAATAAGTACTTAAATTTTCAGGTCACTTTCATCTTCCAGTTTACTTTAAAACTAGAGAAATTGTTTGTACATATTCTAAATAAGCTGTTAAAGCTGGCCTTAATTTAACGGTACTACTGTAGATATAACAGTAGTAGCACTTTAATTTCAAGAAAACAACAGGTTGAAAACTGATTAATATATATTTTTTCAACTATAGTGTTTGAACCAGGTTGTGATTATGAATAGTGTATGTACTCGATTGGCATCATCATTATCTACCTTTTCCTAGTAAATCAAAATAAAACCCAGCTTAAATTATTTCAGTGGTTGACAGCAAACCACGATTCGCCAATTTCATGTTAAGTCTTAAAAGTTTAGCTGAACTTAGGAACCATTACAAAGACCTTCTTATTGCTTAATATTCATCAAGTTACTAGCGCAATGTCTCTTGACCTAGAACGCTACTGAAAACACAGAATAATATTTTTTTTTTTCGTTTAAAAAAAATTAATCGTAACAATATATTATTCCCGAAAATCCATAATGTGACTTGAATAAGATGACGACTGAGAAACTTTATCCGTATACACCCGCCCCTCGAAGAAACTCTGTTTGATTAGCGCGAGTTTGAAGTAACGACGCAAATAAATTACAAAATGATTTAATGTAGCGTGGTCTTAAAGATTCGAAGTAGTGCTATTTATTTTACGTTTATTTTTATTTCTGTGCGCGCACAGTGGCAACAGCACTTGTGTAGCATTATATACAAAACAACGAATTATTAATGTCATGAAATCAACAAACAATATTTGGCTCTTTCCTTAATAGCTGTTCGCTTCCTTCATTGCGTATTTATCTCCGACGACGCCAGTGTGTTTAGCCAACGTTTATTTTACGCCATCCGCATGTTAGCACTATCTTTGGAGTGTAAATCTAGAAGCTTTCAGTGCTAGTTTACCACGTTAGTAGTACGATGCGCAAGTGGAAAATTAGCAATAGTAAATCTTGGAAGACATGAATTTAGTAAATAATAGAGTCGAGAATTACTTTAACAGGTTAATGATATTTCTAATAGGTATTATAAAACGTTAAGACTATGCTTTTTAATTAATTTTGAATTTAAATGTATCTCAGAAATGTTAGCGCCTTCTTAGGAATGCTAGTCCCAAGCCCTATTAGGTAAATAAAGTAGTACGTAATTTTTTTAAAATTAAATTTTAGATTGTTTAATCTCAAAATGTTATTCTACATTATTTATTTAAAGGTACATCAAAAGTATTAAGACATAATTGGTACTTTAACTTTTTAGTCAAGAGACTACACTAATTTAGTCAGCAGGCACACTCACATAATCGGAAAACAATTTTTTTATTGACATACTCTCTTATGGGAAAAAAGTATTTGATTAGCGTTCGGTTTTCGTGGAACGAATTAAAGCATAATTTCGAGGGGCATTAAATATGTACGTAGTAAACACGAAATCACTGTAAACATCTTTCAACTGTAGGAGCACAACCTTTTTGCCTTGGAAAAAATTCCTCATGGAGTCCTTGCAGTTGGTGCTGCCAGTGATGAGATTTGTGGCGTTAATCCGATTTTTTTTTAAATTCGTGCGAGGTCTTTGAGCCAGCTGTACATAATCGGACCCGACAGCCAGAACTGTGGAGCTCTGATAAGCAACGCTGCCACCCGCCACAGCACATTAGCGTAAAAAAAAAAAAAAAAAAAAAATTAAAGTTACTTGTCTTCGTTGAAGAGACTTTTCAGTTACCTGTCACCATTTAAAATGTGGCAACAAAAAAAATTACATTCGCTTTAATTCTGAACTTTTGTTCTAATGAAATAAAACAAATTGATGCTTTTATTTGTTACGTCCTTCAAATTAGTTGCATGTAAGAATAAAAAATTAAAATAAAAGTGCTAAACCCGACATTAAACTTTTAATGAAACTCATTCTGCAAATTTTTATTTTGAGTGAACTAGAAATGTAAGTATTCATTGAAATGAAAGACATGTATATATATATATATATTTATATATATATATATATATATATAATGTACAACCCAACGAAGAGTGCAGAGACAACTAAATATCAGACCGTACAATAATTTAGTCATGAAAAAAATAATAACAAAACAGACGAACACTTTTCTTGATTTGAGTTCATGAATATTTTCATCCCGTGACAAAACAGTGCGAAACTTCAAGGAATTGTACTGAATCAATATTCCCCCGCTGGATGAATGACGTCGAAGGGAAGTGATGTTTGCTGCGGCTCGCGATTGGAGTCGGCCGTGTAGTTTCACGGAAGAGGCGGCTCGCAAGCCCCGTCTGCAGGACGACGTCGCATTGAAGACGACCCAACCCCCTTGCCGTCTGCTCGATATTCCGGGGCGGGCAGGATATCGCCAATAGCGATCTCATACATCCTCGGTGTCCGGCGAGGGCGCCTATACATACTCCACTTGCCGCGGCCGGAGGGGCCGTTCCCCGCTAGATAGCATCGGGCGCCATCCCTAGATTGCAAGCGGAGAGTGGGGGAGGTTTGATCCGGGGGGTGGGGGAGAGAGAGAGATCGCACCCTGACGTGGGAACAGCCCGTGGGAGGAAGAGGGATGGAAGGGTTGGAGGAGGAGGAGGAGTTCGAACCTTCTCCCCCCCCCTCCTCCTCCCCCTGGCAGGAGGAATTTGACTAACGCGCGTCGGAAGGAAGGGAAGACAGGGTTCGCAGTTCCTGAATCGGGATATCGCGAATAAAGGGAGCGGCGATAACGCCCGCCAGGAAGAGCCGTTCCCCGGGTCACGATTGCATATTTGCGAGTTCCTGGTTTCGAGGCGGGCGAACGGGTGGTGTGGAGAAGGAGGTGGAGGGTGGGGAGGGGAGAAGATGCCACGTGACTGCGGCTCGTGGCTGAACGTCACCAGATTAGTGTTGTAGCCATAAAATGGTTTATCTTTTTGAGTTGGTGTTTTATTTGGGTGGCGGAGGAAATTCTGTAACAATTGATAGGCCTACTCCCACCTCAAACCATAAATCCCAGCAGTGACCATTTATTGTATTTAAAATTTTTAACTGTACTTTGCCGTCTTAAAAATAAATACATATAGTATTGTGGTTTGTAATAATACTTTATGTTGTATATATGGACCCGATTTAACAACAGCATGTCATCTATTCAGCCGTTTATTTTTTTAAAATGAAGACTGCGTAGCTGTTGGGTCGTCATTAACCTATGCCGCTCTTGGAGACGGCGTATCGGTTTACCGGCTCTCGGAGCCTATGTCCAAAACCGGGACTCTAATCCCAACTTTAGGGAATGTGAAAGATCCTGTATGCTCTCTGTATTCAACCCCAGGGGGTGCATGTACCGGAGAGCTAGACTAGTACGGTCCCGGTATAGATCCTCAGGAGGGGGGGGGGGGGGGCTGAATTGTATCCCCTCGGTTAGGGTACCTTTCATACTTTTTGCGGCGGTAGTGTAGCTGGGTAGAAACTGGAAAGGTACCCTTTCCGATTTATTAAAATGTTTCGGTTTTAATGCAAATATGCACTGGAAAGGTATCCCCTCGGAAAGGGCACCTTTCAGTATTTTCTGTACAGTGACACAGAATAAAATAAACTGGAAAGGTACCCATTCAAAATTTTGCTTTTTCATAGTCCTATCAAAATCATAACTTAAGAATTAAGTAAATATTTTTTTTTATATTTCATTTGAAGTAGTTTTGAACCATGTCGTAAGTAACGGTTCATAGGTTAAGATCATAAGCAATATAAAATAATACCTACTTTAAAATATTGTGGACGGTTGGTTGGGTTAGTATAGCTACATTCAAAATACTATGAAATCATGTGATACCTTTCCAGTGCATATTTGCATTAAAACCGAAACATTTTAAGAAGTCGGAAAGGGTACCTTTCCAGTTTAAACCCAGCTACACTACCGCCACCAAAAGTATGAAAGGTGCCCTTTCCGAGGGGATACAATTCTATCGTCCCGATCCTTAGAACAATGCCCCGCGTGATGACGGAGACGTCTTGTGGAACTCCAGCCATGCGTCTCGGCGCACGGCGCTGGCTTTATGCATCGCCGACTTAATATAGGTTGTTCGAGACATGAATAAGCATAAACCACCGAAGGCGAAATTCATCAAATTTCGGGAAGACGAATTACAGTGTGGCGGACCTAGAATGCCAATCGTCAGCCCTGGATAAACTTACAGTAAACTTTCACGGTGAATGGACGGAACTCTAGTATGCGGAAATTTCTGTAATATTGCTCTGGTGAAATTCAAAGCACGTTTTATGGCAGCTGATGAATATTTTATAAAATAATAATGTGTTTAATGCTAGACTGTTAATACTCATTGAGAACTGCGTTTGCTTGCAGAGTTACGTTTCCGGTTGACGGTAAATTCAAGGTGAAGAATGTATGGAATTTTTTTTTTTTTATGGAAATGCTCGTGGTTTTAATTTTATGAAAGAGCACGGAATAGTAAATGGGGCAAACGTATAGGTGGATGGACACAGACATTCGCGATGATGGATAATGACCAAATGAACAGTTGTGTAGAGCGTTCCGACGTAATTAAATTTTTAATTTATGGTAGGGCATCTTTTAATAATCTCGTTTTATTATCCTCTTTTATGTGAAAGACGGTTAAGTTTGTTTGATATTTTATTACTTGGAATAGAGTGCACAAAATAATAGCATTTTATACGTTTATGTACTTATCATGTACTTATTTATTTTTACGTACTGGTGCGGCGAGATAATGAGGAACCTCGGTATAATGAATATATTGTTCAATGCATGTGAAATTTTATGTTTTTTTCATTTTATGAGTAGTATTATAGTTTAATTAGTGAATGCTCTGCTTAATAGTACGACACTTTTTCCGTGACAGCCATGATCGGAACAAAAATGTAGTTCAGTTTAATAAATTTTCGAAATACGGTAAATTTCAGATGGTATCATTTTATTATGATTAATCCCCATTTTTTAATTATTAACATGAATGAGAATTCTGCGAATGATGATTGTTTGGATAACCTAGGTAGCCTACTCTTTCAAAACATGCTCAGGATTCGCGGAACTGAGTGTTGGTAGGTTTGTTTCGATCAGCTGAGTGTATGACCCTCTTGGTAGCGTGCGTGTGGGGAATTAGTCAACCTTGGCCTTAAAGTTGGAGGTCAAGGTCGTGGCACATTAAAAAATATATAATAAAATATTTCGTGGCAAGTGTGCATTCCGAATTGAACCAAGAGATTTCCTGTCGGTGACGCTCTTCGCCACTGAAGACGAAAAGCCCCGTGGATGCCCGTGGAATGGCCCGTGTCTGATCCTCTTGGCGAGGGAAATCTCACGTGTGAAGTTGGCACCGGTGGTACGTGAAGCATTGCACAAACAAAAAAATAACAAACGCCCAGTCATAAATATCGAGGGCGGCGCATATGGCTCGGAGCTGGTCTGTTCTGCGCGCACAACGCGCCAAAGCGCATTCATTGTTCCGGTCCGAAGCGAGGCATGACCCCGATGTCGCCATTGTTTGCGGCTCACGCGAGGAAAAGGATAACCGTCTGTTTTTTTATTATTATTCCCACAAAACCAGTGACAAAGGACACACTTTTGAATTGTTAAATTCGAAAATATCAAAGTATGCAGGCGTATGCCGTCCGCACTCGTTTATTTCCTCATAGTTGAATCATATATAGAAGGAAACAATTGCTGGCACTAATCTCACGTTGACATAAAGAAGAAACTGCTATAACAATTTTTTCTTCAAAAAAGCTTTCAAACTAAAAGATGAATGATTCCTGGCAAAAGGTTAGATTGTAAATAGAAGAAGAAAAAAACACATTACAGCCGATTTCTCATATTGATCTAGCGAATCAGAAAAAAAAATTAAGGTAGGCTGTGTTGGAACTCTGTGCGCCAGTTTATAACGTGAATAAGTCGTGTTAATTAATGTTCAAAACTAGGCGGAGCGACGCCCGCCATCTTAGCTTTCTTCCTCCCCCTGCGGAGTCTTATCCGTTCGTCACTGACGAGGGGCGCATACTTGGAATAGTCACAAGCGATTCTTTCTTCTGACCGTCGTTTACTGCAATTACGATTGTATAAAACTCGCTAAATGCTGGACATTGTAATTCGTTAACACTGTTATTCGTAACTTCGTCTCACAGCTGTTTAATCGTAAAAGTTTTTTTTAAAAAATAACTTTGAAAACGTAGTTTCTCTGCAAAAAAAAAAATTATTTTATTTGAATAAAATTCTCAAAGAAGATCTAGTCATCGGGAACCGAACGTTCGATAATCTTGCCTATTAGGTACTCGTTGTGACCTGTAAATATACCGAAAATGATTATAATGGAGCATGCGCAAACCAATTCCTTGCCTATTTTCATGCGCAATTAGAATATACTAAGCCCAATATATATTTTATAACGTTTCAAAAACGATCCAACAATCGTTACATTGCACTTTTGAAAAGAGCAGCCTATTTTTTAACACGTATTCCCATCAAAACAAATACGAGCGAGTTTCTCAGTAGTCGCCAGTGATGTAATAACATCCAACCTAGGTAACGAGCAAAATATTGGGTCCTCGTTTTATAATATACTTATAATACGAAACTCGGACACAATTTTTTTTCTTAAAATTCTTCTAAATAATGCTGAGCGTAATAAATAAACGAAAATGTGTTTTCAACAACATTGAACGCGCCTGCCGCTAGAATTCAAATCCGAAGCTGCTACGCCAACTATAGAATCATTCCATTTGCAGACCGAAATGTTATTCTGTGTACTGAAAAAGACTTGAACAGCTAATACACGTAGTACTATAAAGTTTACCTTTGACTTTGTGAATTTTCGTTCGCGCCATCCGACATACTGTAGGTAGCAGCACCGTCTGTTGCACATGAGCGTTCGTTTTAATTCCGTTGCATTCACGAAATTACTCCCAACTAAATACCGAGCTAGGAGCATAAAAAAAATATATATAATGCTTTAGGTGAACGAGTATTTTCTTGTGTCGCCACTGGAAAGGGTGTGGTATAGGAGGGAGGGGACCCCTTTTCAGCGGGAGTCATTGTTCAACACCGCGGAAACATGCAGAGGCGTCTCTGCTTGCAGGGGAGCCGGGCGGAGCCGGAGGGGGGGGGGGGGGGGTCCAGTGGTATGGGGCATAAATGCGCGTAAGAACATGAAATAACTTCGTTATCTTCCACCCCCATTCCTCGCCTCTTCTTTGCTCTGCGCAGACCTCGCAAACTCCCGGCGCCCTCGGAAACATAACTGACTTATGAATAGTAATGCGCTCTTTAGTTTCGAATTCAGCTTCATAAGCGGCAACCCCTCCCCCCCCCCCCTTTCTTCTTCCCCAGGGCGCGCGCCCCCAGCAGTTTAGAAAAGGGGGGGGGGGGGGGGTGAGATAAAGTCCGCCGGTCTTGCACGGAAGGAAAGGGAGGAAAAGGGTAAGCGAGTGCGTGGCGTGGAGGGGAAAGGCGCGAAAACTGTGGGAGGAAAGGGAAGGGACGAGAAGTTTACGCCAGCAACGCCGGACAAAACTTTTCTCCAAATCTGCCGCGCGCAGTGCCTCGCTCCGCTGATGAGCTCTCGTCGCAGCTTAGAAAAAAAAAAAAAAAACCTTCCTCCCTCCTTACCGACCAAACCTTCCCCGAAGGGTAAAAAAAAATTAGAAATAAACCTTAGTACTTTTTTTTTAAAGGAGCCCTTCGGGGTGGTAATAGTTTAATTAGCGAGCAAAACGGCGTGAGGGTAAAGCGGAAGAGGAAGAAATAATTAAAAGATTATCACGGAACCAGACATTGCACACACACACTTTCATAATCACGTGCACAGGAAAAATTAATTCCGAGGGCTTAAGATTAGGAACAGCTAACATTATTGCCGTGATCTTCCTGCTTCACCAACGCTTATAGTGGCCTGATTTTTTTTTTCCTTCTTAAAATTAGTAGGAACAGATTAAATACTTGGATGTATGGATGTTTTAAATTTTGTTTGCATGAAAAATATCGATACACCAAAACCATCAATAATAATGCAGACTAACATTTAATTCAAGGTTTTGAACACAGACCGATATTAAAACCCAAATGATCAGTATAAGAACTTAAAAGGGTTAAAAATTATTATATACATTTTTCTGTGCAAATGGTTTTAATGTAGTGTATTATGTCACACACATATCGACTAAAATATTATTCACTTGCCTGTGTATTATATAAATACACACACACACATATAGACTATACATACTGTTTTTAAGTGATTCATCCGATTTTACAAGACTACAGTACGTACATGAATGAAGACTGAATCTTCGGTTGGGTATTAGCTTACGAATATTAATAACCAATCTTAAATTATTTTTCACAAAAGTTCAGCTTATTAACCACCGTACGATGTCATGCGTCTAAAAGCTACAAACGGTAATCGAACATGTCCCATACTCTTGCGAGAATTTCAGCTGTCACTGCAGCCACTGCTGTCAAAATGCATCGTCACAGTTATCCCAAAGTTGATGGAAGGGAAGGCATGGTGTCAAATGTTATAATTATTATATTGACAGATATGAGTAGAAGGATTAACATTTTGATAATATCTTGAAAAGCACCCCACGCTTTTTTTTAAATAACATACTTTATTTTTATTTTACACTATTTTTAATTCAAATTTATTAAAATTTATTTTCAATATTTAGTTAGATTTTCTATAGAAGCGTGTTTTTTAGTTTTTTTTAACTATTATTTATTTTCTACTTTTTAGATTGGTTTATTTATAAAAACGTGTTTTTTTTTAATTTTTTAAACTGTTATTTGTTCTAATCTACTATTAATTCCGTGATAACTATAAGGAACTGTAATTATTTTCCAAATTATTAATGTGTACAGTTGTAATGATAGTCAGTGAAGCGTTCCACATTTACGTAACAGGAATTTTGGGAAGGATAAGGATTGGGAAAGGATGAGGAAAGTACCTTCTCAATGAGAGTGTATAGAATATGTGAGAAAAATTCGGATAGCCCGGACTGGGATTCGAACCCAGAACCTTCCAATGACATGTCAGCTGCTCTACCATCGGGCGCTCGATGTACGATAAATATGGAACAAAGCGCCCCACGCTTTTTTCACAATAATATTAGTATTTTTCATTCATTATTGTTTTAAGCTTATTTTAAAAATTATTTTTCACTTTTGAGTTATAATAGGATTGGCGAAGTCCCAGACGAATTACAGTTGGATTTACGGCACCAATCCCAAACTTTGTTAAAATGAAAACAAAAATATTTTTATTTTTAAGCCGTGGACAGGATTAGAACCCACGACCGGTGAATCAGCAGGTTACCGTCATCGAAGACCCGCGCCTTAATCCGCTCGGCCAACAAACCAACTGTCGAGGATGTATTGTAATAATACTAATACCCTGAGTGCTCGAGCTGGAAAGTAGGTAGACGGTACGCATGCGCACTGCACGGTGGTCTCACTTGCTCTCACACAGAGGCTGGGTGAAGAAATTATTTAATCCTGTCGATCCTAATCAGGATAATGAAATAAGCTTATTAAATAAGTGTATCGTCACCGGTCCTCGATAAGTTTACGAAGTTTAGATTAAATCTGTCCGTTTTAAGTGCGTCAAAATCGAGTGTAAAGGAGTCGGTTACAAACATACAGGTGAAGCTAATATAAAGCGTGTAAAAAGTTAACTTTTCTGTGGCTTTAAAACCAAATAAATAAATTGTTTATATTCCATGCTTCAAAGCACACGCATATTTTAACTAAACACACTTTTAATATCTAACATTTATTTCAAAATAACTTTACCATCGACAGTGCAAGCTCTTACATATATTTTTCACTAGTCTATATTTCTATATAATAATTGTACAGCGGGATTGTAAGTTTGTTTGCAGGAAAGTAACTAAAAAAATTGCCAGACTAGTTATACAAATTATATTTCACTGTTATGAAATTACATAATTCATGCTGAACGAACAACATAAGAACACATAAATTTGTTCGTTACCGAGGTTAGATGTTACTGCACGTACTGCACGTGTTAATGACACACGAAACTACATTAAACACGTGGAATAACATCATGTCAGTGTTAAGAAGACTGCAAGTATCCGCTCTACCACTCTGGTTCTGGGGTAGAGCGCCTGCCTTGTGACTTGTAGGACCCGGGTTCGCGCCCCGGCTCCTCCAAGGCGGATTGCCCAGACAAAATGGTGGCATTTTTCTGGTATGAATACAATCCCTTGCAACAAGTCAGGCTACCAAAAGAAACGGTGGGTGGAACAGAAAAAAACCTTCCAGGTGGCTTCCAAATGGGGAGCCCGTTCCTTTTCTTGGGCTCCCCATGCGGTGGCCATTCCGGGGGTTTCTCCGGGGGAACGGAGTTTTGCAAAAATATTTTTGTAGTGTGTTAGTTTTTAGTATATGTAGCATTATCATTCCAACATGTTATAAATAAACATTAAAAAAATGTTGCTTTTGTACAAAAATATATTAAGTGTGCATCAGTCAGTGAGTGGTTGTGTGTTCAACAATTTATCGGTATATCTTTTCTTGAAGTATTTTTGACGGATAAGATAAATTATAGTCAGAAACCTTTATTTGTAGTATTTTAGCAGTTTTTGACAAACTTATTTCTGTAAAACCACATAGTTTTCAATCAGGAATATCGTCTTTAACACACGCTTATATAGGTGTGTGTACCAGTATAAATCCAGATGTAAATAAAATATTCTATTTATTTCAATATGAGCAAAGCCTTTGATACTTTCCAACATACTCTTATGATTAAAAAATTGTCCATTTTAGGCCTCGTCAAGCAATGCGTGGTATATATGTTTTAATTATCTTACAAATAGGCGCTTTGCAGTCAAATTTGCAAATGCAATTTCATGGTATTAGGTGTTCCGCAAAGTAGTAGTTTATCTCAACTACTCTTTAATATTTAATAAATGATATTCCAACTGTAATCAGAATTGGCCAAGAAAAGATTCTAAAGAAAAAAATATTTATAATTGGGAAATATGTTTGTGAAACTATTCAGCAAGATATTTCAGCTGTCCGGATCTGATTTTCAAGTTAACAAACGTCTCTGCATTACGATAGCATTTATTGTATAACCTTTAGTCAGAAAAATTATTTAATTAATCAGAATTATCACATAGTAAGTAATGACATTAAACGTGGTGTCTTCTTTTAAGACCTTCGAGTTATATTGGATGCCAAGCTTTTTTTCACCAACTTGTAAGTACATAATACTATTAGCAACACATGAATATCTAGAGTTCTTATTAAATTTAAAACTTTCTCTGCATCAAAAGATTTTAATTAGAAAAGAATTGAAAGTATGCAGAAAAAGTTTTTAAATTTATATTTGAATATTTCAGGTATTTAAATTTCCAATATGCTACATTACTATATAACCTATTTGCATTTTATATTTATTAGACGTTCGATCAGTGATGCACTTTCATCATAAACATTTTATTTTCATTTTTGTTGGTTCAGACATAATGACTGTTTGGATTAAGAATTCCAACTCGCAATTACAGAATTAGTGACACTTTTAAAACCATTAGTAATGATTTATATAATTATAACTATATATATATATAACTTGGTTAAACTTTTGTAATCTACATATTTATTTTGTATACACCATTTTAGTTTCTGTTTAAGATTTTTGTGAAAACCAAAGTAACCAAATGGTTAACTGAACTTTATCAATCTTTATCTATCTGTGTGTTGTGTTGTTTCGTGTTTTGTCGCATTGACGTGTATCAGTGTTTATCTTATGTTAATGTGTTTTTGTTGTTATTTTATGTCATAATTCGTTTCAATTAGATCTGACTGTTTTAATGAAGCAGGATAATATGCTACGCACAGTGATATTTTTTTTAATATAAAAAATACGTAAATTTTAGTAGAGATTATTCTTGAAAGACTGCAAGCCTGTGCAAAGCCCATCAACATTCGAAATGTACGAGTCTATGTCTCCCCTAGAGCGCCTGTGCTGCTTGCCCTCTACCAACAAACTACACTACACAAAATATTTCCCTCTCATTTCAGCATCTTAAAAACACATTTTGTAGAATTTAAATAATTTATTATAGACATTTAAAACCTTAACATCTTAGTTTTTTGTGTTCAGTCACAGAAAACATTTCATAAGAAAATCCTTGAATATTTGCATTGGATTTGCACTCATTAAATAATGATCTACAATTAATTCAATTATTCCAGTGAGCAAACATTTAAATCCTATGAAGCTAGTTACATTACAATTTTACGAGTAAGGCCGTATTCCTCATTCCGTAGAATGTATTAGAAATTTTGGCAGAATGGAATACTAGGTACCACATGTATTTTTTTTAATCGTCGTAATAAGAATAGAGTGCTACCTATATAACATTTTTGGAAACATTTCTTTCTTCTCGTCCGCGATCTGGATATGATTTGTTATTGCAACAATTAAAGTTGACCTGAGAAACAGCTAGAGGGTTGACAGCGCTACCTACCGAGTATTCTATACACTACTTCGAGGACAATGCTGCTGTACTCATTCCATGGATACTGTACGAAAATATGGCAGAATTCTGTCTCGTCCTTTGGACTTAGTGCAGATTTCCGTTATGGTACTTTTCCGCCTTTATCGAAGAGGCCAGGCGGAATACTGTCATTATGGTAGTCTTCCGTCGTCCCACTAACGCGTGAGGAAATAGAAAGAGAGAACAAACGGTTTCGTCTCACTCGCACTGTCTAGTCATGACGGGGAGGCCCGAGAATAGCCGAAGACCCTTCGTTTGTGTTTAGTTCACACGTACGCTTGCACGCACACTAGCCCCACTTTTACAATTACGCTTTACTATATTCCCTCCAAGATGGACCTGATAACGTTTTTTATGTATTTTTTAATTCTCCACAACTTTTGTTTGAAATTTTTTTCGCTTAAACGCCTAGATTCTGAGAAAAACTGAGTCAAACCAATTTTATGCTTTTTTTCTCCAAAAACATCACGTCCGATTTCAAAAAAATAATACCATTCGATTCAGCGTCCTCGAATTACCCTTATATCAAGTTTTCAGGTCTGCTGGTAAAAAGTGCTTACACTGCCTCTTGTTTACTGGCCTAACGAAAGGGGAGAGGCAGAAAGAGCGCAGATAAATGCTACTGAAATCTCGTAAAGCTGCTTGTTTTTGTCTACTACTCATTTCTCGTAACGGCTAACGATTTACGCTATCATATTTATATTATTTTATTTACAGTAACAATTTATTTATTCGTATAGAAAAAGAGTTATTGATTTGTGCAAATAACTTTATAAGAATCATTCATTTTTATGTAAACAGTGTGATTGAAACTGTAAATAATTTGTCTCTGTCCAAACCTAAGAAGCAAGAAGTTTCACTTCTGTGACACGTGATCTCCACTCTCACACATATTTTAAAATTTATGGGAGCTTTTTAGAGGTTTAATGCATAGCAATAACTTTAATTTGCCGCAACTGTCAGTTAAAAGTTGGAGTATTGAGAATGTGGATTACAAACAAACTGGGATCTGCCATAAGAAAGCATTTTTTAAATGTTAAGTGTTTATTTAAATCAATAAAATTCGTTCGCTATACATTTTAATTTTCATGCGCGTGTCATTCTTTCGAATGCGATTTTTAATCAAGTAATGATTTTAATCTAACAAAGGTAGAGTCCGAATCGGGGTCACCGATTTGTGTAGAGTTTGACAGATATTTCTTCAGTGATTAAGGATGTAGTCTTGAAATCTGCCGTCTGAAGTTCGATACCTACTAGTATGGTTATATATTTCGTGTTTTTTTACTTCTAGTGACATTAAACTATTAATTACAGAATTTATATATATTATAACAGTTAAATATAAGGTGAGGTTTTGAATAAAATAAACATTTACAAAAATTATAGTAAGTGATTATCTATTCTGTGTTTTTATTTACTATTAGAAGTAAGTTATGTACATACTCAATATGTTTTTTTTTTTTCCTTTTTCCAATAAAATAACACGTTTTTATGATAAATCAATTCAGACACGTAGCGAAACGCCGTACACAACTTTAGAGACTGTTACAAACTATACGAAAAAAATATAGTAATAACTGACTGCAGGGGATTTTCAACAGCTGCCAGAGCCATGTGCTCTGAACGCACGAAAGAGAATAAAAAAAAAGTATCAAATGGGGATATAACTACAACATAACGTTGCTAAACGTTTGTTTAACGTTGCTGTTGAACGACAAAAGTTAAAATCATAAATCCCGCGCTACTGTAAATACAATTCGAAAATATATATAAACAGGAATTGTTTTCAATGATACAATAATTAACCAAATTACGGTAAACTTTACTAATTTAAATAGTTTATTTTTAAATATATTTATATGTTTAAATATATTTAATTTTTGTAATTATTTATTTCATATTGCGAGGGAAAAAAATATTGTAAAAAGATTTTTACGAGCTGGTATCGAATCCAAGCCAGCTGATTTTAGGCCGTGAATTTGGCCACCGCGCCTCGCCACTGACTTAACTATGATAAAAACAAAAAAAAATTATTTTTAACTCTAATTTTAAAATCTTTAAAGATATTTTTCACTCTTCCTAGGGCCCACTCAGGCGCGAGGTATTTTAGGACGTGGAAAGAGACACCTACCGCCTTTAACTCTAATTTTTCCTGGTATTGTAGCTTGCCTTTTTTTTTTAACCGGGCCGTTAGGTTGGTATAAAAACGGAAAAAATAACTTGAAAGTTTTAAGCCGTAACCTTCATTACAGCCAGGCGTAATACAAGAGCGAGGCATTATCTCTCACAACTTCCACTCAGCTGACAAATGCGAGAAAAAAAATTGGTACAGATTAGGCATTTACCAAGCACCCCAAAGAATGAAATATATATATATATATATTAATCTTGGGGGAAAAAAGTTCAAATATTGAGATGGAATTAGGAATGATATCATATTTTATACGAAACTCTCATTTAACATGCGTGGGATTTAACCTACAGAAGTTACCTACGGATAGGATGTTTGCATGATTTGGCCTGTTTGCACGCAATAAGCAAACCATTTAAAATGTACAGAAAGTTTTCCATAAAAAATAGTTATGACGTTTACGTTTATCAACCACATTTGACAATCACGGGGCCCCCAAATGTAAGGTGGAATTCCAGGGGAAAAGGAGTCTGGATGCCCTGGATCAACCATGAGATTTGAAAGAGGTGTAACGCAAGTGTCTCGAGTCCTTTCAAAAATATTTACCAGGCGCTTTATATTTTTAACTCTAATTTTAAAATCTTTAAAGATATTTTTCACTCTTCCTAGGGCCCACTCAGGCGCGAGGTATTTTAGGACGTGGAAAGAGACACCTACCGCCTTTAACTCTAATTTTTCCTGGTATTGTAGCTTGCCTTTTTTTTTTAACCGGGCCGTTAGGTTGGTATAAAAACGGAAAAAATAACTTGAAAGTTTTAAGCCGTAACCTTCATTACAGCCAGGCGTAATACAAGAGCGAGGCATTATCTCTCACAACTTCCACTCAGCTGACAAATGCGAGAAAAAAAATTGGTACAGATTAGGCATTTACCAAGCACCCCAAAGAATGAAATATATATATATATATATATTAATCTTGGGGGAAAAAAGTTCAAATATTGAGATGGAATTAGGAATGATATCATATTTTATACGAAACTCTCATTTAACATGCGTGGGATTTAACCTACAGAAGTTACCTACGGATAGGATGTTTGCATGATTTGGCCTGTTTGCACGCAATAAGCAAACCATTTAAAATGTACAGAAAGTTTTCCATAAAAAATAGTTATGACGTTTACGTTTATCAACCACATTTGACAATCACGGGGCCCCCAAATGTAAGGTGGAATTCCAGGGGAAAAGGAGTCTGGATGCCCTGGATCAACCATGAGATTTGAAAGAGGTGTAACGCAAGTGTCTCGAGTCCTTTCAAAAATATTTACCAGGCGCTTTATACCAAAAAACCTATTCTTAAAGCACGTTTCCACTGTCAAGAAAAAATAGAATTTAAGAAAGAAATAAAGGAAAAAAAAAACTACCAATTGGCCCTCAACGCCTTCTTAAAAGCTATTTCATGAGCAAACACCACTGTTCAAATTACGTGGTTTTTTTTCTGAAGATATGCACACTGTGTGTGTGCCCGAAACGTTAGCAAAAATTCAGGAAGGAACCAACTGCGGCCTGCAGAGAGGACACATCCTATCATCTGCCGAGATTGAGTTCGGGAAACTACAGGGAAAATCGAAAAGAGCATGACGGGGCCGGGATTCGAATACCGTCCTTCCAGATCACGAGTCAAACATTTATTCCTTGCGCCACCGCGCTTGGTTTGCGTAACACCTCCAAGACGTCTAAGCGAACTTCTTTTTTTTCAGTTGGGAAAGCAATAAATAACATTTGAAAAAAATCAGGCAATGAACTAAACCAGCTATAACACCGCGTAGGTGCTAAAATCTGTGCGTCGTGTAACGTGTCTTAAATCTGACACTTTTCGAAAGTGGTTCCAATATTTAACGGATCCTTCTCCCATTGTCGTTCAGTCAACAAACAAATGTGTAATAGTGTAATAATGTGGTTGTCATTGTTCGCAAACAAACAAACATAATTTCATTCAGTGTCTGTTTGAATATATGTATAGTAATTCGGTGGAGCCTGTTATTTTTTTCCTTCAGCTAATAGTTGCAGTGTTTGCATAGTAGAAACAGTTATTAATGTTTTTGACGTGACGTCTAATAAAACGACGAACGCCGGCTGCACGCACGAAAAAGTGTCCCGTTAAGCACATTGTCCCGTTACGCTCATTGTACGCTTGCGCCGCATCTATCTCTCTTCCACTCGATTGGAACAACCATCGATTTGACTGTTTCGAGGCACATTAAACTTGAAACACTCCCATTCGTTTCCTACTATTCCTATCATCGTCCTATCCTTAACAGAATAACACAGATTGGAAGAAGTTAAATAGCAAACACGTATAAAAGTTAAAGTTAGAATAAACTCTTCGTTGAAGTAATAAACATATTTGAATTAATGAGTGCAAATAAAAGTTAATTTATCAATTAAATTATAGATTTCTTTTCACTCCTTTGTATCCATACAAAATAGTGATAATTCAATAAAAATGATTCAATTACATTCATAAAAGTATGCAATCATTTCATCAACGTTTTGTTATGACGTTGTCACGTTAAACTATCGTCCGTAAACCGACTTTACAAACAACCAATTTTTTTTTATAACGACGGAGATTCTAATGCATAATTACTCAGGTGACATCAACGTTCCGTCTCCTGACGGTTCCCAACTCTGTGACATGTCATCATGTGCAGCTCTGCGAGTGACGGCCGGTTCACAGGGTGCCGCCGGTACTCGGGAGACAAGGTCACGTGACGCGGACTGTACCTCCGCCAGGCCAAAGGGGCGCGGCGCGTGAAGTCCAGCGGCGCGCGAGACCGCCGGCAGTTAGGGTGGGCTTGTGAGCTGTGAGCTGCGGGCAGGGATGGAGGGGGTGGAGGGGGTGGGAGGGAGAGTGGACTCATGCGTGCGTCGTGTAACCTCCTCCACCCCTCCTCCGACCACTCCTCCAACCCCTCCTACACGGCAGCACCGCGGGTCGCCGCACACACACCCGCGGCTAACGATGCTGGATGAGACTGGCGTGGACTCACGCGCCACTCTGCCGCAGGCACTCCCCCCCCCCCCTCTTTCACCAACCCCCCCACCATTCCCCGCCAAAAACAAAACATTGCCTCTCCGCGGAAACACGCAACACCTACTCTACACCAAGTATTTACGGCGCAAACCTTTGTTCCGTTAGCGAACATAAAGAAGGAAAAAAAAAAAAACACTCTTCACATTCGCACACACACTTTTTGCACCCTGACGTATTTTGCCTGATCATAGACAAATAATTTACCCAATCCATTCTCGAAATAATGTTGCGTTCGTTACCCATGACCACGGTTCGTTCCAAAAATGGTTTAAGTGAACTTTAGACACTGTTAGGGAATTTATTTTCTTTAACCACGTGCAAAATTAATTAGTAAGGAAAATTAATTTTGACGGTAGTGCATTAAATCAAATCAAACTACCAACGCGAGAGCCAGGACGTAGACATATTTTAATTGATCCCGTGTTCCATCTGTCGAAACGGCAAAACACCTCATGTAAGTGTGCCTATATCAGAATAAGTGTGAATATTTATCATTAACACCACATGTATTTTATATCCACTTCTGAAAATACTCATCTAGGTGACCAATATCTACTACATTACAGAAGTGCAAAGCCTTTTTCAAAAAAAAACATGTAACCAGTCGCTAAGTTAAAATTACACAAATAAAGTTGTTTGAAGAAACCCCGTCTAGATAAGGGCGTATTTGTGTTAACGATGAGGGATGATAATTACGAAGCTCGCTGGTGCTTCTAACCCGATAGTGTCTGAACCAGCGCGCAGTTTTCTCGTATAGGACAGCTATGAAATATGAGCTGTAGATATCCATGACATTAGATGGCGGGGAAATGAAAATTCTTTACTGGGCGTTTATTGCCTAAAAATTATTCTTTAAGCACGCGTTTTAGCTATTTTTACCCACCAAAATATACTGTTTCAAAAATAAATACGGACACAGAACTACACATTCACCCTTAGCGTATTCTTGACTGATATTCGTGAACAGGGACGCACCACAACGCCGAACGTACAATAACGCCGAATGCCAAATTGACTACAACGCCGACAGCTAGAAAACTGCTGTGTACCACAACGCCGAATTACCACAACGCCGAAATACATTAACCCCGAAAAATGTAATTGCAGGACTGCCACAAAGGTTAGGTAAGGTAAGGTTAGCACACAAATTCATTCAGTTGTTTTTCATTTTGCTCCTGTGGCCCCCCTCCCCGCAGAAACATTTTTCGGCGTTGTGGTACACAGCAGTTTTCTAGCTGTCGGCGTTGCGGTCAATTTGGCATTCGGCGTTATGGTATTCGGCGTTATTGTACGTTCGGCGTTGTGGTACTTCGGCGTTATGGTAACGACATTTCGTGAACAAACACTACCGGATATCTTGAGCGGTTTTCATATCGCGTTGTTATTTCTGAATCTCTGCACACAGTACGTGCGCCCATGTTTAGGCGTTGTTAAGTGGTCTTAAGCTACGGCCACACATGGCGCCATTCTTGCTATGTTCGCGATGTTCGCTACGCGAATAATATAAAGCCAGCTGCGTCTCAGGTGTCATTGGCCATGTAAAGCTGTGTTCGCTATGTTCGCTATGTTGGCTATGTTGGCGACGTCACGTCGTCAAGTGTTTGGATCTCGGCTATTTTTCTAAAACGTCGCTGACTTCGCGCATGCGCAGTTAAACAAAAAACAGCTGTTTTCGCGTGGAACTGTGATGTACTTTTGCATTTGCTTTTTATGAATTTTAATTTCTCTCAGTATTGTGATTTAAATAGTAAAGTCGACGAAAATGTTAATTGAAAGATTACAAAAATACCCACGTTTACGGAACAGATCGTGGAAGAATATAGATGGCAGGATATGCAGGACAATGCCTGGGATTTGACTCCAAGGGAATGCTATCAAACTGAGTTGAATTTATCCTGAAATCATCCTTAAATTTGGTTTCGTCCTCACTAGCAACTGCTTCATCAAATGATGAAATTCTTCAAATTCTTTAGTTTTTAAATCAAATTCATGAACCCATTTTTTTTTACGTTCACATACTGTGAGGGCCAACAGAATTTTATCATCGTCGGAATCATCACTGGAATCACACGGCATGCGTCTCTCCGACGTCGCGAACTGGACCATCATGTCTGGCCGCCTGGCGCAGCGAACATAGCGAACATAGCGAACATAGCGAACATAGCGAACATAGCGTAGCTTACTGCGTGGCCTCGGCTTCAGCTTCTGCCTAAGGCTCAGAATAGTACCTTAAAGAAGCAGTCCCGGGCAGCCATTGCTGGCTGTAACCGGGCTATTATCACAAGCCATCGCGGGCCCCAGGGCCGATGCCATGTGGCCCTTAACATCCAGAGTTCAAATGTGCATGTAGCTAGAGTAGTTTTTAAGGTTTGTTAAAAAGGATAATGTGTTTGCTTTAAACAGTTGTTAAATTTAATGCAAGGGATGGTTGTTTGAATGAGTATGTATTACGTTTTACAGCTATTGAATTACTATTGAGGTTTTTAGTAAGTTGAAATTAGAGTATATATTTTTCCGAAGTATGGTTCAAGTGAGGGGTTTTGAGTTTAGGTTATCTGCGCAGAGAGGCGTATGCGCTGATTCGCACAACCGGCGATACCCGCGCCATCCGCCCCATCCACCTCCTCTTCCTCCGACAGAAGCACGAGGAACAACAAACCAAGACCGTGGAGAGAGAGAGAGAGAGAGAGAGAGAGAGAGCGTGAAGGCTGTAGGCGTGTCAAAGACGGCGGGAAATCTCGCCGACGACTGACGTACTGCTGTCGGCACCCGCTTACGTCGAGATGTTTAGCTTTGGGGGCTCTCCTTCATATTTCTATCTTCTTTTTTTTCTTTCTTTTCCTTCCCGCCCATTCTGACTGATTGTCCTCGCCCTTGTCGCTTTCGGGAAAAAGGGGGTTGGGGAGGGGGAGGGAGAAGAAAGAAACTCCTGTTGCGCTCCCGTCATGATGCGCCCCAAACGACCCTTTTTCACCCCGCTCCGCGCCGCCATTTTTTCCCCCGCGAGGCTGAACAGCGAACAGCATGAACAGCAGGCGGCGCGCGCCTTTCCGAAGCAGACAAGGCGGTCGCAGTGTTCGGTTTGTTTGTCGTACTCTCTCTCTCTGGGCGACAGTCAGAAAAGGCTCCGAAGTCAGCTTCCAGGCCACGGGCCGATGTGCGGGGTATGTTCCAACAGAGATTTCCCACGGGAACCGGTCGAGATTTCCCGCGCCCGAAAATATTTATGTTGCGAGGATGTTAGCTAGCGTCGAGGCTGACCATCCTACGGGAAAAGGGGGGGGGGGTGGGGGGGGGGGCGATGCAAGTATCACCCATCCTTCTATTACCGCTAAACGGTAATCCTATTATAGGAGCGGGGCCTCTCTCTCTATCTCTCTCGGAGGGTTCTGCGCGATCCCAAAAGCCCCGTCCAAGATGCCACTGTCCTTGTAGCTTCTGATTTGAGTCGGGGATTCTGACGACGGCAACTTCGAAGGGCTGCGGGACCTCTTCAGGGCGGGGATGAGAGGTATAGGAACGGGACCGATGACCAGCGAGGGCAGTGAAGTGAAGAGGGTGAAGCGGGCAAGCAGCGACGGTGATCGCGTGTGAAGGTTGGAACGGGGACGGTGCATCCGGGACGGTGTTGTGTGCGAGGGTGCTGTTACAACTTAGAAACACATAACTTAGAAACACATGACTTAGAAACACATGACTTAGAAACACATGACTTAGAAACACATGACTTAGAAATGCATAAATTAGAGATGCATAACTTAGAAATGCATAAATTAGAAACACACAAGATAGAATATTCTAAGTTATGCCTGTTCTAAGTTGTGTGTTTCAAAGTTATGATAGTTCTAAGTTGTGTGTTTCAAAGTTATGATAGTTCTAAGTTGTGTGTTTCAAAGTTATGATAGTTCTAAGTTGTGTGCTTCTAAGTTATGACAGTTCTAAGTTGTGTGCTTCTATGTTATGACTTTCGACGTTTCTAGGTTGTGTGGTTCTGCATTATGTGTTTTTATGTTAAGTGTTTCTAAGTTATTACAGTTCTAAGTTGTGTGTTTCTAAGTTATGGTTGTTCTAACCTATGACAGTTATAAGTTACGTGTATTTTTTTGAGGTTTCTAAGTTATGACTGTTCTAGGTTGTGTGTTTCTAAGTTAATGTGTGGTTCCGTTGTGTGCGCGGCGGCACGTGCCAACGGACGAACAGTAAAGAAAGCCACTGCAGAGCCGATCTCGAGCGGGGAGCGTTAAAAGTGACCAAAAAGTGCGACATATACGATGCATGTTCGTTGTTTAGACGCTTGCAGTATTCTCTAGCGGCGGGCGCTACAACTAACACAACTTAACGATATCACGTATTACACCCTTCACTTACATGTGCGTGACTTTCCGATATCTCCGTACTACTACTATTTGTATCACAACTATCTACAACTACCACATTAATATTACTAGTTCTTCAGATACTATTTATCCTACTACTTCTTTCATCTAAGAGCCGGTTCACCCTGCATGTAAAATAGCTTACTAAACTCAGAAATCTGAATCTGGTGTTATTTCCACAAATATGGAGTTGGAACTGTGAGAGGGATGTTTATTTTATTTGAGGTAAGTCTGAAACACCGCAAACGTAATGAAATTTCTTACATGTGTGAGTGAATATTTCGTTCAGGAATGGCTGTGTTCTATGTGGGACCCATCCGCATCTCACTCAAAATGCTAAGCTCTTTCAGTGTTTGAAATAGAAAACGTCTTTTTGAATAAAATCTTTTTAATTCTGAATTTAAAATTTTCTAGCAGATGTGCAGAAAACATTTTAATTTGGGGAACGCTTTTAAAATAGTTATTTTAATGCCATAAAAACTACCATATAAATAATAAAACAAAAAAATAGCGTTAAAAAATTAAGCTGATTAACAAAAGAAAATCAATTTGCTTTTAAAAAAGTTGGTTTGAAACAACAAAGACACCGTCTAAAATTAAAATAAAAAACTTTTTTTTTTAAATTTGTTACTGGTTTACAATCAGGAACATCCCCCCCCCCCCCCCCGACAATGTTACGAATGTCTCTGTATAAATTACAACAAAAACACAAACTTTGCAAGGGGAATTTTTTTTCTTTGTAATGTCGGTATTTTCTCCAGCTAAAAGCCATAACTTGTTCTGCTGTTTTGGCCCTACTGAACTGCATTGTCTCGTCTGTTATTCAGATTGCTGGTCCGGAGAAATATATATATATAGTCTTAGGGGTTTCACGCTGAACTAATAACGCATGGGAAGTCGTACCATAGAGAGCAGCTGAGATAACCTAAGCTTTCAGAGTTATGAGCTTTAAGTGGAAAGAAGAGGTTTTGAAGACGAGGAGGGGAAGGAAATGGTGGCACGTGAACCAAACTCGTCCTGCATACGTGCGAAGGGAGGAGGATAAAATGGGCGGTTGGTTAGAGTTCTGTGGAAGTGGGGGGAGTGCAAAGACGAACGAGCGGGATTATATCAGGAACGCGCGCAACCCCCCGTCTCACCCCCTTCCCAAACCCGTTAAGTGTCGCGGCAGGGTTGGTTGGTCGGTTGAATGATGAGTCGGAAGAACCATGGCCGAAGGGGGGGGGGGGGAGAAGGTTGTGTCTGCCCTAACCCTTCTCCCCCCTTTCACATTCACCAGCCCCCCCTCTCAGACCCGCGAGAGCCGCACAGGTGGAAATTCACTAATGCGGCGGCTTCCATTACCCCATCCTCCTCCTCCTCCAACCCACCCCCACTTCAAGAGCCCTGTCTCCCTCCCACACGGGCGGGTAATACACGCATTGAAACACGCTGTCTCGTGCGCGCTACCCGTCAGCCATTACACTCGCAGATAAGAGCGTGCGGTGTTGCAATACGTTCCTTTCAGGAACTACCCGACTGGGGGGAATTCGACACGAATACGCTTCTTCCCATCCCCCCCTCTTCCCCAACAGAGATATGCGTCGCACCGGAACAGCTCATGACGAATATCCATACCGACCTGCCAGGGATGGCGTTGAGCGATCTGTTTCTCCGCGACTGTAAAACATTCCCGCGCGTGCTACAAGGCTGGGTTGTCCTCATTTTGGAAATTTGTTAACGTTTCAAGGCCGGTCGAGGGAAACCAAAAGGGCCCCGGGGTATATAATTTAGTACGGGCCCCTCCCCAAATGTACAACTTTTTAAACCCCACAATTTTTAAGAGAAAATAATCCTAAGACTCTAAACGCTAACCTTGTAATAACTATAAACGTGATCTGCAAGTATTTCATAACTTGTAAGATTTTCCAAATAATTATATTAGCAATAGACTTGTAATTTACGTACCACTATCAGGGCCAACTCAAGAAGCAGAAATTTTTTTTTGAAAACTCAGTCGGGCATACTCGATGCCGTTGCATTGGCGATTTTGCCCCCTTCCCTCTACATTTTTTTCCCCTGGTGGTCCTGAGTGCCGGTGTTGGTAGATGGCGTCTCTTAGAGGTTTGGTTAGGTTGTTTATTCTGATCTACGTGTCAACGTCAAAAATATCATTCCACGTTCTTTGAATGGTTATTGCATTGGGGAATATTGATTCAAAATGTTATTTTGGATTTATATGCATTTCACAATTCTAAGCCAATCTAAAACAGCTAATTAACAAATGATTATGTATCTAAATTATATACAGGACTTTGGAGACTAGCCTGCCTGTTAAACATCATAAGCTCAACTTCAAAATACCTTATCAAGAATGGGTTCTGTGAAACTTTTAATTTCTATGATTTGAAAATTTATAAACCTAATAACCCAAATCACTAAATGCGTTGCTAAGAAAAAATGAAAATTTTGATGTATATTATCTGATATAAAATCTTTTAAGAAGCAACGAGCATGTAAAAGTATTTCAAATAATGGATTCTTTAGAAATGGTGGCCTTTGAAATATATATACTATTTTTTTCCGAAATAACATTAAGACCTGTTTTTCGTAACGATTAAATATTTATATTATAACACAGAGCAAACACAAACTTTTTTTATTAAATACACTTTAAAAAATAATATAATGCAATAATTTACTAATAAATTGGTTAAATATCATGGCTTTCAAGTAACGCGTACCAAGCATGCATACCTATGTATTTTTTTGAAAATACTAAGAATATTTATTGACCTACCTATATAAATTTTACAAAAGCACGGATTTTTCTATTCCCAGCGAGGGTTTACGTTCGTTCCCGCAGTAAAAGCCAAGTAAAGCGAAATGCCGCATGGTGCGTCACGTCCCGCAGTTAAATGTAGCGTGACTAAAGTTATCTGTCGAACCAAAGCTGCATAGTTGAGTTCCGGCGACGACCACAAAAGGAAACATTCTCTCGGTCTACATAAATATTTATTCGCCGCACATCAGGTTTACAGAGGCGAAGGTAAGATGAAAAGGCAGAGGGAGAGAGAGATAGAGAGAGGGCGTTAGCAGGAAGGGAAACACAAAAAAAAAATTAAAAAAAAGAATAACGGAACGAGTGTTATTTTCATGTCCAGTGCACCTGCAAAGCGCGCTGTCGATCACTATTCAGGTTTGAACAATGGCGTTCAATTTCCCCGTTCACCACCCTCCCCAATAATCCTTCATTGTCCGTTCCTATCTAACGAGTTTTCCGCCACCTTCTGTTTTCCTCGCGTACCTATGCATCCATGACCTTCCCTTTATTCCTTCTGTCCCTACATTCCCATACGGGCCCCCGCACATATACTGTGAAAAAAAAAGTGTTATTTTCCAGCTACGAAGGTGGTTTATTTCTACTGGTAAGTATGGTTAATTACGAAAGTACTTTTAAAAAATGTATTTTTTTACACGCAATTAGACAAGCTTGAAAAATATACCATAAAACCATTGACTTTGTTTTTACACTGAACTTGTTACTTTACATGTTTGGTAGTGTATGATTACTTATTAGTCATAGCCAAAATTTCTCCTCCATTTTTGGAGTGAAATGACACTGACTCTAGTTAACCATTTCTTTCGCATTGGCTGTTAACAGCTGGCACTAAAGCAGGTGACACTAGCGCCCCTGGAAGCTGATTTTGGGAACTAAAAGATTGCATGTGGAACGAAATTGACGGGAAAGAATGAGTAGCCATTCTAGCGGGTCAGCCACCCGCCATGTCGACCATGGAAGAGAGGAATCCTATTTTCGACTCATACACCAACTGCTGCCTCTTCCCTACGAATTCGTTAGAACGTTCAATACAGCCCTTAAACCGAGGCCACACAGAAAGCTACGCTATGTTCGCTATGTTCGCTATGTTCGCTTCGCCAGCTGGCCAGGCTGGATGGTCCAGTTCGCAAGTCGGAGAGACGCATGCCGTGGGATTACAGTGACGATTCCGACGATTCCGATAATTATAACATTCTGTTGGCCCTCACAGAATGTAAACTTAAAAAGAAATGGGTTCATGAATTTGATTTAATAACAAAAGAATTTGAAGAATTTCATCATTTGATGAAGCAGTCACATGTGAGTACTAAAACAAATTTCACGATAAATTCAACTCAGTTTGATAGCATTCCTTAGGAATCAAATCCCAGGCATTGTCCTGCATATCCTGCTTTCTGTATCCTTCCATCGATTTGTTCCTTAAACATGGATATTTTCGTAATCTTTCAATTAATTTTTCCGTCAACTTGACTTTTTAAAGCACAATACTGAGAGAAATTAAACTTCATAAAAAGCAAATGCAGAAGTACAGCACAATGCCGCGCGAAAAAAATAATTTTTTTAGTTTCTCTGCGCATGCGCGAAGTCAGCGACGTTTTTAAAAATAGCCAAGAACCAAACTCCTGGCGACGCGACGTCGCGAACATAGCCAACACAGCTTTGCGTGGCCAGTGACACCTGAGACGCAGCTGGCTATATTTTACTCGCGTAGCGAACATCGCGAACATCGCGAACATAGCGAGCATAGTGCCAGTAGCTTTACTGGCGCTTCGTGCTTAACAATCACGACAATCGTAATACGTTTCTAACTCAGTATGATTTGGATACACTTTGCCTGTCAGTGTATCGAGTGCAAGGAAATCTTTCAGAATCTGCATTCAACTTGTAGAATCATGGCAAAAAAAACACGAATGGGAGAGAAAAGTTTATATGCCCCCCCCCCTTTTTTTTTTGTTAATTGTAGGGCCATGTCTTTTTCGCGAAAAGATTTCGAGACAAGCTGAGAGTAAAAACACTGTAGCATCGTCTGTGTTTCGTGATTGGAAGATTTTCTTTCAGATACAGTTCTACTGTTAGAACACCAATCCCAATAGTTCAGTGCGGAAGCAAGCGCATTCTGATTGGCCCGGTGAAATAAGGGTATATCTTCGTTTGCAGACGGCCACCAATTGCAAGGAAGAAACTGATGGCGCAGGCATACCGTATTGCAGTCTAAGGGCGTCAGATCTTTTCGCAGAAAATGCCTGCCTTTAGTTATTTGTCCCCGTGATATACAAAACGTTTTGCTAAAGGTAAGTCAACTATAGCCATGGAGTTTACTGACCAGGCTGTACTTGGCTAGAATGTTTTCTAAACAGAACTTCTATCATAACTCTATTTTTAACCTTCAAAATTGAATTATTTGAATTACTAGTGTCTGTAGGTAATTTAAACCATTAATAAAGTAACTTTTAAAACAAAACCGCATGTGTTAGTAAAACTTAAACTGAGTACCATTTCAACATTGCATACGCCAATTACATTATTTAAATAAAATTTAGTTACTTTTGAATAACATAATCATACAGTATATGAGTGTCCCCTCCACAGCCAATAATTGACCAGAAATGGAAATGCTAGTGCGGACATCTGGGCAGACAGATGCATTCAACGTACACATTCAACAAACGCGCGCCTTTGAAGAAACTTGAATTGCAATTGAAATGAATTTTAAATTGAATGTTAAAAACGAAAAAGCACGAGTGTGGAGATAGCTTAAGTAGAAGCTACAGTGGATTGCGGACTATTTTGGTGAAAAATATTTTTGTGATAGATCATTATTTTTAGTCATACTGTGTTTTTCCATCTCATTGTACACGCAGACTCAATATTTTTTGTCTTGAGTAATTCACCGGAAAATTAATTTTTGCCACGTCACAAATACTTATTTTCGCAAAAATTTAAGTTGCAGTGTTTTGCAAACTCCATTGACTCAAATATGTTTACAATAGATTGTATTTAGACATGGTCTTGTTTTTTGGGAAGAGGCACATTATCGTGCTACTTTTTTCATCCGTTATCTCCGGCGTTACCATCAACAACTCGTTTTAACTCCGTAAACACAAGGAGTATCCTTAGGCTGTGTTTTACCCTTCCAAGTTTTAAATTTAGACTGTTGTATTTATCGACGGTCGTTTGTGGCGTGAACGAAATAATCGGGAAGGGAAAACTTCCTTCGGATGTTGCGCCCAATCAAAATTCGGGAGAAATATCGTGCGAACCATGTCACAGTGATAACACATAGGTAGGGACCGGAAAAATTTGCGGGTTCAATGATCTCTAGGATGAACTTTATAGTTCTACGTACACTCGGTCAAATGTCACCCTCTCATTGGCTGCTGTCTTGTGAAGGTGTCCCAATGTAGCGTCCTGTGATTCGACACAGCTTCGGTTGATTGTTTCTCACTGGCCCAGAGTCGTCCAGGTGAGTTGTGAGCCAATAGCAGAGGCAGCATTGTGGTATAACCATTTGAATTTCAGGCTGTCGTGAAATGAATCCGCGAATTTTTCCGGTCTCTACACATAGGTAAATTAAGTTGTTTTTATCAAGACACTGGAAAATTAAAAAACACACATGGATTATTTATCTTGAATGGAAGCTAAATTAACAATTAATTATTTTTTTTATTTTCATGTTTTGTAAACCGCAAGGCCATTAAAGACATAAACACGTAACTTCGCAAATAATGTATCAGTTGTTTTTATGAAGAAAAATATAATTGCCAACATTTTTATGGATTAATTTCAAAATTAATTGGAAGACTAAAATCACGATTTCTGGACCGGAATTAGAATATTGTTCTTACTAAATAAGATTACTGTGTTTTAGCATCTTACTACTACATTATTACATGGATCCGTAAAGGAAAATTATGTTTGTATCACACATCAGTTACGAAGAAAATATATCACTGACTTTAATGCTAGGCGCATAACAAACGAGATGATCATTATTTGCTTTGGTGGATGAATAAGTAAAAATTATTTAAAATAGCATTCTGTTACAATTTTGTTTAAAAAATAAAAAAAAGAGCTTTAGTTGAATAAAGTATCAATATTAAAATGTAATATACTTCCTTGTAAAATTATTGGTAAATATAGCAAAGTTTTATTTCAAGTTAATTTTATATGATTATGCATGTAGTTATTTTTCGTATAGAAAAATAAAACAAAAAGTTTTGACATTCGTAATGAAACTATTAATGTTTCAAGTTAAATAATACTAATTCTTTTATTTAAAACTGTGAGAGTTTTGAGCTATGTGAATGGTGCATTATTATAGATTATTTTTTAAATGGTTTGTTTGTTACTAATTTTTCACCACAAAAATTTAGCGGTTCCCCTTTACCGACTTGTTATTGAAAATAAAATTGTTTCGTTTGACGGTTTCGTTGATTTTGACATATTTGTGACGTTGTAGAAAAGAGATGTAAATTTACTGCCGTGCCTCGCACGGGAATCATTCACTAACCCTTTTCGCCTAAGGCCAGCGCGCATTCAACTCCGTTACGGAAGTCGGATACTACGCACTCTTGCATTTGGTACAAAAATTGTTATAAAAATTGTCCTTTCTGAAAATGAAACTATTTTGTTGTTGTTTTCGTGTTGGAATCTACGTCACCGAAGGAGAACGCTCTCGGCGCTGAGGGGTCGAGCGATTTCGGACGCGCAAGCGATCTCGTAACGAATGTCGTAAGGAATATCGTAACGAATATCGATCCGATAGCCACGAGCTTCACATGGCCACGCGACACGTCAAGAGCAATGATTAAAATTTTCATAATATATTTAAACATATTGCAAAGTAACTTGATGCTCTAACGCTCTTGATCGTTTTTTTTTTCACCTTGTAGTAGATACTCATAATTGGAAAAAAAAAAAAAAAAGCACAATTTTACTCAGTATTCTGAATGTTCAATCAACATATAACAAAGCTCTTTTCACGTATTAATTTTTTTTATTTGTGCTTGTCAAAGTCAGTGGCGTACGCAAGTGGGGAGGGGGAGGGATAATATATGCGATATATCACTCCCTACCCCAAATCCTAAACAATTTAACATTTCCACCAATAAAAGGAAAGAAATTTAAAACGAATGTGGGAAAATCAGTGTTGGAGAGCTGCAAATGAGTGATCCGTGGCGTGTAGCGTCGAATTATAAATTAATTATACTAAAAAATATTTGGTAGATAATTTAATTTATAATCATTTCCCTCCCCCTTTCAACAATTGGTCAAAGTACATTATTACAAAATAACCCGTACAAAATGTATAATACTCAACTCGTGTGTCACAAAATTTTAATTTGGAAATATTATCTTTATAAAGGTGTATTCGGAGCTCATGCGAAATTTCATATCTTCCGAGAAAGCATTTAATGCTTCAAACTTAAAAAAAAAAGTTTAAAAATAGCATTTCCAAATGTTACTCATAATCAATTTCGTAAACTGCAGTTGGTATTTTTCTCCTGGTTGGGGGGAAATTCCTCGAAGCTAGAGCGGGCTTCGCTACACATCCGGTATTCATCCAACCTTTGCTTCTGTGCGCGCTTCGTAAAACAAAAAAAAAACAAAAAAAAAAGAGAGTTTACATTGAACGCATAATATTCCCTCTTCCTTTCTACTCCCCGCGCGCGCGCACCCTCCCGTGTCTTCTTCGTCTGACATTTCCTTACAAACAAACCCCGAGTTGTGGGCTATTTAAGAAGCTACGCCGAGACCGAAGGGGAGGGGGTTGTAAGGGGGGGTGAGACCGAAGTTCCAAAGTTTGGTGAAGATGGTTGGGTTGGTTGGGGGGGGGGGGGGGGGGGGGGGCATTTCCGTCCGGGTTCCACGAGCCGGGCGCTCCGTAAACATCTGAAGAAGACCTCGCGGGATCGATGCGCCGCGGGCTTCCTTGCGTCTCTCCATCTGCGCCATTGTTCGCTGGCCCGCCCACCCGGGCACACACGCGGTGCGCAGAGCTTCAGGAAAAACAACGCGATTTGAAAACTACTCGAGATATCCGAGTGGGGTCTGTTTACGAAAAGTATTTAAGAGTTCGCTGAGGACCGAAAAAGTACTTTTGATTTCGGATCAAGTTTTTAAACCGTATTTTCAGAAGAGTTAAAATGGCTAAAACGCATGTTTTCAGAGTAATTTTTTTGGCGTAAAACAACCAGTACAGATCATTGAAAGCACTTAACGGACTTGCATTACACCTTTATCTTCATTTCTCCGCCATATAACGTTACGGTTACCGCTCAAATTTCACAGTTGTCCTGTGACGACGAGAAGACTGCGCGCCAGTTCAGAGGCGACACCGCGCTAGAAGCACCAGCGAGCGTCGCGCTTATCATCCCGCCTCACTGACACACATACACCCCTGACGAGGCGGGCCCCTAAAGGGCGGCATTCCGAGACGTTCGGGCAAGGTAGCGAGTGAAGCGCTGCCCTGACGGGGGCCATGTTTCCGGGAACGCGCGTCCGAACAGAACCCTCCGTTGAGGGAAAAACCAAAATTCCGGAACCGTTTTAAAAAAAACGGTGCCCTTGCGCGAGGCTAAAAACTGGTGTCAAAAAACATTCTAGCGGACGTTTCGCAAACCAACGATACAATATTTACAAGCGAACATACTGGATATAGCAGGACAATTTAACCGCCCTTCTAATAGTCTCTATTATAATTTAAGTAGCGATTATTTCTTGTTATGCCCATTAAAGGGTGCAAAATGTATTCTGGGATAGTTCCGCTGTCAAAAATTTCATTTGGAATACCAACACGCTTGGTACGTCCCCCCGATGATCACAAACCGGAAGCCTAAGATGCACAACAAGTTCTGTCCCTGCCCTAACACGCCCGAATATTCACCTTCGGCCAACATCGGGTTTATTTATATATATTTATATTTCTCTGTTTATTTTAATGTAGCTATACTAACATAACTAACCGTCCATAGTGTTTTAAATTGTTTTAATGTAGCTAACCCAACCGACCACTTTTAATATTTGAATTCATTTTTCCTGATGCGCAAATATAAAACAAATCCCGAGGTTGGCCGAAGGTGAATATTCGGGCGTGTTCGGGCAGGGACAGAACTTGATGTACATCTTAGGCTTCTCGATTACGAACATGACTATATACGAGTTGACGCGGGTCCGCCATCTGCACGAAATCAACTAAAAAGTGAGCTCTTCGCATGAACGTAATTTGGGCAACAGATTGGCAACGGATAGGACACCAAAATCTGTTCCCTAAAAATAAGGGACTGGCCGTGTTGTCCTGCCAAGCACTGGGAATACGGTTGGGGTACAGGTGCAGCATTTTCAGCACCTAAACCCTTTATTTTTTGTGTCTTGGAATACCGGCCTTGGGAAAAGACTAGCTACGGGGCGTACAGCATCACAACGTTGAAGTGACGGTGAAAAGTTACTTGTTTTCAAAATTAAATTGAATGAGCTGTAGATTTAAGCTAGTATAATCAGTGCTTATTGGCAAAAGTTTGAGTTCAAGTAGGCTACTAATAGTTTCTTATTTCAAGACAGAAGCCGATACATTTCCTGTTAATTTTTTTGTTGTTTATATAATTTCCATTGCTTTACGAGTTATTTGTCGTTGTTCTTTTTCCTTAATTACAACTATTGCTACGTCAACTAAATCACGTACCATTGAGTTAACATCACGCCCAACGTATCCTCTCTAGGTAATCTTGTTGCTTCAATTTTTAAATGCGTTTACAAAATATAATCTTAAAATAAAAAAATGGGCAGAACTCTTTTCTGTTCCATCCTTTTCACCAAGTTATTGCAATAAGTTTTTTTTTATTTGCAATATAACACGTGAGAGCGGTTACGAGGTATTCACACAGCAAGAAATAAGAACGATGTGAAATTTATTACGTTTTTTAACGTGTGTTTGAAATATATACTTGACTAGCTGCAGTACCCGGCGTTTCCCAGGCTGAACACATGGAGATATATTATCCGCGAGTTAAAGCATAATAGATAGTGCTATATGACAGTGTGCTGGACACAGAGAAATTACACACAATTTTTGTTTGTCTATGAGCTATGATTTTCTGTTTACCCATGACGATGGGTTGTATGGTTTAGAAGTTGATGCACTGCAGCTCCATCTAGCGGAGAGTTATAGCGAAATTGATACTGCGAAAATATTCTCCATGTTAAAAAATATATATGTTTCCGAATTTTCATGGCAGTCGGTCAAACGGTATCTGAGTTTATCAACGTCGTACATACCAACATCCTATTTTATATATAGATACAAGTGATTGTTTAAAGATTAAAATACTTATTTTAAATATATTTCATTTACGCGGCTTTCAAATATAACTAATACACTAGATATTGTGACGCTAGAACCAACGGGACGCTGTGTTTTTATGCAAGGAATTTTATTCCTTTGAGTGCTATTTCCTCAAGTTTTCTTTTGTTGTTTTCATCTCCCTCGACAAAACGTCTAATGAGGAACGCCAAAGAAAGTGCAGAAAAGGCGTGAGCAAAGCAGATCCTTATTTTTCCCCCTCTCGTTATCTTAGAATTAAGTTCGCTGGAAATTTTCTCTGCTTGTGAGCTATAAGCATGAATATATTTCTTTTTCCCTCCACGAACGTAAAGATTTGTTTGTCTACCCCCTCCCTCCCCCCCCCCCCCGGCGAGACACGGCGTTTCTTCAGCACAAAGACAATGGGGGACACTTCTTAATGCGAAAATGTCCCGCAGGGCTCGGGCGAATAATGCCGCAGAATTCATGGCTTGTGTGAGCGACTAATGAGGCTACGGGACACTGAAGGGAAAGAGGAAAATCTTCAGCAAAGCGTTAGTAGAGTAGACTTCCGTGATCAACCGAATAAAGCAGCTTCTCGTGTTCTTCCGTTGGCTTCAGGCGATATTAAAAAATTAATTTTACAGTTTGTCACAGACAGTGTTGCCAAAAGCTTGATATCTCAAAATTCCTTTACTTGTCCGGCTTTCCTATATCTGATTCGATGAGTTTCCGTGACCTCCCACACACAAATTATTCCGCTTTTCACTTTGTGTTGCTTTAAGGGGAAGAGCCATTCAAATGTTTGCAAGTTTGCAAAACATTTGCAAGTTTGCAAAACATTTGCAAGTTTAACACTACTTTAGATAGATGCACGTGTTTGTATAAAATTGCTATAGATGCACCTTAACTATCAAATGTAGACTATCGAACTTTAATGTAAGCAGGCGGAAATTAGTTCTTCCCCATTTGTGTTTACAGTATAGATCCCGATGTTTCATGAAAAGGAAATTCATCTGAATTTCGTGATTAGAAAACTTGTTAGAAATTTTTGAAGCCCCTAAACGTCGTTCGAAGCCGTAATTTCTGTTCAATTTGGCTGTGACAAAAAAATAAATATTTGATGATTTCGTAGACTTATCACGGTATTCCCCGACTATTTTAATTTACATGACATTTCCCTTTTTTCCCGGTTTCCTATACCTGTAGCAACACTGACAGTCATAACTAAATTTGTTTTCTAGTTAACATAAATCCTCATAACAAACAAGTTTCCTGTAAATTTGTTTCAAACGTTTTCGTTAATTTTTTAATTTTTCATATACGTTAATATATTTAAATAATACATTTAAATCACTGTATCTTAAAATGAACTTATGTCTACAAAAAAGGGTGTGTGGCAAATCCACAGGGCAATAAATTTTTAAATATCTAAGATACTTTATTTGTAAATAAAAAAAATTTTTAATATTTACTATCGAATATATATAACTAATATTCCTGTAAATGTTTTGGCATCAAAGTGGTTTGAAAACCACTTAAAGATTTGAGATCTTTTTTCTCAAGCGACCTAAATACATATCTTCAACCTAATTTAATGAAACTTACTTACTTAGATACAAATGTTTCAGCGATGTTATATCAATGTACATAAATCCAAGCAATATATTTACTTAAGAATTTCAGTCATTTTAAACTCACCAAATGGATGTCCACTTTGCTTAGCCTCGCCAAATAACTCTAATGAGTACGTATTTGGTCATCTGTTTCCTCATCGAAGACAGTAATAAACGTACCTGTAGATAAAAAAAAAGTATTTTTAATCAGTTACAAAATAATTTTAATATTAATACACTTACCGCTAGTTTAACACGAGATAATGTAAAAATATCACATAAATTGAACAATAAGCCAGGTCACACAATACATATAGTAAAATAAAAGTATAACAAGCAAAAACTATGTTAAACCACAGAAATTTTACTTTTATAAGTCAAGCCTTACGTCTCAAAACCTTAATTACTAGCAGCAATAACACCCTTCCATACAGAATAAAAGGATAATTTATTTATCATAGTCCATTGACAGTTTGTGTGATGAGTCAGTGTTATCACAAAGAACATATTCTAACTCTCATAGACTGTGGCGAAGGTAATTTAAAAGTTACTACCCTTTACATTTTGCCTGGCCACATTGACAACGTAGTCATTTCAACCACCGAAGACTTGTTCCTCAGCTCTATCATAACGAATTGGGTTGTGGTTGTGTTAAACTCACATTTCATCATTCAATACAATTGCAGTTATACCGAATGATGAAGGAAAAGTTTAATGTTATCTGTTGGCACTGATATATCTCGCTGATTGATTTATGATAGTTAGGATACGAATTGCTGCAGTAAAAATACATTTTACTTCCAAAGAATCGCTTGGTCCCTTGGTCGTCCAATAGTTACGAACAAATGGAAACGTCATCTTTTTCACGCAGAAAAAAGGTTTTAAAGAATGTGACGAGGAGATATTCATTACATTTCCGCTATTTTATTGTATTCTTTTATACTATTACTCCAGGTAATATTATTATTTCATTTCATCGTGGACAGTTGTGGTGTTTGTCTTCAATGAGTAGAGACCTGCAAAGTTCGCGGATTCATTTCGTGATATGCTACAATTCAAATAATTATACCTTAGCGCTGCTTCTACCACTGGTCCACTGTTAATCTGGATTAATGAGGGCCAATTAGAGACCCTCGCTCAAAGAAGTGTCGAATCACAGGCACTCAGTCGAGACGACTCACAAGTCAGCAGCCAATGGACAGGTGGCATTTGCCCGAGCGTGTGGAGTGTAGTAGAGTCCATCCTGGAGGTCATCATTGAACCCGCGAATTTTGCAGGTCTCTATCAGTGAGAGGTGTTCGTACCGCGATCCCCCGTTGGTGTTCCGTTTAATCGCGATCCGATTGCAGAGGGATTTGGCGACGACCCAGGCCACGCGCCCTATAACACCTCCGTCGACGACTGCGACGCAACGAGTCTGTTTTTGCCGGCGGATAGCTCTGACGTCACGCGTGTCAGCCGGGCACTTTTCCCGACGTGCGTTCCCGTTCCTCTTGCGTTCGTTATTCCACGCATAAGTTGTGTGAAGGGTGGGGGGGGGGGGAGAGGCTGAGCCACCGGTGTTACGTATGGTGATTGCCGCAGTCCCTATGGCCAGGGCGAAAAGGAGGAGGGGGGGGGAATGGATAGAAATGGCTCATTTGCACGAGCCCCTCTCCTGGTCAAAGGCCAGCGCGTGAATTATGCAGAAGTGCCCGCCACCTGCAGTACCCCGGCGAGTACCTTTACTCTCTCTCTCTCTCTCTCTCTTGCTCTCTCTCTCTCTTGCTCTCTTTCTATCCTTCTCTTTCACTTCCTCTCACGCTGATTGCAAAGTTATCTCGGCCAGGAATCTTTTTTATTTTACTTACTAAGTTTCGCGAAGGGGAGGAGGTAGTCTAACCATTGGGTGTACGGAGAAATGAAAACGAAATACAAGACTGCCCGAAGTTGTCCAAGAGGCGAAGTAGAGCAAGGAGTGATAAACCAAACTGGTAGCTGTTTGTTTGTTTGTAAAGCCTTGGAGATATGACGTAATATGAAATGCTTAGCTGTAAAAAAATAGGCCGTTCATAACCAGTAGTTATTTGGAAAAGTGTATGGGAGGACACTCGGGGAGATAGGAAAGAGTTAAATCCATACGCCCTTTCGCTCAAGCTGACGTTCTCAATAACAACATTAGATTTATTTCAGCGCATGAACAATTTGATCTGTTCACAACTAAAAGCAATGTCTGGGAACCCAGAAATTTAACCTGCTTTGATTAAGAGGCAAGCATTCCGACTATTTAAATGCACGTTATAATATTTTCTGGCAATTGACTTGCATTTCTGACCTATTTTCGAGTACTCTCTGACAACACTAAATTGGTAACAAAATAAAATTCAGTTCAGTTTCGACGGAAACGAAAGTGTCTTCTCACTGACAAACGGCAGGACTTTGAAACTTTGCCTTCAGGTAAGGCTAACCCACAAAATACCCGAGTGAAATTCTTCGAGTAAATCTACGCAGTCTGAGCCACACGAGGGGAGAAAAAAAGAGAGAGTGTGAGAGAGAGATGGCGAAAGAAAAAAAATAATACTAAATAAGGAAGCTAGGCCGTCGCACGAAGAATCGAGCGGTGGCAACCCCGGGTTGTGTTATTTATGCTTCGTTTCCTCTCTCCTCTCACTAACTTCCTACTTGCCTCCCTCCCGGGTCACTCCAGCCATCTCTTCATCCCTGGCGGTACAGTAAATAACAATTACTATTATCTACCCAGCAGCGCCGCTGGGTAGGGAAGATGGGAAGAGTGGACGGGCAGGGCCGAGGGGAGGGGATGCGGGTTGCCGGTATGGCCGTGGTGGGGGTGATTACACATGAAATATAGGCCTCGAGGGAGCACGGAGAGGGGAGGGGGGGGAGTGGTAGGGGCGGGGCCTCCGACTAACCCGCACTCTGCATTACCGACGCCGATACCGCCAGCTAGCGGCGAGGTCGAGTACTAACTGCGCTTGAACCCTGGCGACAGGCGTACCACGGGATGCCATCACGTGCCGTCGTCGTCGCTGATCGATGCGTGTCGGAACACGCGCGCTGATAGAACCGAGAAGCCTAAGATGTACATCAAGTTCTGTCCCTGCCCGAACACGCCCGAATATTCACCTTCGGCCGACCTCGGGATTTGTTTTATTTTTGCGCAGGAAAAATTAATTCAAATATTAAAAGTGGTCGGTTAGGTTAGCTACATTAAAACACTTTAAAACACTATGGACGGTTAGTTAGGTTAGTACAGCTACATTAAAATAAACAGAATAAATATATATAAATAAACCCGAGGTTGGCCGAAGGTGATTATTCGGGCGTGTTCAGGCAGGGACAAAACTTGATGTACATCTTAGGCTTCCCGATATAACCGGCCTTCGTGTGTAACATCTTAGCTCTCGGCACACGGCATTCGGTAGGAGTAATTTCACGAATGGAACGGAAATGCGTAACCACTGTACTGCCATCTGCGGCGAATGGCTGTGAGCAAATTAAAAAAAAATCAAAGGGAAACTTTATAGTTTTAACTATTTAATCAATTTTAATAAGATGGTGAGTATTATAATAAAGTTACTTTTTTTTGAAAATCAGGTCCAAAACCGGGATTTTTAATTTTGTCGAATTTTTTTTTATTTTTCGCTTTTATCGGGCCCCTCTCATTATATATTTTTTAATTTATGTCTGTCAACCAAATGATTAAATAGTCGACGTAGCTGCTCCGGCAGCAAATTATAGCGGCGAATAGGGAAACTGTATGTGTTTTGCGTCCAGATATGTACCTAATTGAAAATACTATTTCGTAATATTTATCACGCTTGGCCGTATTTTAAAGAATCCTACTTTAAATTTCATGTCCGAGTTTCGTATTTTAAGTGTATTTCCAACGTGAGAACATATGTAATTGCGACTTACCTAGGTTAGATGTATACACATCTCTGGCGAGTACTAAAAGACTGGCTCACAATTTTTTATTTTCACTTCAAAAGTATTATTTCGGTTTCTTGTCCTTACTATTGAGTTGGGGATTCTCCTGTCAGTTAATCACGATTAGCTCTCTTGTATTCGTTGTCGCTTGGATCACAAGTTTTCTCACTAAGGTATTTACTGTACGATGTTTTCGAGCTATGAAAGGTTATCACAACTATTATAATTTGCGTGACGTTTTATCGCTATTATTTAATTCTACGGAAATATCTGTCAAAAAAACATGAGATGAATGATGATATGGAAGAGCACTAGTGTTATAACCCTCAAATAATAGTAGCTACCAAATGAGAATGAAATTAAATAGCCGTGCCTTTAGAGTTTTCAATAGTCCCGTGACGATTGGTAAAAATTCTACGGTCACTTCGTACAGTCACTTAAAAACTATTAAAGTGATGGTTTTTATTTGCGCATGTATAATTTGGTAGCCTATTCTGTGAACACCGAACTTATTTTGATCACTCAAGCAATGCCAATTTTAAAATAATTTTCACCTCAGGTTCTACATGTTATTCAGTTATTTATTGTTAGTTATTTGTATTTTTAAAAATAAAATGTTAGAAGATTAAGCCTCAGTTATTCCAAATGAAAATTAACTAAAAAAATTGTATGTTACTTGTGCAAGATTGCAACATTTGATTTATTTACTTAGTAAACTGATTATATTTCTTTTGTGAAGACCCACGTTTTAAAATTAACAATTTGTAACTTAATATACATTTGCCTAACTCTTTAGTCTAAGGAAAGTTTTGTTAATTCTATTATATATATATATATATATATATATATATATATATATATATATATATATATATAAGAACATTTGTGAGATTTTTTTTTTTTTTAGCAATGTATAAGAAGCACTGACACTAATTATATTCGCTTACTTTTTTTTGATTGTTCATTTTCCAGTCTGTGGCTTGCGGGGTGGCTTGTGGTGCTACTACACCCCCTTCCCCCTCCTTGCCGTATGCCGAGAGCTAAGTAAGATGTTACTCATAAAAATATAGACAGCTGAGAAAATAATACTTGCAAATAATAATTATATACCTATGTGTTTTTAAATCTTATAATTTATGATTTGTATTGACTACTGGTCCATATAATTAAAAAACATTTTTAAAAAAATACGATCTGGTTTAGTAACGTCTGAGAAACTCTTTATCTAACAATTGCATTTCTCACTCCAAATCTCCATCGCATTTAGTTTCCCCAGTCTTGGGAATAGCACTAAACTGAAATCTTCACTTTTCATTTCATTATTAACCATTTTGAAATTTGCACCGTCAGAGTCTTCTTATTTCAGAATCTGCAGCAGTACACAGGCTCACCCTCACATATTTGTTAGCTTGCATTTATTTTTTTCAAGCCGACTCTGGGTTTGTGCCCCTTAGCCAGGTACGTCATGATGGCATCTTTCTTCCCCTTACCCCTCCAAGATAAAAAGAACCGTTTCCATCATAATTATTCGCTAGAGCGTGACCCCCTTTCCATGGTGACCCTAGCCGTAAACACCCTCCTCCACATCCTCCCCAGCCAGTCCCAGTGCGCTTCAAGTGCCAGCACGCGAGTCAACCTAGGGTTTGGAAATACGCGCCCGGGTAAAAATCCGAGTAGAGAAGTAATGCGAAAATTTGTTTTTAGAGTTAGGTACAGTTTATTTCATGTAAATTTACAAATATCTGTACTTTTACATTGTAACTTCAGTTCCATTTACAAAACAAAAATCAATATAGCCTAATATAGTGGTTTTATTAGACATTGACCTCGAAAGCCAGCAATCAACTTTATTATAGATACTGTTCCCGAGGTTTCGGAAGCCCCTACCCTCAGCTGAGGAAACTTCCTTGTTCGAAATCTCTCCCGGATCCAAGTTTGATATTAAAGTTACTAAACTGCAGTGTAGCACGGCGAAAGATGGCGTTAACACCGTATTTCTCGTGCAAATAACCTGGATTTCTGAAGTATCCCAACCGTGGCGGTTGACAGCGCTGACGACCCCGAGATATGCGCGCGGCCCTTCCCCCTTCTTCCTCAAAACCATCCCCGAAAACACGTTCGGAGCCATAAATATGCCAATTAGCCGCCTCCGCGCCAAGGATTTCTTATTCGCCCGCGCGGGGCTAATCCCTCTCTCTCCCCCGGAACCCAAATTTACGCCGGGAAAATTTTGTCTACAACCCCTTCCATCCTTCCTCCTCCTTCACCACCCGCTCTATCCAACCCTTCCTTCATTCCTCCACGCTCTACCCCGAATTTTCGCAGGGTTAGTCGAGTTTAGTTTCGTGTTTTGGCGCGACCTCCACTCGGTTCGCTGCGAGATTTCAGGCGCGCCCCGGAATTTGCATCACAAATGCTGGTTTCGGTCGGCGGATGGGCGAGAAGTCTGGAGCTGGTCGGTGACGAGGTCGTTGCGATGGAATATGACTGGGGTGGGTTGGGGAGGGGGAGGAGGGGGTTTGGTAGTTGAAGCCTTTTGCGGTGCCGTTTGGGAGCTCATGCGTGCTGCGCTTCCACCGAGAGCGTTAAGCACAGGCTTCCGCGAACCATGCTGGGGGGGGGGGGGGGGGGGAAGTGTATATATGGGTGGAGGGGAGGGGAGGGGAGGTGAGCCTGGGATGAGGAAGGCCGTAACCAGCGCCAGAGTGAGGGCGGCAAAGGTATGAAAATCCGGCGAAATATTTCCCTCTTAACGGCTGAAATGACCGCAAAGCTTCCCATTTCGCCATCAACCCACTCCCTCCCTCCCCCCCCCCCCTTGCCACCCTTTTGGCCAAATAATTCCACGCAATCCCGTATTTTTATTTTTATTTTTTATTTTATTCTTCCCGGGCCCACAGTGACCACTCACTTCCTATTAGTGATAAAGCAAAATGCGATGCAACCCCCTCACCCCTCCCCCACCACGGTCCATCTCTCATATAAGCCTCGTTGTTCTTGCTGCAGCACATATATTTTGTGTGGCTGTAAAACAGTTCACGAGGGGTAAGATGCTTGCGTACTGAAGAAATACATGAAGAAAAAAAAGCTACTGTTATTAAAAAAATTCAAAGTGATCAATCTAAAATTTAATTGCCATTGGCGAATAAAAAAACACTTTTGAGAGAGTCTTTCAGTACAGACCAGTGATGTTTTTAACATCTAACCTCTGTAACGAGCAAATTCATGTGTTCTCACGTTGTAAATATACTTATAAAAGTAAACTCGAAAAAAAGTATTGCATGTATGCAAAAATAACCATAAAAAGTTACAATATCTCTCTTGTGGTATTACAAACAATTCCTTTGCCACTGGTTTAAAAAGGAAAATTTTGTAAAAGAAAATAATTTTTTTGTTCTGTGTGCATTTCGTTCACCACTCATCCCCACACATGCGCGACAGAGCTGCGCGCGGAACGTTCCAGTCCGCGGCTATGCCGGATGAGCGATTTTGCCCGATTATTGAACACCAACATAGTTTTAACTGGAAACCAGAAAAGGAAATACTACATGTCAAACCTAATACGCAAAGCAAACAGGCTAAAACACTGCTCTTGGATGAAAATCGCGAATGACTATAAATTCTGAGGCGAGCTAAAAATAAATTAAAATAAAACAAAAGGCTACAGCGCACATGGCGGTCAAAGTCAACATCCGGAATCAACGCGAAAAAAGAAAAAAAAAACCTGAACGCGATGGGCTAGATTGGTGCTGGACCACAGAACGTGTCATACCATAGAATGCAGTATTAATAGGGACAAGTTTTTATAGTTTTATTCATAAGTCCAAATTCGTTTTTAAAAAAATGGAAGAATTCCGTTCCTTTTTTAAAATATAAATCTGGTTTTGTAGTACTTACCCCACCAAAACAGTGGCAAAATATATATGCTGGAATTTAACGATGAAATAATGTCTATCAAATTGTCTAAAACAAATTAATTTGTGGTTTGAAGGTTATTCATAAAATGATGCACAATCAACCAAAATAAATTAATTTTTCCTGATATTTGCACTTCGGTACAATTTTTTTTGTCGGGAAATGATATTGCTTAAATTTGAACTATTAAATGATTATTTTTTTTAATTTGAATAAAGTTTTGAATAAATGCTAAATAATTATATTAAATAACTTGCTGTATGGTGTATTAACCCGCATTTCGGTGATAATCGCAACTCACCACATAACCTTTGTCTATACGTATTGAAAAAACAAAAACCTTTCTCGGTGATTATACATCCGCGGGTAGAATATTTTGAATTTTTTCTGAAGGCCGCCTTTGGACCCAGAGATGTTGACCGCAAGCTTGTGCGAATGACAATTTTTTTCCCAGCGTCAGTAAACGTGATGAGCTAGAGACCTGCAAAATTCGCGGATAGGCTAGAATTCAAACACATATACCTCTTAGATAATTTTGCTATTGGCTTACAGTTCATCTGGACGAATCTCAACCAGTTATAAACCCTCAACCAAAGAAGGGTCGAATCACAGACACACCAGCTGAGACGACTTACAAGTCGGCAGCCAATGAACTTGCGCTATTTGCCCGAGTGTACAGGGGTATGTGCAGTCCATTCTGAAGGCCATCGAAACCGCGAATTTTGCAGGTCTCTAGTGATGACGTTCACGGCGGGACGTGAAATCGTTAACTCAACCAGGGTGGAGCTCTGGGAATGACTACATTTTATATATATATAACATCAGGCGTCATGAATAATTTAGCGCGGAGGCATCACCCTATCCTTCTCTTACGAGGGGAGGGGGTGGCGGTAGTTCCGAGAAAGGTATATCCGAGTCGACGGCACCTGTCGAGTGAGAGATAGAAAGAGAGGTTTCGGGGGTGGAAGTGACGGGGTGAGTGAGCCCGAAGTGTTCTTTGGGGTGGGGGGTTGTGTGTGTGTGTGTGGGTTGTGGGGTTGGGGAGGTGGGGGAGTTGTTAGGAGGGACAGAACGTCACCCCAACTTGTCAGCTGCATGATTCCGGGTCGCAACTTTACTCTTTCTTATCCTCCTTTTTTCCGACCTCGCTGGTGAGTCGCCGAGAGTGTAACATGCCGCATATCTACATGAAAAAAAAAATGGGTTAGTGTACTTATGTACGCGCGTTATAGGTTATGCTTTTTTTTTTGGCGTAGTAAAAAACTAACTTTAAGTTCGCATGCTAATAATGAATATAAAAAATGATCGTGAAAGGACTGGGGTTGATATTGAAAATACGGTTTGTAAAGTATAAATTCAATTTAAGTTAAAACAATTTATGTAACTAACACGCGTATAAAATTAATTACTTAATAACAATAAATAAGTTGAGGTAAATATGTATTGTACGGATTAGCGCCAAAAAAATCGTACAAATATGAAATAACTTTCATTATATGCTATCTTACGTCCTCTCTTCAGAACCGCCTGCGGAGAAAAAAAAATTTCAATTACTTTAGGAGATATCGAATTTTTTAATCTTCATTTTTTGGCGATTTTTTTTAAAAAAACATTTAAAAATCCGAAAATACCTTTATTCTGTGCTCTTAAACTTCCTCTTTTCATTAAACCCGGCTGAGATAAGAAATTCCAAATACTTTTGGAGATATCGAATTTTAATTTTCATCCTGTGCACTCGTGCGGCGATAACGGTTGCTTGTTTACAAGTATCATTTTTTTTTTTTTTGCGATGTTCCCGAACGGAGAAACCTAAGATGCACATAAAGTTCTGCCATTCCCGATTACACCCGAACAATTCACCTTCGGCCAACCTCGGGTTTATTTATTAATATTTCTCTGTTTATTTTAATGTAGCTATACTAACCTAACTAACCATCCAAATGGTTTTAAAGTGTTTTAATGTAGCTAACCTATCCGACCACTTTTAATATTTCAATTCATTTTTCCTGCGCAAAAATAAATAAATCCCGAAGTTGGCCGAAGGTGAATATTCGGGTGTAATCGGGAATGGCAGAACTTTATGTGGATCTTAGGACTCTCACGTGAACGAATACATAATGTAAAAAGAAACTTACGTGAGTTTATTCTGTTCATCCGTTTTCCCGGTTTGTTAGGTCAGGTCAGCTACACTATAAATACTTTAAAACTAAACAACCATTAAAATTAATTTTATTATTTTTAATGTCTGTTCAGTTTCAAAGTATTTATAATGTAGCTGACCTGACCTAATCTACCTTTGTCCCATTTTGTTAGGTCAGGTCAGTTACATTATAAATACTTAAAACTATACAACATGTAAAATAAATTGATATTATTTTTAATTTCGGTTTATTTTGAAGTATTTATAATGTAACTAACCTTACCTAATGGAAAATTTCTGTTATTTAGACATTCACGCGCACACGGCAAAATATAAAATGGCGACGGTCAAATTATTACACACGTCTGGTATAGCAAAATAAGAACGGCCATATCTCCAAAAGTATTTGGAATTTTTTATCTCCGCAGGCGGTTCTGAAAAGAGGACGTAAGATAGCATATAATGAAAGTTATTTCATATTTGTACGATTTTTTTTGGCGCTAATCCGTACAATACATATTTACGTACAATACATATGTTTATTCTGATTATATAATTTAAATTATTTATTAATATCTACATAATTTTGTAAAATTTAAAAAATATATATACATAGGGGAACATAACCTCAGTTATATAAATAAATAATTTTAATTATATGATCCAGTAATCAATATCAATCACTGAGGTACGTATATAACTTAAAACATATATATATATAATTTTTTATTTGTATGTAGTTTTTTACATCCTGTGAAAATAATATACTTGCATGGGGCGCGCGCGTTGCAATAATTTACTATCATCATTTTTTCATGAAGCTTCTAAAGAAGTATAACTTGAAAAATGAAAATATCTCAAATTTATGGATTTTTAGGCTACTGCGAATAACCAAACACTATTCTAGTGAAAACGTTCCATATTATAAATTAAATTTTCGTTAATTTGACTTAAAATTAAATGGAATTTATAACCCGGCCTAATTATTCTCATTAAAGCCCACTTATTTCTCAGCCTAAACTTGTCAGCTTAGGTTCAAGGGAAGCATGTCGCTGACGTCACGAACGCGTCGGACGTGATTGGTTGGTTGGCTTTGTTTTTGTTTTTGTTGGCCCTCGTGCCTCTGATCGCCGAGGCGGCCAGCAGAGGCCAGCACGTGGTCGGAAGGATCGCCGCAGGATCGATAGCGAAAGGTCAGCCTGGCGTCGGTGGAGGAAATAGAACACGTGATGACAGGTTAGTCTCTCTCTCTCTCCCCCCCCCCCCCTCTCCCTCTTCACAGCTACCAATGTCCTCTCTGCGGAAAACCGTCAAGACAATCCAACACACGAGGAATGCTTTGTTTCTGCTCCAGGCCTGACAGTTTTTACTAGGTGATTTCACTTGGAGAAATTGTTTACGTGTTCGATTTATGATGTGAAAGACGTCTTAGCTTTCGGTGTACGGCATTTTACAGGAGAAATTTCGTGAACGGAACGGAAGTCGATTGGCACGGAAATGTGTGATCATTGTGCTGCCATCTGTGGAAATCCAAGAGATCTGTAAATGACGGCGGACCTACGGGGTTAATCTTTTATATATTACTTTCGTGAACATAGTAGAATTTACACCACGCATAGGCATTAAAAAAATAAAACTTAATATTTATAGACATAAAAAGAAATAATTTCAACTTAAATAAATACGTTAACGTTGAAATGCAGAGTTAGCGCAGCGTTATCTTACAATTAATTTATGTTTTAATATATATTATGAAAGTTACTATCTAGCGGGTGGGCCCAAATCTACTTTAAAAAAAAAAAACTAGGTCTTAGTCGTGGCAGTTAGGAGTTTCTCGCCCATGATAGCGACCCCGATTTAAAGAGGCAATTTCCTTCGACTACAGCAATGTTAAACTGCAATTAAAAATTTTTGTTTCTTTGTTGAAGATAGGGCCTGGTCGTTACCGAAACAGAAGTGGAAACGGGTCGGCGTCCTTTCAGCAGCCAGCCCGCGAAGACACGGTGTCGTGACGTCATGTCTCGTCGCAATATCGTCGCCCCTTAACGACCCCGCGGCTCCGCGGTAATGAATACAGCTCCAATTACGCGACAAGGCGAGAGGTTCGTGTCTGTCCTGTTCTCCCTCTTACACCCCGAACCCCCCGTCTAACCCATCCTTGGCCAGGTGCCTAGAGCGCTCGGCGCGGGAACAAAGCGCACTAGGAGGGGAGGGGCGGAAGAGAGAAGGGGTAAAGTAGGGAGGGAGGGAGGAACCCGCGCCGCCAGAGAAACAATAACCTTTAACAAATGAGCTTCAATTAGTCAGGAGCCTTCTTAACGCTCGCGGGCGTAGGTCGCGCCGGGGATCCAATTTGCATGTTAAAAAGCTTTGCAGCGGAGCCTCGGACGCAATGCGCAGGCGCGAAAGAGACAGTTTTATGCGTGAAGTGAGGGGCGTTAGGTACCGGCTGCCATGGCTCAAAACTGCGCGGTGCCTTGATTTCGGGCTTTACAAAATGAACTGCCCGTTTGCCCGGAGAGCTACAAAAAAAAAAAAGTAACAAGGCGTTTGTGAAGACACGTTGTTTTTTGGTTTATGAACATCTCGAAGTACCTCATCTCTCTGAACGTTAATGCAAATTGCTCTAAAATACAAATTTTAAGCGTAACACTAACAGTTTACAACCGTTACTTAAACGTAACATTAATGTAAGAAATATTATTTTACATTATTAAGTTCAGCCTTGAAAAGTGAAAAATTGAAAAGGAGGTAAGATTTTTATTTTAATTTTAAGCCTTTAAATTTTTATAGGCAATAATTCATTCCATTGTTGCCAGCGTAAGCCCGACTTTCATAATATTGGTAATATACGGTAGTATGAATTATGTTCATAATCTGTTCTCATTTCTTGATTTCTAGAAAAATAACACCGCAAAGCCAATATTATTAACCCCAAATTTACTAACGTTAATATTTTTATTATGTTCAAATCCCGTTTAATGTGTAGTACTGATGAATTAAATAATAAAACAAGCAGCTCTGTAATGCATATAAGTAGGTACAAGTTAAATGCCATGATGATATATTTAAAGAAGTTATTCACTTTCTCGCACCGCATTTTTGTGAGGTACTTTTGGCATTATCATTGTCAGGTTAAATACGTATCATAAATAATTAATTCGATTTTCCAAATCCTAAAATAATTCATTCGAAACAAAAATAATATTCGTAGAATTTTGAAAGTGGTTATGTGTAAGCAGTTTCTTGTATATACCAATTACGTGCCAATTTATTATTTTATATGTTTGCGTATTCGGAGATAAATTTAACCTTGATGACATTACACGTCCTATCCACTCCATTTAAGAGTAAGTATATTTTGATAAACAGAAATAAATCATGCGCGTATTTTTTTATGTAGTTTATGCCAATTTTCGTACACCCCATTTCATTTCATTTATCTAAATATTTAGAATGAATAAAATATTTCCCTTTTTAACTTCATAATGCTAAAAAAAAGTGTTCAGACCCATTAAATAATTCATAAAAAACGTTTCATCAAAGTACGTTCTTTAGTTCTCCTTGATGTCGGAACACTAAGACAAATATTAAAAAAAAATTATTAATGTTATGAATAGGGACAGGAAAAATTCGCGGTTTCAATGACTTGCGGGATGAAACTCCATAGTTCTACGTACACTCGGTCAAATGCCACCCACTCATTGGCTGCTGTCTTGTGAGACGTCCCAACGTAGCAGCCTGTGATTCGATAAAGCTTTGGTCGGGCGTTTCTCATTGGCCCAGAGTAATCCAGGTGAGTTTTGAGCCAATGGCAGAGGCAGCACTGAGGTATAACTATTTGTATTTTAGCCTATCGCGAAATGAATTCGCGAATTTTTCCTGTCTCTAGTAGTTATGAACAATGTAAATATATATTATTGTACTTTTCATAAAACCGTTCAGTGAATAAACTTGTAACACTGAACGACTTTATTATTATATATAAGCATGGAAGAAGATACATGGGGAAAGTTTCCGTGGGCCCCTTTGAGAATCTTACAGATTCGCGCCCCTACAAATATATATTAATTATTTTTCACGATATATATATCCTTCGGTGAAAACATAACGTAGATTTAAAAATAATAATTACAGAACGATTAATGGTTCTATGTAAATATATAAATAGTATAAACTTACTTCTGCTAACACAGAATTTTTCCTCCCTTTTGTGTGCATTCACCCATTTCTTCTTCTTTTTTTTGAAATGATAAATATATATTTTACAGAATATTTAGTCATTTAGTAGTGATGTTTACATCCGTGTTGCATATTTTAGTATTTTAACTACATATAGCATTCCCGATTATGCACCATTAATAGCAAAGGTTCGTGCGATACGTAAATGAAATTGACAGCGCTGGGACTTAGACCTCTAGCCACGGCCAAGGTAACGTAGCAAGGAAGCGCGTGGAGGGAGGAACCTGCACACGTTATCATCCTTCCTTCTGTCCGCCATGGACGGACCTGTATTGTTCCGCAGAACCTCTTGCCCATGTATCGCTCCGCCGAGCCTCTGCGCGCGTATTGCTCCGCCGAGACGTCGGCCGGGGCGCTTTGTATTGTTCCGCTGAACCTCTTGCCAAATGTATCGCTCCGCCGAGCCGCCGTGCCGGTACCGCTCCGCCGAGCCTCTGCGCACGTATCGCTCCGCCGAGCTGCCGTGCCGGTATCGCTCCGCCGAGCCTCTACGCGCGTGTATCGCTCCGCCGAGACGCCGCCGGGGCGCGTGTGTTGTTATGCCGTCTCTGGAGACTCTCGGCGTTTACTGGCTCCAGCGAGATCACGCGCCTCCTTCCCCCAATTCACGACGGCAATGTGGATTGCCTTCTCTTGAGGGGCGCGCCTTTACAGAAACACTACCACGATCTCGTATCTGCATCCGCAACCGGAAAACCCGCAATCAAACAATGAAGTAGCATACATGCATACATACAGTCAGAGGCGTACACAAGGAGTGTGGAGGGGGGGGGGGGGGTGGATGAAGGGGATATACCACTGACCCTCCTCCCACGAAATAAAAAAAAAATCACATCCCCAACAAAGAGGAAGGAATTCAAAAGTAAATAGCATGACATTTCAAGCTTTCGACGAGGGTCGAAAGGCTTCGGTGGTATAAAACGGAATTTTTTTTTTTTCAAAACGGCAATATTTCCTTTGAGAATGGGATTTTTTTCCTTCGAATTGTTTGAGATTTTTCGTGAACTGGAAATTGTGAGTTATTTTGGGTGAATTTTTGGTGAATTATGAAGGTCAAGGTTAAACTCATGCAAGATGGCCGTCATCAGCTCAAGCTCTACGAACCGGACACATGGCCATTAAAACATTTGTATACTGCTAACTATAATTGTACTTATGACATTGTTTAAACAATGGTGTATTCTGAATCAACGATGTGTTCATTCAAAGGATACGAAAACCAGTCCCACTCATACCTAGGTAGACTATGGTTTTTCGTTTGATTTGCGACAAAAACAATGACATCTTATCTCAATACACATAATTTAAAGCTATATAATTAATTATAATTTACTATAAATTAATTTTTTTTAAATATTTTTACTTTACGCAAGAAACATCTACTCTATTACATTTATTTTGGAGTCAGCAACTAATTTTTTAATCCATGGGTAGACAGACGTCATAATTCGTTTTAGTTAAAAATGATTTTTTTTTACCTTTTTTTAAAGTAAGTTACGTTTTTAATTGTTGAAGAATCGTTTGGTTATTTCGCCACCAAAACAATCCAATGAAACACTCATTAATTTTCTAAACGTCACAGGAGAAACAATTATCTTCTAGGTGTTCTTCAGGCCGCACAGTTGTTTTGTTTTTTTGTTTCTTTTTCCTCCTCCTCCCAATATTGCCGACAGGAAGGAGAGGACCAGGACGTACAACACTTTTTCAGGGGCTCGTAGACGCTGAATAAATAACCCGGAATTGTTTGCTTGGAATTCGTGAAGAGGAGCAAGCGGCATTCAGGAAGTGCTCGCAGCCACAAATGGCATTCATAAATTAACAATGCGCCCTTCTTCCTCCGGCCCCTGTTTACTGGAAAGGCCGAAGGCCCGATAAGTCAAGACTCACCACGCAAGATGGCGGCGGAGGGTCGACGCAAATAGCAGCCCCCGCGCATGCGCGAAGCAGCGGAATACGGAATCGCCGGAAGTAACTACTTGTTGTGACACACAGCGGAAACAGAAAAAGCGTACCCAGGGCACAAACGGAAATCTTAATTTTATTTACTTAGTTCCAATGTTTGCTAGGAACATCGTTCTTCATCCGACTCTTTACAGTCAAAGAAACCACCTTGCAAATCACTTAAAATATACTTACAATAACTTACTCAGTATTGTAAACTTACAAGAAGCTTACAATGGCGCACTTGAGTACACTCAACTTTCACTAAGTAAGATTGTAATATATATAAAGTTAAGTTCGACACTTTTAAGTTGAAGTAACAGGTTCAGTAAATATAAAACTGATTTACTAAACTTTCTTTTGGATTAGTTTTCCAGTCAGACCAAATAATAAATTTTGCCATAAAAAGAAACCACCATAACTTAACACATATATTAATTTTTATCATCAGGTTACAAAAATAATTTAATTAGAAAGAAAGCATAAACAAAGCAATACTGAAATGTGTAATAATATTTTACGTTAAAATGTAAGCTACTGTAGTGTCACAAATAAAAAGCTGTAAGGTCAAGTTATTAACGATAACGAACCAATGAAAAGTCTGAAAGTCCAATTGAAATACAGTACATGGTGCTTCCAATATCCAAGCACACCCATCAGAAATCTCATTTACGCATGTAAAGCAAACGCGATAAAGTTGATGTCAAACCACACATTAAACCAAATAATTATCACACTTGTACAGTAACTACCTGATGTTTTAATTAAATAATTTCAAATTAATGATTTAATTTGCGTTATTAAAAAAAACATTTTTCTTACAATAAACTTTTGTTAATGCAAGCATTGAATGCTTGGATTCTTGACATCTCCTTGGTGTACATTTTTTGTTCATTAAAAAACATAATAATATTTTTTTTTTTCAACCAAACTGGATTTTAGAAAAAAATTATTGGGGCCACGCATGCAGGCAAAAAACAGTCAACAGGTTATGTTCGAGGGGGTTCATCGTGCGAAATGCCGATATATACACGATATTTCCAACGAATCCGTTGATAGAAATCGCGTGGGATCGGCTATACTCGGCAGCATAGTAGTGCATGGGTGTTTTGTAACCCAGCACCACCATCGCCTGTGCGATTGCCGGAAAAGTCCCAGGGCACCAGACGAGAAAGAGACGAGTACTTCCCCCTCCCCCCCCCCCCCCCACACACACGCGCTCACACGCTCACACACACTCACACCTGGCGAGCAACACGTCCCGGCCGCTCCTAAATTGCGGTTTGGCCAGGGAAGTGACCACAGGTGGACATCAATCTCCCCACGTGGTGAGGGGGCGTACCGGAGAAAGGCGAGGATGGATTCCCTGGGCCTCGGTGTAACGGCCACCTCGTGGTTCTAACTTCGTCGAGTCGTGCGATTGGTGATATTTCTTCCTCAGCGCAGCGCGGGCTTACAAAGGGGGAGGGGGAGAGTGGCGCGGGCCGCGTCTCCCCTCTTTCACCCCCCCCCCCCTCCTTTTCCGTGACTGACTGCGGCCAATGAAATACGTAGCTTAGCTTCATGGGAGTACGCCGAGGGGTTGACGGGGGAGGGATTGTTTTTTTTTTTTGGGGGGGGGGTAATTATCCCCCTCCCCAGTAATCCTAAAAAACAAATCTATCATTTCCACCAACAAAAGGAAATAATCTGAAAGCAAACAGTGGGCAAAGTGGTGATATCCTTCCCCCTCACCTTTTTCAGTCCAAATTCAAATTCCGCATTCGCGGCTGACTTAAAGACTGGCTTGCAAAATTGCAAACCAAATTAAAAAATGTTCAATGTAAAACGTATGTACAGTCTTTTAAAGTATGAAAAATACTATTGAAAATGGCTACCAGCCTTATTTTAAATTTAAAAAAAAATAGTTTCTAGAATATTTGTGTATTTGTCTGTCTGTTCCGGCATCACGTGAAAACTACTTGACGGATTTTAGTGAACATTTTTATTCGTAATATCTTTGGCTAACGTAAAAACTAGGCCATGAAAAAGGATTAAAAATCCTCCCTTAAGGGGGTTAAAAAAAGGGTAAATGTGGTGTTTTAAGATAGTAAATTATATCTCCGAAGTTAAACAAGCGTCAAAAAAAAGTTATTTTGATAATCAATTTTAAACACACCAATGAAACCAACCACAATTTTACATTTTTGGGAAATTCTACCACAAGGGGTAAAATGGGTTAAATATTGTTTTCAAATAAATAATTCATCTCCAAATATATTCAAGTTTTAAATATATGTTGGGTAAAACTAATAAAGATACAAAATCTACCAACCACAATTTACTATTTTGACAAATTCAAACCTTTAGGTTGGTGAAAACGGTGATTATAGTTTTTAAATGAAAAATTATAACTTCCGTTTAAATAAGAACCACAGGTAAAAAACCATGGAAGTACAACTTGCATGTAGAGTTAGGTATTGTATTTTTGTTTTCATTCATCGAAATTTGTTTTAAAATGGGGTGAAAAGGGAATAAGTTGTTTTATTTTAAAAATTTGTATTCCCGAAACTAATTATTACGACCTTTATTACTTAGTAAGCACATTATAATTAAAAATAAACCACACATTATTAATTTTCCACTAGATTATTTTCCGCCTCTATTGTGTGCAAAAGGGTTAAAAAAATTTAAGACAAAATATACATAGCCTACTTCGGAATCTACTAGACCTAATGGTAATAAATCCTTACTAATATTATAAATGCGAAAGTAACTCTGTCTGTCTGTCTGTCTGTCTGTCTGTCTGTCTGTCTGTTTGTTTGTCTGTTTGTTTGTTACCTTTTCCTGGCTGAACGGCTGAACGGATCTTAATGAAATTTGGCAAGGAGATAGATTATATCCTGGGGATGGACGTAGGCTATCTTTTGTCTAAAAAAATAAATTTTAAACGGGTTGAATAAATATAGGTATCTTAATTTTATGTAATGTGTGTCATAGATACACAAACTGTTAGTGTCATTCCTTTATGTCTGCCGAGCAATAGCTTTCAAGCCATTACGTTACGTTTTGCTATTGTAAGAAACTAAGTAGAGAGTAAGAAAAAAAAAAGGTCTTGACAGTTTGTAGTGTCACCATATTTGTTTCAATTTTCAATACGGTTTTTGTATATTACAATTTAAATTGCAGAAAAAAAATCATGTTTCATAGACACATAGTGAGTGTGTGTCATTTCTCTATGTCCACGAGGTCTCGCTGTGTCAATTTTCTCCTTGGGGCGAACCCGTCCGCTTGATTAAATAAACAGCTTTTATCGTTGAATTATTTCATGACTTATTTCATGAAAATCTGCTCTCATAAAAAAATTAGTTTTATAGACATTCAATAGGTCTCTCTCTCTCTCTCTCTCTCTCTGAAAATCAATCTATGAATCGTTACAAATTTATTTCCTTTATTTTTTTAAGTTTGATTTAATACAATATGATTTCACTAAAAATCTATTTCTACCCCTTCCTATTTTCACTTCCACATTACGAAGTTTCACTTCTTCCACGCGGAGGGACTCCACGCAATATTTTTGCATACAATTAAAAACTATTTTTTAATGATGCCAAAGATGCTTCTCATGCGCGTACCTAAGTACACGCACCCATTTTTTTAATTTAATTTCTTCTATATATATTTTTTCTCCCTACCTAGGGCACTCATAATTCTTTTAAATTTCACGTGTATGTTTTCAATGTCATTCGAGTAGTACAATTTTTTTTTGTCAAATTGGTCATTATTTATACTTTGTTTCATTTTGGAAACATACGTATTTTAGGTATTATGACAATTTAAAAAAAAATTCACTAACATTCTTAAGTTTTTATTTTGTGGATAGTTTCAAGTTTAATATTATGTAGGTACATAAATTCTTAAACATATAAATTTCTTCGAAATTTATTCATCGGTTGGCAGGGCCTACTAATATTTTCTATTTGTTAATATTGTTATTTTTTTACAGTACCTGCTTATTTGCAAGGAGTTTGGTTTAGTGTTTATAATTGTGCCGTTTCAGTGCCACTTTCAGGCACAAATGTACGAATTTAAATTTAATTTTTAATTTTTAAAGAAGGAAACCAAATAACAAATTTGTATGTTCATGTAAAATTACATATATTTGCAAATTATTTCAAAATTAACATGAAAGCAACTGTATTACTACAAAATAGTTTTCGCAGTAACACCAGTAATTTGGTTTGTGTTGCCCCAGAACCTCCAATAGTTATAAAGTTATCTGTAACCAAATATTGTAATATTACAATATTTGCTGTAACCCGTTCCGTGAATAGCTTCCCAGTATTAAGGGGAATGGAAAGGTACAATATTTTGGGGAATCCTGGAATCGAAGATCAAGTATAAAATCTGAACTACTCATCATATTTCTTTGCGGTTTGTTTTGCCAACTAGATAATTTAATTACGGAGGGTTGTGTGTACAGCAGTGGCTACAATAATGCATAGTTTTTTAGAAAAAAATTAAATAACTTTATGCAGAAATAAGGGGTATTATCCACAAAATTAAAAATTATACCAAAATGTAATTTTTATATTGTGTAATATAATATTATCTAGAACTCTATTATAATAAAAGTGAAAAACACTTGATCGCTGAATTTTAAAGGAATGTTAACCAATTAAAACCTGCCATGCAACATTTAGGTAAGGAAGGACACGCTTGTTCAGCAATTACGTAAAATTCTGTATTATAGAGCTCTAGATAATATTGTATTACACCATTCAAAAATTATATTTTGGTATAATTTATAATTTTGTGGCTAATACCCCTTATTTCTGCATAAAGTTATTATATTTTTTTCTAAAAAACTATGCATTATTGTGGCCACTTCTGTACACACAACCCTCTGTAATTAAATTATCTAGTTGGTAAAACAAACCGCAAAGAAATATGATGAGTAGTTCAGATTTTATCCTTGATATTCGATTCCAGCATTCCCAAGATATTTTACCTTTCCATCCCCCCTAACTGCACACATTGATACCACAAAATTAAGCCAAAAAAAATGTTGAATATTCGGTTATATTAAAATATATAATAAAAACAAATTTTCCTACGAAATACTCAAAACTATCTCGGAAAACGTACATGCGAGGATAAATATACCCATGCGTTGTCAAAAAAAAAAACGCTATCTATGATGTGGTATTACAAAAATTTTTCAGAATATTCTTTTTTTCTTTTCTGTGTAGCATCCGTCCGCCCTCACATGCCTCCTATTCACCCCTTCGCCGTCACGTCGGTTTTGGTGGGGGGGGGATAGGGGTAGTAACTTACCACCCCCTCCTTTCAACACGCAGCTATTGCCTTCCCTCACCAATTTCCTCCCGTCCGCCAGGTTCCCCCTCTCGCACCCCCTCCCCCCCCCCCCTTTTCAACCATCCGCACGGCCAGGCAGCAGGCGTTGTCGGCGCGTCCACTGGGGGAAAAACGAAGATTGATTGACTGTTGTTGGCGGCAGGAAGCTCCGTCCGCGCTCATTGGCTGGAGGGGGGAAGGGAGGGGGAAGAGCCAGGGCCCGTGGGCGATGACGTCACGGGGACATTTGTATTAGGCCGTGTTCAAACAAACCCAACCGCTCTCTCTCTCTCTCTCTCTCTCTCTCTCTCTCTCTCTTCCGGGGCGGCCAGGACAGGACGCTCCTCCGTAAATAAAAGAACGAGCCTGTCGAAGATACGAAAACAACGGGAAATCGACGGCGGAAGCACTGGGCCGGCGACACCGAATCATTGTTTGTTTGTTGTTGTTTTTTTTTTAATGTACATATATATATATTCGCGATTTGTGCACGTCGTCCGACTTCACTGCGGTAGGGCGATGGTTTCGCCACTTGTTCACGCGATTGGTTGGGTCGTTAAGCGAAGTACCCACACACGCCTTTGACTTTGCCTTTCTAACAATTACTCTCGCTACAGCAGAGGTCCTTACTGCACTTAGTTTTGCCTATAATATTTAACAGTTTATTTCATTTTAATTTATATCTTTTTTTTATACTTTTTCAAGCTTGGTGAAAATAAAGAAAAACACCCTTAATAAAACAAAAAAATAAATAAATATAAATGTGGAGTGTATCTGGCAAGAGTATGCAATTTTTTCTGAGTGACCAAAAATCAATAAATAATATTCAGTTTTTAATTACAGTAAAAAAATTGATTGATAGTTCTAAGTAGCTTTGTTTCTTCAAACGTTCGGCTTAAACGTTTGGTGAGCATGAATAAAATAAGTTATAATTTATTTATTTTCTTTCTTGAAATATTTATAAGTTAAAACAATATAAAGATAAATATAAAAATCGAAAACATAAAAATAAATGTTAATACTTTTACATATTATTAGATTAAACATAACTTAACATATGGCTTTATTATTTTTCCTAACTTTATTTAACATGCCTTAACTTAAATGCGTTGTTATGTAATCGGCTGAAAATAATTTTAAACGAGATTTAGTTTAGCACAAAATGTTGAGCCTAACTCTTATTTTTATTTAAGTTTAGAAGTACAATCATTTGACAGGTTATTCATTTGCGAGAATAGTCACTTGAGAAAATATCCATTTCCAAACCCAAGAGCTCAGAAAAAGAACTAGCGTTTTATACAAAAATTGTTTACTACTACCTGCTGCTTATGTATAGTTAACACAAACAATTTTAGACTTCTAAAAATGTCAACATCTTTGCTCCCTTGAGAGCATAACTGGGCTCAGATCTACAATGATTTCCCAGTGGAACATTATGCTATATTCTTCGTAAGTCTGAGTGAAAAAATTTCTTCTCTTCCTAAAGTAAAATGGCCTGTGATACATAAAAAAACAGGAATTAAAATTCGAAGCTATTTACAGACAATAAAAAGTCTGAACAATTTTGGAGAACCGAAATTAGGAAAAAAAAAATAAATTATATCGAAAAAAAATATTGGAACAGTTTAGTTAGCACTGTTGTGCAATTTTTGAGGTGTAACATCTTAGATCTCGGTTTACGGTATTTGATTGGACTAATAACGTGAATGCGACTGAAGTAAAGGAACGGAAATATGTAAGAGTCGTTGTTGCTGTCTATGGCGGGTGGAGCGAACGCATATGTTCACTAAGCCAAAGGGAAACTTTATAGTTTTAACTTTTTAGTGAATTTTAACAAGATGTGCAATATTTTAAATAAGATCCTTGTCAAAAATGAGGTCCACTATTTTTTCAAGTCTTTTTTGCTTTTATCGGAGTCGTTTTTTTATATAGTTTAAAATATATTTATACTAATAAAAAGATTCAATACTCGACGTAGCTGCTCCGGCAATGAATTCTAGTGGCTAGTGCGGAAACTACGTGTGATTTGCGTTCAGATATTCAGTTGAAAACACAATTTGCGCATATTTATAATACTTGGCATTATTTTAAATAATTATAAGTAGAGATAGGAAAAATTCGCGGATTTATTTCACGATATGCTAGAATCCAAATAACTGTTCCTTTATATTGCTTTTGTGATTGGCTTACAGTTTAGCTGAAGGACTTTGAGCCAATGGTAAACCTTCAACCAAAAAAAAAAAGTATCGAATCGCAAGCGTCCCAGTTGACAGGTGTCACGAGTCAATAGCCAATGAGCAGGTGGCATTTGCCTGAGTATGTAGGAGGTTGTGGAGTCTATCATAGAAGTTATCGAAAGCGCGAATTTTTCCGGTCTCCAATTATAAGTTAAATTTAACGTCCGAGTTTCGTATTATAAGTGCATTTGCAACATGAGACATACGAGCTTGCTCGTTACAGAGGTAAGATGTTGACACATCACTGGCGAGTACCAAAAGACTCGCCCACATTATTTTTTCTTTTTTATCGTATCATTGATGTGATAGGATTGCGCATACATTTCGAAACTGTCATTAATGTACATAGCAAATGTTACAAGTATGCAAACAATGGAAACGCAGTGCGTCCAAAGGGATTGCGAAGAAGGGTAGGAGGAGGAACGCATAACTGGTAAACCTTATAAAAAAAATTATCATCGAAAATGCGTGAAATTTTTAAACAAACATTTCGGCCCGCATATTCGTATTTTTTTTATCCGCGCCGAATCCGCCCGCATTAACAGCGTTCAGCACCGTCCACTGGTTTTCAAAGGTAGGGAGATGCGTGTATCTATACACATTACGTGCGAGGCAGCTGTCTCCACTGATGTTAGGTTTTTTTTATTAACTATGTTTAGAGTACAAATACTGAATATAATTGGTACGTGTAATTATGCGCGTTAGAAATTATACTTACTTAGCGCAATGAAAAAAAATTAATTTTGCATGCAAATGATTAAGAGAAATAAAATGTCTGGAGTGATATTATAAATAAATTTGTTAAAGTGTAAATTAAATAAAATTAATAAATAAATTATTAGATTTCAATATTAAAATTAATATGTGTAAACATTAATTATTTACTTTAGTACATTAAATGAAAAAAATAATTAGTTATGAAAATCAATACACATATTTATTGTATAATGTAATAATTTAAATTGCAAATAAATTATAGGCCTACATACCATAATATAAAACCAACAAACACTTCCATGAAAGCGGCTAGGAGACTACTGAACCCTCCATAGGCACTCCCTGCCAGCGACAATGGAAGCTTATAAGCAACCTGACATCGCTATACACACGGGAACATTACTTTACTTATAAAAATACACTTGAAGAAGTATATAAACACAATTTCTGGCTATAATGTTTACAATAATTGATGTTTTTAATTATATGGTTCAGTATTCAATACATCACGTAAGTACTCAATTTAAAAAAAAAAATAATTTGTAGCTTTAATTTGCATGGAAAATTATTTTCATCCTGTAAAGGATTCTTCGCAATATCCGCGCGCATCGTAAAAATTTACTCTCATATTTTTTTTTTTTTCATTACGCGTCTAAAGATGTATAACTTCAAAAAGATTTGTGAGCTAGTCTTTCAATATTCGCCATTTATGTGTAAACATCTAACCTCGGTACTGAGCAAATTTATATTTTCTCATATTGGAAATAAACTTACGTAGAATACGAAATTAGGACAACAGATTTATAGCAGAATTCTTTTAAACAGTGCCGACCTTGATAAGATGTAAAAAAAAATGTTAGTTCGAGAGAAACACGGTAAAAATGTGTCTCCTTTTAACATGCTATTATTAGCTTCACATTTAACTATGTAATCAAACCTTGAAAGTCGGTTTTAACTTAGTTGTAAATGTTCTATCGATTTGAAACTTTGCAAGTACCTATATGTAATCCGGATGACAATACAATACTTTCATGATTATAAACTGAATAGAGAGGACGGAGGGTCATAGGGGCTTAAAAAAATATTGTAGTATATTTTCTTCAAAACCACATGTCAAAATTTTAATAATTACGTACGGTTTTGTATGAGTATGAAATTCCACGGGAAACATTCTTTACGTTGTACATCATAGAGTGAGCCTGAATTCAGTGCGGCAAGTGCCGTGACCACTTCGCTCGTTCCGGTGTGGGTATTTCCGGTGTGGCCGTTTCCGGTCGGCGAATCTTCGCGCGAGTTCCGGCGAAGCAAAACAGTTTCCGAAGTGAACGACGCCGGTGGAAATATCGGCGCACCACAAATATTATTCCCGGCTCGGACCGGAAACGTAGCTACGTTCGTGGATCGTGCTTTGCGCGAGTTCGCTGAACCACCCACGCAAATGTTTATCCAGCCGGGTTAATATTTTTGAGAATTGACTAATTCAAGGCTCTTTGTTTGTTCGTTCGCGATTTTCGTCAAACAGAAGTGTATCCATTAATAAATTTCAATTTATAAATAAACGTGTGCAGCTTCACTTGACGATTAGTGAATATTTAGGACTAATTTAAAACAAGGTATATTTTTCAGTATCTTATTAACAACAAATAATTGAAAAAAAGATATATTCTTAAAGAAAAACAGCACACTTCAGTCAGGAAATAAGATTTTTTTTTTTTAATTTAAAGACTGTTGTTTTTTTGTAAAGGTCTGTAGAGCTTTTATGAGAACCTTAGATCTATACCATTTTTGTTTAGTTACGTGAATTTTGCAGGATAACATTTTTCTTTGAACTTCCCAAAATCTATTAAATGTCCGCTAGAAATTTGTGGGCGGTGAAGTCTGTAATAACAAAAAAAAAGGAGGGCCAAAATAATTTACATAGAATATAGACATTCCTCGAAAAAACTATTTAGCGATACATACGTTGATGAATAATATATTCCAGTTCGTTGTTCATAATCCATATTTGCACTAATTCAAAAGAATGAAAATTAGAGAATTTTTTTCTTTTTTTAAAAAGCAAATTTTTTGAATTGTATTTTTCAGGTGAATATCTCGCGAGCTTGGCTGTTTTGATGGCAAACATTGTACTTTTGCACCAAGCTTTGTGTTTTCCTTGCATTTATTAAAATGTTAAACAAGAACGACAGCGGTAAAAAAAAAACCACCAGAGCAGCAGCTCACCACGGACTGAATATTACAGCTTATTTTATCTTCGGCGGCAACGTGAGAATGACCTCCACAAAGTATAAAATGATAATAATAACCTATTTTTTGTCCCCGCCCCAACACTTTGGAAAAGGGGGGTGGGGGTGGAATTGAGGGGGATAGGGGGAAAACCTTTGTTCTCCTCCGTGAACAATGGAGAGCGGTTGGCGAGAGAGAGAGGAAAAAAAAATCGGGAAGTTAAGTTAATTTCGACGCGAAAATTTTTCAGCCGTCCATTGTGTGTATTGAAGAGTGAACGCGGCGGAGCGGTTTGGTGGACTCTGAAGGGGGGGGGGGGTGGTCAGGGGAGAAGGGGTGAAGGAGGGGGGGGACAGTGAGGAAGCAGGGCATGACAAGCCCGGAGATTCTTCCGGTTTGTCGCCGGCGAAATGGACTTCAGCGCGGCTCTCGGTTTTCTCCGGGACTGTGTGGGAAAGAGATGTAAAGGAGATGTTGGTACGTTGGTGAAGGGGAGGGGGGCGGGATGAAACAACACCCGTGAACAAAAACATCAATTCCTGACAGACCTGCCGAGGGAAGTTATAAACTTTTTTTAAAAATTCTTGTTGTTTTTGTACAAAGAGAGTTCAAACGTAATGTTGCTGTGAGCCGCGGGCCAAGTATGACCAAGAGTGACTGAAGTAATTGAATTTAAAAAAGAAAATGTTTTTTTTTTTAATTTATAAATTAATTTTTTTTATTACGAGGGTACGTTGAATCCCTCCATGCAAAGCACATAAAGAAACAGGCCCTGAATAAAATTTCTACCATATTTCTAAACCAATTTCTAACAAATTAATTTATGAATATACCGTAAAACACGGAAAAAATAATAATTATATGATCAAGTAAAATCATTTACACAAAAAGTTAACGCTTTACAATAAATGGCAAATTGTACCACCGTTAAAAAAATTTGCAGATGTATTCAATATGATTAAAATATTGTTTACTGGCAACACTTGTAAAGTAGTTAGTGTCAGCAAACCCTAAATCACCTTTTTAACAAAAAAAATATAGTACATTGAAAATAAATCCTGATAATGTGCTCAGTCAAATCGCATTTGAAGTCGTTGGTTAGATGGTTCAAAAAAGTATCCAAACTAGCTCATAAATTCTAGAACAAGCGGTCCAAATTTATTAAATCATATTATAAAAAATTCATTTATCTTGAATAAACGAATTTAGTTTAGGTATGCCACAAATGTATTGGAATAATCTTTCATTATTAATGTGTGATATTTTTTATATTTACTTAAAATAAGATAACGCTTTGCTTGCATATTAATTACAGCTAATTAGTTGTTAATAAACATAGTTTGATGAACTATATTATTTATAAGTTTTTTATAATTATATTAGACAAAATAAATAATTGGGCACAGTTAAGTTCAAAAATTAAGACAAAACCTTATATATATAAACATATAATTATATATATATATAATATATAATATAAATAATTATATATAAAATTCTCGTGTCACAGTTTTCGTTGCCATACTCCTCCGAAACGGCTTGACCGATTTTGATGAAATTTTTTGTGCTTATCCGGTATCTATGAGAATCGGCCAACATCTATTTTTCATCCCCCTAAATGTTAGGGGTAGTCCACCCCTAAATTTTTTTTTATTTCCAGTTTTTGGTAGGAAATCACCATGGCAACGGCTGTTGCTTTGTTGATGCTTCATTCGTCTCTATGGCAACGGCTATTTCATTGTTAGTGCAGTCCTCATCACCGTTGAAATTTTGCAAGTACTTTAAATATCAAAAATTGCCCTTTTTTTTCAAGTATATATATTTTACAGACTTGAAACTTCACAGTAATGTTCCTTATGTTACGCAGGATGACATTTTCCGAAAATTAGATCCCATGGGTGGTTAAAACCAGGCAACAGTGGGTACTTTGTCTGCATGAGATCAGTATTTTGCATTGTTCGTGCCTTCTACGTCTCCATGGCAACAGGCATCGCGCGGCAGTGGCGTACCCACAAGGAGGGGCATGTATAATAAGCGGCGCAAGAGTGATCTGCCTGTAGACTGCCGTAGCGAAGTACGGGTACATCAGTTGTACATTGCGTGCATGAGTTGGGAAACCATCGGTGCTATTCATTTTCTCTCCGGTACATTATACAGCATTGTAATAAATTTTAACTGAATTTTTTTTATTTACCATTACTGTAAATGGGAGATGTGGCTTAATTTTTTTTCCATTAGTATAGCCGTGCGAAGCCGGGTTGGGCAGCTAGTATATATATATATATATATATATATATATATATATATATATATATGTTTAAGTATTTTAATTACTTGATAGCGTTAAGTATCATAATAGAAAATAAAATGATTTTTTATGACAAACAACAAAGTGTAACCCTTTCTATACTAGATACCAGTACAGCAGATAAAGGGACCGTCTCTATACCAGAAAATAGTTTCGAGCTCAAAACTCAAACTCCGAGATTAATGCCTCCCGATCCACTCATCTGGGAGTAAATTAGCATTATCTGCTAAACTACTAAGGGTAACTTATAACATTTTTTAAAAGTAAAAGTTATTTCTCTTGGTAAAATTGCTTGTGTGTTAACGATTGTGTTCGCCCATTTCCGAGGTGACGAAAGGTAGCGCCTGTTTTGTTAGGCAACCTGTAAATCGGTAATGCTGTGCAGGTACACATATGCAGACTCAAATATTTCGCGCTAAAAATTTTAAGTATGTAGTCGTATTGGTATATATAAATTATTAAATTGTACAGTTATACGTGCATTTTATAATTAAAAATTACAATGTAATGATTTAAGAATATATTCAGTTAATTTGTAAGCAAATTATACGTGAGAAAAAAAATATCCTGACGACAAATTTACCCTTGTGTGAAAATTTTAAAAATAAATCATTCAATATAAGATGTAAAACAAATTAATAATTTTATTTGTATATAACTTATTGCATGTAACTTTTTATTTAATCCTGTGAAAATTCGCTCGCGCATCGTAAAAAATTCCCTCATATTTTTTAATAACGCGCCTAAAGAAGTATAACTTCAAAAACTACCGATTCGTTTTTATTCTTAATATCGTCAGAATTTTGGTTAGTGAAAATATTAACTGAACACTAAACTCTAGGCTATGCGATAATGGTAATGTATATTTCTAGTCTTACAGTAATCCTACTTTAGACTAAAATGTTTCTGTAATTACTTTAGGAACACACACACACACACACACACACACACACACACACACACACACACATATATATATATATATATATATATATATAAAACTAGCTGCCCGACCCGGCTTCGCACGGCTATACTAATGGAAAAAAATTAAGCCACATCTCCCATTTACAGTAATGGTAAATAAAAAAAATTCAGTTAAAATTTATTACAATGCTGTATAATGTACCGGAGAGAAAATGAATAGCACCGATGGTTTCCCAACTCATGCACGCAATGTACAACTGATGTACCCGTACTTCGCTACGGCAGTCTACAGGCAGATCACTCTTGCGCCGCTTATTATACATGCCCCTCCTTGTGGGTACGCCACTGCCGCGCGATGCCCGTTGCCATGGAGACGCAGAAGGCATGAACAATTGAAAATCCTGTTCTCATGCAGACAAAGTACCCACTGTTTCCTGGTTTTAACCACCCATGGGATCTAATTTTCGGAAAATGTCATCCTGCGTAACATAAGGAACATTACTGTGAAGTTTCAAGTCTGTAAAATATATATACTTGAAAAGAAAAAAGGGCAATTTTTGATATTTAAAGTACCCGCAAAATTTCAACGGTGATGAGGACTGCACTAACAATAAAATAGTCGTTGCCATGGAGACGAATGAAGCATCAACAATGCTACAGCCGTTGCCGTGGTGATTTTCTGCCAACTCATACATACATCACATTAGAAAACTCTAAAATTATAAGATTAAGACCATTAATCGAAATAAAAACTATCCTATCTCTCAAGTTGGAAAATATTACACCTAAATGCCAATTTTCATCGAAATCGGTTAAGTGGTTTAGGAGTCCATTGAGGACAAACATTGTGACACGAGATTTATATATATTAAGATTGCATATATAGATAGAGCCTTAATTTTTTGTTATTGTACTATCTTATTGAAATCTGTTATTATACTTAAGTAATATTGTATGGATCTTGTTTATTGTAAATTCAAACGCCCTACTTTAGAGTGGTAATTACAGCATTCATTGAATTATTCTTACAATGAGGAGGGATTATTTAAAACATTGTTTAGGACATACGCCATTGCCGTTTTACACTATATGTCAAAGAGGGAACCTGAGGAACGGGCAAAGAAATATGACTACGCAAACACACTAAAAACCAGCCAAAAATAAGCCGACTTAAAATGTTGAATTCCACAGACAAGTAAACCGAATTCCGTTGAATTAACCAGTCAGTTAGAATACCACAGGAAAAACGAACACAGCGGGCTGGGCAGCCAATAAGTCAAACAGATTTTCTGGCAACAACACAACGACGAAAGCACCGGAGAACACAAGTAGTCTTCCTAAGATAAAAAGGGGGTTGTCTGTAAAGTCGGTTTACGGAAGATAATTTTACGTGATAACGTCACAACATTAAATTGCTGCTTTTAAAAAGACCGCCTTAACCTGTTCGGTATTATAGATGATTTTCTCGCACGTTATGGTTGGCCGGTTCTTTGCACGCTCGGCTCAGGCGGAACGTGACAAAGAGTCATGTTTTTTTTCGTGCGTGCAGCCGTCTTTCATCAATTTATAAGACGTTATCACATCAACAAAAAGTTTCGACGTTTCGGGAGTTCTGTTCCCGTCATCGAGCTGCGTAACTAACGTCCTTTAATTATTAAAATAAATAAATTACCTGCTGATTGTTTCTTTTCGTAAAGCTTGCTTATGTTGCGTGTGAAAATAAAATTTTAAAAAAAGAAATGTAATCGTAGGCAGTTTAGTGCACCAGGTGTACGCTTCGCTCCCGGGACATTGCAGCGCTTCTCAAATCACACGTTGCGCGAGTGTCTGCCATCAGAATCAATAACTTCTCGCCCCCGGCCTCTTGGCCGGCCGAGCTAAGCGCCGGGCCCTTCTTTGTGGTCTCGCCTTATAATTCGGTCCCCCTTGGCAGGGCCTCTCCGCCGGATCCCTTGCAAGACGCCGTCGGGACCGCAATTACGGCCGATAAGCGAGCAATAACACGCTCACAAACTACCGACTCGACGAGGTTAACAGGAGCTTTCAAAGGGCAATTATCGTCCTCTCGGGGACTCCTCCAAAAGTGCCGGCAGCGCCACCCCGACAGCACACTTTTAACCGCCGATTAGACGGCGATCACCCGAACCCGACCACGGAGTTCCCACACAAAGGCTGCGCCGCCATCAGGTGGTGAGTGTGCGACCGAAGATGACGAGTGGGAATGGAATCAAGCACTCAAAAGAGTCTCGTGATGCCACAAGAAATTCTAACGAGAAGTTGCGGAAAGAACACAGAATCCCGATTTTCCTGTTCTCTGTTGCTTTCGAACACATTCCTTAATATCATTCATTCACAAATAACGAAGATGTTTTTTTATGACCAAATAAGTAAGTTAAAACTGTCAATTTCCCAATAATTCTTATCACAAATTTTTGTTACACCCAATACACATAGATGACAGTAGTTATTAGTCTGGAGAATGAAAGCTATGGTAAAATAATTCACTGTCATAGAGATCACATAAAAATTTGAAAAACCATATCACATAAATCTGCCATTAATAAACAACATATTTAGTGAACAACTACAGTAGTATATGATAGCCGGTCCGGAAACAGGCTTTAAGGCTGTGGAGCGTGTGGGCACGTCCGCCATCTTGGATTGTGACGTCACGGCGGCCAACTAGGATGACCTTGACCTTTGACCTTGACCTTGAATTTGATCCTCAAAAATCGCCAAAATTTGCCAAAATTGGGCAAAAATTGTCCAAAATTCCTCAAAATTCGCCAAAATTTCCATTTCTGTGGAAAAAAATTCCGCCAAAAAATCTCAAAAAATTCCACAATTCAAAAATCAGGATTTCGAAAATCCTCAAAAGTCGTTTTGCCCTAGAAAGAACCCAAATTCCTAAAAGCGGCTTAAAACTCCTAAGAGCTAGCCGCTCTAAGCCGTCGAGGTCATGACCTTGAAAATTAGGATGCAATGGCAGCCATATTGGATGATGACGTCACCGTTGCAATTTTCGTTACGGCCGCCATCTTTAACTTGTTTATTTATTATCCGATTTTAATGAAAAAAATTTAAAAAATTATAAAAAAAAATTAAATAATAAAACTTTAATAAAATATTTAAAAAAAACATACATTTACGACACGGAGTTCGGAGTCCTCGGTTCGAACCCGACGAGCGCAAAAAAAATAAAAATGGTGACCGATCCTTCCCCCCGTGGTGACTTTTGGCAGACTGACTCCCACCACTTTTCTTAAAGCATATATATCGTCACCCAGTATGACGTCATGTCCGACATCTTGTCTTCGTTGCTGGAGACCACCATCTTGTATTCGTCGGCGAGAGTGCGCTGATAACATGTTAGTTTAGTTCTTATCCGCTAGAGTGCAGTAATCATTTATTACTGTGACACCTGCCATCTTGAAATTCAGCCGCCATCTTGGAAATCCGTAATTATTTAGCTAGGAATTCGGGAAAAGTTCCAAAACTCATTAAATAAATAGCTCATTAATTTACATATTGATTCGATCCGCTCCTGTCCTTGGTTCGATACCCGATCGATGCAATAATGTTTAATTTTATGTAAAAAATAATAATTGCAATAAACCATGTTCATCATATATTTAAAGAACCTCTAAATCCTCTACGACCACCATCCTATCAGACATCAAGACCACCATATTGGAAATTCGTAATTTTAATGCTAGAGATTCGGGAAAAAATTCAAAATTCATTTAATAAATTTGTAATCTATATACTGATTGATTAGATCGAATAAGGTCCTTGGTTCGATCCCTGGCCGATACAAAAAAAATTTTATTTTAAAAAATACCACAAAAACGACAGGTTTGAGAAAATAAAAACACCACAAGTTCTTTTAAAAAAATTTATTACATAAATTCAATACACTACTACAAGTACAAAAAAAAACACTGACAAATTACCAAAGCCTTTTGGATTTCTCGTTTCAAACAGTCTTCTTATTGTACGGACTAAGCCTTTAACATGACTTTAAATGTCTATCCGATCCGTTCATTACCTCAGCCAGAGACGGACTGAAGTCCATATCACCAGGGTCTCACTTATATAGACTCATCAGTCGGTACAACACATGAGTCAAAACAAGAACCATGTTCATTATACTCACACTTAACTTTCTCGGAGCATTTTACATAATGAAGATGTAAGCTATCAAGACGTGAAATTAGTTTTTTGCACTTATTGCACTGAAATTGTATTCTTTTAACATTATTAGAACAACTGCTTCTTTCATGTCTGCGAGCATTTGAGGTGATAGTAAATGATGCGTCACAGTATTTGCACTGACGCAATGTACGCTCTTCATTAGTTGAAGAATCCATTGCTGACGATGAAACTTCGGATGATGGTGGTATCACGTCTGTTGAAATCTCCTCCAATGTTGACATCGTCGGTGCACACGGGATCTGCTCCTTCTCCGTCGTAGCTGTCGTCAAGGTTCCCGTAGTCGATGGTACAACCTCCGAGTTCAACGTTAAAGACGGTAAAGATGCCATCGAGGTCTCAAGAACAGCTAATTGACACGACTTATGCACCAGAAGAAACAAACTAGGTGATCCTTACACCGCCGTCGTCAGAAACAAACTGAGCGTCCTGCTGTCTAGGACTCGCTTATATACATGCACCGTATGGAATAATACGCTAGTCAAATCAAGAACCATGTACAATAATTCTAGAGTCAAATCTACAAATTAAAAAAGAGGATCATTTGATCGAAAAAAAATTCGATCTCTCCAATATACGCCAGGCTCCAAGAGCTACAATTCACGTCATCAGATCCATCTACATTTTGCTCCTATGCTTCAATTGACCATTAGCTGCAAGTGCTCCAACAGCTCCATCAGCTCCAACACGTAATGTACGCAATGTACGCGCAATACATGCAATTTACACGCAATAAATGTAATGATTACACAGTACACACAGGAAATGGAACGTACACACAGTACACACAGGAAACTGAACGTACACACAGTACACACAGGAAACGGAACGTACACACAGTACACACAGGAAACGGAACGTACACACAGTACACACAGGAAACTAAACGTACACACACAGTTCACACAGGAAACTAAACGTACACACAGTACACACAGGAAATGGAACGTACACACAGTACACACAGGAAACTGAACGTACACACAGTACACACAGGAAACGGAACGTACACACAGTACACACAGGAAACGGAACGTACACACAGTACACACAGGAAACGGAACGCACACAGTACACACAGAAAACGGAACGTACACACAGTACACACAGGAAACTGAACGTACACACAGTACACACAGGAAACGGAACGTACACACAGTACACACAGGAATCGGAACGTACACACAGTACACACAGGAAACGGAACGCACACACAGTACACACAGGAAACGGAACGTACACACAGTACACACAGAAAACGGAACGTACACACAGTACACACAGGAAACGGAACGTACACACAGTACACACAGGAAACGGAACGTACACACAGTACACACAGGAAACGGAACGTACACACAGTACACACAGGAAACGGAACGTACACACAGTACACACAGGAAACGTAATGATCACACATACAGTAGCAGAAACACACACAGGCTTAGTTGGAAATCAGAATACAAGAAATAAAAACATTAAAATTTTTACTTTCAATATTTTATTACTTCTCAACATTACACAAATACAAGTAAAAGAAGCCATTATTGTATGTAGCCAGCTTTCCTCAGTTCTTTGAGTATGAAGGATATTTCTTTGATGCACGGATAGTTTCCTGCACAAAGCGAGCCATGTAGAAGTCTTAGCCGGTCAACCAATATGTTTGGATCTTTCCATGATGTGTAATCAATCTCTTCTACCACCATCTTACTTGCTTGTTTATTATAAATACTTTTAATATCACAATCGTCCCAGTGATCATAATAAGCATTATCAGATTTATTTATTATAACACGACGTTTCCATCGTTTCGGTCTCAGGACATCGCCACATTCTTCGATCTTGTCAGCTCTAGGTGCTTCATCACAGTCTATGCCTTTGTCAACAGCCTCAGAGTCACTGTAACAATCACTGTAGAAGACATCATCTTCACCCAGATTACCGTATGAATTCGCTATCGATGATGTCGAAGTGTCTTCATCGTCTTCATGCTTCCTTTTTAGGAGTCCATCATTTTTACAAAGAATGGAGGATCTACTGAATATAGGCTTGAATGTATTCTCACTTTTCACGGTGTTGATACTTCCATTAGTTTCAGTCTTCCCGAAGCCATTAGCATCCTTCAATTTATGTTCTTCCTCACGATCGGGTGAGCTAATTCCATCACGCTCAGGACAAGGAAAATTATTGTCATAATGCAGATCACTCTTCTTTAGTCTAGTGGATCCATCGGTGTCCTCTATGCCGTAAGTAGTCTTGACTTTACATGTTCTACCATGTCTTTTTAAGCTGTCAATTCGTGTTAACAACCTGCTACAACGATTACAGCTTAACATGTTGCGTAGTGGGTTTCTAGCACAATCATTCTTCTCATGTCGTCTAGCATTCCTTCTCATGACAAAATCCTTGCCACAGTATCTACAGCGGCTTCCTTCCGATTCAGCTATAGATAACAAACCACGATCCATGGTAGCTTCTGTGACTAATGTTAGATACAAACTGTCAGTTTTCTCCAATTGGAACCATTTCTTAAATAGAGTTTTTGAAATATTACATCAGCGAGAGTTAAGTTATCTAATGCAAAGCAAATTGATGCAAGTAGTTCCGGCTGTCGTCAACAGATGACGCCACGTGTTGCTTGCAGGTAAATAATATATATTTCATAATGTGGGATGCGGAACGCTCACTATCGATCGCAAAGGGAGGTTGGCTTCGATAGTAGCCAAGGAGAAAAAAGTTCGTCCTTCCTGCTAGTGCTTCTCAGATTTCTCACGGTCCGCCATCTTGGATTACGACGTCACAGCGGCCATCTTGGATGGGTGTGACCTTGACCTTTGACCGTAACCGCAGGAATGATCGCAAGCACACGGATTAACCATCAAAATATTGATAAGAATAATCAGGAGCACACGGAGAAAACCATCATAATATTGGCAAGAATAATCAGGAGCACACAGAGAAAACCGCAACAAGTTTTCTTTGATATAATTAAAATACAGAAAAAATTAATAAAAAATTAAAAATAAAAAGGAAAAAAAAAATTCAAACATTCTGGCTTGTACTAGAACTATATCTTTGCTCAACAATGAGAAGTTCACAAGCTAGCAGAATGTTTGAATTTTTTTTTTCTTTTTATTTTTAATTTTTTATTAATTTTTTCTGTATTTTAATTATATCAAAGAAAACTTGTTGCGGTTTTCTCTGTGTGCTCCTGATTATTCTTGCCAATATTATGATGGTTTTCTCCGTGTGCTTCTGATTATTCTTATCAATATTTTGATGGTTAATCCGTGTGCTTGCGATCATTCCTGCGGTTTCGGTCAAAGGTCAAGGTCACACCCATCCAAGATGGCCGCTGTGACGTCGTAATCCAAGTTGGCGGACCGTGAGAAATCTGAGAAGCACTAGCAGGAAGGACGAACTTTTTTCTCCTTGGCTACTATCGAAGCCAACCTCCCTTTGCGATCGATAGTGAGCGTTCCGCATCCCACATTATGAAATATATATTATTTACCTGCAAGCAACACGTGGCGTCATCTGTTGACGACAGCCGGAACTACTTGCATCAATTTGCTTTGCATTAGATAACTTAACTCTCGCTGATGTAATATTTCAAAAACTCTATTTAAGAAATGGTTCCAATTGGAGAAAACTGACAGTTTGTATCTAACATTAGTCACAGAAGCTACCATGGATCGTGGTTTGTTATCTATAGCTGAATCGGAAGGAAGCCGCTGTAGATACTGTGGCAAGGATTTTGTCATGAGAAGGAATGCTAGACGACATGAGAAGAATGATTGTGCTAGAAACCCACTACGCAACATGTTAAGCTGTAATCGTTGTAGCAGGTTGTTAACACGAATTGACAGCTTAAAAAGACATGGTAGAACATGTAAAGTCAAGACTACTTACGGCATAGAGGACACCGATGGATCCACTAGACTAAAGAAGAGTGATCTGCATTATGACAATAATTTTCCTTGTCCTGAGCGTGATGGAATTAGCTCACCCGATCGTGAGGAAGAACATAAATTGAAGGATGCTAATGGCTTCGGGAAGACTGAAACTAATGGAAGTATCAACACCGTGAAAAGTGAGAATACATTCAAGCCTATATTCAGTAGATCCTCCATTCTTTGTAAAAATGATGGACTCCTAAAAATGAAGCATGAAGACGATGAAGACACTTCGACATCATCGATAGCGAATTCATACGGTAATCTGGGTGAAGATGATGTCTTCTACAGTGATTGTTACAGTGACTCTGAGGCTGTTGACAAAGGCATAGACTGTGATGAAGCACCTAGAGCTGACAAGATCGAAGAATGTGGCGATGTCCTGAGACCGAAACGATGGAAACGTCGTGTTATAATAAATAAATCTGATAATGCTTATTATGATCACTGGGACGATTGTGATATTAAAAGTATTTATAATAAACAAGCAAATAAGATGGTGGTAGAAGAGATTGATTACACATCATGGAAAGATCCAAACATATTGGTTGACCGGCTAAGACTTCTACATGGCTCGCTTTGTGCAGGAAACTATCCGTGCATCAAAGAAATATCCTTCATACTCAAAGAACTGAGGAAAGCTGGCTACATACAATAATGGCTTCTTTTACTTGTATTTGTGTAATGTTGAGAAGTAATAAAATATTGAAAGTAAAAATTTTAATGTTTTTATTTCTTGTATTCTGATTTCCAACTAAGCCTGTGTGTGTTTCTGCTACTGTATGTGTGATCATTACGTTTCCTGTGTGTACTGTGTGTACGTTCCGTTTCCTGTGTGTACTGTGTGTACGTTCCGTTTCCTGTGTGTACTGTGTGTACGTTCCGTTTCCTGTGTGTACTGTGTGTACGTTCCGTTTTCTGTGTGTACTGTGTGTACGTTCCGTTTTCTGTGTGTACTGTGTGTACGTTCCGTTTCCTGTGTGTACTGTGTGTGCGTTCCGTTTCCTGTGTGTACTGTGTGTACGTTCCGATTCCTGTGTGTACTGTGTGTACGTTCCGTTTCCTGTGTGTACTGTGTGTACGTTCAGTTTCCTGTGTGTACTGTGTGTACGTTCCGTTTTCTGTGTGTACTGTGTGCGTTCCGTTTCCTGTGTGTACTGTGTGTACGTTCCGTTTCCTGTGTGTACTGTGTGTACGTTCCGTTTCCTGTGTGTACTGTGTGTACGTTCAGTTTCCTGTGTGTACTGTGTGTACGTTCCATTTCCTGTGTGTACTGTGTGTACGTTTAGTTTCCTGTGTGAACTGTGTGTGTACGTTTAGTTTCCTGTGTGTACTGTGTGTACGTTCCGTTTCCTGTGTGTACTGTGTGTACGTTCAGTTTCCTGTGTGTACTGTGTGTACGTTCAGTTTCCTGTGTGTACTGTGTGTACGTTCCGTTTCCTGTGTGTGTACTGTGTGTACGTTCCGTTTCCTGTGTGTACTGTGTGTACGTTCAGTTTCCTGTGTGTACTGCGTGTACGTTCCATTTCCTGTGTGTACTGTGTAATCATTACATTTATTGCGTGTAAATTGCATGTATTGCGCGTACATTGCGTACATTACGTGTTGGAGCTGATGGAGCTGTTGGAGCACTTGCAGCTAATGGTCAATTGAAGCATAGGAGCAAAATGTAGATGGATCTGATGACGTGAATTGTAGCTCTTGGAGCCTGGCGTATATTGGAGAGATCGAATTTTTTTTCGATCAAATGATCCTCTTTTTTAATTTGTAGATTTGACTCTAGAATTATTGTACATGGTTCTTGATTTGACTAGCGTATTATTCCATACGGTGCATGTATATAAGCGAGTCCTAGACAGCAGGACGCTCAGTTTGTTTCTGACGACGGCGGTGTAAGGAACACCTAGTTTGTTTCTTCTGGTGCATAAGTCGTGTCAATTAGCTGTTCTTGAGACCTCGATGGCATCTTTACCGTCTTTAACGTTGAACTCGGAGGTTGTACCATCGACTACGGGAACCTTGACGACAGCTACGACGGAGAAGGAGCAGATCCCGTGTGCACCGACGATGTCAACATTGGAGGAGATTTCAACAGACGTGATACCACCATCATCCGAAGTTTCATCGTCAGCAATGGATTCTTCAACTAATGAAGAGCGTACATTGCGTCAGTGCAAATACTGTGACGCATCATTTACTATCACCTCAAATGCTCGCAGACATGAAAGAAGCAGTTGTTCTAATAATGTTAAAAGAATACAATTTCAGTGCAATAAGTGCAAAAAACTAATTTCACGTCTTGATAGCTTACATCTTCATTATGTAAAATGCTCCGAGAAAGTTAAGTGTGAGTATAATGAACATGGTTCTTGTTTTGACTCATGTGTTGTACCGACTGATGAGTCTATATAAGTGAGACCCTGGTGATATGGACTTCAGTCCGTCTCTGGCTGAGGTAATGAACGGATCGGATAGACATTTAAAGTCATGTTAAAGGCTTAGTCCGTACAATAAGAAGACTGTTTGAAACGAGAAATCCAAAAGGCTTTGGTAATTTGTCAGTGTTTTTTTTTGTACTTGTAGTAGTGTATTGAATTTATGTAATAAATTTTTTTAAAAGAACTTGTGGTGTTTTTATTTTCTCAAACCTGTCGTTTTTGTGGTATTTTTTAAAATAAAATTTTTTTTGTATCGGCCAGGGATCGAACCAAGGACCTTATTCGATCTAATCAATCAGTATATAGATTACAAATTTATTAAATGAATTTTGAATTTTTTCCCGAATCTCTAGCATTAAAATTACGAATTTCCAATATGGTGGTCTTGATGTCTGATAGGATGGTGGTCGTAGAGGATTTAGAGGTTCTTTAAATATATGATGAACATGGTTTATTGCAATTATTATTTTTTACATAAAATTAAACATTATTGCATCGATCGGGTATCGAACCAAGGACAGGAGCGGATCGAATCAATATGTAAATTAATGAGCTATTTATTTAATGAGTTTTGGAACTTTTCCCGAATTCCTAGCTAAATAATTACGGATTTCCAAGATGGCGGCCGAATTTCAAGATGGCAGGTGTCACAGTAATAAATGATTACTGCACTCTAGCGGATAAGAACTAAACTAACATGTTATCAGCGCACTCTCGCCGACGAATACAAGATGGTGGTCTCCAGCAACGAAGACAAGATGTCGGACATGAGGTCATACTGGGTGACGATATATATGCTTTAAGAAAAGTGGTGGGAGTCAGTCTGCCAAAAGTCACCACGGGGTGAAGGATCGGTCACCATTTTTATTTTTTTTGCGCTCGTCGGGTTCGAACCGAGGACTCCGAACTCCGTGTCGTAAATGTATGTTTTTTTTTAAATATTTTATTAAAGTTTTATTATTTAATTTTTTTTTTATAATTTTTTAAATTTTTTTCATTAAAATCGGATAATAAATAAAAAAGTTAAAGATGGCGGCCGTAACGAAAATTGCAACGGTGACGTCATCATCCAATATGGCTGCCATGGCATCCTAATTTTCAAGGTCATGACCTCGACGGCTTAGAGCGGCTAGCTCTTAGTAGTTTGAAGCCGCTTTTAGGAATTTGGGTTCTTTCTAGGGCAAAACGACTTTTGAGGATTTTCGAAATCCTGATTTTTGAATTGTGGAATTTTTTGAGATTTTTTGGCGGAATTTTTTTCCACAGAAATGGAAATTTTGGCGAATTTTGAGGAATTTTGGACAATTTTTGCCCAATTTTGGCAAATTTTGGCGATTTTTGAGGATCAAATTCAAGGTCAAGGTCAAAGGTCAAGGTCATCCAAGATGGCCGCCGTGACGTCACAATCCAAGATGGCGGACGTGCCCACACGCTCCACAGCCTTAAAGCCTGTTTCCGGACCGGCTATTATATACTACTAACTACAGTTTTTTTTTGACTCCTTAAAACATCCTTGTGACTCCAAGTTGGGATAGTCATGTCCTGTAACACGTAGCTACGTAGACTAAGCAAGAGTAGCCATTAGAGTTTTAAGTTTAGTTTACAAATGCACCATTCAAAATTAAAATTAGCTTCTTTCTGTGAATAATAAGACCAATACTACAATTTAATGGATGGATAGGCTCTCATTTATGTTTTTACGACATTGTTTATGATTTATGTTGCCATAAAGTTGAATAAAAAAACATCAACCATGACGTAAATAATATAAAAACATCAATCCATACGATAATCGTTTACCAAGGTGAAACATTTTGTCACCGAAAAATGATCACCGGAAATATACTGACCATTTAAAATGGGGAAAAAATAAATGACTAGAAATTTATTTTGTTTGTTCAAAAATATATTTTAAAACATTACATTGCACTGCAGAATTGACCATTTAACATTTTCCCTTGCACGTTTTAACAATTAAGTGATACGTATAAATAAATCAATATACTGATACCTATAAATGTAGCTCGTAAGGCAACCTTTGCACAGTTCAGCGTGAACTGGCTGAAGTTCAGTCAGTTTTTAACTTCACTGTTTTCGAGATCAATAATAATATATATAATAAAAATATATATTTCTGTACTTTTACAAAATATTCGTTTGGAAACCAGTTGCAAATAAACAGTTTGGAATACTACAAAAAGGATATTTTAACATTGCACAGCACGCGACTATGGTTATTTACGCATGAACTTTTTTTTTTCTCGAGATAACACTGCGCATGATTTATTTAAACCATGGTAAAGAGATAATCGAATATTCAATAATTTGACTTTATTGTGTTCATTAATGTGCTCAGTTAATACTGGAAAGTTATTCAGAGAATGGTTTACATATAGTTAGAGACCTGCAAAATTCACGGTTTCGATGGCCTTCAGAATAGACTGCACATACCCATGTACACTCGGGCAAATAACGCCAAGTTCATTGGCTGCCGACTTGTAAGTCGTCTCAGCTGGTTTGTCTGTGATTCGATCCTTCTTTGGTTGAGGGTTTATAACTGGTTGAGATTCGTCCAGATGAACAGTAAGCCAATAGAAAAATTATCTAAGAGGTATATGTGTTTGAATTCTAGCCTATCACCGAATGAATCCGCGAATTGTGCAGGTCTCTACATATAGCTTTAACTATTGGATGTACTGGTAGGTACTACACAAAGCATATATATTTGGGTAAGAATCAGAACACATTATTACTGCGAAAACATTTTTTTTCTTTTTTTTTGTAGTGACACAGTTGTTTTCGTGTGTAAATTTTAGGTCATAATTTTTGGTCCATTTACAAGGGACAGTGCGTTGACGGCGGAGTTCAGACCCCTCGACGACAGGGTTTCTCAGGGGAATCTGCTTCTCCGGGTGCGAGACCCCTTACTTCCCCTCTTCCACCTTCCGCACAGCCGCAATCTCCGGAGATGAAGCGGATGTTGTAGCCGCGGCAATCAGGGCCGCGAACGACTCCCGAAACTTCCGGAACCTTGCGACAGTCAGTGTTTCCTGGGGCAGTTAAAGACCCACCAAGCTTGGCAAAAGGGGGTGAGAAGGGGGGATAAGAAGGGTGGGGGGGGGGGAAAGAACAACTAGAGTTCAGCAGGATAAATTTTTTTTTTTCAGTCGTTTAACGTTGAGGGCGAGAAGAAGAAAAAAAACAGGCGCGATGGCGTAGCGACCTTAATGTTCAACTACCACCTCCCCCTACCCCCCTTTTTTTACAGAGGACCCGCGGGAAGTTAACTTCTGGCCGGGGGGAAGTTAACTCCAGTTGGCAGGGAAAAAATAATTAATTGGCGGGCATATATTGCAGCGCGTTGTAAGAGGACGCGCGGAAGCTGGCCCACGGTCGAAGCGAACTTCGTTCATGAGAGGGAAATGAAAGAACTTTCTCAGCGAGGTCGGGAGACAAATTAGGCCCGAAAAAAAAAATATATTATGGCGTGGGGAAGTTTTACAACTCAACGACGCGACAACCGTTCACCACGCTCTTAATATTAAACTGCTTAAAAATACTGTAAATAATTTGTAATCTAACTAAAAAAAAACTGTCATAACTGCTTCTAACTGATTTAAAATGCAGACTTTCAAACACATTTTCAGTCAATTAAACAGATTCCCAGTGATTTATTTCGCTATTTCACACTAAACGTGTACATACAATTCGACCGCACATTAAAAAATCTGGAATTATTGACATATTGCATATAGGTAATCCAACGATTTATATTTAACTTATTCTTCAGTTAGGGAGTCTTTCAGTACTAGCCAGTGATGTGTAAAAATATCTAACCTTGGTAACGAGCAAATTTGTGTGTTCTCATGTTGGAAATAAACTTATAATATGAAACTGGGACATCAAATTTTACATCAGTATTTTTTTTTTTAAATAATGCCGAGCGTGATAAATATAGAAAACGTTTAAAAATTTTAATTCTGATTTACAAGATAGTACCATTGATTTCTCAGGTATATTTTTAAAAGAGTCTCATGCAAATGACTCAAAGCCTGATGATCCATGACCAAATACTACGACACTTGCAAGTTTCATTCAGCGCTCACCGGACGCAGCGGTTAATAACTGTACTCGAATCCTAGAGAACCCAGGGGTTCGAATCCCGGTTTTCCCGCATTTTATTCAAATAACTCGTTTCAAATGCTGCGATGGTATACCGCGCAATAAGCCGTGATCGGTTTCTTACCTAATTTTCCTCGATTTTGATGCCGTGTGTTGCCGTCCCTGATAAGCCTCGTCGTCGACAATATTTAAAGCTTATCATAAATGTATGTATGTATAAATGGGGGGGTTGTCTGTAAAGTCGGTTAACGGACGATAATTTTACGTGATAACGTCATAAGAAAACATTGATGAAAAATTGCATAACTTTTAATTTTAAAATATTATTTAAAGTTTTTGAAAATTTAATATTAATAATTTGTTTTAATATAATCAAGAACAATTAGTTATAGAAATAAACTGAAATCAAATCAATGTCAAATAATTGTTAATTTGAAATGACGAAATTGTACAAATAAATGAAATTTATTTAAATTTCTGCTTTTAAAAAGCCCGCCTTAACCTGTTTGATATTATAGAAGATTTTCTCGCACGGTGGTTGGCCGTTTCTTGCACGCTCGGCTCAGGCGGAACGTGACAATGAGTCACGCTTTTTCCGTGCGTGCAGCCGGCGTTCATAGATTTTATAAGACGTTATCACGTCACAAAAAAAAAGGTCGAGTGTTGTGTTTTTGAAGCTCCTGATTTCCTCCGGCATACAAAAAAAAAAGCTTATCAGCAGCGGATTCCCAAATATATGTCCAGTCAGTTCTCTGCCCGTTTCGCCTCTCTTCACCCCTTCCACGCATTCCCGAACCAATTGGATCCCGGCAAGGACTACACGTGCCGCTTGATTCGCTCGCGATGGTAGCAGCTGGTTAGTTGGAGGAGGAGTTGCGTGGGGGAGGGGGGGAAACTACATCCATTTCCTCCTCCCCCTCCCCGCTTCACCCGGACCATTTACACTCCTCTCCTCCCCTGCCACATCGCTGGAAGGCACTTATCAACTGCGGCAGCCGGCGCGTGTCACACAAGCTAAACATTTTTTTTTCCTCCTGTTCGGGTGGATGGGGTGGTAGGGGGGTTAAAATCCAAACAGGCACTCGTGTAGCTGTTTCTGGTCCAGCGCGCGCTCCGTAAGTCTAGTGCCTGCATCCCCCAACCGGGGACCTGGAGTGGGCTGGCTCCAGTGGTTGGTCACCTCACGTTGGCAAAGTACTGATACGCGTCTGGTTGACAGTCGCTCGAATATTTCAATATCACCATACATACTAATGCAATACGAACTCAAATGTATTTGTCCCATTTGAGCAAAATAACACGCAGTTAATCCATATAAAGTTGGTATCATTATATAGATATTTTTATTATTCAGTTAAAATAGGTTGTTATTGAACTATTTTTTTCAATTTAATATCTAAATATTAATAATAATATTAATGTCTAAATTATTATTTAATTTTATTTCTGTTTATTCATTCGAGTATCGTGCAAAAACTACTGTGCCGATTTTGATTAAACGTTTTGTATTTAAAAACATACGATAAAAAATTTAAAAAAAATACATATTTTATCTCGCCACTATCACGGGAGCTGGAGATGTAAAGATAAAACCACATTTTTTTTCATAACCAAGTGCAATCAATATAGAGTGAGGTCTCATTTCTACCAACAACCACTTATAACAATATCTATGTACCACATACTAATTCATTTATTTATTCTATCATTATCAATAACTATTTCATGACGGATGATAACTCTTCATTACAAGACGTGATAATTAAAGAAAAAATCACCGTGCAATTAATTATTCGTACGGGGACACAGGCTTGTATTTTAAAAACTAGATAGTGTTAAGAACTGGTTTCCGTCTCTTTGGCATGTGTAATATTGGACCAAAGTCAGGTCGTCGAGCGATGAAATACAGCAATGCTGGAATCGAAATAGTGCGGAAAAAAAATTGACGTAAAAGGTGCGATGTAACAGCAAAACATCGCGTAATTGTGAACATCAGTTTTTTTTTTCCTTGCACGTGCAACCAAAACTAGATATAAAAAAATTATTGCTATTTGTACACATGACAACCATCGATCTTGACAAGTAGGTTTAATGGACCTATATGAGAAAAATCTGTTGAATACAAATTGGAAGGATTTTTGTAAGAGAACATACTCGTATTTTAAAAATTTTTTAAACGAATTACATAAAAACTAAAAATACGATGAATGTAGTTGTATGAGCAATAAATTGTTTTAATCATTATAAGAAAACAAAAATTCTGATGCTCATTTCAGTAGCATCGCGTCAACGAGGTGATACAAGTAGAAAAATTTTCCATTCGGTTTGTGGCCTCGAGATTCAACACGAACAGGTTTTGCTAAATACATTTAGATTTTTATTTAAGTTAAAACACTTCAATTTATTTTAAAAGTCTCAGAATTTGTTTCGTAAATACAAATAGGATTGTAGCGTCACACACAATATACAGAAAATAATGAAAGAAAAAATTAGAAATTTGTTAATCGTATGTAAGAATCCAAGAAACAGAAAGAAAATTTCCCGCGATATGTACTACCATTTATAGCCATGTTTTAAGCAGGAGTTAAATCAAATTGAGCTGATGTTTACGTTATCTAGCTGCATTACTAGGGTTTATAAGCTGCATCGCTTATGGGAGGGGCTTACTTATAACTTAAACATATGTATGTACACAAGAAAACTAAATCTGGCCGATAATCCAACTCGCTCCCTCTTTCACTATAAGCTGGCGTTCTACCGATTACACAATGATAGCCAGCTTAAAAATGGTTATAAAAATGCATTGATTAAATATGAAACTCAATATATATAACTACAACAAAGTAAAACAAACTGAAAGTTTATTAGATCCGTATGGGGAAATAAGCTCTCAGCTCTAAGTTTGAAGCAACACAGTGCAATACTCAAATTTCAATTATATGCGTTTAATTTTACATTTTCCAAACCATAACATAGTATTTCAAATTCTTACTTCGGCGAAACTCAAGGACATAAAATATAACTTTATTACATCAAATATGAAACTGTATTGTTTTACGTAAAATAATGAGGTATTATTAAGTATATTTCGATTAAACTCAGCTTATTAATATATTTTTGCTACCGGTCTTCCTCATTGTCAATATGGCTTGTTTTTCTTCTTTTCTTCCATGTCTCGTTTGCAGCTTTCGCTTGTTTGTTTCGTTTCCGTGGACGAGAAGCCCCAGGTTTGCCCGGAGTTTGTTTACCTATTAATACTTTGATATTGAAAAAAAACTTCGAAAAGCAAATTTAGTAGATAAAAAAATTGCGTTTATTTCCACAAACTTCACTTCACCTTACATATTCCTACTAATGCTCACTCTATCCCTAGAACCTTGACAAGTGTTTATTTATTTTGTGTGACTAATCTTCAAGGTCAGACAGCAGCCTACTGCTGCCGTGGCCTAACGACTGGGGGTGCCAGTGGGGTGCGTGCAACACAGGCACAACTACCGTACAGTCAAAGAGAAAAGTGTTGTGGGCAGCTGACATATAACAAAAACAGTGTTGCAAAACTGAATATTTTTTGGGTGTTGCAAATAACTTAAAAAATCAAAACTGATTTTATTTTACAGTTTTAAGTTTCAAACTAGCTATTAACAAACTCTGAAATTTTTCCACTGAGATATTGATGGTGGTTTTTCATCAAAATAATACTGACTGATTCAAGAGACATTTATGATTGCAGCAAACATTCGGCAATTGATTTATCGCTTTCATAATAAGTTATTTTGTTCGGAATTTCGTACAGATCACTTCAAATACAATTATTTAGAGAAAAAATCGATAGTTATTCAAGTAATTTGGTACACAAAAGCCCTGAATTATTAAATTTGAAGTGAAATATTTTGAAAATTAATGCTTCTTAAACAAAAAAACAACTACAATTTATTATAAAGTGTCCGTGCACATCTCTTTAAATGCAAAAATAAAATAAAAAAATCTGTGAAATATGGCCTTAACAGCCATGAGATTCGGAAGAAAAATGAGTTGGGGAGGGGGAAGGGGGAATACCACGTGGCAAGTGTCGCTGCGACAAGAGACGAACGATCCTTCCTGCACGGGCTGGCATTTCTTAACTTCCTTTCCCTTCCCTGCTTCATCCTCTCCGCCTACACTAAAACTTGCTAACTGCTCATTATCTTATGTATAGTTACGCTCATCACTGACTTAATGAGCGCGTAACGCTGTAAGCTATATAAATATCATTGCTCTTTGCTAACCTGTTCCTCCTAGCATTGACGCAAATATTATATTTTGTTTACATCTCGGTGTTTAATAAGCCATTTTCCTGCACATCGTCTTGTGAAATAAGTTTCTTAAATGTAGTATTTTGTGTGTTAGTTGATTTGCATAATTCTGTGCGTGAACGATTATGTGTTTGACTATTATCTTCCCATATACATGACAATTATCTTCCCATTATTATGCCCATTATCTTCCCTTATGTCGTTCTGTGTTTGAATGATTTGTCATAAGGGAGATGAATGGTATTTTTTTTTGTTGGTATCACCTTTATATGCAATGAAATATGAAATACATATTTAATTGTTCAATATATCTTCACACGACCAAAACTGTATGTGGCTTTGTCACGATCAAGTGTTGCAAATCAAATGAAAGTGTATGTATATTGAATCAATCAACAGTAAGGAAGATTATTGAATCACCAGAGACAATGAATGCGCTTGCATTATATTAAAATTAACTGAATTTTTAATAAATATTTTGGGTATATTAAATTAAACTGTAAGTTATATTCATCATTTTTCAACTGGTGCCTTAGGTGCTTTACATCTAACTAAAATTACATAACAAATTAAATATTAAATTTAAATTTAATGAAGTGTTCTTTGAAGTTACACTTCTTTGGGCGAGTGAAATTTTATGATGCGCGCGCAACATGCAAAAAAATTGATATAATAAAAATAGGCTAGATACAAATTTAAAAAAATATATGTGCTTTTCAATCATATGCCTATTTTAGTTAATGATTTTGAATACTGGTCCATATAATTAAAATTATTTATTTATTGTGATTTTTATTGATAGAAAATGGGTGTATAAATGTTTTCAAGTATATTTATATAAGTGAGGTTACGTTCCAGTATGTATGATTTATTATAATACAAATTATAAATCATTACATTATATTTTATATTCAGTGTGTTTATTGATTTTCATTAATAATTAAAATTTATCTCGATTATCGAACTAAATTTAATAATTAATTTTGTACACTGATTTATTTTAATATTTAATACTGTGTATTTAATCAAATTTTTTATTTTATGAAATTTAATCTTTACCAACGATATTTACATCACTCCATTACATTTTATTATTTTATTTCTACTAATTATTTGCATGCAGGATTAGAATTTTATTATTTTTTTTTATTCGGAGCGTAGAAACCATTAAGCACGGAACGTCATTCCCACGAGAAATAACAGTGGCGTACACACGAGGAGGAGCAGAGGTGGGCTTAAGTAGCGTAGCAGTCACTCACTGACTTATCAATCACGGTCAATTAGACTAAATATTCAGAATATTGATTTATTTTCATTATTTATTAAATTTCATCTCTATTATTTTACTACATTAAATATATAATTTTATACACGTGTTTATTATAACATTGAATACTAAGTATTAATTGGACGTTTATTTTTTTGAACAGGTGGTCGAGTGGTCAAAACACTCGTATCCCAACAAGGCGACCAGGGTTCGATTCCCGGCCAAGTCGAACCCGGATTTTCGCAAGTGGGAATAACGAGGTGGACGTTCCCGCGGCCTGAGGATTTTCTCGGGGTACTCCCGTTTCCCCCCGCCATTTCATTCAGTCGCTGCTGCATACCCACATCTATCTCACCTCGCGCTTCTTTCAGGCTGGCCGGAATGACAGGTCTGTCCCTCGGGTAGGGCAGCCGGCTCCTGTGAGTGTCGGCCCAGTCCATCCATGCAGACCCTGCCTCAGGCGGGAAACTGCATGTCGATTTTCATTTTCATTTCAAAATAGTTCAGTGTCTTAAATAAAAAAAAATATGTAAAACTTCGAACGCGCGTACATAAGTACACACTCTTTTTTTTTTTTACTTTAGTCAGTGAATGAATATCCCTGTTCTAAAGAATCGTATGTATATATGATTATTCTTTTTATTGGATTGGATGTTCTTCAACTTCCCTTATGTATGCCCATTTTCTTCCCTTATAGACAAGAACACATTAACGAGAGCCGCATTGAGTAATTATAAAAGCAGGGGGTGTTTTGTATTTTACCAAACGTGTCTTCGAATAGGATCGGTACAAGTGCAATTCATAACGACAGAACAATACGATAAAGTAAAATAAAAAAAAGCAGTGGAAGAAAAATGTGTATCAAATTAGCATCGCTTTTTATTGACTTATTGAACTTCAGTTACTTCTAACGTCAAAACATACTAATAATCAACTGAATCAAAACCTGTATACAAGCGCCCTTTGATAATAACCATGAATGATTACTTTACAATTTACAGAAAGTGAGAAATCATTTCGAAGACCTTTGAAGCTTATTTATTAAATAAGAGAGATAAGCAACACAAATTCCACAACTCACTAATGTTCGGTGCAAAATCCTTGGATCGCATGTATCAAAATAATAACCCAAGTTCGTGATGTAACGAGAAAGTTGAGCGCCCAAGAGCACTTAAGGGGATGAATAAATTAAGGCTGGATCCTGAGGGCAGAAACCAGCATGCAAGCAGGAACACTTGAAAGGATCCATAAATCAAGCAAGATTCCGTGAAGCAAGCAAGCAAGCGTGCGTGTATGTTGGAAAGCTTAAGGGAACGTATTACGTAGAAATGGATTAGTATATTCGGGAGCGAGGGAAACTAAAACTGGATAGTACTTATAAAATAAGTCTTAAAATGAGCTAAAAGGGAACTCAAACAAAATATACCCTGGTGAATATGACTAGGTAATGCACAGACACAAAAAAAAAAAACGAAATGATTTGTTGGAATAATATCCGAATTCAAGAGCACACATCATTGGCAAAAACCACACAACTTAACAATAAACTAAAAACAAATAAAAACGCTATATTTGCTAACACAGCAAAATTCGACGAGAATTTAAATCTATTTCGCAATAACGAATAAAAATGAGCTTTTTATATTTTAATTGTTTATCTGTATATTAACATTAATGCATTACATACGAACCAACGTACTGTTCGGATGAAACAAGAGAAGAACATATTTCATGACAAATTCCGTTGAGAAATTACAGAGTGAATATTCACTCTCCGGTAACTAATAAATGACTCTGTACTTTAAATGTAAATAACACCATTTATATTTTTTTATGTTTATTTTTTGCTCTGTGTGTTCGTATAGAGCTCTTGATACCTCTATGTCCGAAAAATAAATGTTCATATTTAAAGGCTTAAACAATCATCCCCTAATTTTTTTAAATTAAGAACACTATACTTTTTTACTAGAAAACAATTTTTTTCTAATTAAATGGTTTAAAATAATGTTTAAAAGTTTCACTAAGCAATTCCTATTACTAGCGACAAAAAAAACTTAAAATACATAAAGGTGAAACAAATTGAAAACTTGCTCTCCCGAAAAGTAATACAATTTTTTTTATATTATGTATGTCCCCATGCCTCCAAGGAACAGACATCGTAAATCGCTCATACGTAAATGACACATTGCCATAAAAATATATATATATATTAAATTCAAAGCTGAAATTTTCAGGGACCTGGGGAAAAAACAATAAATAACATCATTTAACAACGGGTGTAATTTGAGCGCAGCCCAAGCGTTATCAACGCGGTGGCGTATGGCGTAAAGAGAGGAAGGGGTGGGGGTGGAGGGGGAATGATTCAAGGTTGACAACTTTGGCGTGACCAGACCAGGCCGCCGTTCACGGAGCGATTATTATACGTACACAAACTCCATTTACCTGGAGCACGCGAGTGCGTGCTCGGTGAGCACGCAAACAACGGGGCGACAGCCTGACATATGATGCGGAAGAGCTATTACGGCCGGCCTTGAGATAGGGCGTCGAGAACAAAAAGAAAAAAAAACAACCGCGCAAAAAACCACTGGATATCTGTGTTTCTCACCGTATGTAAACAGTGGCTTCATTCATGTTTCACTATTCAAGTTACGTAACAACTACCCTTTCTTTAGCCAGAAGGATATATTCTAGTAGATACCTTTTATTTTTTAGTTGGTTTGTTAGTTGAATCATCTTAATTTTGTAGTTTTGTGGTTCTTTTAAAGACAGCACGACAGTAACACTAATATAAAAAATGGGTGTGTGTACTTAGGTACGCGCGTGAAATGTTATACCTCTTTGGCATCATTAAAAAATAGTTTTTAATTGCATGCAAATAATCCTCCATGGTAGCGTTATTCTCCAGAGTAGCGTTAATCGTTTAACGCAACCTTGTTGGAAGTCGCATTAGAAGTATAACTTCAAAAAAATTGTAGATTGTTTGTTCGAGGTTGACGCAAAAAAATAATGGAGGGATTTTTATATAACATTTTGTGTTTCAAAGCTTATGATCTTACTAAAAAAAAAACTGGTGTATATTTTATGTCGCTATGATAACGGGAGAGGGAAATATAAAAATAAAGCCACTATTTTTTCACAACCATGCGCAACAGGTATAAGGCGAGCTTCCATTCCTAGTTCGTTCATATTAAATAGAGCTCAGTCTTGAATGGCCCGTGCTCTGGATGCCATACGGGCGGATCTGCGATGCAACATCAAAGAATAACAAGATTTGATGAAATATGGCCATTTCATTGGATGATGCTTTCTTCGTTTCCATGGCAACGGCTTTTGCTACAGCAGTGGCGTACCCACGAAGAGGGACATGTACAATGAGCAGCGCGAGTGTGCTCTGCATGTGGACTGGGGAAGCCTTCGTTTTACAGACGAGAGAGCCAAACGCCCGATCGTGCATTTTCGGTTTTTTTTGTTCATTGTAAATAAATATGGCGGTGTTGATAAAATGATACTTTTGGTCAATTAGGTTAGGTTAGCTACATTATAAATACTTTAAAACATTCTGGACGGTTGATTTGGTTAGGATAGCTACATTAAAGATAGGCTACGGAAAAAAAGCATGAACTTCGGGGAACTTCGGGTTTTGGCTCTTTCGTCTGTGAAAAAAAGGCTTCCCATGTGGACTGCCGTAGCGAAGCACGGGTACTCCGGCTAGTTAATACTGCAATTAATCATTTTTACCGTTAATAGGTCTCGAATTCACATCATACTGAACACTAATCCTTAAAAGACTTGGATAGCGCTGTACTCCTCATTTGTCCCAACAAATATTTTTAAATCAACATTTACCTTATAAATAATAATGTTAATTTGAGAATTTTAATAATTTAAATATTGTCAAAAGAATGAAGTCTGCACATCGGTGTAATGTCAATCTCGCGGCCAAAATGCGACTAAACGGAGATTTTTGTGTGAATAAATATGTTAAGGTAGAAAACAAAATTAAAACTTGTATAGTTATTGTTTTCTTTTCCTTTTTTTTTTTTTTTTTTTACGTTTACTGTCCATTTGAAATAGTTAATTTGTGGTCGTAGTTAATCGGAAACACGGACAATGTAATTAGTTTCCAAAATGAAAAAAGAGATAACAATTCTTTTAAGGACATTGATCATGCGGTTTAGAAAATAAAGCTTTCATTCCAGCTTCATACAATCTGATTGGAGTTTCTATGCCAATACGTGTAACAGCAAGTTTGTATAAAGCTGGTACTGTGAAGCCCAAAATATATATGTCGTAATAATTTTGCTGCTGAAATTGCTAACTTCGTAAGTGTCATAGTTCCTGTAATATTATTTATTTAAGTGTATTTGACAACCCTTGTGGGATTATCCTTAAAATGGAACTTTAAAAGGAACTCCGTTAAATTAAATAATTAATGAAGTAATTTTAATCAGAAGTTAAGTTTTTCGTTCCCAGTCATGTTTCATAAAAAAACTTAATTCAGTTTACATAAACTAACCACTATGTTGTTATGATTCAACTTTAAGATGATCTCAATTCTTGACTATTCCAAGACAGGGTGATAGGGGGCTCAAGACTAACAATGAAAGACAATTCAATATAGAGACTTGATTTAATGTCACGTACTATTATAGAGTTAGCGGTCACCAAATTAGACAATAATCAGGGAACCTCGCTACCACACCTCGGCAGGTTCCTCACCCACGCTGTGCTGGGTCGCGCTCGCGGCAGGATCTCGACGACGGACTGCGGCGGCCGAGGACCACGGCGCTCCGTGGTTCCGGCGTCACGACTTCAGCCGTCCAGTCGCCGGTGACCAGAAGAAGCCCCTTCTCGACGGTGGCTGTCGTTTTCATCCTTCTGTCCGCGTCCGTGTTGATGTTCCGTGTTGTCCCCTTTTCTCTCGCAGCGGCGACCCGCGTCGCTGTTTCGCTGGCGGTGTTGAAATTGCTGACACCTCGTGTTTGACTCAGGGCGAGCCTCGAAGCCGCTTGCCAGAGTGCTCAGAGCGAGTCATAACACTGTGTTTAGCAGTTGGCTTAATTATTCTGAAGTTTTGTTTATTACAAGAACCATTTTAAATCTGTAAGTAACTTTAATAAATAAATGTGGTGGAAGTGTAAATGATTTTTGTCCGTGATAGAGCTTTTTGTGTTTTGAAGCTAATTTGAAGGAGACTTACCACCACGTCGTTCTACAGAAAAATATTCAATATAGGGTGTTGAATCGTTTCATCGCATATCACTTGTTGCAGGTGTTTTTTTTCCTTCAATACTGTCTTCTTAAATAATGTATACTCTATTCGACGTAACTGAACCAAGAGCCGCCCTTTATTACTTTAAAACTCCACGGCAGCTGCAATGAGGCTTCTCACACAATCCTCCTCCGAACAGACTGACGAATAAGGTGTTTAGTTAAAAAGTAATGAATTCTTTTGTGAACCAATTTGTGAGCAGGCAAACCAGTAAGTGCAAAGAGAAAAATAAAAAAAAGAGAGAAAGAAAGAGACAGAATGACCCGGTAGGGGCCACAAAATCTACCGACTGCGCAACCGCTTAGTATCACAGCTGTTCCGCGAAAACTGTTTTAATGACTTCCCCTCGTGGAAAAGGGGGGCGGGGACCTTGGCCTGTCGGCTGTTGGGTGGGGGGGGGGGGGGGAGGGGAGAGCTGAAGCAGCGGCAGCTGTGGGCGGTGTGACGTCACGTCGCTTCCTGCACGATGGGCACCGGCGCCCTCTGATACACTCGGAGGTCCCAGACAAAAACTGTTCGCTCAGCTGTAACGCCTCATCCGCAACGTGGGTGGAGAATTTTTTTTTTCATCCCTTCATCGTCATTCCCCTCCCATCAATGTCCTTGCACCGATCGACACTCCCCCCCCTCCCCCCCCCCCACAATCCCAACCAACAAAACTGTGCCACTCCCACAATGCCTATTTTATCGCTCTTTTCTTTCCCCGCCCTTCCACCGTGCGTGCATTGTGCACGTGACGTTTGCCTTTGGAGTTGGCCGAGAGAGAGAGAGAGAGAGAGAGAGAGAGAGAGAGAGAGAGTTCTCTGTCCCCGTATGCCCCCCCCCCCCTGCTCTTCATCACAGCACGTATGCGCGGCACAACGCGACCACAGCCTGTAAGTCCGCCAGAAACTCCCCCCCCCCCCCTCACTAACACAAATACACACAATCGTACCCCTTTGACGTCACCGCACACGCGCTAGAATGGACAAACGAAAACTGCGCCGCATTTCGGCGGCGACCCTCCTCGCTTTGCTACTTGTTGATTCAAGAACAAGCTTCGGTGTTGGAAAAAGGAAAGAATTGGGGGGGGGGGGGGAAGAGACTATGAATTAATGCGCGAGGGGAGCGGGCGTTTAAACGTCGCTCTAATTTGAAAATCGAATCATGCTTGTTGAAGAATGGGGCGAAAAGAGAGAGAGAGAGAGAGAAGAGTGAGAAGGGAAGTTAACTGTTTTATTGGGCCGGGTGTTGGCTCTAAGGAAGCGCCTTTGTCTGTGCGTCAGACCAACTCGCGGAAGGTCTTAGTGTTTTGTCTGTCGGATGGACGTCAATCTTATTCCATCGGGGGGGCTTACAGAGCCATGAATAAAATATTGCGCGCACACACACTGCTACGCTCCGAGTGCCGTGGGTGGGAGGAGGGTGGTAGGCGCAAGTTTGCGGTTGTGTTCGACGTTTGGCGTTTGACGTTTGACGTCTAGCTTTTAGCTGGATGAAATACACGACACTGCTAAGGTCTCCATGCATCGCTTCGGTTGTAGCATACGTAGTGCCCATAAACAAGACGTAAAATTATATTCAAACAATTCAAACAAAACTAACATTTGCTGAAACCTTCTCTTTGGAAAAATTATACCTGAATATTAGATATTCAATAAATAATTGTTTTTTAAATGTGTTTTCAGAGAAGAATGAGAAAAAATCGTTTCGATGAAGTCTGAAACGATAAAGCGCTTATTTACTTAAGGGAAATATCAGGTTAGAAATTCTGGAGAAAAATAAATAAAATCTGCAGAAATAGATCAAGAAAAAATATCTGAAACAGATCAAAGAAAAAGTAGTATGCGCTGGTTTCTTTCTTTTTTTAACGGTTTATCAGCCAAACATTATTTAAAAAATTACCAGATTTTCTACTCTATCGTATTTTGTTAATCTGTTACATGAATGCTTGGCTTATGTTATCCTTCAAAATATGTTCAAAACCTCTTTAAATTATTTGATATATAGATTTTCTAAAGGTGCACTTCTCAAATACATATATTTTGTGCCTTTTGTAAATTTGGTGTAAAAAAACTATACAATTGCAAGCTTCTCAGGCCAAACATTGTGTAACAAGTGATTTAATGAATGAAATAGCTGATCATGGTTAAAATTTATCCACATAAGAGTACTATATTTAACCTCGTTTTGAAAATATACCAGAACGGACTGTAGGAAAAAAAAAACAACAGACGGCTTGTCAAAACTGTTCGGGTCGCCGTAAAGCACCCGCGTTTGTAAATCGATGTTAACTTCGCTTCCACATAGTGACCTCAGTTCCTAACGCCATTATTAAGTACAGTGCGAAACATCCCAAAAGTATTATTTACAAAGTCAAACAGAAAGAGTGAGAGAGTCTTTCAGTATTCGCAAACTGATGTGTAAAAAAAAATGCAGCCTCGGTAACGAGCCCAAATCATGTGTTCTCATGTTGTTCAAGTTGCAAATAAACTTGTAATACGAAACTCGGACACGAAATTAAACGTAGAAATTTTTTTTTTAAATTCCGTGCTTCATAAATATACTGACAAATAAAAAAAAATATTTCGCTTTTCAAGTCTGCCTTCAGTCCGTCAAAAAATTATTTTACGTTATTCATGTTTCCATTGTAGTCTTTCAGCACGAGAGGGCAATTGATTGGCGTAACTGCCCCGTCATTTCCTTTGTGATTTACAGTTAAAACTTCTTTTAGGTCATGGCAAGTGGCAAATATATTGGCTGGCTTGTTATCTTACGATCTATACACAGATATTCCGTCATCACTCACCCTAAAATCAAATTCCTTTCTGTGAAGCTACTTTTCGTCTTTTAGTTTCGGCAAGTATTTTCTTCTAGGATTCACAGTTCCACAGGCATAAATTCGCCAGTCTGACTTCAAATTGCTAAAGAGAGGATATGCTGTAAAATAATTGTCCATATAAATTATACGATTTTCGCCTTCCAGTCCTTCCGTTTTAAGTCTGAACTACTCGTGAAATCAATCCTACTTCTGATGAATTTTGTTTCTTTCCAGTATTAATATAAAATTTTAAGTTAAACGATGGTTCATCACAAAGCATCCATACTTTAAAGCCTCTTTTTATGGTTTGTCCCAACATGCATTGTTTTAGGTCTGGTTCTGTGCTCCCGTAATCTCTGTAACGTGGTTTTAAAGTGATGCCCATGTAAAGATCGATTCTCATGGATGTTTTACCGCAAAAAAAAAGAATTCTGTGGAAGAAATTAGTCGGGAAAAAAATGTCACAGCATAGACGAACACTGTCAGCTGACAACGACGAGACATTTGCAGCAAGAACCGTAAATAAAGACAATCACCGACCTTAGAAAAACACTGCGACAAACAGATGAACACGACGATGATAACTAAACAGATAATCTGGACGATTCGACGACAGCACACACTAACACAATATGCTAGCTAGGACAGAACAATTGCGGGAAGCCTTCTTTTCACAGACGAGAGAGCCAAACCCGAAGTTCCCCGAAGTTCATGCTCGCTTTTTTTTTCTCCGTATCTTTTCAATGTAGCTATCCTAACCAAATCAACCGTCCACAATGTTTTAAAGTACATATTTATAATGTAGCTAACCTAACCTAATTGACCATTAGTATCCTTTTATCAACACATTTAAAATGAACAAAAAATAAACCCCGAAGATGAACGATCGGTAGGGACCGGAAAAATTCGCGGGTTCAATGACCTCCAGGATGAACTCAACAGTTCTGCGTACACTCGGTCAAATGCCACCCACTCATTGGCTGCTGTATTGTGAGACGTCCCACAACGTAGCAGCCTGTGATTCGTATAAAGCTTTTAGTCGGGTGTTTCTCATTGGCCCAGAGTCATCCAGGTGAGTTGTGAGCCAATAGCAGAGGCTGCACTGAGGTAAAACTATTTGTATTTTAGCCTATCGCGAGATGAATTCGCGAATTTTTCCGGTAACGCCACCAAACGCGACACGTCATTTCCTCTCTCCAGTGGTTCACTAGTCTGTGGCTTCTCCAGGGAATTATTTTTTGTCTCCAACTTTCTCTGACGACAAGGCTGGAGGGGTAAAATTCGACAAAATACGGCTTCCAATTCCCTCCGTAAAAAAAAAAAAAAAAGTCAGACAGATAAATTTATTTCTTCCACACTATCTAAATTTGTTGTTGCACTAGGTTAGCTCAAAAATTTCCTATTTTAAGATTATTTTTTTATAATAATAATGCGCTACATTAACGATCGGGAGTTTGGCTCTCTCGTCTGTGAACAGAAGGCTTCCCTACAATTGCGACGTCTTCCCCCCCCCCCCCCTCCAAATAATTTTTTGTTTTTCCTTCAGAAAGGTTCGTGAATTCTAGAAGCGCACCCTCGTGACGTCAGCGGCCCCTCGGGGTGCGCGCGCACTCTCTGGCGTCGGAGGATTTAACTCCGGGAGAGTGGCGCGCAGCTCGTCGAAGAAGTGGCTGGTGGGGGGCTTAGCTGTTCGTCCTGGTTCCCGACGCGAGGGCGCTAATTGCTGGTCGGACGCTGAGCCAACGGCCATGGGATTAAAGCGTCGGAGAGCCGAAACCACTCGTTGCCTAAGTGCGGCGTGCCGAGGCCATGTCGAGGCTGTGGGAGTCATTCTGCGATGAGTCAGGATTATCAAGTGCGTAACAACTGCTTTATTTTAAAGCAAAAGCCCTAACACCATTATAAAATGTATACTCACATTTATTTATAACGATCTGTTAGATATATATTTCTTATCCGTAGAGACCTGTAAAATTCGCGGATTCATTTCGCGATAGGATAGAGTCCAAATACTTTTGACATAATTTTGCTTCAGTGATTGGGCCACAGTTCATCTGAAAGACTCTGGGCCAATGAACAATCTTTAACAGGAGAATTAGCGAATCACGATCATTCCAGTCAACAGGTGTTACGATTCGGTAACCAATGAGCAGATGTAATTTGCACGAGTGCATAGAGGATCATGGAGTCCATCCTTTAGAGATTTTAATTCGCAAATTTTTCCGGTCTCTACTTATCCGCAATAAATCTTTACGCGCATTACTTGGCGTAGTTGAGAACTTTATTAATTTTGCATTCAAGTAATTAATATAAATCAAATAATAAAAGGATAGCAGTGATACTATAAACATTAATGGTAAGGTAAATCTTAAAATCAAATTTAAAAAATAAATAAATACTTAGTATTTAATATTAATACTAATTCGTGTATAAAAATTATTATTTTAATTAGTAAAATAATCGTGATGATTATTAATTAATAACGAAAATTAATAAAGAAGCAAAATTTTTATTCCAATTTATTTATTTTAATATTTATTTATTATGAATAACTGTAATATTTATAATTCTAATAAATTATAGATACGGGTATATAACCTCACTTACAAAAATACACTTGGAAAACCTTATATTTTTATTATTAATTTTCAGAATAAATAAATTTTCTTTTAATTATATGTGACAGTATTCAATGTCAATCCCTAAGGTATATGATTCAAAAGCAAATGCACAATTTTTCAATTGTATGTAGCCTTTTTTTTTTATTATTTTACGTTGTGAATTTTTCGTTGCATGGTGTGGGCACATCTAAAAAAAAAAAAAAAAAAAAAATCATGAATAAGTTATTTTATAACGCGCCCAAAGAATTATAATTTCAAAAAATAAAAATAAAAAAGATTAAGTGATGTTCTCAGAGAACGACAGCTGTGTGCCACCGAGTGTTAAATACTACATCGGCGATGAGGTCAGCCAGCATTACGCTTGTACGTCGCGAGGGAAGCTAGCGGCTATGCCATCGTCGCTGATTTATTTATGAAGCAACAAAGCGTCGACCTGTCGGCGCGAAACGCCCGAGAAGGGGAGTTTGGTTGATGGTGGGGAGGGGGAGAGAGGAGAACCACGTGGTTGCCATGGGGAGGGAGAGGAAGGGGAAAAAAGGGGAGAGGGGGGTCGTTGGAAGGACGCCTGAGCGTCATGCATCGATCGGCGCGTGCCAATGTTTCCACACGCGACCCCTGGAGCGGAGAATATATGTATATGTATAGTTTTTTTTTTGTTCGGACCAAGCCACTACCACCCCCTTGGGGCACACCGCGTCGTTGGACGGCAACGCGTGATTAATTATACAACCCCCCCTCCCTTCCCCGTGGCCGACACGTGGTCGATTGTGTGTCCGCGCGGGTGTTAAGGGCCTTGTGTTACCTGTGTTGTCGCACTGTATCAAAGCCAACAAGATAGAGGCGTTTAAATTATTTCACACTTAAAAAGGAACTTAAGGGTCCTAACCAAAAATTTATATATAGGGCCTATATATACACTTAGAGACCGGAAAAATTCGCGGGTTCAATGACCTCCAGGATAGACTTCACTATACTCTACACACTCGGGCAAATGCCACCTGTTCATTGGCTGCTGACACTTGTGAGTCGTCTCGACTGACTATCTGTGATTCGACACTTCTGTGAGTGAGGGTCTCTAATTGGCCCTCTTTACCCCAGGTATAATTATTTGAATTGTAGCATATCACGAAATGAATCCGCGAATTTTTCAGGTCTCTATATATACTAAATAACTAAGTGAAATCTACAATTTTCGGTCCTAGAAAGAAACTGTGATATCTATTACGAGAAAAAAATTCCTTTCGGCACAACCTACAGGCGTAGGTGGATTTCGAAGAACCTATTTATTCTAAAAATATTTTGGAAACTTCTGGAACATAACATGTTATTTTATGTTCTCCAATAGTACAAAATGATGCATTAAATATTTTCTCTTCCCTGCAGCGAAAATATTACGAATATTTTTAACTCAAAGTATTCAGTATTGAATAGTTTACAACTCAGCATTGAATAGCTTAGAACGAATGTTATGTTGTATACCAAGTAAGGGAAATATTTAATTTTTTGACCTTCAAACACTATTTTTCTCTCCTTTGCACTAATAACGTGGTCATATAAAAATTTGCTTTGCACCAAAATTAAAGCTAATATTAAGATGGTTTTAAAAAGTTTAAATGAATAAATTTGATACTAAGAAAGTTTTAAATTTTTTATTTTATCCAAACCAAGTGTTAATGGTAATAATTCGTTTCATCAAAAATTGTTTCGGACAAAGTTTTAGATGAAGTTCAGGATTCATACAATTAATTATAATGGATGTGAGAATAAATATTTAAATATATTTTTTTCTTACTTTCCAACCGTGTTCTTTTTACCCCTTGCAGTAATGGTTGGGCTAGCAAAAGTTTATTTTAACAATATTTTTCTAACTCTATAGTCGGATATTTCCCATTAACGATTTCGACCGATATTTTCTACAACTAGATTATATGCATCAGTTTGGAAGTTATTTGTTAAAAATTGTGGCATTTATTGTGTCCACAAAATTGGGATATATAAACACACACACACACATATATATATGTATATACACACATACGTTTGAGTTGATGGTTTTGGTGTCTATGGACCAAGAAACGAAAAACTATTTTAAAATTTTCCGAAAGTCGCATCATGGTAACGGATACAATAGAGAGAATTTATTTTAAATCTACCTAAAATGGCGAAAAAATCTTTTCAATTAAATATAAAAGGTTTAATTTTATTCACGTTTCCAAAATCAGTGTCAAACTAGTGTACAGTTTCCTGCAAGCTGAATAAAACATTATCCTGCACATTAATTTGGACTCCAGTAAAACCATTCTCTTATCACCACAATGTCAATAAGAACGAGACATAAGGCCAACATCATATTAAAAAAAAATTTAGCGTGTATTTCAGTTTTCGCCAATGATTTTAAAGCATCTTAACTCATTGACGACCAAATTCATGTGTTCTCATGTTGAAAATAAAACTTATTATACGATACTTGGACACGAAATCTAACGTTTAATTCTTTATAATAACGCCGAGTGTGTTAAATATAGGGAAATTATGTTTTCAAATACATTTCTGCACCGAAACACACGCAGTTTCAACTCCCGCGGCTAGAATTCGCTGCCGGAGCAGCTACGTCGACTATTGAATCATTTTATTAGAAGACAGAAACTGGAAACTGTATAACAAAACGGCTCCGATACAAAAGTGAAAAAGACATGGAAAATACAACTAAACACCAGCATTTTTGGACAACGAATTTTTTTTAAATAATGCTCATCTTTTAAGAATTAATTTAACAGTTATTGACTTCCCTTTGTCTCTATGAACTTTGGTTTGTCCCATCCGCCATAGATGGCAGCAACGTGGTTTTTTTTCCATGTGACTTCAGTTCTCGTCCTACCAAATGCCGTATACGTAGAGACCGGAAAAATTCGCGATTTCAATGACCTGTAGGATAGATTCCATGATCCTCTATGCACGCGGGAAAATTACTTTTGCTCATTGGCCACTGACTCGCGACACATGTTAACTGGGACGCTCGTAATTCGATACTACTTTTGTTAAAAATTTTTCATTGGTCGAGTGTCATTAAGATAAACTGTGGCCTAATCACTGATGCAGTAAAAAGGATAAACGCATTTTGATTCTAGCCCATCACGAAATGAATCCGCGAATTTTTCAGGTCTCTGCGTGTACGGAGGGCTACGATGTTTACACATCAGAAAACAACCACGTGCGTAGTTACTTGCACACTTGAAAAAAAAAACCAGCAAGGTAGGCGTGGCTACCAAAACTATACCCACTGCATGGTTTCATCCTGAACTCCGCGGGCCCAAAAACCCACCACTTACTTACACGCGTACACAGGAGCCTTAAACTGAGGTGGCGATGAAGTGCCGCCGTGGTTTCGGCCGCCTGTGGATCAACAAGACCGATCCCGACGGGTTGTGGTACTCGTCACCGCGACGCCTGGCTCCAGAGAAGACGGCACATCACGCCGTCTGCCCGGCACGCGATACGCCGCCACGCTCCGAGGACTGCGCGCCGGTGACGTCACCCGCCTGCTACACACGTCATCGCTTTGTTCCTCTCCCGCGACGGGACATAATAATTGTTGAAGCCCTTCATCGTCAACCAGGTCAAGTTGAGGAAGAGGTTAAAAAAAAAAAAAATAGCGTCCGTGATTCACCGACGCCAATGATCGAATATAGGAGCTTGCGTCACGTGATGCATCTTCGAGTCCAACTTACGGCTGTCTAGTGATATGCAGAGTTATACCAAGTATAATTATATTCAAAACTATTTTTTTAACACACGCCATTGTGTCTTTGCGCTTTTTATTATGAAAAAACTCAAGAATGCAAATGAGAAATAAAAACGAAAAAAATGAACTCCCAGAAAACAAGCCTAAATCAGATGATGTCGAAGAGATGGACACAAAAATTAACCTAAACAGGTATTATGGGCAACACGTCAGCACAGATGAACACATTCAAATTTTAGATATCAGTCATCGCAAGATTTCCGTGGAAGTAATTTTGTCATGAAAAAAAATAACAGCATAGACGAAAACAGTGGGCTAACAACGACGAAACAATTAAAAAAATAACAGGAAACGCAGGCAGACAACAAGCCTGGACAACACAGAAAACACACGAACACAAATATGAAAATAAGCAGGTATTTTGGACACAACAACGATGACAGCACCGACGAACACAGTAGTTGCGACGTTTCGGGAACTGGCATCTGTTCCCATCATCAGACACAAAAAAAAGGCGCAAACATGCAATAGAGTATGTCCAAAAATTGTACTAAATAAAACTTCCTCCTTGCTTGTATCATTTGAAAAAATGTATAATTTGATTTTTTTTTTAAGTTGCTCTAAATTCTTGATCTTTACCTTGTTACAAAATTGTCTCAAGTAGGCCTAATGAATCACGTCTGTAAGCACAGACTTTTTTTTCATCTTCATAATAATGTGTGTTTTTATAGTGACGATTATGTTTAACTAGTTACCATATCAAAACTAAATATTTAAATTCTTGTATATACGTGCATCGTGAGAAATAAAAAAAAAATGTAACCACACAAATATTGTTCGATGAAGAAGGTATTTATTATGTTGATATCCTTACACTCACTTCGTAAAGGAATGACTTCATATTTAAGAGCTCTACAGTTGGTATTTACGTCGTTCGGAGCTCACTATAACATAGAAGGCCATTTTTCCCTTAGCCCATGTGCTTTTAGTTCCCTCTGCAGGGCCGTGTGATTTAAGAAACCCTATCAAATTATAACGTTACTTGTAAAACTGTACAAACCAATTTGCCATGTTCGTGCTACGAAAACGTTTTTAACTAAGTGTGTTTAATTGGGTTGTACAACATATTGCGAACTATATGGACGCTAGTATGATTGACCACGCATTTCCCGCATGACTTACCACGATTCCTTGCTACATTATTTTTAAGATAAAGTAAGAAATTTTTAATGTGCCACAAAGAACATGCATCCATTTAACAAATTGAATGTTATGGCTTAATAAACATAACATATTCTGACTCATGTAACACTAGACTATCTTAATTTGTATAAAAATTGATATTGGTAAATTGATGAAATAATACCAATATGTACATTCAGAAGCAACGAAATTTTTTTTTTTTGACGTGACAACATCTAATAAATCGATGAACGCCAGCGGCACGCACGAAAAAGTGTCCCATTACGCACATTGTTCCGTTACGCTGTGTCCCGTTACGCACATTGTTCCGTTACGCTGTGTCCCGTACGCACATCGTTCCGTTACGCGGTGTCCCGTTACGCTCATTGTACGCTTGCGCCGCATTTATCTCTCTTCCACTCGACTGTTTATAAAGTGAAGTGAAAATTTAATGTGGTTTTCATTGCTTATTACAACAACAATTTCGGCAATAAAGGGTAATTATTTTTACATTTTAAAAATCTGATTACTAGTATAATTTCAAGTATTTATTCTTTTATTATTAAAATAAAAATGATTCAATTTTATTCATGAAGTATGCAATCATTCAACAATGTTTTGTTATGACGTTGTCACGTTAAACTATCGTCTGTAAACCGACTTTACAGACAACCAATTTTTTCATTCCAGCATCTGTCACTAAAGTATGAATGTACCAGCTCTGCTCCTGTGTTTACAGGGAATTCCTAACAGCGAACGTCCCGCTCACCCACGTGACAGCTGACAGAGGCTTGAGTGGCGACTTCTGAAGGTAGGGAACACCTTTTCACCTTACGTATTTAAGTATAAGTCTTTCAACATTTCGCTAAGTGCAGATTTGGCCGATTATAACACATTATTAATATAGACCTGTAAATTTCACGGATTCATTTCGCGATAGGATAGAGTCCAAATACTTTTGACATTAATTTGCTTCAGTGACTGGGCCACAGTTTATCTGAAGGACTCTGGGCAAATGAACAAATTTTAACAGAAGAATTAGCGAATCACGATCGTTTCAGTCAACAGGTGTTACGAGTCGGTGACCAATCAGCATATGTAATTTGCACGAGTGCGTAGAGGATCATGGAGTCTTTCCTTTAGGGATTTGAAATCGCGAATTTTACAGGTCTCTAATTATTAAATACCTTTAAACACCAAGCACAGTCTTGAGTTTAGATTCACGTCAAAGCGCCAGAGCCATCTGTAGCTGGTCATCTTGTTTCACTGCGGGAACCTTTAGGCACGCGTCTCCAATCTCTAGGGGCATGCAGATTTCGCGAAAAGATTTCGAGACTAGCTGAATGTTAAACCACTGTAGCATTGTCTGTGTTCCGTTATTGGGCGATTTTCTTTCAGTTACATGTCGATTGTTACAACACCAATCACAATGATTCAGTACGGAAGCAAAAGCGTCCTGAATGGCTCGGCCAAACAAGGCAACGACTTCTCTCGCAGACGGACGCCAATCACAAGGAAGAAACCACAGTTGCGGGTATACCTTGTTGCAGTCTAATAGGCGTTCAGATCTTTTTGCGAAAAATACCTGCCCCTACCAATCTCGAATGACGAGCCGAAATGCTTACAGGAGTTCCTCAGCAGGCAAACAAAAAAAAAAAAAACTTCACGTTAACAGTTTTCCGCGTCTTTTTAAAGCTTGTACACATTAAACATGTGGGAGAGGTCAAGTACAACTTGTGCCAGTTTTTTTTTTTTTTTTTGGCCAGCTGCGAAAGCGATTGATGCCACGGCTGACTCCCCTTTGGTCGCTCTAGCCAAAGATAGCTACTGTGGCCTAGTTAAAAACATGCATAGACACAGGAAGAAACTTGGGCTGTGTCCAATTATCATAGATTAAAGCAAGCAAATGTCACAACTGGATAGTAGAAAAAAGGTTCAGGTGAGAAGTGTTGAGCCTTAAGGCCTAATTTATTTTCCTATCCTAAATAAAACAGTGTGTTTCTTTGACAGGGGCCTAGGTTAGGGACTACTCTAGTTGCGTCCCGGGCCGAAACGCCGCAGCATTTTATATTTACACAATGATCCGTTGCGAACCGGCCAGGAAATTCCGAGTTTTCTATTCCTAGCCGAAGTCCGGAACGTGGTTCCATTGGCTCGCGGATGCGCGGGGGACGGGACCACTGCTTGCTCGCCATCCACCTGTATTTCAGTCGCGTTTTTCCATTCGACACGACACCTGCGCAGAAATATTCATGTGTAACTGCTCCAACAGGCACTGCGACCCCGTGGTCGCGAATCTCATTTATTAGTTACTAGCTGCAGTACCCAGCGTTGCCCGGGCTGAACACAGGGTGAAGGGGAACTGTTTAGAGATCAGATGTAGTTAGTAATTGTCTTCATTTGAATGTCAAGTGTGCAAAATAATTTATACCACTTTCAGATCCCGACACACGTTATGCCAGTTTATAGTTATTTACCTGGTCTGTATGTAATCTAGACTCTATAAAGCAATATAGAAAAAAACTGAAAAATAAGGGATTACTAATATTGAGAAGATTCCATTATCAAGCTAATGCTCGGCATGCATTGCAATGCCTCATTCAGTTTTGTTTTGTAATAAGTTTGAAGTAGTTACACATGTACAAATAATCTATCCATGTCTCTAAATATATATTTATCTCTATCTAAATCTATAGTCCTATATATCTATGTATATCTCTATCTGTATTTATCTCTTTATATCTACATATATACCTCACACTATCTCTATGTATTCTATAAGAGGGTACTGATTGCTTGGTTGTTAATATCACACGGGTGTTTTTTACTTGTATGGGAAAATTAAGAATGATAAGGCATCTAGTACGTGGCAACAATGTTAATAGGCAATAGGAAATAAACTTCTAGCGCCTGCGGCATTGTCAACACACACTTCGTACGTGTACTGCATGTTGTATCTAACCCCCTCCAACGCATTTGATTCTAAATTGGACTTTTAGTAAGGATCCCTAATGTTATTGATAATATAATATAGCCTATATCATTCCTCGATAAATGTATTATCCAACACTGAAGGAATTTTTCAAATTGGACCAGTGGTTCCTGAGACTAGCGCGTTCAAACAAACAAACAAATAAACTCTTCAGCTTTATAATACTAGTATAGATTTCATGACTAGCAAGCCAAACAGCGCGGGGGTTTGACCCACATTGCTACCTGCTTATTTTCATCACCGAAAACTAAAATTGTTTGACGTGATAACGTCTTATAAATCGATGAACGGCGGCTGCACGCACGAAAAATTGTCACGCTCCGCCTGAGCCGAGCGTGCAAGAACCGGCCAACCACCGTGCGAGAAAATCTTCTATAATATCAACAGGTTAAGGCGGGCTTTTTAAACTAATTGTTCGTGATTATATTTAAACTAATTATTTAAATTAAATTCGCAAAAACTGTAAATAATATTTGAAAATTAAAAAAGTATGCAATTTTTCATTAATGTTTTCTTATGACGTTATCACGTAAAATTATTGTCCGTAAACCGACTTTACAGACAACCCCCTTTTTTTTCTCCAGTGATTTATGGTAACTTTAATCAGTAATAACTGTAATCTCAGTACCTTAAAAAGGAGGTAATGGGAGACATCCTGTCGTTTGTAACAGTCTGTGGGTCCTCGTTGCGATGCCCGGTTCTGGCATTCAGCCCACGAGAGGCCCGCTGCAGCTATGCTGGCAACACCGTACGCAGCATAACTTGTTGCTGTGTTGTCTGGTTCAGCAACTGGACTTAGTGCAGGCTGATCCTCACGCGATCTCTCCGCTAGAGAACGTGCGTGGTTTCTCGACGCATTGTGACGCGACTCCCCATTTCTACCTTTCGAGTTTACATGCTTTTTAATATGATAAATATTTTTTTGACGTGACAGCGTCTAATAAATTGATGAACGCCAGCTGCACGCACGAAAAAGTGTCCCGTTACGCATATTTTTCCGTTACTCTGTGTCCCGTTACGCACATTGTTCCGTTACGCTGTGTCCCGCTACGCTCATTGTACGCTTGCGCCGCATCTATCTCTCTTCCACTCGACTGTTTATAAAGTGAAGTGAATATTTAATGTGGCTTTCATTGCTTATTACAATAACAATTTCGGCAATAAAGGGTAATTATTTTTACATTTTAAAAATCTGATTACTAGTATAATTTCAAGTATTTATTCTTTTATTATTAAAATAAAAATGATTCAATTTTATTCATAAAGTATGCAATCATTCAACAATGTTTTGTTATGACATTGTCACGTTAAACTATAGTCCGTAAACCGACTTTACAGACAACCAATTTTTTTTTCGTTAATATTGGCGGAAATCTTACATTCCAAACGGGTCTGTCTTTCATAAATACATTTAAGAATCATACATTACTATTACCACAGTAAATTTTATTTTGTAAAAGGGGATAAAAATATTCTTGTAACCTGTAATTTGTATAGTTACATAGAAACAACTGTATCACTGCAAACTAGTGTTAGCAGCAATTCTTAGTTTGGAATCTTACGCCGAAAATTATGTTTTTTGTTGTCCTAGTACCTACAATAGTTAAAGTTCCCTGAATAGCTTTCCAGTAATAACTGCGCTTATAGTAAGCATGATATAACAAAATAAAGTTTAATTGTTGAATATTCGATTATATTTTCCATGGTTTACAATAATAAAGCTTGAATCAAACATTCATTTTAAAAAATAAAATTATGCGAGCAAATTTTCGTAAGAAATACTCTGTATCATCCCGAAAAAAAAGTACATCACATATGCCAACATAACAATAGACATGTGCTGTACAAAGTAACAACATCATTATTGCAGTATAATAAACTATTTCTTGGCAACTGGTTTCCAAAGAAAACATTCTTGAAAGTACGGAACTTTTTTTTTTCCTCGTGCAGACGTTGTTTTCGTTTGTGATGTTTTCTAAGAAACCGCATCTTTCCCTTGGTGTTTGTGGCTGCTAAATAAGGAAAGTATTTCCAGGAAAATGTTGGAAAAATTTTCAGATGATAAAAAATGTCGCGCGGGGAACGAATGGGCCGCTAATGGTCCGTTCTCTTCCGGGAGAGAAGCTGTCAGGCCACGAACGACGCTGTTATTAATGATGCTCGAAGGTACATGTGAACCAGCAGGGCCGCGACAAAACACAGAAACAAGTCAGGACATCACTGGAAACCGAAGGAAATGAATTCATATTTCGCTGGCTCCTGCCCTCCCAGCATACATTATATATATTTTTTTTTTATAGAATTAATGGTGTAGTTGAAGTAAGTAGGCCGAATTCTCGGGAGAAATTTTGGACATTGAATGTGTTTCGGACCCACAGAACTGACAAATAAATACGATAAATACAGTATTTATCTTAAGTACAAAGCATATTAAAACAAGCTGGGATTCAATATGGTCAAAAATAGGTATTACCTATGTAAGTTAACTTTAAGCAAAACCCGATAAAGGAGTAAAATCAATACGCAAAGAAAAAAAATAAAAGAGCGGTCAACGTATCCGGTCGATAAAACGAAGATAGCACACCTGAAAAACAGTGACAGTGTTCAATCAATAAAGTATATGATTTAAGAGCATATAAGGTAGAGGAAGGTTAGTGTGCGCAGGCGGGAACGTGTGCGCAGTGATGTTTTTCAGTAAATGGTAACACTGGTGCAGCAACTGACATGCTAGTATTGTAGCGAGTTGGGAAAGAAGCAAGAAGAATGAACAGCGAATATTCCTAATCGAATTCTACGATTTGTACAGGTAATATACTAGTTTTCACCGTATATAATGTAATATTTTGGTATGTTAATATAAGGGCTTAAGCCTTTGAAAATAATTCAATCGTGTTCTCGCAGTTGTCGCGTAAAAACTGGCAGGCGTAGCTTACGTTTGCTGTAGCTCACTTGTGAAAATGTTCCTTTTTATGCCATCTAGAGGGACTTTTATGAACTAGTGTTGCAGGCGTTCAAGTGTGCGCACCAATATTGTTAATGCGCACACTTACCCGCCTGCGTACACTTTGCCTCTCGTTCCCGAAAAATACTTTCAATTAGTTTATTATTAGTATTTTGCTATTACATAATTCCTGTATTGGAATCATAGGTTCATATTATTATTTTTTCCAGTTGTAGAAGTTGAAGAATTGGAGGATAAAATTACAGGAGAAGAAACAAAAACGCAAGAAAACACAAACGTGTCACAAATATAAATCATTCCAATTGCTGGTACTTCGTCAGGACCAACTGTCTCAGTCACAGCGATTTATCCCTTGCCCAAAGGTCAAAAGCAAACCAAAAGAATTGGGCAGAAATCTGAGATTTTAACTGCAACACCTTACAAAAATTTGCTCTTAGAAAAAAGAAACTTAAAGAAGAGGAAGAAAAGAAAAAAAATTGAAAATGCGAAAGCAAGAGCTGAAAGAAAGCTAATCAAGTCAAACACTCAGTTGTTGAAAAACAACAAAGAAGAGAAATGTGAAACATCGAAGTTACTTACAGCCAAACGCAAACTAACATTCAATACGAGAAGTGCTTCCGATCAGCAATCTCCTTCACAAGACTACATCTGCCCTGGATGTGATGAATCATGCAGTGATGACGACTGGGTGCAATGTTGTGAAAGTAGTGAATGGTGACATAAACTTTGCTCATCTTATGAAGGGTGCGGAGTTTTTTATTGTGATTATTGTTTAAAGAATATGTGATAATTTTGACTGGGTGCGAGTAGTGTGTGTAGGGAATAGTAGCATCAGATTTATTGATTGTATAAAAAGAAATTCTAAATGTTTTAATTATCAAAATAATATTTTACATTTATGTATATATGTATAAATGTTCGTCCAGTATGATTTTATGTGTAAAAGTGAATACAGTGGGTACAGAAATATAAAGTATACAATGTACAACTGATAAGAATTATGCGCACACTTACCCGACATGCTGCGCACACTTACCCTCCCACAGAGAGTAAGTGTGCGCAAATGCCGACTTTTACCATTTTGCTCATTAAAAGAGAATCTCCTGCTGTATACAATTACTTGGGCTCTCCAGGACATTCTCGAATAATTATTCTATCATCCTTTATTATTAATTTTCTTCAAATGCGTATTGGTATATATTTATGCCAAATATTCCACTAAATGCGCACACTTACCCTCCACTACCTTACGTAATTTTGATTTGTATGTGACCTTTTTTTTTCATCCTGTCAATTTTTGTTGCATATGGTGCGCACATCGTAAAAATTCACTTTCATTATTTTTTTTTTCATAACGCGCCTAAAAAAGTATAACTTGAATATGTGTGTTATTTAATAGTATTTTAGTTTTTTTAAATTAAAAATAAACATTTTTTTATTTTTCTGCATTGATCCACAGCATGCGAGAAACTAGGACTGGGCGGTGAAACTCCATGGTCGCCCTTGCGGGTGAAATACTTCTAGAGCCGCCAGTGTGGTCGATGTTCATCGTACGCCAGCCCGAACCCCGCCCTTCCGCCTTCACCCCTCCCACCCCCTCCCTAACAAGCGAACCCCCGACGGCACGGGAGGGGTGACAGCTCATTGCCGGACACCATCGATCTCGTCGCTGCCACGACGGATAATAAACAACTGGCGCGACGCGACGTCTTTTGGCCGCCGATAAACATGCCTCCGCTTCGTTGAGCGCTGGCGACGCTTCCACGGAGCCTTTTTTGACGCGACAACGTCTAATAAATCGATGAACGCAGGCTGCACGCGCGAAAAAGTGTCCCGTTACGCACATTGTCCCGTTACGCGGTGTCCCATTACGCTCATTGTACGCTTGCGCCGCATCTATCTCTCTTCCACTTGATTGGAACAACCATCGATTTGACTTTTTCGAGGCACATTAAACTTGAAACACTCCCATTCGTTTACTACTTTTCCTATCATCGTCCTATCCTTGACAGAATAACACAGATTGGAAGACGTTAAATAGCAAACATGTATAAAATTTATAGTTAAAATAAACTCTTCTTTAAACTATCGTCCGTAAACCGACTTACAGACAAACCAATTTTTTGTATGTATATATATATATATATATATATATATATATATATATATATATAATGAAGGTCGTTAGTGCTTCGCGGATTTAATTAGTGGTGGGCTTAACTTCAAACTACTGTCTATGCTCTCCACCGGATCATAGTTTTTTGTAGCATATCTTTCCCACCCCACCAAATAATAGAGTGCGTACAACTAGCATGTATTTCCTTTTGTAATCATCAAGGGAGGTGCCAAGTATGTTGGTGTGCAAAATAAAACATTATGATAGCGAAACTACCCTGGAAAATTTTTTGTAAGACTTAAACAAAAGGTTATTTCAAGCCAGTTTCATAAATAGCTCACAGATCTTAAAAGAGGACTGCGACAATAACAGGCTTACAACAATTGCAAATACATCACAGGCAATGGTTTCTCTTGCAGAAGGCCGCCAATAACATGTAAAAAAATTTTGGTCGTAGGCATACCTTGTTTTAGTCTAATGAGCATGCAGATTATTTCGTGGGTAATGCTTGCCCCCACTTCCTAAATATTGTTGAAAACTTTTGCTTAAAGTAAATTTTATGAAACAAACCATTACTGCAAGGAGTGTAAATAAGTGTAGAAAGACGAGAAAGTCATTACTTTTTTAATAGATATACTATCATATCAGTTATAATTTATTCTTAAACTCCTAAAATTTATCTAAAACATTTGGCTGAAACAAATATTGATGAAATGAACTATTCCCGTATAAACAGAAGTTGAAATATTGTAAAAAAAAATGTAAAATTCATTTTTACAAATGCGTCGTAATTTATATTTTAACCATCAGAAATTAACTTAAACATTTGCTCAAAAAAAATTGCACGACCACGTATTAGTGCAAGGGATGAGATTTGTGTTTGAAGGTAAAAAATAACTGCGTAGCTACCTTAGTAGGCATAATATGAGGTTCGTTAAGACATTTAATGCTGGATGCATTGAGTGGAAAAACATTTCAAAATTTTTAAACGATCATTTTTTTGAATATTGGCCAACATATAGAATGTTATGTACATTAAGATCATAAATGTTCCAGGAGCTTATAGTAGTTTCCAAAAAATTTCCAAAAGAAGAAAAAAAATAGGTTCCTCGCAATCTACCTACTCATGTGGGCTGTGCCGAAAAAGATTTTTTTTTTTTACCAGGTTCGGAAGATCAAATCAGAATAGATGTGGCCATTATTAGTGATGCATTGATGAAGGCGAATTTCGGAACTCTCCGACCGTTTTTTCGGCACATTTTGCACGAGTTTTTACCTCTTTGGACGGCGCTACAGCCCGCACGGCTCGAGTGTCGACGGCTACACTTGCAGATGTTCCCTGCGCGCCTCGTGTCTCCGAGGTGACGTGAGATGGCCTCGCGCACTCACCAGATTGGAGCGTTTGTGACTTATTCCTGCAGAAGAATATCCTCAAGAATACCGTCCTCATACCTTGGAAGAACTTCAGTTTGAAGAATTCCGAATTCGCCTTCATCAGTGCATCTCTGCTGGTGGCCAACATCTTCCTGGCGTGATCTTCAGAACTTGATATGAAAAAAAAATAGGGATATATACTGAGTCCAATAAATTAAACCTCATTTCTGTTTGTTGTTCCGTTTTATTAATAGCTAGAAACCTGAAAAATTCGCGGATTCATTTCGTGTCATGCTAAAATTCAAATAATAATACCTTAGTGCTGCTTCTGCCATTGGTTCACCTGTTAATCTGGAGGACTGAGGGCCAATTAGAGACCCATCACTCATAGAAGCGTCGAATCACAGGCCACACAATCGAGACGACTCACAAGTCAGCAGTCAATGAACAGTTGGCATTTGCCCGAGTGTGTAGAGGATATTGGAGTCTATCCTGAAGGTCATTGAACCCGCGATTTTTTCCGGTCTCTATTAATAGCCCGTCAAAACACATACATACCTTTTGCCCCACCTCTATATGTTATTCATACAGGATGGGGCAAAAGGTATGTATGTGTATTGACGGGCTGTTAATAAAAAGGAGCAACAAACATAAATGAGGTTTATTTTATTGGACTCAGTATAGATCCCTATTTCATAATACACGGCATTGTGTAGTCTAGCCAGTAGGCCATGTCATCAATTTTTTTTTCGATCCTTGTAATCAGTGGTGGCTGGCGAAGGCAGGGCTTACACGCTACTGTACACTCTCGCAGCACGAACCAGGAACCAGTCACCTAAACAGAGTAGGGGGAGGCCAAACTCAAGAACGACTAATCGACGAGGGCCGTTAAATTTTCGCGAAAGGACTCTCAGACCAGCTGTGTGTTAAAACTTTGTAACATTGTCTGCGTTTCGCGGTTGGCTGGGTTTATGTCTAGCGCATGTATAATGCCAGCACATCAGTCACAGCCGTCCAGTGCGAAAGAAAACGCGTTCTGAATGGCCCGGTCAAATAGGGCAATGGATTATCTTGCAGACGGCCGCCAGTTAAAAGGGAACACTCGCTAGCGCGGGCACAACAAACTGCAGTCTAATTAGAGATCAGACTTTTTGGCGAAAAATACATACCCCTACCAGTCACGTGCAATAGGTCAGCCACTCGTAGCTGTTGTCAAATGCAGAACTACCTTCCAGTGACTGTTACGTCAACCAGGAAGAAAGCCAATATAGTTAAGTACGGAGTGAATAGTAACACGGCTCGCGACTCTAACTGCCAAGGGTGTACGAAAAAAAAGGGTGTACGAAAAAAAAGGTTGGTGGAGTTGAATATCTCCCCACCCCTTGAAATCCTAAAAACTCTATTATTCCCACCAACACATTCCCCCACCTCACCAAATAAAATTCTGCGTACGCTCTTATTTACTGCATATAGTTATGGACGGAACACTTTACTGGGCAATAGATTATCCATTCATAAGTCAGGAATGCTTTGTTCCGATTAAATCTTCTTCAAATTGAGTCAGCCCTTAATGTCCTTTCCGAGCACTTAAGTGAGGCCCTTGATAAAACTTCATCTCCGCAGTTTTTCCCCTTTTTTCGAATACAGCGATGGGAATCTCATTTATTCGGAGCTACAGTTCCTTTAATGGCTCTTTTCTACGGGAGCCCGGCCTCATTCGTTACCGAGGCCAGAGATGCGAGGCGGTAAAGAAGAGAACGGGACGGGAGTTGGTAAAATTCGGAGCACGAAGGGAAGGAAAAAAAGAATTGGGTAGGAATGTTTAAGGCGTGGGGACTACGCGGGGAACATTTGGAGGCAGTTAAGTGGAGAGAGCCGGTAACGTGATTGTCGCGTGTGGCAAACCCCGAACCCAAACCCGCAATACCACCTTTCTTTTTCCGGGTCTTTCCCCTCAACCCCCCCCCCCCTCACCAAAGGGAACATTTCGCCTATCGATTAACGATCCCCGCGAGAGAAAACTGCAACTCGACGCCCTTCGAGGTCAGTCACTGCTTAAGACCCTGTCTCGCCGTCAATCTTCCGCTTCCAACGCCTTCCAACAAGTTGTGTCAAAGTTGGAGGGCTATGACGTTTACCGAAAAACGACACCAGCGCAGCCGTGTTTATTTGACAATTTGGATGACTGGAGTTTCCATCAAATATTTTTGCATATGCGACGGGTTATGAAATATGTTGGATGCAAGCAGCCAATCAAAATCGTACCTACCGAAAACGGAAATGACGTAAGTTAGGGCACATCTTATCTTTTAAATGGTAATTAGTGATTGGAAAAGGTTATAAATGTGAAATATTTAAAATAAGTTTAGTATGAATGTAATATACTTAATAATTTACGTAATGAAAGGAAATTTTGTTTCTATAACTTTAAAAAATTCACCGATCATGAATTTTATTATGTAACAAATATTATTGTGAGTAAAATTTACTCGTTTAAAAAGCATCATAAGTTCAACATTCCAGCTTTTTAATGCATTAAATAATTTCAAAATGAGATTACAATTAAAAATTTTTAGTTAGCTCAAACCAAAAATCAACTTTGATAGTGTGACATGAATTAAAATATGTTTGAGGGTATCTGTACAAATTTATTTAATGGAGAAAACTGAAACCTGTTTTTCGTCCAATACTACCGCTCCAATTCTTTTGTCAAATACATTTTGAGAAAAATATTTGATAGTGTGACACGGCCGTATAGCTCTTGTAAAAAATAACAAGCGAAACGGACTACCCGAGGAGGTGGCATTTGCAAGGCGTACACATAGTGAAACAATTTTTTTTTTGTTTTAAATTTAGTGCCTAGTTTAATTGTTTTTGCCTTTCTTCTCTAGAATTTAGGTGCTGACAGGCAGCAGGGTTGGGGTGGCGGTAGGAATTGTGAGTGCATTCACCCACCACCAGGGGCGCGTGCGTCTCTGGTTATCAAAAATCCAGACCAAAATTTTAATATGAAAGCGAACCTTCCGTCCAAGTGCCACAACTCACACATGGTAGATGGACTCTTTTCTACTCTTCACCAACTAATCTACCCAGACCATCCTCTGCCATTCCTAAGAAATTTAATGCATGCCAATTGCATCCCGCGTGCCTGTTCCTAGAGTTTTATGTACCTGCGTCTATGCAGGTTTTTACCTGCACTGTACCCAACTTGACATAACTCTAATATAGTTTTTAAAAGCAGGGGATTTAGTCATGGTTTCAGTCGCTGCCATGTATGGCCAATCTCAGCTCAAAGCACACCATGCAAAGCTAATCACAGCGTGACCAGGCGTAAGGAACTCTGCCTGAGACGCACTTAGGTCCCTCCCTCCCTTACCCGGACCCGTCCTACGAATACACTTATTTTCAGTTAGGTTAGGTAAAAAAAAATTCAAGTACACACTCCGCAGAGCGCAGCTTGATCACATTAGAGAAATAAAGTTCCTTCAATGCATTTCGCAACTTCTTTCCAGTCGGTAGGGTAAGAAGAGGTGATGATTTCATCAGAGCGTAACGATAAATAAAGGTTAAGGGTCCCACCTTGCCAGAGGGGTTTCCGTGTTAGCGATGCGGGATGATAAGTGCGACGCTCGCTGTTAATTCTAGCGCTATATCACCTCTAAGCGCAAGGCTGTGATTTGGCGCGTAATATTCTCGTCGTGCAAAGAGCAACTATGAGATTTGAGTGGCAATCATGACGTTATACGGCGGAGAAATGAAGATGGTGTTTTACGAGTCCCTTGAGTGCTTTCAAGAATCTCTACTGTAAGCTCGAACGCCTGAATATTGTTATTCTGAAAACACGCGTTTCAGCCATTTTCACTCTTCTAAAATAATACATTAAAAAAAAAGGAAAGAGAACTAGTCATCCGCCCTCAGCCTATCCTTAAATGTTTTTCGTAGACACACACTCTGCTGACATCTTGGTCAGTTTTTCAAAGCGTGCTGTTGTTTCCGAAGCTCTGCGCACCGTGTACTGTATTAATAATAAGGTAATTTTGCACAAAATGCGTGTGGCAGCTGAGTTTTTTTACCGATGTTATTGTATTTTACACATGCATTTTTACCTTAACGACACGAGTAAAAAAAATTTGTGCGCGCGTACTTACGTACGAACGTCAGAAGTTATACTGACTTGGCGTATTTTAAAAAAAACTAACTTTAATTTTGCATGCAAATATGAAATCATGAGTAGAAATTTACACGCTAATGAAAATTTAAATGTCCTTTTCCCGATTCATTTCCTTATTTCGAACAGTACACTAGACAAACAAAGCTAAAATGAAAATGGAAAACATCGGACAGTCGCGAATGCCCGGGAATGGAGCCTCCTCTGCAGATGTGAAAGGGAATATATCAAATAAAAAAGAAACACGTCGCGAAAGAGGCGTGGAAGAATCCAGAGGCTGCCGCAGTATGATCGAGAGTGGTTGAGTTGTTGGGGGAGGGGGCGCGGGGGGTAGAGGGATGGAGCTGAACTCGTCGGCCGAAACAAGTGGTTCCGGTAGCAAGCGAGCCATTTCCCCCCCCCCCGACAGGATTTGTAAATAAAGTTGTTCCCGCGGCGTTTAGATATTCCGATAAAACACGCCTCCATCACTTGAACAAACACAAGAGACGACGACTAGGTCGCGTCGAGGGAATGGGTTTTTTGGGGGGGAAAGGGGGGCAGAGGGCTGGAAAAGAGTGTTAGGGGTCGAAGTGGGTTAGCGTCGGAGACTCTCGTGAGTGGCTGTTGGAGGGGAAAAAAAGGGGGAGGGGGAGGTTTCCGAAAAGGAAAGGAATAAAAAATTTTCTTTTTTTTTTCTGAGCCACTTACATGTCTAACTTATCACTTACTTGAAAAGCACTTCCTCAACCCAAAACGGTTCTATCGTTTTTTTCCCCCCCTTCCATTTATCTTTCCATCCTTTCAGCATAAGAAGTTCCCACCCTCACACCCGCTTCGATCCTTTTTTTTTCCTCCACCTGAACTCTTATATATATATATTTATACATACACTTTTTCCGTCAACGATTTTCGAATCGGCACGAGGCAGCGACGAGGGAGTATTTGAAGCAACGGCCTCCATCGACGGTAAGTTCTAAAGGTTGGTGCGCTGGCAGAATTACCGCGGGGTGGCTAACATAAAAAAAAAAATACAAATTGGAATCATATTTGCAGCTGTAAGGTTTTGCCCCAGAGTGAAGCACACAGTCCGTCGAAAGTATGATATTCAAAGGAAGCCGAATTTTTTTTTTTTTTTCAAGAATTAGTCTTATAACGATTATTATATAAAATCCAGCATATCTGCGCCTTAAAGTTTAACAGTGTCGTTTCGTGCAACAAAATGTATATTTTTTTACGGTATTAAAAGTTAAAAGAGGTATTTCAAATTGAGTGATTTTATATTTGATACATGTGCAACGAAAGATGAGTGGCAAACGTGGGTGCAGAAGACCAGCATAAATTGTCTTGTCGTAAAATTATACGGTCTCCACTCAAACTCGCTTAGAGACATATGTTGAAAGTTAAATTATTGGGATAAGGTTGTCGTTAATTTTATTTTAAGTATTTTAAAATATTTCACCAAAAGTACAAAAACTAAACGAATCTTTGTCTTTTAAAATTACTATCATATTTTCATAAGAAATTGATTAAGTAAACTGTAACTTAATTTTTTTGGTGATGACAGAATGATACTTCAAGACTGATACGTCGAAGTTCAACTTGTAGATACCCGATAAGTTGATGTCGATACACCGAGACAAATATGAATCCACCACTGTTCCAGTCAGTGCCGTCATGTCGAACTTTCACTGACACGTGAAATACGCCGACGGTCGACGTCGAATTCCTGGTGTCGTAGTCCTTTTTTCGCAACTGCGAATGAAGGAGAAAGGAAGAATTTTACGTCGCATGGGTATGCACATTGACCTATGCAAGTCAACGAGGCCACCAAAAAAAAAAAAAAAACTATAGGACTTGACTCAATTCTCATACATTTTGTTATCTTGGAGTTTGGTGTCGAACCCGCGACCCTTGTCACATTAGTGTGACGGTTGTGTGATTCGCGGGCAACGAGAACTCGTCGATGATGGACTCCAAGTAGACTGCCACTAGTATTATTTCGTATCAAAATTTACACACCCAAAAACACCTCTGTTTGAACAATGTTTGGCACATTTTTTTAAATAACACAACTAAACTTCACTTCTTTTTCTTTATGTACAGCCGTCCAGTATGACAACATTGAACATGACTATGTCGGGTTGCCTTGATGAGAATCTGGAGTGGACCCCTACCTCAAGGAAACGTGACCTTATCAGGAAACGTCCGCAAAGTTTCCGAAATTCAAGGTACACAAGGAAATTGATAGTGGTAGGTCAGGTTGTTAAACGTCAACACAACTTGTTTAGTTTGAATTTCAATTTTATTGTTTCAGTAAATTTGTATACAGATAAAAGTTACATATTAAAAATTTCACCAACGATTTTTTTTGTCAGATAAAAAAAATTAAAACAATTTTGATTATAATAATTACGATCGTGATAACATTAATTAACTCTGAACATAAATAATTTTAAGTCAACGGGTGTAATTTTGTGTGTGTCCTCTGAAATTCAGTTTCGAATGAATGTATAAAAACTTGCGGCCTCGCGTTAGTTGTGAGCTGAAGCCGTGACGCTAACTCGGAAGCAATCATGGCCCCTTTTGTGTTTCCTTCGCCGGGAACTATCGGCCCGAGAGGCCCCACCCCCCCCCCCCCCCCCCCCCGCGCTAGTATTGCGAACAAGCGGAAAGCGAAAGCCTGTGTATAACGGTACTGAATGACCAGGGCCTGCGAACAAATAGCGCTCCGCGGACAATCCGAGGAACCTTAATTAATTTCTCTCCGAGACGAGATCTGCTCCTTGGGGGTGGAGCGAAGCGCTGCCTCAATGGAGGCGGCGCGGCGTGACAAAGTGAGATGAGGTGGGTGCGCGAGGTGTGTGAGGAGGGGAGGGGGACCAAGTTTGCCGTGGCGACGGATCCACACAAGGGGGAGCTGTTTCCTCCGTCATTACCTCTGTCTCCAGCTCCTTTTCCTGACTCTGTCGCTCTCTTTCCACGTCTTCATCGCACTTCCTCCAATCTCTGTAGCTTCTCACTTCCTCTTTCTACGTACCCACAATCTTTCCTTTGGCCCTTCTTGCTATTGTTTCGCTATATCCCCAGCCTATCTGTTTCTTGCTGTTTACATTTCTCTTTCCCTTTCTCTCCCTTTCTCTCCTCCCTTTCAACCTCTCATCCCTCTCTCTCTATATTCCTCCCTCAACCTCTCTCCCTATCATCCCCTTTCACCTAATATCCTTCCCACAATCTCTCTCCCTCTCATCCCCTTTCACCTAATCTCCTTCCCACAATCTCTCTCCCTCTCATCCCTCTCTCCTTATCTCCCTCCCTCCCTCTCCCGCTGAACCACTATCTTCCTCACTCCCTCTCCTCTTCTCACTCCCTGTGTTACTACCTCTCTCCTTTTTAGTGGGATTAGGTAGTTTTTTTAATAAATATTTATTAATATTTTAGTATTAACGAATTGTATTTCAATTGTTTTACGAATTTTTCACGTTTATTTTCATGTTGCGTGTCTGTTAATGTGAACAAAATAGTGCTATATGCACGTATCTACTACAGCATACAGGACTCATTTTCGGTTCAAAATATCGTGTTGAAGTATGGGGGCAGAACATTTCTTGAGGTAAGGATAAGTTTATTTAACTTTGTAGGTTTTAGGAGAAGCGAAATTTCTGTTTTTTTTTTTTTTTTTTTTTTTTTTTTTTCCCTGTATTGAATCTGCAATAGATGTGCGTAGCCAACATTTAGTGCCTAGTCGTTGAAATTGGAGAAGACTTGAAAACTTTTTTTTTTTTTGCCGGGTCATGAATTTTCCACGAACCCTAAAATTCGAGGGTTAATTTTTAGGTATTATAGGCTGGCTATCACACTGTGCTTTTATTCAGCTGCGCCTAAAACTTCCGCAGATTTATTTAGCTAAATATTCTTTCTAACACTTTTCTGAGATTGCACCATTAAGGTATATCATGAATACACTAAGCAAATTTATCAAAATTTAAAATGCAAACAATTTGTCTAGAAGAAATTATCAAGTACGGAATTATATAACACCGGCCTTAAAGGGATAGTATCTGAAATAATATTTGTTTTCCTAATATTTAGGATTTTGAGGCTTGATGTATTAAAAAATCATAATATTACAATATTTAATTGTTAGTAAATTGTGGCTTCCCTTTTAAACAAGATATTATTTAATGTATTCTTTGAATGATTCTTGCAATGGGAAGGTTAATTAATTAATAAAGACCGGAAAAATTCGTGAATTCATTTCGCAATAGGCTAAAATACAAATATTTATACCTCAGTGCTGCCTCTGCTATTGGCTCACAACTCACCTGGATGACTCTGGGCCAATGAGAAACGCCCAACCAAAGCTTTATACGAATCACAGGCTGCAACGTTGGGACGTCTCACAAGACAGCAGCCAATGAGGGGGTGACATACGTAGAACTATGGAGTTCATCCTACAGGTCATTGAACCCACGAATTTTTTTCGGTCCCTATTCATTAAAAATGGTTTTTATAAAACTGATGCCAAAAAATTGCATCCAACACTAAGTACATGCTAGGGCTGACATGAAACTTTGCCCTTAGGTTCATAAAAGTCTTTAGAAATTTTGTGTCCGGAATCTCTGGAAGGAACAAAACGTGGGAATGGTTACCTGTTTTATTTTATAAATGTTTCAGTGAACAGAATTGCAGAGCGAACCTGGCGGCACGCGACATTTGGTTTTTCTGCATTTGATTCGACGGTCGGTCCATCGAGTTGCGGGGGATTTTTACGCCCCTGTTTTTTTTTTTCCACCTCGCGTTTTCTCCCGCGCCGTTATTCGCACAACAAAAGAGTCTGCTCGTAACGTTTTATTTACATTTTTTTATGCCCCCCCCCCCCCCCCAGAAACACACCCCTCTTTCCCCCCTTTTTCCTCCTGGAGTCGGCGTCACGTCGCCCCCGTAGAGCGAGCGGCGGGTCGCGCACAAAGGACACAACCCGTCTCTCTCCCTCCCTCTTCCACTCTCGTTGCGTTGGCGAGGACGACCCTCTAAAAAAAGATCGTCCCGCGAAAAAAGCGGTTATTTTTGGATGCGAAGGCCTAGAGCGCGGGCGACACTGGGCCGGCAAGTGCAGCGCAGTGGAGGGGGCGAGAGAGAGAGTGAGAGAGAGAGAGAGTAGGGTTGGCGACCTCATGCTGATCCACTTCCCCCCCCCTACCATACCCCCCGCCACGGACCGCGCGGACAGAGGAACATGTCGGGACTACACGTGTTCCGGGTGCACTACGACCATCCCCTTTGGCCTGGTCCAACCCGAGTTGATTAAAGACACTTGAGGCGATAAATAACCATTATTAGAGACCCGTGAATTTCGCGGATTCATTTCGTGTTATGCTAAAATTCAAATAATTATACCTTAGTGCTGCTTCTGTCATTGGTCCACTGTTAATCTGGAGGACTGAGGGCCAATTAGAGACCCTCACTCATAGAAGTGTCGAATCACAGGCCACCCAGTCGAGACGACTCACAAGTCAGCAGCCAATGAACAGTTGGCATTTGCCCGAGTGTGTAGAGGATATTGGAGTCTATCCTGGAGGTCATTGAATCCGCGAAATTCACGGGTCTCTAACCATTATTACTATCGGAAAAACCTATAATTTTACGTTACTTTTAACCTTTCATTTAGGCTTAAAAAATCTATAAAGGTTATTTATTGTTCGCAGATGCATCATGTTCAAATTTACATTACCATTTGGCCTACAAAGCCACGGAGAAATATGAGGCTGTTAAAACACACGCGGCTAAATCAAAAGAGCGATGTGCTTATCCCCGAAAAACCAGGCGGTAAATAACTTACCAGATATCTAATTTGGAGGCCTAAATATGCACATCTCTGATTTAGGTTTTTTTTTAAACCAGTCGCACACGATACCCATTTCCTTAGCAGTTTTCGTACAAATTTTCTGTTAGTGAATCTGCTCTCTTCTAGGTAGCATTTCAGCACCCTTCCAAGGGGTCTGGCTCTGGGTATAAAAGTTTTCATACCCGAAGTCTTAGCCAAAATCCGTAATAGAAAGTGTTTTATTTTTTTTCTACTATACTCACGAGCCTATGTCGCCAAGATGGTGTATTACGCATAGCAACATATACCCGTATATAGTCACTTCCGTAAACAATAGTACATTAAAACGTATTGGTGTGCCAAATTACATTTTTATGATGGTGAATCGACCCTGTAATATATTTGGTAAACTAAAATAGTCATAGAAGAAAAATAATCACAAGTTTAAAAAATACTTTTAAAAAATTGGCATTTCATTGTTAACAACATATAGTCTCCTAAAACTTGAATTGTAGTGCAGTGGCAAAGCACGAGGTTGAAAAGCATAAGTTAGTTTTTTTTGATGTGGTTCTAATCTCGACACTGGAAAACCTTTTTACTTTTTAATATAACTAATAACTGCGTTATACAAATTGTGATTTAAAAAAATACTTGTTATTTTTTTATCTAATTGCTACAATATTAATAAATACATAGCTCAGTCCATTGGTTTGATTGTTTCATAATAGGTAGGTTTATTCTCTATCCCATCAATTTGATTAAAATACAATTGAATTATATGTTTACAAGTAATTTATCAAAAAAATATGTGTCACTTATTAAAATACACACGTTTATAAGGAAATAAATGATTATAAATTATTAATGACTAAAAAAACTGTCACACCTGTTAGCCTAAATGAAAATGCGAGATGGTTTTCCTTCCCTTTAAATTATGATTTATTGTGGGAACTACTACTATCTTACACTATGAGTATTTTTTTTATCTCACTTGGTAACAAAAATTTTTAGATAACATTTTTTGAAGTAGTATAATATATTAACATATATAAAAAATGTGAATTGTTATAATTTTGAAATATTAGAGTAGAATTAGCAAAAATAACACTGTGTATTAGCTGGATGAGCTGTCTCATTGATGTAATATTATTAATATATCATAACTAAACTTATTTAAAGAAACCCTTAATTACCTTCTATCCTTTAAATTCTATAGTACTAACTTTTGAAAGTATCCTACCAAGGAATATTCAATCTCGTTAATTTCAAAATTACTTTGTATGTTTTTTTTAATAATAAACCAATTTATTTTTATAATTTTTGCAAGAGTAGAAAACAAGATAATTTACCTACATCATTCAATAGATTACATTCTTCTCTTACCCTGACATGCTTGTATTGGTCGGCAACTGCGTTGGTTGTTTTTAACATTCTAGTATGATGGTGTATATGGAATATCGAATTTTTTCATCTCTTTTCCTATACAAATTTTTATTTTTGCCAACCATTGGTAAAACAGAAGATATATCAGAAATTGGGCCTCGTGTGGGGGTGGGCTTTAGGTGGTTCGAGTGTTTATGTCCAATATTTTTGATCTAGGTGGTGTATAAGGACTAGTAATTATTTTAAAGCTGTTCTTCTGCAATAACTCTAGAGGAAATCTCGTCGGTTCCCAAATGTTCTACGAACGTATTATCATCAGTGATGTTCGTTCAGCCATTTACAAAAATAAATTTTTCACTCTTTGATTATTAGCCGAAACTAGATTCTAAGGTGGGAAAACACGGAACACCAAAGCAAGGGTCGCGAACGTCCGCCAACTCCTGCAGGACTTGTGCCCCAACGCGGTAGGCCCGCGCGCCCAGACAGCTAAGGCGCGCTCCCGCAATTGCATTTCCTCGGCCGAACTCCATGGGACGAACACGATTCCTGCTTCAATGGCCGCCTCATCGAAGTTTAGCAGCGAGGCTTGTGGACCGGGGGAGAGGAGATACGACAAACAAGCGAGCGGAACGCAGTCTTGGCGCGGTCTTCACCCGGGGCCGGCAGGGGGGAAGGGAAGGGAGGGAGTGGAGTTGTGTTCACACCCGGGGGAGGGGCGGTGGGCGACTTGGGGCACAACAGCATTAGCACGACTACGGAGGAGCAGACGAATTTGTGAAGGGGGGGGGGTGTTAGGGGGGGGGATTGAGCTCCCAGGTCGCTCCTGAGGAGAGCTTCTACCACCCTCTCACTTGTTTCCGTCCGACTACTTGCCAAGTCTTTAATGAGATGTCCTCACCGAGTACTTAAACCACTCTCTTCGACTACCCCCACCCCCCCCTCTCCTAAACCCATCTCTGGACGGGAACTTCCTTCTACAACCTCCCTCCCAGACCTTTTCTTTTTTCTTCTTCTTCACCTCCTTACCCACGTGGGGAGCTGCTGGCAGTAATTGAATGTATTCCCCAGGACCCCCCCCCCCCCACCCCGAAGAATCACAGCCTTCGCTTCTACGAACGGTAATCTTGTTTTCCCATTCGCTGTTTCTAAGGGTTTTGGATTAATTCCTTCCCTACCGAACCACCCAAAACGCCCTCACTCCCCCCCCCCCCCCCACCTATCACCCCTAACCTAAAAACCGCGCTGCGTCCCGTTTTCCCGCTCGAGTGGAAAAAGGGGGAATTCCTGGCGCTCTGCCTCGTCGATCAAACAGATCCTGCGTGCGGTGTAGGTACCTCCTAGCCGCGAGGGGTTTGAACTGCGGTGGCGCTCATGCGCTAGTCACGTGACGTGCTCAGTTTAGCTTCGGGTACACTGTGCATTTATGACCTGCTTGCTTTTATTCGCCTTAATTTGTACTACATGGAAATAGACAAGATTATTTTCTTTTACTTTTAGGCCAATTTAGTGTTTAAATAAGAAGAGTTCGATGATATTTACACACACATATATATATGTATATATATATAATTATATAATTCCATGACCGCAGGTTTTTTTAAAATTAAGATAGCAAATTGTTAAGTTAATATGACACATAAATGTTTCATGGTACTTATTCCACAGAAACAATGAAATTTTGACTGATACTAGATGCACTTTCACATGTTGTAAGCATGTTCTAGGACGGAAGCACTAGGAACAATAAAAAATAAATTCGCAATTATTTGTTTGTTTGAAATTTTACCAACGACGTAAAGTAAATATTAATTACTAATAGCCGTTGCAAAACCAATTTAATTTTCCGATATATTTAGCACATAAATGTTTCCACAATCTTCACACTGAATAAATTACATTTATTGAATATAATATATTAAAATATTAGGTTTTAGTGTTTTATTTTTCCTCAAAAATGCTGATGAATATCATTATTTTTTTTTTTTTGCATTCTGGTGCTTTATTAAGTTATATTGTGTACTGTCATGATTTTCGTTATTATTTCTGCTGTATAGCAATTCACCATATAATCTGGTTCCTATACATTAATCATCGCACCACTTCAAACCCTGCACTAAAAATAATAATAATTGAATACTAAGTTAAAATTTTTCATGTACCATGATAATTCATCAAAAAAAAATATGATGGAAACTATCAGCAGTGCTCAATGTTGACTTTCCAGATTTAGGTTTCATAAAAACGCAATATCAAGTAACCATCAGGCATACACGTTCCAAATATTATGTAATGGAAACTGTAGCAAATCAGTGGAATTTTGCTGAATTTTTTTTTAAATGCTAAAAGTTTTCCCCGCAATCGAGTACATTTTTAATAGAAATTCAATAAATTTATACTAATCTGCAATCATTTTCATATTTTTGTATTAAGAATTCAAGCGCTTGTGCATTACATTTTTTATTTATACTAATGAATTGTAAAAATAACTCATATCGGTAGCATAAATTACTCACATAAACAAAATGCGATGAAATGTGATATAATTATTTAATTTCAAATGGTAAGCGTATCATTTTAGATAACTATAGCAAATTGAAGCCAAGCCAAACACCGCTTATTGTGCTCTTAGAATTAAATGTGGCTGACACTAACAGGTTATTTATGTCATTGTTCCAAAAAAAAAACGTTAGCCAAAAAAAGCACCACTGGTATATACTTGCGACCTGTAAGCAATGTAAGGGGAATTAACACTGTACATCGAAGGAATGGGAGGTAATCTTCAATAATTTATAAATAATGAAAATATTATTGAAATATAAAAATATATTTTGATATTTATATCGCAGTCAGATGGTGTATTCGAGATCAAGAATGCGAATAAAAGAGAAAAATTTTTTCAGCGAGTAAAAGTAAGATGTGTCTTAAAATTCGTGTTTTAAACTTTGTACAATTTCTAATTAAAGACACCTTAATTTGGCAAGGAGATGTATGTACTTACTAAATTACAAAGTCAACACATATTTTTGTAAAACTGTTAGGACTTAAAAACCTTGAAAGAACTTTAAAAAACAAATGTGTGTGTATGTGTATATATATATAGCAATTGAATTGCAATTTGGCATTTTACAAGTGATTGAGAACTGTCTGGTAGGGTTAAGGATGTGATTTTAAATAAATCATAGCATGCATTTTCTGTACTTCATTATAGAAGTAAAATATCTGTTTACAAGAAATTCTTAGAAATGTTATAAATTGTTTAATTATTTTGAATTTGATGATCTGTAATATTAACGTAGAGCTTAATGTAGAGCAAAAAAATGTACTTGCAAAATGTTCTTAGTAAAATGCAAAACGTTTACCAACAAAGACTTTATTGTACGCCGCAAAGTTTGTGTTTCAGTTCAATAATCTTAGAATTTGAAATTTAGTTTTTACTAACTTAAACTTGGTAGCGTGTACATTTTGCATATTATTGCGTATTCTTTGACCACAAAGCAACAACTGCATACATAGGTAATATATATTTTTTTCTACGACGGTTATTTTTTTATTCTTCTTAAAGTTGAACATCTGGGTTATTTCAGCACCGCAATATTCTTGAGACTCGTACATGAAAGTTCATGGGAGGCACCCCAAGGGCTACGAACCACTAGTGATTGGTATTACTTCCACTTGCTTTCTTCTTTCCCTTACTTTTCCCTTGGGTATAGCTCCCGGTCCCCCGAATCCAGATGCTATTATATCGTAGTAGTGAGATAGGGGCCGACATTTTCCCTCAGCACGTCCTATCCCAAAGACCCCATATACGGACGTTCTTTCCTATGACAACCGAAGTATGATTTAGTTGCTTATGTATTCAAAAAAAAATTTAGTGCTCCCTTCTTAATTGTGTATTCTCACGCGACGAAAATTTATGGGGCCTGCCTAGTCAGGGGGTGTAGATATGTGTGTTAGTGAGGTGCGGGATGATAAGTGCGACACTCGCTGCAGCTTCTAGCACGGCATCACCTCTAAGTGCAAGGCTGTGGAATTGGCGCGCATTCTTCACGTCATGCATATGACAAATATGAGATTTGGGTGGTAACCATAACATTATATGACGGAGAAATTGAGTGCTTTGAAGAATCTGCACCCGTTTTAATGCCTAAAAATTATTCTGAAAACACGCGTTTTTATTTCTCTTTTTTTTCTTCTAAAAATACATTTTAAAAATAAATACAGAAACAACTACTCATCCAACCTCTGAGTATTCTTTCGTAAACAAACACCACTCGGATATCTTGAGCAGTTGTTAAATTGCGTGATTATTTCTGAAGCTCTGCATGATGTAGGCCTAAGTGTGCTCCAGGGGGGGTCATTAAATTTAACAATGTTTAGTTTCCACGTAAAATATACATTATTAATGTATTCTACTTTACATTTAACGTTTATTTACTCGGTGTATGTGGGTTCATTTGAAGCAGCGGACACGCATGAAGAAGTATCTAACGGCACATTAATCGATAACCATCTCTTGACATGAGCGTTACAGGTCATTATTTTAATTGTAATTTCCACACGGTTAAACATGCCTACTTTTGGAGTGACGGAACTTTCACAAAAAGAAATATTTCACATAATTTACTAGCAAAGTAGCATTTTTAACGCTCTTGTGCCATATGGATAAGAATAATGAAATTGAATAATAAACTGGAACTTTTAAGCCTTAAAGTCAATATTACTGGCTGCTATAAGATATGGTTTAAGTTCTTTAAAAAAAAAAATTATTTAACTTTACCTAGACTTTTAAAATCCTGAGAATTTTTATGATTTAAAAAAACCTTACCAAAAATTAAATAAATTTTCCTGAAAGAAATTTGAAACACACCCCACAGTAGCCATCTGCAATACCATTAAACCCAAAAAAAAATGTTTAAAAATCTTTATTCCATTTTATTCTCCTTATCATACTGCACAAAAATTGTTAACAATTCAATTTTGACACATAATATTTAAAAGTATGCACTATATATACATTAGTATATATTTTTAATTTTGTTGAAGTTCGGCCACTAATAAAGCATACACGTGCAACCACGTTAAACGTAAAAATAAAATAATGACCTGGAACGTCCTTCCCCCTTAAGCTCGGTTAAATGGATAACGATAACCAAATTCATCTCTGCTGGACTACTGGATAATAGCCAATTATAAATACATAAGTTTCATTAAATAAAATCCATAATATTAAGGTAATTAGCAATTTATTGATATCCGCAGGTTTCGGTGCACGTAGAAAAACGAACATTTTGTTGAAAATCTCACGAATATTTTTTTAAAGTCATAAAAAGTTTTTTTTTGTGTAACTAGTAAATTATGATGTCCCATTTACAAAGTTTTTCAGAACAAACTTTTACAGAAACACGATACATAATTTGTGAAGTGTTAAAACAATTGTAGAACTTTTCGAATTTTCTCAGACTATTAATAAGCGTAGCTCTAGTTGTGATTTGTAAAAAAAATTAACTTCGTATTTTAGGTAAAACCAGCAGAGGTGTCAAGGAATAAACTTTTGCCAGGGATGATAAAAATGACAGAAGATAGGAATGAATAAAATTGGTTAAAAGTGTTTACAGTTACCTGAACATATTTTTGAGAATCTATTAAATTACCGAATATAAATAAAAAAGAACAGCCATAACAATACAGTTATTCTTCTTACATTTCTATAAAGATTTCTCTCGATATATATTTCTGCACAATATTAATTCACGTATCTCACAAAATAAACTAAAATACAGTCCTTGATATTCAACATTTTAACACGTATCTTTTAATAAAATTAAGCTTTTTGGTCAACAGAAATAATGAATTTTTACTATTAAATACTATGCTGTACACAATAAAACATAACGTTGATGATCATACCATAAGTAGAGATTTAACTTATTTAACCTGAAATTGTGTTTCAGAGGAAAAAAAGTGAATCTAATTAATGGATATATTTTCCTCTGCATATTAAAATGATACCATGTAGCTTTTTGTGACTTTGATCACTGACATTACTGGGTAAACATCGTAAGAGCAGATTTTATAATTATGTATAACTAACCACAACCGTACAACTCAATGCCTTAGGCGTAAGGTAGTTCCAGGAGGGTGTGAAATCATGTCTTCGAAACGAGAGCGGAGCTTTTTTTTTTTAAAAAAAAGTGTTATTTTCTCTGCGTTTAAACTTAATTTAAAAATGATGGGGTTCAGTTTCCCGCGCGAAGGTCCTGGAGTTGAAGGATGGATGGAGCGTGCATTTTTCCCCCCCTCCTTCTTCTAGAAAACGCTGAAGTCAAGCACACGGTAAGGCGGCTTGACGTATCAGGAATACCGAGCGAGGCAAAAAATAAATTTAAAAAAATAAAGAAGGCTCGAGTTTCTAGAAGGCGGGGGGAGGGGGGGAGGGATATGTTTCCAGGGCTAACAACGTGTCATGAAGTTAATTACGTGTTGACGCGTGAACGCTTCGTGCCGAGACGCGTGTAGCCTGCGGATGAGCCCTTAACGTCAGGGCCCTTTGGCTCGTGAAGGGGGGAAGGGGGGAGTGGGGAAATTCCCTCACTTTTAAAGCCTATTTTTTTTTCCCCCGTGTTTGTTCACACCGCCAGCCTTCCAGCTGCCCTTCTGAACCGCAAAGCCCAGTTTCACGCTTTTAAAAACCAACATATGAACTGCTCAAAGGTGGTAAATGTTACAGTGAGGTAATAAACGACTAGATACTGCGACCAAAATGTGAACACAGGGAGGAATACGGAGGAGATATACCTCCCCCACCCCCACCTCTGAAATACTAGGAAATCTTAGAAAAATATGTCATTCCCACTAACCAGAGGAATTAATTTGAAAGCAAACAGCAAAGAAAGATGTTATGTCCTCCCCCAAAATGAATTTCTGCTTATATGCTACCGACTTCGATGTGCAATTTTTTTCTCTCTGAAAATTTAAGTAACGCTTGTCGTGATTTATAAAAAAAACTTCCAGCACACTCATACGAGCAGTGTTTCCCACTAAATTTCCCACTATTAATTGACCAATTAATGAAGCTGTTGTCAAAGCAAAAGTTGGAGTTGTTTGACCGATTTAAATAAGTGATTAATTTCTTTATAAAGGTGTGTGTGTTTGTAAACAAACCACATTAAAAATCAAGTCACTTGTTCAGGAGATCTTTATTTATTTAATAACTTATATACATATATATATACATATATATCATTAAACGAAAAATTCTATGTTCAAAGTAACTAACCATTTTATATTAGTCATGCAGGGCCTGTGAGCAGGCTGGCATACACAAATTTAAACTCTCTTACAGTATTTCGAACTATCAGTAATTTATATAACAATAACCCTATTTCATTATTAATGATATGATTATCAGGGCCCGTTAGGCACATTTGTTCACTGGCTGTTTTTTTTTTAATGTGTAAACATCTTAGCTCTCTGTGTAGGCATTTGGTACGAATAATTCCGTGAAAATGGAATGGACGTCGATGAACGGAAATGTGTCACAAAGATGGTGGATCCACGTGTAGTAAGACAAACCAGTATATAGTAACTTGCATGCACATTAGTGGCCATACTAAACGTATCGGTGTGACAATGAAACTTTACGATAGTGAAACTACCCTGGAATACCTACAATTGGCAAACTAAAATAGTAATAGTAAAAAGTAATCACAAGTTTTAAAATACATGAGATATCTGGCATCACAATGATTATAATACATATTTCTTTCTCAATTCTAAGAGGCTTACCAGCACAGCGGCAGAGCAAGCGCTTGGTAACCTCACATGACGAGGTTAAAATTTTGTCGATGGCAAAAAAAAAAGTAACCTTTTTTATAACATTATAAAAATAATAATTGTGAACCATCTCAACAAGGTTTCAGTCGTTTAAGCACAAACAAATGTACAAACATAAAATTAGTGTAATAATACGTGTGTTTTAAAATCTATCCAGTTAATATTTTAGTAATGCTATAGAAGTGCTGAAACTTTATAGTATCAATTGTTTATTGAATTTTAAAAATATGGGCAGTATTTTAATAAAATTCCTTGTCGAAAATCAGGTCCAAATCCGAGGTTTATTGGGAGCCGTTTCTAATAGTTTTAAATTTATTGTGGTGAAATGAACAACATGAGCACTCATGAGTTTGTTACCGAGGTTAGATGTTACACATCACTAACGAGTGCCTACTAACAGTCTCGCCAGCAATTTTCTTAAAGAGTTTGCTTTTAAAAAAAACTTAATTCAGCATATGTAATGATTTAGGTTATTATTTATTATTTTAATTTATTAGTTTTAATAATTTACTAAGTAATAATGATGCAATTTACCATTTGTAGTGCAAAAAATTTTTACGTACGGGAACATAGCCTTATAAAATTATAAACACCATTTCTGTCACAAATATATACAATAATGACATGTTTTAAATTATATGGACCTCAATCAATAAAGTATATGAATTAGAAGCAAATATATAATTTTTATTTGTATGTAGCCTTTTTTTTTCATCCTACGAACTTACGTTGCATGGTGCGCGCGCATCGTAAAAAATCAATCTCATCATTTTTTTTAATTTGAAGTATATGTAACTTCTAATAGGTAAAAAATCATCTTTGCCTTTGCTAGTTCTGGCTTTTAGTCTTTCTTTTAAGAAAGCGCCTTATCGCGCACGGGGTTAGGGAATCAACCACCATCACATTTTGTCCATTAATGTGCTTTCGAGAGACAGCCATGACAAAGAAAGATTTCGTCTCTGGAAAGAGCATCACGTTTCCACGCGGGAGATGACGAAAACACTTCAGTTTTCTTTTAAAAGCTTTGTCTCCCTTCGTTTCAACTGTTTTCTGTCCGGTTCAGGCAACGAAAAAAAAAAAAAAAAAAAAAAAAAAAGATTCTAAACCAAATTGAAGAAAAACTTCAAAATCTCTAAAAAGTAGCATTCAAACAAGAAAAAAAAGTCTACAAAAATACTATGTTAAACTAAACAGGTATAAAATGGAACCCAAACAATCGCTTGATTTGTGTAATAAGTGCTTAGTCTATTTTTTTTTACAATACTGCCCAACATTGCTAAACGAAAACATTGTTAGACGTATTAGTTTGTTTTAATAACTGGTTGTTCTGAAGGTTACGACACAGCTGCTTGGGGAAGAAAACGTTTAGCTACTGCAGTCATTACTAAATATACCTTACTAAGTCTCCTATTATGTCTGAAACTATATGCAAAGATAACAAGGCATCTGAGAAGATTACTAATTAGTAGTTTGTTATTTGTTTTCATTCAATGTTACTTTTATTTCATTAACACAGCAGTTGTGTACGCAGAACAACCTTTCTAACAGAGCGTTCAAAACAACAAAGAAAATGTTGGAAATGAATTTCACATTCTAATAATGTTCTGATGCCAGTGTATTTAATTTCAAAGTTTTATTCGTAATCTGAAATAAGTTACGCAGTAAAAATGGGACCACTTACAGAAAACACGATAGCACAGCAAGAGAACAGATTTTGAGATTCAACAACGCGAAATGCAAATGATTAGAATACATTTTTAAAATCTAAAAAAATAATCCTAAAATTTTTAAGTTAGCTTACTGCCTGATTTTTTACTCTTCCACGATAAATTATATGTAATTATTTTACAAAGAATTGCTTTTATATTTTGGTAAGTATTTAACGTTAATTACACATGTTTTGGAAGCGACAAGCATACAAAAAAAAATGAAACAAAAAATTTTGAATTCTAGTTACCTCTAGCATCAGTCTGTTTGGAATCGCAATTCTATATAGCATCTGTGTGAAATTACGTACTAAGACATGAAAAATTCATAATAAGGCATAGGTTTAATGGGGTAGGGTGAACATAATTTTTTTTCTGTATGCAAACAAATATTATTTATGGTTGTAATTAGCAGAACAAATTTTTACTAAAACATTTGTATCCCACCCTTTTCTAAGGAATGCCGGCAATTATGTCCTCGGTTTGGTTTTATTTTATGCTCCGGTTAGGACAGAATAATATCACAACACTGGTTGCGATATCAGACGGTTGAAAAAACAATTCACTGAATTTAAAAAATGACCACAGAGAAATCTTGGCTGCTGGAGTTAAATTTAGGGATAATTTAACATATGACATATGAATTCTATCGTACATCACGGGAAGAAAACATATTCACTAATGAAACTATATCTCGTGCCCTCCAAGGGCAACTCCCTGGGGTCGGCGTTTACGCTTCAGGCCCCAGGATTGGATAAGAAACTGGACGGCGCTGTGACTCTTTGGAATCCGGCCTCCACTTTCTACTCCGCACATTGTCTCTCGAGGAGGCCAGGTCAGTGACCCGGAGCTCTCCCGGTCCACCAATCAGCACCACTCGGAAAAACCTGAGCCACGCCCCCGCAGCCTAATTTCATGTATGTAGGAAGAGTTTCAGCGTGATATATTTGAATGTTTGAATTTGTGACAAGTTATACGTTGGTACGCGGATTTACTGAATCACAATTTTTGACGTGGCAACGTCTAATAAATCGATGAACGCCGGCTGCACGCACTAAAAAGTGTTCCGTTACGCACATTGTTCCGTTACGCTGTGTCCCGTTACGCTCATTGTACGCTTGCGCCGCATCTATATCTCTTCCACTCGATTGGAACAACCATCGATTTGACGTTTTCGAGGCACATTAAACTTGAAACACTCCCATTCGTTTCCTACTTTTCCTATCATTAACAGAATACCACAGATTGGAAGAAGTTAAATAGCAAACATGTATAAAAGTTATTGTTAAAATAATCTCTTCGTTAAAGTAATACACATATATGAATTAATGAGTGAAAATAAAACTAAATTTATCAATGAAATTGTAAATTTCATTTCACTCCTTCTTTATATCCTTACAAAATAGTGATAATTCAATAAAAAATATTCAATCATTTCATCACTGTTTTGTTATGACGTTGTCACGTTAAACTACCATCCGTAAACCGACTTTACAGACAACCGATTTTTTTTCAGTTGGACTGACAGAAAAGAATCTGAATTGTAATCGGTGGTCCAGGAACGCAGCCGGCCTCACCCCCGCGAAAACGAAAGACCCTTCGACGGCGTGTCCGCCGTCGGGCGCCCGATATTTAATTCAGCCGGCGCCGGGGGCTGGGGGACCTAATATCCTGGCCGGGCTGTCACGAGACGCCACTCACATTCCAGGCGCCCCTAGGACGGGAAGGGAGTCTGGCAGGAGGAACTCTCGTCCCGATAGACACCAGCGATTCAATTCCTTCGCCTAAAATACCCAGGAATTCGGCGGAGAAGGCAAAGCGTCCAAGTCCACTCAGCCGATGAAAAAAATTGGTTGTCTGTAAAGTCGGTTTACGGACGGTAGTTTGACGTGACAACGTCATAACAAAACAGTGATGAAATAATTGAATATTTTTTTTGAATTATCACTATTTTGTATGGATACAAAGAAGAAGTGAAATGAAATCTACAATTTAATTGATAAATTTAGGTTTATTTTCACTCATTAATTCAAATATGTTTATTACTTTAACGAAGAGATTATTTTAACTATAACTTTTATACATGTTTGCCATTTAACTTCTTCCAATCTGTGTTTTTCTGTTAAGGATAGGACGATGATAGGAAAAGTAGGAAACGAATGGGAGTGTTTCAAGTTTAATGTGCCTCGAAAAAGTAAAATCGATGGTTGTTCCAATCGAGTGGAAGAGAGATAGATGCGGCGCAAGCGTACAATGAGCGTAACGGAACACAGCGTAACAAGACAATGTGCGTAACGGGACAATTTTTCGTGGGTGCAGCCGGCGTTCATCGTCACGTCAAAAAATTTAGGAGAAATAAAATTATATATAATGCATGATAGTGTAGTAAACATACCTGAAAACTAATTTAAACGCCCAGGGTTTACTTTCCGAGCAGGTATAAATTTTTAAAGTTACAAAGCTTTAAATTAGAATAAATTAATATAATTATCTTACTCTTTTGAGCGCTGTAGCTTAGCGAAAAAAAAACATACATTTTCCTATGCTCACAAGTTTTAGGACTAGAGCAAAACCATTATTTCACTGTATTTGCAAACATTTTAACTACGGTATTTTACCTGTAATAAATAAATAAGACTGTACAAGAGTAAATAAATATCAAGACTTTAAAAAATGTGTAATTTTTGTGTTGTTGAAATGACATATTTTCCCATCGATACATTCATAAATGTATATATATATATATATTAATTATAATGACGTCACATAAGACAGAGTTGACTGCTGACCAAGCCGAAACCCCCAAAAGACGAGCAATGAATTCTAACCAAAAGAAACTCTGTAAAATGATAGCTTAGGTCGTTTTGAAATGTTGTTGCTTAGGTTTGAAAAAAAAATTTCCGGAACCCAGGTCTGCTACACCTCGTAAAGCAACGTCTCTTGGGACGAAGAAGGAAGATGATGAAGGAAAGGAAGAAAAATGCGTCAACATTTCAAACTCCGTGCCCTGTTTAAGCGGCCTTGACAAATAACTGGAGGATAAACTCCGGAGGGGAATATATATATATATATGTATATATAGATGTACACAAATTTACCAACTCAAGGAGTCCCATTTCTCCACGAAACTATGTCGGCGTATTACGTAGCAACGCGAAGAGGATTTGTTGCGAGGGAGGAGAGAAAAAAAAAACAACACGTATAAATACATCCCCTCCGTAATGCGACGCAACGCGTAATTAATCCACGTCAACGCGAGAAATTTTCCGCGCGTAACAACAGCTGAAGTTATAACTTAGCGCGTCAATTATTCTCTTTGCTCGTCTTTCATCTGAAGAAAAAAGCAGGAAGTACTTACTTTTTTAATGAAGATGGTGGAATATTTATAGCCACTGAAGGCAAAACAGTATTCTAAATATATATTTTTTCTTGCGTGAGGCTAAATCTTTATGCAGAAAAAGTGGAGATGAAAAAAAAATCACTGTTTTTAATTTATTTAACGCTTTCCTTGCATGGTTAAATATACTTTATCCCCTGCCTATATTATAAATGTGATAGTTTTGTAAACATAGAATAAATATATTTTTATAAATAAAATGAAAGTTTTGGTGTATCATATTAAGACATGTTTGACTCAAGGAAACAATGAAGCTGAATATAAGTTAAAGAGATAATAATTATTTTCGAGTAAGAAACATAATTTTTTTTAAAGTCTTGTAAAAAAATTGGTGTATTTAAAATGAATACATTTTATTATTTGTTGTAAATGTAAACTGTACACATCGTATGTTCAATAAATTTAAAACATTTCAATATCTGCAGCTTGTTTTCAGTAAATGAATTCCACATTAAATACATAAAACAACTTTAGTTAGTGTAGTATCATATCGTGTGCCTTCGGCCTGTTTTACATGAGTGACCGATTAAAATCCTGTGGTTAATGTATTACTACTAAAATAAAATCACACACATACCTAATTCTAATTTTTTGGCGCTTTCTTATTTGTTAAATAGGTCATAATTTAGATGTTTACAAATCACTGGCAAGTACTGATAGACTCGTTCACTTTTTTTCTCCCAAATTAAATTAACCTTAGAGGCCTAGAGGAAGGAAGGAAAAAAGGGACTTAGTTAAAAAACCAATCTCTTAATATATTTTCAGTATTATCTGCGCACATTAAATAAGCATGGTAAAACAAAATATAGCAAAATATGGAATATTTGAATATTTTTCCATTGTATAAAAAAATATAATCAAATGAAACATCAATTAAAATATGATTTTATGCATAGATTTGTGCAAGAAATACTCAGTGTTAACACTAAAAAGTATTTCACATATTCAAAAATAATCATAGCCATGTGTTGTATAAAGTCACAATATCTTTCTTGTAGTATTACAAACAATTTATTGGCAACTGGTTTCCCAAGGAATGTTTTGTAAAATTACAGATTTTTTTTTCTGTTTACCTTATCGATGCTCGTAATTAATAAGTCTTACGCGAAATAAAAATTAAAATCCTCGCCAATTCTGCCTCCGCACGCGGCAGTTCGACACCTTAAAATGCACATTTACCGAAAAACACACTAAAAGGGAAATTAATAACATAAACATTTAAAAATATATATATATTCATAGGATTAACAATTTCTAATAAATTATTCTTATTTTTTTTAAAGAGAAACAAGAAATTTCTGCGACCTCATTTATGTGAAAATATTACGGAACAAGTATATGTTCCAAAGCTCAAGATTGTAATTTTTTCGTAGTAACATGTAAAAAATAAGTATAATGTGAAAAAAGTGCAACCATTACGTTGTGATAAAATAAGATGGAATAAAGAGGAAATATAATCAGGAAATATAAGGTTATCATCTCACTATGAGCATTAGTAATTCTTACTGTAAAGTTTGTTCGAAGTGCTTCCTGAGCCTTTATATTTTTTTTTTTTTCAAATTTAATTACTGACCGAATGAACGCTTAGACCAGTGTCAGTGATCATATTCCAATAGCATTACAATAAGTCCACTTTCATGCATATGACTGACTGAGAAAATGTTTTAACTTCAACTTGTGAACCGGAACCAGAGACACTAAAAACACGCCACACACATTTTCCTCGAGACGTTTGCACCGCTCTGCAACGAAAGTTGTTCGAGAAGCTGTTGACTAATGTCACACTATCACAGTCGATATCTTCGGAATGGGCATTGGAGTAGAAAGAGTACAGCTGGGCGCCACCAAATGAGAAAACTTTCTTCCGAAACCTTTCTTTTCTTTTTATGGAGGACGTATTTCAGGGCGTTTATTGGCGACAAGAGCCTTCTTCCTCCCACAGCCCCCCCCCCCCTTCCCACTCATCACCGTAGTTCGGAACCACGTCGCGAAAATAACGACCGACGACCGGAGAATATTTCCCATCCCGCAATTTTCAAGACGAGCAGCTACGGGTATTCCGAGACGCCCGTAAAGAAAATTTCAGTGGATTAATGTCACAAGATTAATTTTCCACCAACTAGAATTTACCATAAGATAAAGGCGGTGATCCTAAGTGTTTTTTTGTGTAATTAACTTTATTTTACTGGTACAACATTTTTTTAAATTTTCTATCCTATTCACGAATTAAACTGTGGGACCCAAATAAAGTTACATTATCATCTTAAAGAGCTTATTGAAAAAAAAATCACCAAGAGGACATTTAAACTTGACGTTTAAACATTATATTTTCCAACTAGTTTTAGCTCTCTTTTTGTGTGGGTCGCTAACATGTTTAAAATGGAATTTGCAAAAATAACTATTAAAATTAAATTCGCAACTTTTTTTTTGTGAAAATAAGGCTACCTTAAAAGTCCAACAAAAGAATATATTACTTAGATGTTCAATAAAATACTAAATTTAAATATACAAAAACCTATATCATGAAAAATTTAACAAATACAACTAAAATAAAATCAGCAATTGAAGTAGTCCATAAATAAAACACATTGCAAGCAAAACATCGTAAATGTAAGAATGATTATATTTATTAATAAATGCACTTCTTTGAAAGTTCGACTGTAAAGCCAGTGTTAAATTTATTGTGCAGTTTTTTATAATGGAAATTTACAGAACAAAAGAAAAAGCTTGAATTAAGCTAATTTTACATTAGTTTGTTATTCCTTAGATACCAATATTATCGCGTATAATATGCCACGATCGTTTTTATTTATTTTAATTAGGCAATATTAGAAACGGTTATACATAACAACACAGAACAGGGAAACTGGGGGAAAAAATCGACTTTAGCCTACCAACAGCATCGTGTGATTTCGAGAAATATGGAAAAACAGGAATCAAAATGTCCAAACTGCTGATTTTAACTCAGGTCCTCCGTAATGCGAATCCAATTGTTTTAACCACCGCGCAACTCTACTCCATATGTTTTTCACACGAGTTGTCATTTTTAACTGTTGTTGATGTATTTGAAACGGGGTGTACTCCCGTTACTTAACCCAGCGAGCGATCCGACTCTTAGGTCTGTGAAACGTACCGGCGAGCGTGTATTGACGCTACAGAAACGGACCCGGGATCGATGAGCGCAACCGTTTCCTCTGCTGTATCGGAATGTTCTCGGTATTATATCGACCGTTAGAGCCAGCGAGCATTTGAAGGCCGCCGAGCAGGCAACCAGGCACTAGCGCCACGTCACGTAATAATTCTGAAAAGCGCTACCAAAACCCGACAGTTCGTTCACAGGCCCGTGGTGAGCTGCTGATATTCACACACCTTACACACAGCGCTGCGCCGTCAAGGGTTACCGAACCAAAAAACCCGGTAATTTGTGGAAGCTCTGCCTCCGGTATCACGACACACAAACCTTCGGGGGCATATGAGGAGTCGGGTGGGATTGGGAGAGGGGGTGGTGGTGGTACCAAGCACTCAGTCCATCAGATAATTGCCAGGTGACTCACTTCGACGATCGACGACGTCAAAGTCTGCCGAGACCAGCCCGACGCCGCGAAAGAAGAGGGGAGTCAGGGCAAATACACTAAGAGACTAATACCGGACAGCTCTATACTAACAACACAGGCGAGAGTGTGAAAAATAATCTAGCGGCAAGAGGTGTAACTACAAACATATTTTATATATATAGTGTCAAATTATATATATTATTATCTGGTGTCAAATGGTGTCAAACATTATTAATTTAATTTTTAATAATTTAAGAACTGGAGGTTTATATTTCTCATAAATCTGTACTACGATTAAAAAAAGGTTTTTCCAAGAGAAAAGATAGTTATTTTTGTTGCCATAATGTTGGTACCATATGTACTTAACAGATACATTGTTCATACTGGGCATACCGTTTGCCATCTGTCAGACTGACGTGACAAAAACGCAAGGTTTTCACACAAATTTCTTGGAGCTCTCCGGTATTAGTCTCTAGTGTATTTGGTCAGGGCTCTGGTAGACACGACGGAGAAACATGGCGGACGACTCGCCCGTTGGGTCCCGGGTGCGACTACTCGCGGGGCTATGTTGGAGGGCCCGACAGCGAGTCACTGTCACAGCACGAGTAACGCGGGAATCCACCATCCACGACTCGCCCCTACCCGCCACTCGCCGGGCGAGTGGACAGAAACGCCACCCCCAAGGAGACGAGCAGCAGCACAACAACTCGGGGAACCAAGGGTAGTAACCCGCAACCACCGACGAGTGACTTGACTACTCGCGGGGGCGAGCAGTTGTAACCCGGACCCTCTGCGCCGACTGCTCCAGAGGGGTTTGCTGGTTGGGATCCAGTCGACGGTTTGCAATGACCGAGTGAACAGCGAGCTGAAGGGGTTGGGGTTGTCGACGAGACAGAGGCGGACGACGACTGTGTTCGGTCCTGGGGAAGCCCGAGAAGGCGACTCGCTGGAGGCACGGCGCGTCACGAGACGAGCAGTCAGCTGCGTCACCCGGCGGCGATCAGTGGGTTTGGAACTGGGATTTACAAAAGTAACTGGCGACTGTAACCTTAGCAGGTTGATCTTTATTTAATTAAACTAACTTTCTTTTTCTAAGGAAATCTTTAATAACGTAATTTTCTTTACAACTCCACCTTTGATTATCATTTCAATAACTACAGTACAGTAGGATGCAAAAGTAATTCAAGGGTCTTTGTGATTAGTCAGAGACTTATTTTTGTTTTAATTTACGCGATCAAACTTTTGTTTAGAGCCATCCCTGGTCCAGATGCCCCAGCTTTAGGTAGTGGTTTATTTATCTCCCGTGCTAAGTTTACATATGTTGTTCTTGGTATAACATTTTGATAAGTTAAAGCAAACTTCCTTAAATGTTACTGAGCTTCAAACCTCCCGAATCCCCTAATACTGGTCGTTTAGAAAAAAATTAACCACCTGCAATATATTCTTTGCACGGTTATTTCAGTAATTTTTATCCATAAATGATACACGAATATAAAATTCTGACGTTCACGAGGTCGACAAAAAATTTTTGCAGTGTGAAAATCAAAGATTTCAGAACGGTTCAAATTTAAGAACAACAGTCTAGGATATATTAATATTTTAACGCTCGGGAAATATATGATTTTACTCAGAAGCATATTATGAGTTGTGCTTCAATTACTTAAAGCGTAAAAAAAAAGAAAAATATATTTATTTATTTATAATGGAATTCATTGTGACTAAAAGAAAAAATAGTGTTCTGTCTTCCAAGAAACACCTTGGTAATAAATCACCACTGCTTCAGTGTGATGCCATCTTTTATATCTCGGATGCAGAAGAATTGTCGCGTAGCTATCATTTCTATTACAACAACCAGAACGCCTGAAGGAATATAAAAAGTTACAAATTGTTTTACCGACAACAATGAGCGCTGGTGAAAGCGAAATATGTGAGATTGAAGTACGAGTTTCTGCAGTTCACTGACTTTGTCACAGTGAAAAAAATGGCGATAAGAATATTTAACCCAACATTGTAAGAGCATGAGAATACTGCGAAAAAATAAAGCCTCCGCATATTTTATATTTCGTGACCTCGAGTACTGAATCATCTGCACAGTCGGCATTTTGCCTAAAGGCAATTTATTAAGTGATAGCATTTTTGTTTGAAGATTTCGCTGACTTATGACATCAATATTTCTTTACCTGTCTCTCCCCCTATTTCCATACATTTCAGAACCTTCACAATGTTCCGAGTAATGAAGACGTCTGTACAAGGAATACGAAATAAACTTAACACGTGAAAATAATGCATTATGTTGACTTTTTTAAACTATTTTTAATGGTTTGCACAACATTTTAAGCGTTAAACTAAATTCCAAGAATATTCTTTTAATCTAATAAAATTTGATTTTAAAATTTGAACATTTCGTTATATTAATTTATAAACAAGTTTGGGCAGCTGATTGGACCAGATATAAGAGAAATAAACCACTCACACTCTTTGCTACATCTGCCTGTTAGTCCCAGAAGGGCCGCTGTGCTCTCAGTTACAAATTTAGACGTGGGATCAAAATAAGCCTTAGAAGTAAGGCAGGTCTTGGGTCTTGCCTATTTAACCACTGCTATTTCAGTGCTTTAGTTATTCAAGGACGGTTTCAGCGGACCACGCCAATGCCTCGTTCGCAGAAGCTACATGCGGGATATGGATCTGAACATATCGACGATCCTTCTAAGTACTGAGTGAAGAATGTCGAAACTAAACTTCCGGGCAGGGCTGAACACGTACATTAGGGATTTGTTTTATTTTTGCGCAGGAAAAATGAATTCAAATATTAAAAGTGGTCGGTTAGGTTAGCTACATTAATACACTTTAAAACACTATGGACGGTTAGTTAGGTTAGTATAGCTACATTAAAATAAACAGAGAAATATAAATATATATAAATAAACCCGAGGTTGGCCGAAAGTGAATATTCGGGCATGTACGGGCAGGGACAGAACTTGATGTACATCTTAGGCTTCCCCGCACATTAGTAGAAGGTAGGACGTGTTTTTGTCTCCGTCATGAGATATGACTTTTGTAAAAGTGTGGTTGCGTCGCAACGACGGCTAGATTGATTGTGGAGAATGATTCGTGGCAAGTGTATCCGTAATTCGGTCTTGTTGTGTAATTTTTTTTTAGCACTCTCTACTCTTTACGTATTTTTCAGTTTAGTGCTTTAATGCAAAAATAAGACAGCTACAAAACTGTTCGCATCACCTGTGTTTGGCAAAAGAATCAGATTTTTAATGATGCTGCGGATAAAACATAAATGTTCCTACCTCGTGGTCGAACCGGCTAAGGCTATTACACTGGCGTTAAAAAATGTGTGTGTTAATATCCCTTAAAATATATAATTAACAGACTGTTTTCCTTATATATGGGTAAGATGATTTTTTTCCCAGAAATAAACACGTATGCCCAAGAAGATAATGGAGAATTTCCTTTCGGGGGTGGTGGGAATAGAACCTATTTGCTTGCTATTTGATTTTAATTCTGTCAAGTAGGGATTATTGGTAATTTTTTAGAATTTAGAAGGGGGGGCGTAGTTTATATATTCCGCCATATCCCCCCTCTCTGCGTACGCCCTTGCTTATTGTCTCCCACTAAGAGAGCATGTTGGAAGGTCAAACACGCATACAAGTATTCTAAATAAATAAAACGACATTCGAGAAAACCTTTAGAGTCATCGTGCCGTGAGAAGACGTCTGTAAGGAAGTTGGTTCCGCCCGCATCTTGGAGAGAGCGAGCGGACGATGAGCGTTCCCCTATTAGCCCCCCCCCCCTCCTAATTTCCTAATCTCTTTGGCAACCACTCCCGTGAACAAGACCGCCCGCACACAAATCCACTCCAAGGAAACACCCCCCTTCCTTCCTGTTCTACGTGACCCGTGACCGAATTAACAACATACGCCCAACGCTGCGCTCTGCCTACCCTTATTTAATTCCCCCTCTTTCCTCTTGAACTGCTTTCCCCATCCCCTCCCCCTTCATCCTCCGGCCGCACTACTTCCTACTACAAGACCCCTCTCACAGTCAAGCGAACACAAAACGTTCCCCCCCCCCCCTTCTTCCCAAATTCCCCCTTTTCACACCCGTAGTAGGCGCGAGGCCATTGCAATAGAACACCGAAGTACCCCCTCCCCTTTTCCTAACCGATTGCGTGCTCCACAGACGTGACCAACGATTAACAACCCTCCCCGCCTGACTAATTTTTCCTCTCTCAAGCGCCAACCCGCACAGACATCATTCGCACCTCAGGCACTAAAGACCAGACATCGTGTTCAAATATTTTGTTCGAACCAATTAACAAGTGCTTCAATAGGTACGGGAACGAAGAAGGCTTATGTCCCGTATGTGTATTAACACATTGCCCAAAAAAGGCCGTTAAAATGATGTGTGCCGGTCCGCTGATAATTTTTAAGGAGTTTAAAGTTAGAGGTATAATATTAAAAGTCTAACAGATCTTTGAAAACGTTTCAGAGATGCAAGCATGTTACTTGAGACGCAAACACTCCTAGGATTTGTGTAGTAAAAAATGTGTGTAAAATTTTGTGCAAAAGTATGTGTTAATGACTCTGTTAAAGTGTGTGTTAAAGACTCTGTAAAATTGTGTGTAATAGTATGTGTGTAAAAGGCTGTGTAAAAGTGTGAGTAAAAGTGTGTGTGAAAGGCTGTTAAAGGCCGTGTAAAAGCGTGTATAAAAGTGTGTTTAAAATCAGTGTTAATGGCTGTGTGAAATTACGTGTTTAGGTGTGTGTGTGAAAGATAGTGGCGTACCGTCTGCTCTTCTGCCGGTTCCCCCACGAAATACTTAACTATTTCCCCTCCTCAACCCGGCTCATATCACTAATTTTCCCTTCCTCTCCCGGTAACCCCACCAAATACCTAGTTATTTCCCCTCATGCGATCGGAATTTTCGTAACGCTCGTAAATTGTTAACCCCCCCCCAAACAAAGAAGTTTCACTTTTAAAAAAACCAGCGGGTCTCGCCAGAGTTTTATTGCGTCTTCTCGATAACAAGCAACAGCATGTTTTCTCATGTTGCAAATACACTTATAAAACGAAACTCGGATATAGGAAACGGAATATAATGTTAATTCTTTAAAAAAATTGTGAGATTGATAAATATACGCAAATTGTGTTTTCTATTAAATTTCTGGACGCGAATCACACGTAGTTTCCGCACCGGCCGCTAGAATTCACAACCAGAGCATCTACCTCGAAAATAGAATCATTCCATTTGAAGACCGAAACGGCTCCGATAAAAACAAAAAAAAGACGTAAACAAATTACTAAATCGCGGCTTTGGATCTGATATTCAAAATAGGATTTTTTTTTTAAATACGGCCCATCTTTTAAAATTCTTTAAACAGTTAATACTACAGAAATTCCCTTTGGCTTTGTGAACTTTGGTTCGCGTCATTCGCCACAGGTTGCAGCACAGGGGTGACACATTTCCGTTCCATGCGACTTCTATTCCATTTCGAAATTACTCCCACCAAATACCGAATACCAAGACTTAAGATATTACACATCAAAAACTACTCCACTCTCTGGTTATAAGTGTTGTTTATTATATTTAGCATCTACACAATCGATGTTATAACGGTTTGGATATGTGACGTATACATAAATATAAATAACAAAAATGTATGTGTGTCCATAACGCTATCTCTTGTGATATTTACGTAGTAAAAAATTCTCTTGAACAACCATGCTAAAATTGTGTTAATTCCGCACTGAACTCAGCAGGCCCAACGCAAACGAATTTCGGAAATAGTCCCAAAATGTACTGCCATTGCGATAAGACCATTGGATGTACGACGTAAATCACGTTTTAATTATTCAGTAAATCCCTCTCGTAGTCTTTTAAGGCGCTTTCAAATTGTCCGTCAGAGTGTACTTAGTGTTCAATTAAACCGATGGGAAGCGAGAAAGCCCGCTAACCACAGCTATGGTCAACCATCGGATTGTGCGAAATAGCAGAGGCCACAAAAATGAACACGCCTACAAGTAATTTTAACCTTACACATTAAATGCAGCAATTTTTCATTTCATGCGCTCGTAAAATCATTACAAATTTATTATTTCAACACTACTTAAAATTTCAATTAATTCCATTTTTAATGAGATGTATATCACACAGTATAATACTTTATTTAATTTCTCACAAAAGAATTTCTCTCAAATGCCTGAAACATGAAATTCTTAACTGACCCGAGGGATCTTAAATTTTAAAGTTTTAAATTAATAATGTTTATTAAACAGCTGGTTTTCTGGACATTCACTCTTGTTAACTTACGATTTACTAACAATAATATAAACGTGATGATAATCACAAACTATAAAATATATCCCATAAATCAACGTCAAGCCAAAAACAGTCGTTTAGCAAGTAAATTAAGGTTCTGAATTTTAAAAAAAAATTCAATAAGTGTCCTAGTTTTTCGAGTTGACGATATTTTTGAAGCTGTTTTAAATCTCAACAAATGATTAGATACCGTGGCTAAAAAAGTTTACTATTTTTTTTAACGAACAAATTTTCAACGCAAGGGGTTTCATTAAACCATCGTCAATAAAACATAATTATTCTAATGACCACATAAAAAGTATCTAAACTAACTGATTTTATAAATAAAATTTAGCTATTCGTAAGCAGAAAAAAAAACGTATGAAACGAATTACCTTCCTTAGTTACAGTTCATCTTGTGACAAGTGAAATATTTTGAAAGATAGTTTCACGACAAAAAAAAATGAAATCTTGCTCAAGCATGTAGTAGTAGTATGATCTGTGATTTAAAGTCGTAAGTAACGCTTCACCGTGAGAGCAAAAATTTTTTGTTTGTCTGGAGTTTTTCCGTTCCTCTGCGGTGTCTGAATGTCCTGCGCACAAAGTGAAGTGTCGTTGTTCCTGTCGTTTGCCCTCTGTCAGGGGTGTCCCGCGAGTATGTGGGCGTGAGGGGGAAGGGGGCCGAAGAGGAAGCGGTTCATTTTCGCCTCCTCAAGCCCTGGAGACTATCCGGAAGTGTGAATATCCTTTTGTTTGGAAACTTTATTCCCTCGGGAGAGAAACTAAAATGTCAAAAGTTTTTTTTTTCCCCTTCCACCCGTGGAGTCGTCTCTTACCATGTTCTCTCCGACCAACCTGCCCCATCTTCCTTCCTCCCCCCTTCCTCCACACTCTTTAGTCCTTTTCAACAGTTATTTTCCTTCTTTAAACTTCTTCCTGCACCTCGGAGATCCACAGGTCCGCAAAAAAATATATGCCTTTTCATCCCGGGTCATATGGGAGCGATAATTTCAGGGAAAGAAGTGACACAAGCATATAAATGTTCCTCCTGCGGTTGGGTCCGAGTGAAGGTGCCTTTGCCGACCGCCATCTTGGATTGTGACGTCACGGCGGCCATCTTGGGTGATTTGACCTTGACCTTAACCTTCGAAATTTGCAAAAAACTACAAAAAAATCGCCCAAAAGACTAACTATTTAATTATATACGCCTAATTTGTTACTAAATAAAATTCCTTATATTACTCATGGATAAAGGAATTATTTTGGAAGGAACGGAAAATATGGAAAAGAGAGCTGGTTTTATTTCAATAAGAATTTTAAAATGATGAGCAATACTATTATGTTAAAATGTGTTGTTCCTTTGTCTTAGTAAATTATTTTACACTTTCTCAAACTAGTTCAAAAAGTAAGTTTTTATAAAAATTAAAAAAATAATTTTGTAATTAGAACTCTTAACGGTAAACGTGAACAATTTATTATTGCTGTGAATAATCGATATGAAGTGACTAATTGCAAATAATTTAATGGTAATTCATAAAAAAAACCTACATCAAATCAGACAGCAATTACCCTATAAACTTTACATTTAATATTTCTTGATTTTCAAACTAGCCTAACAGGAAAATTCAATTTCAATAAGTCAAAATTTGCTCAGAATATTTTTCTGTACACTGTGACAACTTTAGGCATTTTTTTCAAGTGAATTATAAATGATAAAATAACAAAAATCAATTCCCCAGGTTAAATAATTTTAGATTACACTGCTGAAATATTCATGTATTTTCTGTATTTGCTTAAATTACAAAAAATAAAATAAAATAATTTCTACTTATATATGCAGCTGCTTTTGTTGGCAAATCTTATAGTGACTGTTTTTCTGATGGCACATTAGGTATCGTGTGTATGTGAAGAAATGAATTTATTATCCTCTAAAGATATTCAAACTGTTATGGCCTCCTTTTAGCCATGGACATAACAGAAAATACGACAGAAATTTAATACCGTGTAAGGCAGGCTCATTTTCAATCTGAAATATGTCTGCTGGTCGATATGTCACAAATTTAATTTAAATACAAATAAAAAATTTTAAACTGTGCTTATGAAATATGGTCGGTATTTACTTTTATTAGACTATTTTTTCTTTGAGTAATACATTTTTACGGTGGTCGTATGGCGCTGAAGTATATAACTGTGAAATAAAAAAATCTAATTAGTTTAATTTCAAAATAATTTTTTTCCAATGTTTTTCTTTAAGCTTAAATATTTCTAAAATCATGAAGACATTGCTGCTGAAGTGTCCCACCAAAACATTTCATTCAGTGATGTTGCACCACGTATAGAGTTTCACAAGGATAAAACTAGTTAAATTTTTTTTTATAATACCTCACTAATGACACAGCAATTTTACTTACACAAGTAAATTTGTACGCAACCAAATCAAAGTAAAAAATAAAAGTGTTTAATATTTATAAAAAATTTAAGTATTATTGTTCTTTTGTAAATTTGATGTTGTATAGCAGATGTATATCTAGATAGAAATAAACATGATGTAATTTAAACCAAATTCTACAAATACAAAAAAACTGTAAGACTTTGATTCTAAAACTATGCTTCTTGCGGAAATATTTATTTGATTATATTTTTCTTCTAAACTTCACTTGAAAAAATGTAGCAGCTGAAGTATCGTCTTTTGAGAAATTTTTCTTTCGTACTCTTGACTAAATAAGATGAAATTTTTCATGATAGGCTCATTTAGAAATATAATCATATAATATTATTTTAAGAAGTACACAATATAATTTATGTTTTATAAAAAAAGTAGTATACTTGTGATATATACTTAATCGTAAAATAACATGTATTTCATTCGAGATAGTCCACGTCCACAGTAATAAATTTGTTAATCTTAATAATTTTAATTGCCTACGATTGATAAATTTGCAATAGGTTAATTTAATGTAAATTTATTACTGTGTCGTATAACTTATGAGCCTTTAAGAGAAATCGTGTCCAACCATTATTTTTGCAATTCAAGTCATTATTTTTGCAATACAGGTAAGTGAAAGAATTCACATTTTATTCCTATAAATTGTTCGTTTGAAAACCAACAATATATGGACATAATAATCCTTGTAAATTTCTTTCAGTTACAAGTTTAATATACATTTGTGTATACATTTATTACTGGTATTTTATTGTTTAATTTTAAATTAAAGTTTGAGATATTCATGAGGGCTAACTAGTTTGAAATAACAGAAGAAACAGGCTTAAATATGTATAAAATTTATTACAGAAATTAAAGAAATAAATATAATTAGTAATAATATTCTTGTAGAATGACAATTCATCTAATGCAATAATGAAGAATATATATAAAAAAAAACTTAAATATGAAATGCAGTGACCAGATTTGAACCACGTCGCATCACGTCACGTTACGTCACGACTTCATGCACTTTACCTTTGTGCTACAGACACTCATAAGCTAAAAAAAATTGAGACGTTACTTGGTAAATGTAGTAAAGCTTACTTAATTACGAATTCTTAAAAGTTGGGAATATTTCATTTATTATTATTTAAGTTTACAAAATGGTTTTCCAGGGTGGTTTCACTATGACATCGATTCATTTGACACACCAATATTTTTGGTACGTATCCTTATGTTCACAAACGCAAACATATACGGGTGCATGCTGCCACGCGCGCAAGTCCGCCATCTTGACAGCTTCGTCTCGTAAGTGTAGCAGAAAAGAATTACGCTATTTCCCAGCATTCAACAGTAGCCGTACCGCCTTAATCGGCAGCGCTCGGAGGCTACGACAAGTATAGGGGGAGTATTGGTGTCGGAATTTGAGAATACGGATATTGGCGGATTGCGAGTAGTGAGCGACAAGACTAGGGTAGTGCATTCCAGAATAGCGCCCCTGGCGGCCTGGGGCTGTCAACATCTCATGCCACGATCCCCCGTGGTGCTGGTGGAACTGGCGTTTGCAGCTGCGTCCACAGAGTACCTCTGTACACCGGGCAGAAAATGTCACGATGCATCGTGTACAGTGGGCAGAAAGGGTTTGGATGTCGTTTCTGTTCTGCATCCTTGTTTCAACTACAATTTCCACTCTCTCTTATGTAACTATTATCAACTTGGTTTTCGATTGTATATTGTGGCTCACATCTATTATAGAACTTATTATTAACAATATATATATATATATATATATATATATATATATTGACAAACTTCCATCACAAATACTAATATGTAAAATTAAATAAAACTATCGATTATAATAATAATTCCAAAATAATACCTCAACATTATAGGAGTAAAATATTTATTTTATAAAGTGGAAAATTATTATGTGGGGTAGAACGTTCGCTATATATATCTAAATATATTACCCATACGTCCTCTCGGTTTATTAATTTTCAACTTTCGCTGTATTATTTTTTTCATTCAGTAGCGTTAATACCGTGCTGACGTGCGATTTCCACTGGTATTTTTTTTTGACGTCGAAAGTAGCGCCTATCGTCCCCCGTTAAGCCTTCGTGCCACGCCAATTTTTAATTATTTTTTTTCCCCTCGTCCCTTCGGGGCGGGCCCCGTTTGTGTCATTAAACACCGTCACCCAGCTGCGACGATATTGAACGTCACCAGTCATACATACGCGCGCGCGATTGGCACGTGTTTTTTTTTTTTTTCGATCCCTCTAACCCTCTCTTTCTCTCTCTCTCGCCCGTGTCCCCCTTCCCCCCTCGCATCTACCCAACCTCTCCCCTCCTCTCATTTCCAACGGCGGGGAGTCCTCCCGTTATCAATTTCCACGCCAGTCGACCGTTTTGCCGGAGCGGAGGCGCTAAATTACTGCGACGAGGCCGGCCGCGCCGAAGCAATGTGTAGTGAAACGAGCTGTAGCATTGTCGCAGGGGCGCGCGCTGCTACTACCCCCCTCACACACACACACACACACACACGCCCCTAACCACCCTTACCGGCACCAACCCTCCGCGAACCCACTCCGGCGCGGTCCGGCTCCCTTAATTAATAGCTGACGCTGGGAACACGGCGTCATTACGTGTTCATTAACAATATTTCACAGCGTCCGGCGTGGATGAGGTTCCGCGGCGGCGGAAGGGACGTTGAAAATGGAAAGGAGTGGGGGGAGGTTTGTAGTCGGTGACTGACGCTGCCTCGACATGTGACGTGCGCAGTGTTTTAGAGAGTTGCGGGGTGGTTATGAACACACACACACGCTGCGACGCAAGACACGGTAAGGCAAAGAAGCTGCGACTGTTGATAACGTTTTAGACGGTATGCACCGTAATATTTTAGGATGAACACACATTTCGGACTGTATTTATCGCATCGGTGGTACGTTTTATACCACGTGTGTGCATCAGTTGTTGTGCAGCAACGAATGAGTAAGAAGTTAGCAGTGTAATAAGCATTAAATAATGTTTTAGTTGGCATGATAATGTTTCAACATAGAGAGCCAAAAATATTTACAATGAAGTTAAACGTAAATAATATTTTAGGTTAGGAACTGTTACCGCAGTTATTATATTTTATGTTTTTCATCTTAAAACGCATTGGCGACACAAATTTATTTTACTCCATATTTAAATGAAATCATTATTAAACAAATGATATATACGTATTGTTACGAACGTGAGCAAGGCCGGGACATGTGCAGGTGCAGAGCTGGCTGGCGGCTGCCGCAACATGAAATGCACCGCACGCGCCTGGAAGATAACAAGGATTGTCGCTTTTCCCCCTCCTTCCCCCAACTCCCCGCGCGGCGCCATGCCTTTGACACGTAACTGACACCGGACAGCTGCGGAGTTACGCAAGCCGCCGACACGTGTTTCGAGAGATTTCTGCCGCCGGGTCGGCGTGGAATGACGCGACTGGCCCCAGCCGCGCTCGAGGGTTCTGGAAGGTGACTGGGCCTATACATATGTGCCCGGGACGCCGGCCGAAGTAGGAGGAGCAAGACATTTCTGGACCAATGTAAACATTGAAATGTAAACATTGCTCATGCAATGTTGACGCCTTGGAAAGACGTCAACATTACGCAATGTATGTAAACATTGCGCCAGAAACATCCTGAGACCGCCATCTTGTTTCATGGGGGCCGCCATTTTTGACATTGGTGACCAGGGCGCGCCACCGTCGCAGCCACTGGAGGCCGCCATCTTAGTTCAGCCTTTGGTTACCGGAGCGCACCACCGTCGCTCCGAAGGCGGGAATTGTATACAAAAAATCCTGGGCGGTGGGTGGATTCGATCCGTGGGACGCAGCAACATCCAAGTTAGGAGGCAGATGCCTTGACCAGTAGACCACGGAACCAGATGAAGTATGGGGAATTAAATAACGAACATATGCTTTAAAGAAGCAGCCACCATTTCTTTAAAGTTCGAAAAAAATATGCTTATAAAAACAAATATACTGCCATGATTTATGCCTAAAGCATACCCCCACCACTCCACAACCACCGCCATGTTGTATGCTTAAACCATCAAATTTTGAAAAAAAAATGCTTTAAGCAATTGCTGCCATACTAGCTATGCCTAAACCGTCATATAAATTTCGAAAAGAAATAAACCAGCTATGTTTAACCCGTCATGTAATAAGTTTCGAAAAACAAATATGCAGCCATACTAGCTATGTCTATAAACCCCCACCACCCTACAACTGCCGCCATGTTTAATTTCCAAAAACAAACGCCGCCACACCCACACTCCCAGTATGCTTAAAAAACCCACCTTAAGTATGCCTAAAAAAACCGCCATACTAGCTATGACTAAAACATTTGCCGCTATGCTTAAATAATTCTGCCATACTAGCTATGACTAAATACAAATACCCAGGAGCAACATAACCTCAAAAAGGTGCCATACTAGCTATGTCTAACCCACCCCCACCACCAGTATGCTTAAAAAAAACAAATGCAGCCATACTAGCTATGACTTTACCTGGGAGCAACATAACCTCAAAACCCCGCGCACAGAGGTAAGGAGTACTGGGACGATGTAAACATTGAAATGTAACCACCGCGCCAGTACCCCCCACATGGGAGCCGCCATCTTGTCTCGTGGGGGCAGCCATATTGTTTCACGGAGGCCGCCATTGTTGTTGACATTGGTTACCAGGGTGCGCCACATTCGCCGCCACTGGAGGCTACCATCTTTTTTCTGTCTGCTGGAGACCTCCATCTTAGTTCAGCCTTTAGTTACCGGAGCGCGCCACCATAGCTCCGAAGACAGGAATTATATACAAAAAAAACCTGGGTGGCGTGTGGATTCGATCCCTGAGACACAGCAATGTCGAGGTTATGAGGCAGACGCCTTGACCATTAGACCACGGGACCAGATGAAGTATGGGGAATTAAGAATATTGTTATGAATGGCGGTTGTGGAGTGGTGGGGGTTTATAGACATATTTTTTCTCGAAATTTAACGGTTTAGGCATAGCTAGTATGGCAGGGCTTTTAAGCATATTTTTCGAAATTTAAAAATAGCTTCTTTTAAGCATAGCTTCTTTTAAGCATATGTACGTTATTTAATTCCCCATACTTCATCTGGTCCCGTGGTCTAGTGGTCAAGGCGTCTGCCTCCTAACCTCGCCGTGGCTGCGTCCCAGGGATCGAATCCACACGCCACCCAGGTTTTTTTGTATATAATTCCTGTCTTCGGAGCGACGGTGGCGCGCTCCGGTAACTAAAGGCTGAACTAAGATGGTGGTCTCCAGCAGACAGAAAAAAGATGGTGGCCTCCAGTGGCGGCGACGGTAGCACGCCCTGGTAACCAATGTCAACAACAATGGCGGCCTCCGTGAAACAAGATGGCTGCCCCCACGAGACAAGATGGCGGCTCCCAGGTGGGGTGTACTGGCGCGTTGTTTACATTTCAATGTTTAAACAGTCCCAGTACCCCTTACCTCTGTGCGCGGGGTTTTGAGGTTATGTTGCTCCCAGGTAAAGTCATAGCTAGTATGGCTGCATTTGTTTTTTTAAGCATACTGGTGGTGGGGTGGGTTAGACATAGCTAGTATGGCACCTTTTTGAGTTTATGTTGCTCCCGGGTATTTGTATTTAGTCATAGCTAGTATGGCAGAATTATTTAAGCATAGCGGCAAATGTTTTAGACATAGCTAGTATGGTGGGGGTTTCTTTTAGGCATACTTGGGGGTGGGTGTTTTAAGCATACTGGGAGTGTGGGTGTGGCGGCGTTTGTTTTTGGAAATTAAACATGTCGGCAGTTGTGGGATGGTGGGGATTTATAGACATAGCTAGTTTGGCTGCATATTTGTTTTTCGAAACTTATTACATGGCGGGTTAAACAAAGCTGGTTTATTTCTTTTCGAAATTTATATGACGGTTTAGGCATAGCTAGTATGGCGGCAATTGCATAAAGCATTTTTTTTTTCCAAATTTGATGGTTTAAGCATACAACATGGCGGTGGTTGTGGAGTGGTGGGGGTTTGCTTTAGGCATACATCATGGCGGTATATTTGTTTTTATAAGCATATTTTTTTCGAATTTTAAAGACATGGTGGCTGCTTCTTTAAAGCATATGTTCGTTATTTAATTCCCCATACTTCATCTGGTCCCGTGGTCTACTGGTCAAGGCATCTGCCTCCTAACTTGGACGTTGCTTCATCCCACGGATCGAATCCACCCACCGCCCAGGATTTTTTTGTATACAATTCCGCCTTCGGAGCGACGGTGGCGCGCTCCGGTAACCAAAGGCTGATCTAAGATGGCGGCCTCCAGTGGCTGCGACGGTGGCGCGCCCTGGTCACCAATGTCAACAATGGCGGCCCCCATGAAACAAGATGGCGGTCTCAGGATGTTTCTGGCGCAATGTTTACATACATTGCGTAATGTTGACGTCTTTCCAAGGCGTCAACATTGCATGAGCAATGTTTACATTTCAATGTTTACATTAGTCCAGAAATGTCTTGCTCCTCCTACTGGCCGAGAGTTAGTCATAGTTGAGGCAGTGAGAGTCAGTCAGAGTTTAGTCGGGAGCTCTCCCGCGGCGGAGGTTCCGGGGCGATAGTGCTGCGGGTGCGGCAGAGTTGCGAAGTCCTTTGACAAAGGTTCCAGGGCAGGGAGTGAGTGAGTGAGTGGAGTCGGGAATTTTCCCGCGGTGGATTTTCCGGGCGATAGAGAGGCGAAGTCCCTGGACGAAAGTTCCAGGGCAGAGAGTTCAGTTCCGGGCGATAGTGTCGCGGGCGCGGCGGAGTTCCGAGTGAAGTTTCGAGCGAGGCGTCGAGTGGGATCTCGGCGAAGACAAGTGTGTCGGCGGCGGCGGAGTGCGGCGACGGAGTCCCGCGGCGGAGATCCACGAGGGGTGCTGCGGCGAGAGTTGCGCCAGAGGTGCGGCCCAGCGAGGTGTGTGGATTTTAAGAAACGAGAGACTGTGGAAGAAACATTATTTTTAAGTGCAATTTATTATTTGCAATTTAAGAAGAAGCTTTGGAAGTGACATAAGTAGTGGCCATCAATAAAACTGTGTGTGTAATAAAATATTTAATTGGGCTATCCTTTACGAACTCCGCGGTAAATCATAACAATATTTAAATGCTGAAAAACAATACAATCTAAAAATAAATAGTTTTTACATCACTGAAACAAAAAAAATATTTCATCGCACACGTTAAAAATTCAATGGTTGCTTGCCTTTGACGTCACTGAATTTTACCGTGTCTCACAAGTCTCTCGAATTATAAGGAAACACACACACAATATGGTACGTGTATCGGCGGAGCGTGGAGGATACCGCATGTCTGCGTGTGTTCGTAATCGACCCGCTGGGTGTTTCTGCACGTCGCGAGTTCAGCCAGCTGCAGCGACCAAGCTGCTTCGAACTGACGTACATAACTTCCCCCCCCCCCCCCCCTAATCACAACGGATTCTAACCAGTCACTTGGAGTGTGTTTCGGAGGCCAGTAAATTTCAGATATCATACCAGGTGGGTTCACTCCCCCAGCTCTTAAACTCAGAAAAAGTTCTAATTGTTCCAAATAAGTGGAATTGACTGTTGAATTTTTGGGGGAGCTGAATTGTTGCCCGTTGGATGGGCAGCCCATCAGGATTTTTCTGACAGTGGTGTTTTTGAAAGGTTGTCTGAATTGTTGCCCATTGGATGGGCAGCCCATCGGGATTTTTCTGACGGTGGTGTTTTTGAAAGTTTGTCTGAATTGTTGCCCCTTGGATGGGCAGCCCTTCAGGATTTTTCTGACAGTGGTTAGTTTAGGTTAGGTTAGGTTAGGTTAGGTCACTTTACAAACTAACCACTGCCAGAAAAATTCCTGAAGGGCTGCCCATCCAAGGGGCAACAATTCATACAAGCTTTCAAAAACACCACTGTCAGAAAAATCCTGATGGGCTGTCCATCCAATGGGCAACAATTCAGACAACCTTGCAAAAACACTACTGTCAGAAAAATCCTGATGGGCTGCCCTTCTAAGGGGCAACAATTCAGACAACCTTTCAAAAACACTACTGTTAGAAAAATCCTGATGGGCTGCCAATCCAAGGGGCAAGTTTTCAGGATTATTTAAACTCTTAAAGGAGCGTGTTTTCAGAAATTCAATGGGCTGCCCTTAAAGTCTCTGTACAAATAATCACTGTCAGAAAAATCCTGAAGGGCTGCCCTTCCAATGGGCAACAATTCAGTCGCCCCAATTTTTTAAAAACAAAATCGATTTTATTGTATCGTTAAGATTCCTACAGTTTAATTAAGTTACCAAAAACTCGTCGGTTTTTGTGAGTTTTCTTCCACAATATTCCAGTTAACTAAAATTTATAAGCACAGATTTGTACAACACCTACTAATTTTAGCCAGTAACAATGTGCTGGAAATTGAAGTGACAGTTATTCGGGTAGCAGTTAATAGATAATAATTAATTTGACCGAAATGTCAGAGAAATGAATATCGATCAACCGCCTGTTGCCAGAAAGAGACGTAAGTTAAATATTCGGGCTGTCGGTCCGGTCTACTACTACTACCTTTCAGTCAAATGACTTTCCGTCTACAACCGCGACCCCTATCATTTCACTGGTTCAGATTTTGTAGTGATGGATTTTTTACCTTCTTGTAAACTTTCCGAGCGTTTCCGAATGCCTTCGGGTTTTTCCTCGACACATGTTATTCTCTGTCACCTAAACCCACCCCACGTAAATAATACGAAGAATATTTTAAGACCAATAAAATAATTAAAATGCGATTGTGTTTGAAATTATTAGTTTTCAATTTTTTTTTTGACGTGATAACGACTTATAAATCGATGAACGCCGGCTGCACGCACGAAAAATCATGACTCATGTCACGTTTCGCCTGAGCCGAGCGTGCAAGAACCGGCCAACCACCGTGCGAGAAAATCTTCTATAATATCAAACAGGTTAAGGCGGGCTTTTTAACTAATTGTTCATGATTATATTTAAAAAAAAAAATTTATTATTTAATTTGCAAAAACTGTAAAATAATATTTGAAAATTAAAAAGCATGCAATTTTTCATCGATGTTTTTTCTTGTGACGTTTATCACGTAAAAATATCGTCCGTAAACCGACTTTACAGTCAATCCCCCTTTTTTTTAAAAAAAAAAAAAAATATAAGGTACGAATAAGGTTTTTCTGCGTACTTCCATAAATGAGAGAAGGTTTAGCGGCGTGTTCCAAGCTTTGTTTCAGGGGCGGGTGGGCTTTGGGAGGGGAGATTGCTCTCTTTTCTCCCCTCCTTCGACCGACTGGCTCTCCCCCTTGCCAAGGGTGGTCGTCGACAGGGGTAGCGTGCCTCTGGCCGGGATCATCACGAGCCAGGAGCCATCTGGCGCGAACGGGTTCTTCCCCCCATCCACCCTTGCGTGGGAGGAGGGGGGGCGCTGCTCCATCGCCTGACAACTGAGGCATATGACTGATGGATTCCCGGCATCCCCAGAGAGACGGATCCGCAGCACACCCCATACCCCTCGCCCGAAAACACTCTGCTTTACAGATCAACCGTATCGAATCCCTACTTCCCCCCTCCCCTTCCCCTTCGTCCCTCCCTCGTTTCATCCCACCAGGTGGCCTCCTTTGTTACAGCACCTGGTCACCTGGTCACCTGGTCACCTGGTGGGTGGGAGGTCGGCGTTTGCCAGACAACCACGTCCTTTGCAGGCACGTCACGCGTGTGTATAGTTCGCAGGATGTCAACTCATTCCCAGCTGCGCTACCCACAAAGGTGGGGCTGCGGAACCTTATTTTTCTTCCCGTATGCCGACATTGGTTTGCGGGAAATTGTACGCCACATATCAACGCTAGAATTACGCCTGCAGTTAAGTTCCAATTATTCTGGGGGGGGGGGGGGTTGCCTGTTTCGATGCTTGCTTTGGTAGCCGGTAGTCACAATCACTATTTTTGTTTTTTGTTATTGAGGATTAAAAAATGTAAAAAAAAAAAATCACAAAAATACCAAGTTTCATGGCGTTCGGTCCAACGGGATGGAAGTTTTTTTTTTGCGCTGCAGCGCCATCTAGCGGCGAGTCACAAAAACATTGATAGCATAAAAACCTTCTCCATTAAAAAAAAAATACATTTCGATGTGCCAACTTTCACGGCAATCGGTCAAACGGTGTTGGAGTTTATCGACGTCATACATAGATAACAACATCCAGTTTATATAAATATATATGTGTGTGTGTGTGTGTGTGTGTGTGTGTGTGTGTGTGTGTGTGTGTGTGTGTGTGTGTGTGTGTGTGTCCCTTGCTATTACGCTACAGGATGAAGGCGGGATTTTAGAGAAGGATATATGCGACATCACAGTTCACGGAAACAGGAAAAGGAATAGGCATTGACCTGGAATGGCAAGTCAGGACTGCCGGCCCCGGGCCACGAGTGTAGTGCCTTAACCACTACGAGCCAGGTCGCTCCGCTCGCCACGCGTGTCTCTCCCCGCGCCGGCGCGCGGACATCGACCGGCGCTCGTACAAAGTCGGCGGGAGCATTAGCCGTACGCGTGAGATTCGACCTTATCGGCGCACGAACGTGAGGACACGGCACGCGCAGAACAAAGGGAGAGGGAGAGAGAGAAAGAGAGAGAAAGAAAGAGAGAGAGAGAGAGAGAGAAGAGCGACGCGACTCTTACAGTGGAAAACTGATACCATGTTTTGCGCGACATGTGACGCTATCTGTTGGTTGGGCCCATAAATAGTTAGCAAAATTAATCTAGCGGAAGGGTTCAAATCCAAAGTTTAAGCGTTATAGTGAAAATCGAACAGCTTGACTAGTAATTGCTTTGTAGATGTAGAATATATTCAAACCAAAAATTTTGAGGCTGTCAAAATAATGTTCATTAATTTTCACTAGTTTGTTTGCCTGATAATATCGGCAAGATTAGATACTTTTCACAATAAATTTAGATATGTTAGCCACATATTATGAAAGCTGCTATCTAGCAGGTGGGCCCAAAACTACTTCAAACACGAGGTCTCAGTCTCGGCAATTAAGAGTTTCTACCCCACGGCGTCACACACGCCGCGGTCCTTGTCGCGACGGCCGCTCGGGGCGGATACGCCCCCTTGCGTGACCTCTGACCCCCGCCGCTGGAGGGTCGCGGTCAGCCGTGTCGGTCCTCGAAACCCTTCTGCGATACGGAATATTTCCTGTCCCTCCCACCTTTCCAACCCCTTCACCACCCCCCTCCACGGGGTGGTTCGATGGCCGAGATCACTGACGCATTCGATCCCAATCCGCCGGCGTGACTTAAATATTCATGGGCGCCGAGTAGGTATCCACGTATCCTTGAAAACCCTGCAAATTATTGAAATAGGTGAATGCACTGCTATGTGTTGCTTCGTTTTTAGCAATATGAGCCTCGAACGCTATAACGAAATCTTTAAGAAAATTCTGCGATCTCCAGTCCTCGCACTGAGTTACTATAGCATACAAGGATCTATAATTGTTTTTAATACGCCCTGTCAGCATCAAAGCTTGTAATAATTAATTTAAAAAGTGTACGTTAAAATTTTTAGTACACGTTACTGTAATGGTACCAACTCAAAAATATGATGCAATTTATCTTTTCTTAGTTTAAAAAATAATTTTTATATTTATAGCAAAGAATGTCAAAATTGTTATCAAGCATATGTGTGGGTTTTTTTCGTAGGTGTGTGTTTGTGTTTTCAACTAGCCGTGCAGTTATACACGAAATTTGACTACTCAAACTACTGGATTCGTGCTGATATACAATTAAACACGATCCACATCCATTCATTTTACATTACCAAGTTGAATTCCCATTATTACCTTGAAAAGAATAATATTTAAAAAAAATCGAAGTATGTTGAAAGCCATAAAATATTTACGTTGATAATGACAAAACTATACATGTAGACTTCCTGTCTACTTAATAAAACTCTTAACACATAATGATTGTCAGACAATGCACAGACTGAACCGGAAGACCTAAAGATTTGAAATTGGGAGGAAGGATTATTAATGAATCACACATCACGAATTTTCTAGAGTTATAATACCTACAGTCTTGAAATTCGGCATGTGTATTCCTTATTCTACACAGACATCCGTTAAGAAAGGATTTTACGAAAATCAGCTACCAAGGGGGATTGCAGGGGTGTTAAAAGATAAAAAATTACCATATTTTTCAATGCTATTGCATTGTTTGTGCTTTCTTCGTCTCCATGGCAACGGCTACCGCATTGTTGATGCCGTATGCGTCTCCTGGCGACGTTTGGATTCTTTACTCACTTTCAGATCTTAATCAGCTACCAAGGTGAGTTGTGGAGGCGTTGAAGGTAACGATTTCCCGTCTTTATAGTGTTATTCCAAAAGACACGACTCGATGTGTTACGCCCTTTCAGCGCCGGGTACTCTAGAAAGTGTTATTATAATTTTTTTAACAAGCACTTACAACTTTTTACTTCCTTTTTTTTTTTTTTTTTTTTTTGCTTTTAACAACAGTTTATATCCTCCAATCCACATAATAAGCATAAATGGTATTGACATAAATATTTTGTACAAGATAAATTTGGATTGTGTTTTTTTTTTAAATACAACATAAAACACAAATGAACACTATATCATTACCTATATATTAAAATTATGTATATTTTAGTTGTTTGTGCAGGTGTTTCTTAGATTGCACGTCCAGTAGTATTTCAGATATAAGTACAAGTGTCCACATTTAAAAATAAATTTAATTACTCTTGATAAACATCAAAGGCTTTCCCGGACATTGTCTGAAGTTTTTTGGCTTCTGGATTGTAGCCGCGTCCAAGGAGAATATATCACCGACGTTTCAGTCGACATTGCAGTTGCCATCATCACGGTAGAGTTACCTACTTTACTCTGATGTTACCTACTCTATCCTGATGTTACATACTGTACCCTGATGTTACCTACTCTACCCTGATTTTACCTACTATATATAAATCCCATATTATGCTTTCATACAATTTTACCGCCAGAAATATGCTACACTTTATTTACTATTTGAAAAGTCACAGTAACTATTCCATTAAACGTTTTTTAAGTTACTAACTGCATTATAAGATACTTTTATGTGCTCTCAAAACTGGCTTATAAAAGAAGAGCGAGATATAGAAACCAAAAGACGCCATATTCGTTTGCCTTAATTTTTACAAACCAAAGTTCCCCTGCGAAGTCACGTGCTTTAGCATCGCATTAATTTTCAGGAATTCCTAAACTGTAGGCACTTTTTTGATATCATGATGTGATTTGTCTGCCAAAACAAAGACAGGATTTGAATTTTCAACAACAACAAAATTGCATTGTGTTTTGAGATTAATACGGCGTTTTTTAGATATATATTTTTTAAAATATTTCGTAATAAATATTTGGAAAAAAAACAAAAAAAAATTCAGTTTGTTGTGTGAAGTGAAATCCTAACATGTACCTATTTTTTGACATGACAACTTCTAATAAATCGATGAACGCCGGCTGCACGCACGAAAAAGGATGACTCATTGTCCCGTTACGCTCATTGTCCCGTTACACACATTGCCCCGTTACGCTCATTGTACGCTTGCGCCGAATCTATATCTCTTCCACTCGATTGGAACAACCATCGATTTGACTTTAACGAGGCACATTAAACTTGAAACACTCACTCCCATTCGTTTCCTACTTTTCCTATCATAGTCCTATCCTTAACAGAATAACACAGATTGGAAGAAGTTAAATAACAAACATGTATAAAAGTTAAAGTTAAAATAATCTGTTCGTTAAAGTAATAAACATATTTGAATTAATGATTGCAAATAAAAGTAAATTTATTAATTAAATTGTAGAAAAAAAATTTTTATTCGGTGTGACGCTATTTTCCGAAGTAACCTCACCGGAGAGGGCCAATCTGCGGTCGCCCTCCCATGTTTGGCCAGCCCTGGTTCTCTCTTGGTTTGAGTGGAGGAGGGTGGTTGGAGTCGTTGTAGAGGCGGGGCGCGAAAACTAAGGGCGCCCCCATGTCGTCCAATTACCAGGCTCTCCCCCTCCCAGATATGACTCCCAGCCGCCGACGCGCCGCGATGTCCCAGGGCCCGAGTGAGTCATCCGGCAAGACGGTGCGGCGGAGGGGACTCCGCGTCGGTCACACGCCCAATTAAAGTGGCCACCCTCCCCTCTCCTCTAACACCCTTCCACCATCTCTCTCTCTCTCCCCTCACTGAGAGCGGTGAGGAGGGGAGAGTGTATTAGGAGATTGATCAGATGTAGGGGAGCTTGTAGCGAAGGGCGAACCACCAGGGGAAGAAGAGAAGGGGGGAAACAGTAGGTCGAACAGGAAAAGGGGGGAGCGGACCAAGGGCAGCTGGCAGGCATGCCAAACCCTACGGGACTGATTAACGGCGGACACGAGAGATCGGACGGATACCGGAAGCCTCATCTGCATCTCTTTCCGACGTTGGCCGATTTTTAGGGCGAGCGTGAGGTACTATATAAGACGATCCCTGGCGAAGAGGGAGAAGGTGTGCGAGAACTAACGGTTGCGATGAAGACCGATTCATTATTCTTCCAACTTTTGATTTTGCAATTTTATGCAGCATAACCGTCGAATTCAGCTGGTGGAAAACAAATCCATTCAGGTCATTCATTAAAATGCTTATTTATATTATGTTTTAACCATCTGAAAGTGTTTTTAGGGGAAATGTTTGGTTATCCTACCTTTCCCCCCAGTTTTTAATTGCCCTCAGTATACAAATTATTAATTTAATAGATTTTTGCTTTCTTTAAATTTTACTCCAATTTTTTTTATTAAAATTATACTGAATAAAATAAGATTTATTACAATTTGCTGGAATGCTTGAATAGCAGTATTCAAAGTTTATATCACCCCATCTCAACCGCCGAACGACGCATTTTAATATCCTACGCACGGGCTCTAGCAGTAGAGCCAATATTCATTAAAAATTTAAAATTCTAAGTCGTCAAGAGATTTAAAAGAACAGTGTATAAGATAGTTGTATTAAAAAATACAGCAATATTGTGTTTTCATGTATATTTTTTATGTGTCTGAATTACACATTTTTTTTGTGTCTGTGTCTGAATTACACTAGAACTGAGAACCTCTTGTACCCGAAAGTACCCTAATGTAGAACTGAGTGTACCCAAATTGTGTGCACTATGGCTGGCAACACTGCTGCGACCAGAGTCGCTCTCGTGACTCGAACCCGCCACCCGCCTGTTTCGGGCTCATTTCAACCCCGGGTGGGGTTGGTAGACCTGTCGCTTATGAGGGCTAGGAGGCGTTCGGTTCTTGAACCCGGCTTTTTCATGCCTGCTTCACTGTTTGAATTTTTCTTTTCCCGACCTCAGTGAAGAAATAATTCGGAAAAAAAAATTGTCAAACGTGTATACGTAGAGACTGGAAAAATTCACGGATTCATTTCGCGATACGCCAAATTTCAAATACATATACCTTAAAGTTGCTTTTGTTATTGGTTCACTGTTCATCTGGACGACTCTGGGCCAATGGGAAATGCTCAACCAAAGAAGTATCGTATCACAAGCAAACTAGTTGAGACGACTCACAAGTCAGCAGCCAATGAACAGGCGTTATTTTCCCGAGTATACTGAGGACTGTGTAGTCTATCCTGAAGGTCATCGAAACCGCGAATTTTTACAGTCCCCTATGTATAGGTTATTTTGCAAACTTTACCCAGATGCGGAGACACAGAAAATTAGCCTACAGTGAGTGGCTTAGCAAAATTAGTTTAGTATAAAACGTTTCCTGATTTTGTAACAAATACCAGATAGGGTTTTGAAAAGTATTGTAGTGGGGGGGGGGGGGGGGGGGAGGAGCACGAAAGTTATGCACCTGGAGTTAACCGACACAAGTCATCTCTGGTCAGGGTGCTTGTATGTGTTGTATACTACCCATATTTTTGTCTATATGCATGCGAGTAGCAGAACACTTTAAAATATACAGAATGTTTTCCATAAAGCATATTTTTTGACATTAAACCCCTTTTCACAGTCACGCTTTTCCTAGTGCAAGCGGGCTCCTCTCAGTGAGGGGTCTTCTTAGTTCCATTTGGAAGGGATGGGGGGTGTCAGCCTCCCCCGCTGGGATCTGAATAAGTCCATGCCAGATAATATGTTGCATAACTTCTAGCGTATACCACACATGAACTGGAGCATGCATGCATCGACATCGCTTGTCCGGTCGATGAACTCGAGTCGCAGATCTGGTGGAAGCTCTCGCCAGCTGCTATTCCCGGAGCTCGTGAGAAACCAGATAAATCAGAGAGAAGGAGGGAGAGAGGAGAGAGAGAGAGAGAGAGAGAGAGAGAGAGAGAGAGGCTACAGCGGCGCAGATGCCCTAATTGGGCTGCTCGAGGCGCAGAGTGGATGGAGGCCAATGACGTCTTGGTTGACGCGCCGCGCGGCGTCTGTATCGCACTTGATCCCCCCTCCATCCCCCCCCCCCCCCCCGGGGCACTTGGTTCAGAGCCCACCAGTCAGGAGCCAGCTCTTCTCTGCCTTCAGCGCGCCCACGCCAAACCAATCTGCTCCTTCAAGGAAGCCGTCTGGTCCGCGGTGCAAGCAGGGGCGTAGCCAGGGGAGGGGGGGGGGGGGGGTTAGGGGTTCAACCACCAAATCTTTAATTAATTTCTTATTCATCACTCAAACAAATTTCATATTAAAATTAATAAAACTTTTACCATTACAATATTTAAATTTAAGTACCGAAAACAGTTAAAATAGCACTATTTTACACATTAAAATCCCAATTTTCCCGGGGGAGGACCCCCGGACCCCCCGCTTTAAAAGGGGGGGGGGGGGCAACATGCTTCTTAAAACCCCCCCATACAGAAATCCTGGCTACGCCACTGGGTGCAAGTGTGTCGGTGAGGCGGGATGATAATGCGACTCTCGCTGGTGCTTCAAGTGCGGTGTCGCCTCTGGACTAGCGCGCAGTCTTCTCGTCGCAACAGGACAACTGTGAATTTTGAGTCGGTGACCGTGACATCATATGGCGGAGAAATGAAGTTAAAAGGTGTACTACAAGCCTTACAGTGCTTTCAAGAATCTGTACCGGTTGTTTTACGCCAAAAAAATTTTTTTATCTTGAAACACCCCTTTTAAACATTTTTTTAACTCTCGTAAAAACACAGTTTAAAGAACCTAATCCGAAATCAAAAAGTACTTTTTCGGCCTTCAGTGAATTCTGAAATGCTCTTCGTAAACATACCCCGCTCGAATATCTTGAGTAGTTTTGAAATCACGTTGTTTTTGACGTGACAACGTCTAATAAATCGATGAACGCCGGCTGCACGCACGAAAAAGTGTCCCGTCACGCACATTGTCCCGTTACGCTGTGTCCCGTTACGCTCATTGTACGCTTGCGCCGCATCTATCTCTCTTCCACTCGATTGGAACAACCATCGATTTGTCATTTTCGAGGCACATTAAACTTGAAATACTCCCATTCGTTTTCTACTTTTCCTATCATCGTCCTTTCCTTAACATAATAACACAGATAGGAAGAAGTTAAATAGCAAACATGTATAAAAGTTATAGTTAAAATAATCTCTTCGTTAAAGTAATAAACATATTTGAATTAATGAGTGCAAATAAAAGTAAATTTATAAATTCAATTGTAGATTCATTTCACTCCTTTGTATCCATACAAAATAGCGATAATTCAATAAAAATGATTCAATTTTATTCAAAAAAGTATGCAATCATTTCATCAGTGTTTTTTTATGACGTTGTCACGTTAAACTATCGTCCGTAAACCGACTTTACAGACAACCAATTTTATTTACTGAAGCTCTGCGCACCGCGTGTGTGCCCGGGTGGGCGGGGGCTCTAAACCGCGCTCATCCGGATCCGTGGCGATCCCGGATGCGCGTACCTGGCCGCGAGTTTCGAGGATCGGGGAATAAAGACGTATATAATTCATTAATGTGTTAAAAACCTTAGCCCTCGGTATACGGCATTAATATAATCAATTCTGGTTAAATTTATACATGAAATAAATTATATAATAGGTAAATATAAAAAAATAGACACAAGAACCAAAATTTTGATATACAAAGAAAATAAAACTTATATGAACTACAATGGATTACTTCAGAAATTTACAATTATTCATAATAGGTATGTTGTTTTAAAACTATTTAACAACAAATTTGTACTTCAACCACTCATACACATACACACGTAATTGAATTTTCAATTAATGAATGCCAGTGCGTAATTCCTTCAGTTTCTCACTATCACGACGTTCACAAATTTTAACGAACACATACTGTTGTATTTTTTGATGTTTTGCCAAAGCTTTCGTATTAAATTTTATTTCAAATTTCGGAGTTTTGTCAGTAATATTTAAAAAAAAAGCTTCATAGAGGTTTGGTGCTGCAACGGTATTCTGAAACAAATTTTTGCGAGGTGCAAATAAAAATTTGCTGGAAAATTTCCAACCCCTCCCCCTTCTCTTAAGGGACGTTAATTAACAGGCTGGAAGAAGCTTGAAGAATCTGAGGAAGCACACTAGCCTACCGTTTGAGTAAGTGACATAAATGGTTTGGGTTCTCACTGAAGTAAGTTTTCTTTTTTTGCCTCGTAGTTAACGTTTCAGGCAGACAGCAGAAAAACACCAGTTTTTTTCTTTGGCCACGAGTAACAATTTACAAGACGATTACAAAGAAGGAGATGACTTCATGTTTTGAAAATGTTAAGCCAGTTTGTTTCTAAAGAGGATACCCAAGCAACAGGGGACAATTTTGGGAATCGTTGGGGAAACCTTTCCGTTTGCTCTGCCCGGTCCATCCTATATCTCGTATTTTCGTGGTTTTTTAAACCCACACTAACAGGCGAATGGCGGGTTTGGTTTGTTGATTTTAATAAACTAAAGTCACGGCCGATTCAGTCCTTAATTACGTTAATATAAGTTGTATGTCTCCCCCTCTAAAGACTTCTCTAACGACGGAACGATTAAATAATACAACAATAAATAAATACCAGTCTTTATAAATAATAGTAGAATTATTGAAGTATAGTACTCCGCAAAACTTTAAAACCAGGTAGAAATACTCCACATGTCAATCATGTTACCTGCAGACAGTTAGTTGGCCTAAATAGTATCTAACATTCTTTAAAAGCTGTAAAATATTTACATATGAAAGTCAATTAGTTGATTATATACAGAGATATAATATTTCCGAACAACAATAATTGTACATTCGAGTACAAACATTATGTTCACCGTATTTAACATAACTGATTAAATTTATACGAGTCAGTTTCCTGTTAATGTTCTATGGAATTTTTGATTTGGAAATAAATATATTTTGAATGGCTTATGAAGTTAAATGAAATTTTTTTTTTAATCAAGTAATTAAGTCAATGGCAACTCTGATAAGTTCTAATTACGTTAAATTAACAGCGAACCTTTGAAAGTCTATACGTCTACAAGCATCAAGGTTTTATAAACGAATTTTCGAATTGCAAATATCAAATATCAAAATAACAGACAGGATGTTTAAAGAGTTAAATAATAAAATCTCTTTGAAACATTTTGAGCATTATGTTGTTAAAGTAAAAAAAAAATATTACGCATGTACGTTCAAACTCAGGTTAATTACATTTTAATTTAAGCCCGTAGGAAAATGGATTTCCTTTCCTGCGGTACTGGCGTTGTGATGGTTACTGTGTTGATAGCGCCAACAAAATAAAACAAGAAAAAATTCATTTTTTAATTATTACATAAAACTAAATCGTATTTCTTTTTTTTTGCAAAAAAAAAGCATGGAACTTCCAATACGCAAATTGGGAAATGTGATACTTTGCATTCATTTGAAGTATGAGATGTGTAGGCCAAAATATTTTAATCAGAAGGTGATAATAATATTGGTAACGTTTTACAACGTCACACTTCCCGTTTTTATTTTCTTAGGTTTGTCCTCAGAAATATTTGGTAAAATTTAGCAGTCTTTAATACTAATCTAAAAAGACGTTTTAATCATGTTTAAATCGCAAATTATTCATTGTTTTGTTATTATATTGACTAGATGCCTCGGTAAATATGTAGTTCGGTTTATCCTAGCTGACAATTGTTCTGAAAAAGAGAAAGCGATGATATTTTTTAACGATATCTTAGGATTTTCTTATTAAAATCAAAATTATAGACCCACGGCTAATTAATCATGAGTATTGTATGGCTACACTGTAATAATAAATGTTCAAAATATGTGAATTTATATGCGTTACTTCGTAGGATAATTTTTTTTGTAGCTCAACTGAGCGTAGTTTAGTGACAGGGTTTTAAAATTAACAAAACGAAGGAAAGTTACGAGAAGAGCCACTAAAAAGTGAAGTAAAAATGTTTCGGTTCTGAAATTACCCGTTGGCAAGTTCGATGACATACATGTTTGTTAGTCACTTGCGTGACATTTCTTGTGCGCATGTGAAATAATAAGTGTACGGTTTTAAAATTCCGTTTGATACCCCCGCCATTGTCTAGAGCGCTACGAGATTTTCAAGAGAAACAGGCCAATAAGATGACATATATGTTACTAGAGAAAGTTTAAGACGGCAAAAGACTAAATTGTATCACCAACCGCTGGTTATAATAGTTTCACTACTTCTGCAGACAGAAAACAATATAATTATTTGAAGTTTGTTTATGTGTGTGTGTTTATACAGTTACAAAGTGTATTGCTATACACACTTCATGTATTGTATAATATTGGCCAAGTAAGTTTCGTTATTACAGTTTGCACCTTTTACGTTCCAGTCTCGAGGAATCGCTTACTGATATATTTGCATCCCACAGTAACCATTGGCAAAGCTTAAAGAACATACAGTGGGTCCCATAGCTACGCATTACTAATAATCATTGTTGTACACTCTAGATTCTAGTTCATAGGTTACTTTTGTTGTAACAATCATTACATTAACAGTATGTTTCAAAAACCAGTAAAATTAACATGACGTTGAGGGAAGTTCAGTTTTGAACCATTTACACATACACATACACAGGTAAATCCATGTGGGTAATTGGTATTAATATTCACATGTCATTCACAACATCCAATAAAAGCTGAGAGAAACCACCATTCAATTTATGTCAGTTACCAACGCACAGAGTGCCACCATAATGAAATAATCAATGTTATGTTCTAATAAAATTATGTTTTTTATCTCTCCCATTCGCATCAGCTCATAAATTTTAAACTAACCATAGAGGTCGTTTTTTTCTTTCTTAACGCATAGAAAATTAAACTTCGTATAGGCCTATCGCAATGAAAAAATCCTTCGTCAATATACACACTTAATATCGCAAAAGTATAATTAAATCACATAGTTTATCAGGTTTGAACAAATAGCAAAGGAACTTTCTCCACAACGAAGGTGCAAAATTTATGGCGGTTAAATTGTTTCGGAAATTCTCAGGAAATAAAATCTCGTATTTATTTTTCTCCCCTGCAAAAATGGCAAGTTACCGCGGTGTATAAAAAAATGCCTTCAACTGTTGGATGGAGTCCAAGAATAATACTTCATCTTTGATGTATTTTTTAGTATAAGAGAAAGGACATAAATTTTACGAAGCAGATTTGCTTGAAAGAATTATGGGAGAACTTCTTAACCGTGGAATGGCTTAAGACCCGGTTCCATGCCATGTTGATTTTTTTGTCATTTCTTTTATTTAAGGGCTATTTATAACATTTTAACTTGATACCTACCTTGTATTTGTTTTTCAGCCAATATTATTATAATACTATGATTATAAAAAAGCGAGCAAGTTTACGTAATTATGATCATTGGATACGATAACTGCCGTAATTTTGCGCAAGTCACTTCCAAACTGAACCATTAAATAATATAATGAATAATATCTGCTGAGTTCATTAAGGTATTTACGTTAATCACAGCTAAACGTGTACTTATAAATTATTTAACTTTTACAAAATTAAAATATATATATAGGTACATGGCATACTTTTTGCTATATTATCTGCCAAATTTACTTTTTGTGGGTGTATAAATAAAGACAATATACTGTAAAACAGTACATATACTTATACATATATATTACAAATATTTCTTTATATTTGGTTTTTCTGTCAGAATCCTCACAAATTTGAGAACTGTGAAAGGCCAGCTAGGATAAAATAAATTTTTTCAAATAAATTCCAACCATTTCTAAATAGCCCGTAGCCTTGCTGTTAAACCTAAAACGTTTTTAGTCCTGTTTTCCAGTTGATTCTCTTTATTTTTGAGCACCAAAAAGATTTAACTAGTAGACAACAAATTATCCTAAAAGTATATAGGCTAATGTAAATATTTTTCATTTTATGTAAGTTAAACTATTTAAAACGTCTACATGATTACCAGCGTTTCACTTACATACAAAATAATGACCTAAAATGTGACACATCATTTTAATGGGCAAAGTAAGAACAAAGAGAAGATATTTGAAAAACAGAAAAATTGCTATAACTACCTTAATATGACCACTATCGTATCCATATGTAAATATTATATCTCGATAGAGTAATACAAAAACAAATTTGTCTCAATAAAGTTTTTAAACAACCAACCACAATCGCAAGGAATGGGAACACTAGTGTTGGAAGACAAAACAAAATCATCATCCTTTAGAATTGTTTATAAACATTATGAACATTATCTAAAAAATTCATTAAACAACTTTTGATAAGAAAAACCATTGCTGCAAGAGGTTGAGTAAAACCGGGTATAATTTAAAAATAACTATTATTATGTCCCATATACACTAAAAAATTTGGCTCTTGTTTATTGTAAAACTTCTTAATATTATCTACAATTTTCGTCTGAAATAATTTATTTTACAACCAACCACTACGACAGTAAATGGATAGAAAGGGGGTTGAAGGAAACAAAAAAATCCATAACTTGCCTATTAGGTATAATATTAAAACTGTTACTATTTACTATAAATCTTCTAAATATTATCTAAAAATTTGTGTGAAACAAATTTTTGATGAGAACTATTAGTGCTAGATTGTGAAATAAAACAAAAGGTCACATCTTCCCTACTACTTCGAACTTATCGAATTCGTTCAATCTTATTGTAAACCCTCTAAACATTATCTTAAACCTTGGCCCAAAACTAAGTTTTATACGGCCACTTTTAAGTGCAAGGGATAAAATAAAGTGTTGCATGACAAAAAATATCATACATAACTTACTTTGTAGATTTCTTAAAAGCAATTCAATGCTAGATAGGCTACATTGAATTAAAAACATTCCAAATATTTTCGCTGCATGCAATATTAGAAACTTTTTACTCGATAAATTCCTTACATCGGAGAAGATAGACTGTAGTATGTTATGTACATCATGTATACAAATGTTTCAGAAGTTTATAGATGTTTCCAGAACGTGCCAAATGAAATGGGTATTTTGAAATCTACTTGCGCCTGTATTCGATGCCGAATGGGATTTTTTCTTAGATATTTTTTATCAAGCTCTTTTGATGAATGAAACGCACCTTGTAAATTATCTTGCATCAGTTTAAAAAAATCGGTAGAGTGTGAGAAGTTACAAAATATCTACAAGACTTTTTCTTATACAAAGTCTGCCTCACACTTGAGAAGGCTGTAGGAAAAATCAAAAATAAATATATAAATAAACTCTCGCTAAATCAATGTCAATTGGCCGCAAAAAAAAAATCACCTGGTGAATCGCAATTCTCCCGCGGGTTGAATTGTTTTTTATAGTCACAATCCACCGGGTGGAACGAAAATATATTGCATCTGATTTCCCGGGCTAGAAGATGTAGCCTACCCCCATACCTTCTCTAAAAAATAAACCGGTGTCTTGTCGCAGCGGACATGCGATCTATGTCACTGTCACTACAGGCGAGGCGCGCTGTCACGCGTGACTCGCTGGACAAGCTGTCGTGACAGCACGGACAGCCAGTCTCCCTCCATCTCTCTACATCTCTCTGTATTTACGTATATCTCTCTCGCTATCTCGCTGCACTCGTGTTCGAACTGATCCTCCCGCGCAATGGACATCGGCGGTCGTCGATGACGGACTGTGTGCGCACACTCGCCCATGCCGGACTGTAGGCGCACACTCGCCCATGCCGGACTGTAGGCGCACACTCGCCCATGCCGGACTGTAGGCGCACACTCACCCATGCCGGACTGTAGGCGCACACTCACCCATGCCGGACTGTAGGCGCACACTCGCCCATGCCGGACTGTAGGCGCACACTCGCCCATGCCGGACTGTAGGCGCACACTCGCCCATGCCGGACTGTGTGCGCACACTCGCCCATGCCGGACTGTGTGCGCACACTCGCCCATGCCGGACTGTAGGCGCACACTCGCCCATGCCGGACTGTAGGCGCACACTCGCCCATGCCGGACTGTAGGCGCACACTCACCCATGCCGGACTATAGGCGCACACTCGCGCCTGCGCGGAAAACTTCGCTCGTGGTTAGTGGAGATCGGCATGCAGCTTGCTTAGTTTCCGTGGCCTTGAAGACTGTCGTATTTTATCTGAAGCTGCCTGTGTACTACGCGCTTACAAGCGCATAGTTAATTAATGAATATACGTTCTTCTAATCATCCATTCAATGGGAAATTATTGATTTAAAATACAATTTTATTTTGGACATGTCTCATTGAGATTTTGCACTGTATTTTTTTATGGAAAAAAAATTTAAGAATATATCATGGACAGCACGACAGCGTAGACTAAAAATATCAGACAGCTCAAGAATTCCGCAGAAGGAATTTAGTCATAGAAAATTTACATGACAGACGAACACGGTGGGCTAATAACGACAAGACAGTTTCAACAAGAACAGAAAATGCAGACAGACAACAAACCTGGGCATCACAGCAAACATACGAAAACAACTGGTATTATGTACAACACAACGAGGAAAGCTCCTGTAAGTAAAATAAGTAATATCCTTTAAGGGGCCCGCCTCGTCAGGGGCGTATGTGTGTTAGTGAGGCGGGATGATAAGCGCGACGCCCGCTGGTGCTTCTAGCGCGGCATAGCCTCTAAGCGCATGGCTCTGAACTGGCGCGCAGTCTTCTCGTCGTCACAGGATAACTGTGAAAGTTGAGCGGTGACCGTTAAATTATATCGTCAAGAAATGAAGATAAATGTGTAATGCAAGTCCCTTAGGTGCTTTCAAGAATCTGTACCGGTTGTTTTACGTCTAAAAATCACTCTGAAAACACGCGTTTGAACCATTTTCACTCTTCTAATAATACGGTTTAAAAACTTAATTTGAAATCAAAAGTACTTTTCGGCCCTCAGCGAACTCTTAAATGCTTTTCGTAAGCAGACCGCACTCGGATATCCTGAGTAGTTTTGAAATCGCGTTGTTTTTCCTGAAGCTCTGCGCACCGCGTGTGTGCCCAGGTAGGCGGGCCCCTTAAGTACAAAAAAAATTGGTTGTCTGTAAAGTCGGTTTACGGACGATAGTTTAACGTGACAACGTCATAACAAAACATTGATGAAATGATTGAATACTTTTATGAATAAAATTGATTTTTTTTTCTTCTAATAATAAAGGATAAATACTTGAAATTATACTAGTAATCAGATTTTTAAAATGCAAGAATAATTAACCTTTATTGCCGAAATTGTTGTTGTAATAAGCAATGAACACCAAATTAACTTTTCAATTCACTTTATAAACAGTCGAGTGGAAGAGAGATAGATGCGGCGCAAGCGTACAATGAGCATAACGGGACACAGCGTAACGGAACAATGTGCGTAACGGGACACATCGTAACGGAACAATGTGCGTAACGGGACCCTTTTTCGTGCGTTTTGCCGGCGTTCATCGTCACGTCAAAAATATATTTATTTAAAAAAATAAAGTAGGGTATTCGTGGACCAGCGGAGCTTTGAAGCCGCGCCAGGCTGTGGTTACGCGGACGTTTCAACTGTTTTCATGGCGTCGACACTGGAGTACGGGCGTGGCGTGTGACGTCACGAGACCAGCTGACTGTCGATTGGCCGAGGGAAAGAGCGCTCCGTGCGACGAGGAGGGTCTGCTGTAGAGACTGAACTTTTCAACACATCGATATATCGATGTTTCGACAGATCGCTTTAATTATACCGATACCGATAAAATATCTACCTGAATATTGCTTTTCCGAAATATAGGCCTATTATAATATATTAACTCTAACACATTTTTATAACATTATTATTTATGTATAATATGTTGTAATGAATTCTCGATTTATCTAAGCTAATATAAAAGATTTCCCAATACAAGTTTAGCTCTTTGTAGCAAAAGTAAAAACAAGTAACTTTTATAATATTTTTTATTTAATAATACCTTCTAATTATGTTTCAATAGTTTTTCGAGGTTTTTTAAAAAAATTTTTATGGATTGTTATTGTATTATTAATTTTTTTTTTCAAAGCCTTAAACCAACATTTTATTATTATTCTGCCAAATTTATTTACAGTATTTTTAATGAATTTTTTTACTTAAAAAAAAGTAATTCAAATTCGATATCACCGGAACGAAATATCGTTATCAAATAAATATCGACACTAAAAAAAATTATACCAAGTTATCGATAGTTTGAACCTGAAATATCGATTTTTCATAAGTATCGATGTACTTATCTATTCCATCTCTAGTAGTGACCACGACCGAGTGTGGAGGCCGGCGTGTGGACTGTGCTGCGATTAACGAACTTCACCGCCGAAAATTGAAGTAAGTCCATCCGTTCCTTCTGGTGTTTCTGGTGATATAAGATTTAGGTAACCTTTTCAGCATCGGTCACCGTTTGATGGCCTCATAAATTTTAAGTTGGCATTTTCACTCTTTTAGAATTTGTGATCACCGAAATTCTCGGCTCTTCCAGCCACATCGACGTATCCATTTAAAGTGTGATTTGAAATAAATGGTTAAAATTATATTTTGCCAATTTTACCGCAAGCCAGCTCTCGAACAACGAACAATGGCCCAATTTGAATTTTAACATATTCTTTTAAATACCAATATGAGTAGAGACCTGTAAAATTCGCGATTTCAAATCTCTAAAGGATAGACTCCATGATCCTCTACGCACTCGTGCAAATTACATCTGCTGATTGGTTACCGACTCGTAACACCTGTTGACTGGAATGATCCTGATTCGCTAATTCTTCTGTTAAAGATTTTTCATTGGCCCAGAGTCCTTCAGATTAACTGTGGCCCAATCACTGAAGCAAAATAATGTCAAAAGTATTTGGACTCTATCCTATCGCGAAATGAATCCGCGAATTTTACATGTCTCTAATTATGAGTAAGTATTAACATAAATTCGACGCAATACTTGTTGAACTTTGCCGTTGCTGTTTGCAACCTAACCAAATAGATATTTATATGTGCCACATCACACATTTATGAAATACGCCTTACCCGTATCATGGAAATTTGTGCACGTTAGGCGGTGTTTGATTTTGGAGTAGACACACAGTGACGTCAGTGACTTTTCCGTCCGCTTTCAACTTTGGCATTTTGTTTGTAGCCTTTGAAACCGACGGAGTTTTGTAAAGAAATTTTTTATTGGTTCAATTTAATTACTGTAACGCGATCATAGGAATATCAAGCGACGCAGGATTTTAATATTATTACAAGGATTTTTTGTAGTAATGTTTGGTGATGTTAAAACTTTTAGAAAAAAATATTATTTTTTATTTTTAATGTTTATAGATTTCGGGTAGCCATATGTAATTTTTAGCGTGTATTTTACGCGTAAATTATTTTGAATGAATTACTAAATATTTGCTCTAAGACCAATACTATCAGGTAACCGCCTTGCTACTTGGTAATAATTTTTTTAACTGTGCGTTTATAATTAAATACGATAATAACTTTACAAAAGTCATGTTTATGTTTTATAAAGTCACAAGCCTAATTTAATACACCCTAGCTTTGCTTTGCCTCTGCTAATGATTTCATTTTTCCGTCGTTTTTAAGCGTTGGAGTATTTATTTAAGAATTTATAAAGTTTTGTTTTAATATTTTCCACTTCTGCGAGAAATTGTTTGCCTTTGCTGGCCGAGTTGGTAGCCCAGAAAGGTTGGAACACCAGCAGATAACTAATTAAACATAAAAATTTACAGGGTTTATTGCATTTAAGGCTAACAGATATTTAGTATAATAAAAGGCAATGTTTCATTACTAATTTCAACTGTTATCACGATTTATGACACAAAATACTAACAAGGTAGAGTTGAAATGAGCCACTGTGTGCTTTCATTGAAGACTAAATCTCTGAACCTTGGTACTAATATCGAATGCTAATATAGAATGAAAACTGTATTTTTTTAATATTTACTTTTTAATGATTGTTTCTTAACCAATAGAAAAAAAAATTTACTATCAATACAGCAAGAGTTTTATTGCGAATAGAGAAATTAGTTCACTCATTGCCAAACAAATGTTTGGTACAGAATAGATATATATATATTTTTTAAATTGACCACTACTCCTTTTTTTTTAAATATTTGCAGTGTATCTCTCACATCCTGTTTGGCAATCTATTCACCACCCTCTCCACCATTCAACCCGCACATAACAGCATACCCATCAGCGAGTTAATACGAAATTGCTTGTGGATCTCATATCGTCTTTGGCCCAGTTCACAATCAGCAGCCAGCGATGCGTGTTTTATTTTCTCTCTTTCTCTTTCTCTCTCTCTCTCTCTCTGAATGCTGTTGGGAAATTTTTTTTTAATTCCATTCCGTCGCTGGTTCGATGGAATCGCGCCACTCGGGGGTACCAACATTGCATGTAGTATGTGCCGGCGGTCCCTGTTTCCAGGGTGCGGCACCTTTCAATTGCTTTCACGACTTTTTTCCCCCCTTTTCATTTTAACGTTACCTCTTCCCCCTCCCTCCCCCCCCCCCCCCAAGCGACCAGTGACCACGTTCACGCAGGTAAATACGCGAATAAAGCCATTTTCGAGCCGGACGGAAATTTCAATGAGTTCTCTACCTGTGTAAACATCCTGCGCGTAAAATTAACGGGTTAAATATTGCGGAAAAGACAAGTGAAACTTTTTTTTTTTTTCAATTTGTGTTGGTAGTTAGAATACAGTACAAGTGCTCTGTAAATGAAGGATTTTAAAATCTAAACTAATTAACATAACGTTTTTAAAATTCATTGAATATATTATTAATAATAGGCTTTATATTATTGTATATTGATGATTTTTGGTTTCATTTAGGTGTAGTAAAGTCTTCATTATATAAGCGAAAGATAGGAATAGGCAACTTTAGGTAATAGGATAGTAGTAAACATAAATTTACAATTTAAAAATCTTTTAAATGGATTCAATTTTTGTTCACTGTAATTGGGAAAGAAGAAGATTATTGAAAAGGTATGGATGTACACCTGAGTTACAGTGCCAAGAAATAATTTTTGGTATTCAGAAATGGTACAGTTTGAAAATTTAACTGATAGGCTATGGTTTTGCACAAAAAAATTACGTTAGCACCACTGCCTTGCTCAACCAAGAAATGTGTTCGTAACACTGAAATTATTTATATAAATTTACAGTATCATTTTAATACCCAAGATTTTGTTATTTAACACTTGTGTTACTGTTCTTCGACCAAAATGAGAACCAAGATACATAATGATTAAAATTATATAATGACGTGCACGGAAAAAATACTAAAAAAAAAATGGAATGTTTACCCACTTAATGCTTATTACGGATCAAGTAAAACTTTTATCTTCAGTCTACTATATTTTTTTTTTTTTTTTTTTCTAGGTTATAACATTTATACCGTAAACTACTTGCATACTTTCTTAGAAACAGTAAGTACTATCCAAATGACTCGGCATAGATAGCTTGTGTGTAGTTCTGAAGCAACTTTAAGTTCACAGGAATTCTAAAAATGTTTATTTTTTTTGTATTGTGATTGAAGAAAAAAAATTCGCAATTTATTTAAAATTTTTGATAAAAGCAGTATTGGGTGTTAATATTTATAATTAAACATTGTTTCTAAATCTGTTATTTGTATAAAAAAATTACTCTACTTTAATTCCAGTTGAATTTCTCGAAAAAAAAAAGTTGGGAGGGGGTTTGTCTCTAATGTCTGTTTACGGACGATTTTTTTCACGTGATAACGTCATATAAAATTTTTAAAAAAGCTGCTTTTAAAAAACCCGCCTTAACCTGTTTGATATTATAGAAGATTTTCTCGCACGGTGGTTGGCCGGTTATTGCACGCTCAGCTCAGGCGGAACGTGACAATGAGTCATGCTTTTTTCGTGCCTGCAGCCGGCGTTCATCGATTTATAAGACGTTATCACGTCAAAAAAGGTTCTGTATGATGTTGAAAGGGGAAATACGCATACAAGTCCCATGTATAAACACACCGGTGGAAAATGAAATCCCAACACCAAGAAGACATTACTTTGAGGGGAATGCAATATTGAGGCTGAGCAGTTGTCTGGGCAACGTGTTTATTGCGTTACAGGTTTCCCCGCTGAGAAGCCTAAGATGTACATCAAGTTCTATCCCTGCCCGAACACGCCCGAATATTCACCTTCGGCCAACCTCGGGATTTGTTTTATTTTTGCGCAGGAAAAATTAATTCAAATATTAAAATTGGTCAGTTAGGTTAGCTACAGTAAAACACTTTAAAACACTATGGACGGTTAGTTAGGTTAGTATAGCTACATTAAAATAAACAGAGAAATATAAATATATATAAATAAACCCGAGGTTGGCCGAAGGTGAATATTCGGGCGTGTTCGGGCAGGGACAGAGTTTGATGTACAACTTAGGCTTCCCTTCCCCGCTCGCAGGTTCGAGTATGCGTGAGGAGACACGTGACATGATCGGACACGAGTAACAGCCCCGCGCCTGAAGCGCTCGGTCAGTCAAATGGCGCGTGACGCGCCTGACAGGGCATCCACCTTAAACATGCAAACTGCGCAGTGAAACCTCGTCAGCAAAAAAAAAAAAAAACCTGTTGATACAAAACTCTTATTAATACAAAGTGTTTTCACAGTCCCTAGAAATTACATAGGAGCTACAGTGATGAGTAACATGTTTAATACAAAAGTACAGTTATTATGCAAAACAGAATTTTTTTTGTTCCAAGGGTAAACAGTTACATGTAGTAAAGGCTGTTAAATATAAATATCACAATTTATTGCAAAGAAACAATTCGAAATTTCAACTACAATAACACTTGTGCCGGAAATTAGGAATTTCGACACGTTTTTTTTTCTTCCTAATTTTATATAATTTATATTATTTTTGGAAATTTTATTTTCTTTATAATTTGGTTACTTTGGGCGATTTACTTTTGTTAGGCTGGTGTACTCCCCTGAGTTAAACTTTGTGCCAGTAGATAGAAGCACCTTTCCCAGAGACCTATAGGATCTTTTGCAGATCTAAGACTTTGTTGGCAGCCCGTTTGAAATTTCCCTCGCTTACAGGCACGTCCCAGGCCTGTAACGTTACTTCACTTCATGACTAAAACTGCATACAACAGCTCTGGACGAGTTGTTACCATTTCTCAGAGACGAGCTGACCATAGCCTTTACCGTCACGCAAACGTCTTAGGTTCACTCCTTGAGAGTCACGTCATGGACGCTCGTTCCCAGCGTCGTTGCACTTTTGTTCACCCCCCTCCCCTCTCAGTTCTAAGAATTCGCCTAAGACCAATGACCGGTCATAAACCCCAGCAGACAGCAACCGTCTCCAAAGACGCCTTGCATAAAAAATGTGAGTGCAAAGATGGACCACCCCACGACATCTAGCGGCAGAAACAGTAACTTATTATCTTGGCCGCCAGAGCGCAGCACCTGACTACCCCTTTATTCCCTTGTCAAAGCAGATGCCTTGGGCGAGTCGATTCTTTTTTATTTCAGACACCCCTCAACAGGTAGCGCTAAGGTCGGCCAGTGCTACCAACTTCGAGACATCAGTCAGAGTTTTTTTTATGACGCCCACTCGGGGAACTTCGGAACCTTTCGGTCTGGACTCCCAGTCCCCCCCCTCCACTTTTGATAGAACATTTACTTTTAATTACGAGACGCGGTTCTTCGCGTGACACTTCGCGTCGCGACTGCAGACGGACCTTTTGCGATTAGCGGCGAGTCGTCGAGACACTGCAAGACTTCCATCCGGCCGCAACCGACTATGTAGTCGCTTAAATAAGGGATGCTATCCCTGTAATCTTCTTCATGTAGTTTAGTCCGTCTGCGTAGTACAAAGAGTAATAGTTATTTTTCTTTTAATTTTTTTTTTTTAAATTATGAAAACCTCCGCGCCCAGACGCGTATTCGCGGGATCCAGTTCCTGGCGGGTGACGCATCGGTAAATAGAAGCCAACTCCCCTGTCTGGTGAGTTACGATCCGCGACTTTCCTCAACCTCACCTTAACTTTTCCGGGCATTTTCTGCCCCGTATACTGTCTGTGTACAAGTTCTGATCAGTTTTGATTTGGACTGTTCGCAGACAGGGTCCGAGAGCCGGACGCCGAATTGGCATTTGCATCTCCCTTCCTCAAAAGCACACAGGCGCCCTGGCATCATGTTCCCGCGTGATCTCCGGGAAACGAAGCCGACCTCCGGTGCTACTGTATCTTTAATTTTTTTGAACTTTCCTAAATTACGTCGTCAGATGCAGATCATCGGATAAACATAATTTCTGGACTTTAATAATATATACTGGGATAGTTTAAAAATATTTTTTTTATTGGTTTATGTAATTTTTTAATGAAACCTTTTTTTATAATTTAAATTAGGGCTAGCCCATATTTCTCTTTAAATATATCTGAGAGCTAATTAATTAAGTAATTGATATTGTATGTCTATATTTATTAATATCTGTTATAAATTTTCCTATAGTAAATTTGACGTAATTATACTCAGACGGAATCACACCTTGTTTCTGTTCATTTCTAATAACAATTTGGAACCTTAAAGATCCCCAGCACAAAAATGTTAATCAGAGCGTGGTTTGCTGCCACACACTAATGCCATTGATTCCGTTTATTTAAGTGGAAAAATAAAAGCTTGGAAATATTATTCTTTCAAAATGATGCTAGTTAATATGTATTTATATTGGTAATTGCTAGACCTTTGCTTTAAACTTCTGTCGTTAAAAAAAACATTTATTGGGACACAGGTGTAGCCATCCTAAAATTGTATCTTAGAATCGTTTAAACTTGGCTAAATTTGGTTAAGAAATTATATGAACATTGTGATTAAATTTTGTGACAGTTTAGTTGGTACAAACCTCATTATTTCAAAGTGATAAATTATGGTCCTTCCAGGTTTGTATTATTGAGGTTTGACTGTATTCAAGAATTGATGCATGTCGAGGATCCTGGCTCGTGCATAAGTAAAGTCTCACACCTTGAATTCTGGTTGAGTCGTCCAACGGTTTTTTTTTTTTAAATTATAAAAACAAAATTGCTAGCATTGCTACCTTCCGATCTATCATGATTATTATGTCCCAGAGAAGTGCTACTCAACTCGCGACCTGCCAGGTGGTTTTTTTTTGTAGCCCGCGGACAACGTATTAGCGAGAATTATTATGCTTTTGTCCTCCACCGGAACGTGATGAACTACGTCTGAAAAAAGAAATATTGGGCGCTCTTTTATGACTGCCCACTGTCTGCTTGGATGCATTTTGTAACTAAAGAAAACAAAACATAATCTGATTAATTTACATTAATCGAAACGTCAAAATAAATTAAAATCGGACAAAACAATAAAGGTAATTTTTTCTGTAATTAGTTATTGCTTTTGTAAACATTAACTGTAATGCCAAATTAAAGTACAATAATTTACATTGTGTTTCGATAGATGTTTTGTACTACAACTTTTATTTATTTTTGATAAATGTTAATCATATAATTTTAAAATATTGGTTGCAGATTAAAAGTGAATTTACATTTTATTTTATTTTTTAATGTAAATACTGGTATTGGACGACACTGTATGGGTCTCCCCTTAATGTTCAATATGAACTCAAGGGCGAAAGGTCTGGTGATCTTGCAGGCAAGTGGTCGACACTCTGAAGGGAACGTTGTGTGACAGCAGCGGTTTGAGTAAAACATCCCCTTGAAATACTGCACGTGAACGGCAGCACGAGCTGTTCAGTGACCAGTCTGACGCCACGAAGCCGCTGTTGAGGTTCTTGCGATGACGACGACGACTAGAGATCTCTCTTTCCTGCTGCCACAAGGAGATCCGCTCAACAGGTCCAGTGTTGTCGACGCCGCAGGCAGCTCGATCCCAAGTGCTCGGTCTGACCTCCTCACCAACCTACGGCCATTGCTGGCACCGAGACAGGAGAAGACAGCATATCTCCGCTCCATCCTTCGATTAACTCCGGCTTGACACCACTCAAGTCACCGACCGTTAAGATATGATATCAGCAAAAAACCCAAAAAATCCCAAGACAGCAGGCGAAGCCGGGACTTCAGGCGAAGATACCTCAAAGGTCATAGCGCAGTAGTCAACAGTAGTAGCGGTGTTAGCAGTAGCTGCGTATGTTACAAGCAGCAGTGGTAGTACTGCAGCAGCAGCAGCAGAAGAAGTAGGAGCGAGCAGAGAGCTGGCACCGATGGCAGTGATTCGGAGTTAGTGGCATGATAGCTGCAGGACGTCTGGTTCGGAATTGTCCCTCGAGTAATCGATTTTTTTTTTACAGTTCGCTGCGTCACGCTGGTGCCAACTGAAGCTGTGATGGCAGCTGCAGATGCGGTACGATACATCACAGCCATGCAGCAAATACGGCGGGGGTCTTCCCTCTCCGCAGTGACCCGTGTGCGGTTGGACCCCGGTCTTCTTGAGAAAGTGTTGCCAACACCGACGCACCGTCGCCGCATCCATGCCAAATTCATTCTGCAGTGTCGCGCGAAAGAACGTCCATCTTCTCTTAAGCCCCACTAAACACGGCCTCGTTCAAACTCAGTAAGCTGCTGGTACTGCCTTTTGCGTCCTTCCTAAAGGCAAGTTTGAATCACACCTAACTCACAAAGTCAAAACCGGACGATGGCTAAAGCTCACGAGTTGAATAGGGCGTGGTTAAAGCAAACTTGTTTTTCAAGGTCACAGTGGCGCTTCTAGCATTACTCTTCGTCGACTAGCGCACAAATTTGAATAGGCGTCATCTTTCACATGTGGAAACACGCCTCCCGAATTTCGTTTAACTAGCATCATACCTTCTTGGCTGTAGGATTTAATTTTCCGCCAGTAAACATTGTATGTCATTAAGAGAACAAGTTACAAGGGCAAATTTTCTCTTGTACTATCGTTTGTCGTCGCAAGCATTTCGTGACTAAACTGGCTAAGGAGGGTAGAAACAGAATACATTTAATATTTGCGGGAAAACCAAGGTGGAATGAAGATACAGTAGAAACAATTCCCCTTGCCAGAGGGACAGTAGTTAACGAGGATTCCCTACGGCAACTTGACGTAAATAAAAGAATCCCAATCAATTTTACCGCTCCACGCTTTATCACATTTCGTGCCCGAGGGATCGAATATCGCGTAAAGTTATCTTGGGTTTGATTTAGAGTTCGCTTGCACGAGAATACTAGGTAACGCTGATTTTGTTTTGGGATAAGAAAAAAAAATTATGTTCCCCTAACAATTTTTTTTTTTGTTAATTGCACCAATCATATTCCCTTTTTCTTTTAGAGATACTTGTATCCGAAGCGTAAGTCTGCTTGGGAAAGAAGAAAATAGAAACGCCTTTTGTCTAATGTTTTCGCAGCTAATGACTGATTCGTTGATCGGCACCTAGACTGATGGTTTATATCCCCAGCCACTGCCACGAGGAGACGGTCATAGCTTGAATGGGGAGAAATAGACGATACTGCGTTGGTTGACCATTGCCTTCCGCAGAGTATGGGATGAATGATCACACAACACCTATTTCTGGGAAGAAAATTTTCCAACTAACTGCATGTTAAGTGAAGGTACTTTTATGATCAATACGCTATATATTTTTTGGTTTAAATAACTTTCCTAGTTACTTAACAGGATTATCTGGAAGCTCTCCACGCCAAGTTTTATGGCATTTTTATCATTTCATTCAGTAATGACTTCAAAACTCGCCAGGTTTTTTTGTTTACTTTGCAGCAAATAAGGCAAAATGATGAGAAAAAAATTCAGATAGAAAGTGCAGATAGAATTTTAATGACCTAACATTCAAAAATAGTCGAGGTTAACGAAAAAAAAAATTAATGCGTTCGTATAATTTACCAAGTAATTGCTCTATAAGGAAATTTGCCATGACAACTTGAATGCACGTTGTGTAACGTTTTGGTCAGCTAATTTGGGCGAAGTTCCCCCATTGTTCAAGGCATCTGCATTTATTTCATTCCAGGAAAGTACAGCGAATCTGGAGATATCCGGGACGAAAATCGTTTAATTTAATAGCGACTATTTATTGTAAGCGGCAGTGGTAAAATAAAAAACGTGAAAACCACAAACTTTTTGAGGGTTTATTCCTCCGCGACTTGTTAAATGAGTCGTTAATTTTTTTTCGAAGGGGGAGGGAAAAAAGGGGGGCGCAATAGGGGCCACGCAGGTGTGAGCCGATGCTACAAAGTCTGACAGTTCCCCACACCCCTTTTTTTTTTTTTTTTTTTTACCAAGGAGCGTTTTTACGAGCGCTAAACGCAGGGGGGTTCGCAGTCATTGCATCCGCGGCCAGCCTGTTATTAAAAGACGTAAAAATCGGCGCGAACCCGTTACTCATAATTTGTCACCTATTCCGGGCCGCGGCCCCCCACACACAGAGGCTTTTCAATTTATTAGCATATAAATTCCCGGCGCGAGCTCATAACCCCATTATTTGCGGGGACTCCGTTTCACTCCTGAAGAACTGTAGCACCACCCCCCCCCCCCCCCTTGGCCCCTTTAAGATTTACATCCTTCCGATCCAGTAAATAAGAGAAATAGAAAAAAATAGTAGAGTATTTGAGGAAGAAACTTTAACGTACGGACCACTACATTTTCCGCCGTTCCGCCGGGCAGCCCACGTGACCAAACAACCATCCCTATTTGGGGGGGGGGGGGGCACCCGATTGCCGTTTTAGGTGATTTACGACCGATGAAGCGTTTGGCGGCCGGACACGATTAATAATACGGAAATTTATGTGACGCAATCTGATTTCTTCTGCAAATTAGCGACGTCCCAATCGTATGTTCGGGCTATACGATCGCCGATTCGCAACGCGGTTGAAAGAGTGTGTGATTTATCACACTCGCGAGCCAACATTTCAAACGAATAGGTTCTGCGTGTGAAATGTGAAAAGGAGTTTGCGTCACGTGATCCCATGATAAGCTACTTATTCGTAATGAAGGTGGTGGTGAGCTGCTACTGAAATGGTACAGAGACTTGATAATGTCACGGAGCTCGAATACGACATTGCCCGGGCGTTATAATCTGCTAATCTATGATTACAGGCAAAATTTGAACCCCAGGAATGGAAAAAAAAAAGGACAATCATTTCTTAAAAGAGTAAAACAGAAGAATAAAGTTAGTACAATTTTTCATTGAAACCCTATTACGTTTTTCATTTTAGTGTTCAGCGCTTCAGTATCTAATTAGATTTCTTTTTGTATTTTAGCATGCACAATTCTAATTTTTGTAATTTTTTTATTATAATATTTCGGAAAGTTTAATTTTTAGCGAGTTTCTCAAGTTATGTCATTATCGTTGAAACTCAGAAATCTCTGGATTGCGCAGGCTTTTCATGAAAGGCATCAAGTAAAGGATGAAAAAAAATGTATCTTGGCATCAAGTTCGAACTATTTTCTGTTGTAGGTCGGTTCACACTATGCGGATACCAGTTTATACTCGTGTTTTCTTCCAAATCAGTTGTTTAAATGTTCGATTTCAATAAACTTGCTAAGTGAGTTCTTAGGGAGTTCTAAAGAATATTCAGCAACAAAAAGTTGCTGAAGATTTAGTCGCAGTGTCAGAAACGCATATAGCGTTTCATCGGCCTAATGTGGCCAGTCGGTTGAATGCTTGGATAATTTGTGGACAGTCGGTAAAATGCATGAATGATTTGAGGACAGTCAGTTTAACAAACGAATTGAGGAGAGTCGGTTGAATGAATGAATAATTTGAGAACAGTCGGTTGAATGAATAAACTGAGGACAGCCGGTCGAATTAATGAATAGAAGACAGTCGGTTGAATTGATTAACTGAGGACAGTCGGTCGAATGAATGAATAGAAGACAGTCGGTTGAATGAATTAACCGAGGACAGTCGGTCGAATGAATGAATAGAAGACAGTCGGTTGAATGAATGAACTGAGGACAGTCGGTCGAATGAATGAATAGAAGACAGTCGGTTGAATGAATTAACTGAGGACAGTCGGTCGAATGAATGAATAGAAGACAGTCGGTTGAATGAATTAACTGAGGACAGTCGGTCGAATGAATGAATAGAAGACAGTCGGTTGAATGAATAGAAGACAGTCGGTTGAATGAATTAACTGAGGACAGTCGGTCGAATGAATGAATAGAAGACAGTTGGTTGAATGAATGAACTGAGGACAGTCGGTCGAATGAATGAATAGAAGACAGTCGGTTGAATGAATGAACTGAGGACAGTCGGTCGAATGAATGAATAGAAGACAGTCGGTTGAATGAATGAACTGAGGACAGTCGGTCGAATGAATGAATAGAAGACAGTCGGTTGAATGAATGAACTGAGGACAGTCGGTCGAATGAATGAATAGAAGACAGTCGGTTGAATGAATGAACTGAGGACAGTCGGTCGAATGAATGAATAGAAGACAGTCGGTTGAATGAATTAACTGAGGACAGTCGGTCGAATGAATGAATAGAAGACAGTCGGTTGAATGAATTAACTGAGGACAGTCGGTCGAATGAATGAATAGAAGACAGTCGGTTGAATGAATTAACTGAGGACAGTCGGTCGAATGAATGAATAGAAGACAGTCGGTTGAATGAATTAACTGAGGACAGTCGGTCGAATGAATGAATAGAAGACAGTCGGTTGAATGAATGAACTGAGGACAGTCGGTCGAATGAATGAATAGAAGACAGTCGGTTGAATGAATGAACTGAGGACAGTCGGTCGAATGAATGAATAGAAGACAGTCGGTTGAATGAATGAACTGAGGACAGTCGGTCGAATGAATGAATAGAAGACAGTCGGTTGAATGAATTAACTGAGGACAGTCGGTCGAATGAATGAATAGAAGACAGTCGGTTGAATGAATTAACTGAGGACAGTCGGTCGAATGAATGAATAGAAGACAGTCGGTTGAATGAATTAACTGAGGACAGTCGGTCGAATGAATGAATAGAAGACAGTCGGTTGAATGAATTAACTGAGGACAGTCGGTCGAATGAATGAATAGAAGACAGTTGGTTGAATGAATTAACTGAGGACAGTCGGTCGAATGAATGAATAGAAGACAGTCGGTTGAATGAATGAACTGAGGACAGTCGGTCGAATGAATGAATAGAAGACAGTCGGTTGAATGAATGAACTGAGGACAGTCGGTCGAATGAATGAATAGAAGACAGTCGGTTGAATGAATTAACTGAGGACAGTCGGTCGAATGAATGAATAGAAGACAGTCGGTTGAATGAATTAACTGAGGACAGTCGGTCGAATGAATGAATAGAAGACAGTCGGTTGAATGAATTAACTGAGGACAGTCGGTCGAATGAATGAATAGAAGACAGTCGGTTGAATGAATAAACTGAGGACAGTCGGTCGAATGAATGAATAGAAGACAGTCGGTTGAATGAATGAACTGAGGACAGTCGGTCGAATAAATGAAAGAATGGGAGTCTACCGTCTCGTCGACATCGAAGACACTACACAGAAAAAATCATCTGTACTTTTACAAAAGTTTACTTGAGTAACCATTTGCCAAGAAATAGTTTGTAGTAGGTACTACAAGAACGATATTGTAACTTAGTAAAACATATGGCTATGTTTATGTTTGCATATAGGCCTACATAATACGTTCTTCGTAATAATTCTGAGTTTTTCTTACAAAAATTGGGCAATAATTGTATAGTTTAAAAATGTAAAAATACTCTAAAACGAATGTGTAATTTTACAAAACTTTTTTCAGTGTTAAGACGAGGCAGCATCCCAAACTTTCCACGGCAAGTGCCCCTCTGTCACGTCAGTGAGGTCGTTAGGGGCTGGCTCATACGTCACACGTTAGGGAAATTGGGGGAGGGATAGGCCATGACATACAGCAGGGGTAAAAACCTGTCGGACTCCCAGGGGAAGGCGGGGGCGAAATTACCTTTACTTATCACAGTTACGATTTTGCAATTTTCAAGCGCAACGGTCCTCCAAAAGGAAAAGAGGGGGGAGGGGGTTGCTTTAAAATATCAGTGCCCACCCACCATGTCCCCAGAGACTTACGCGCATGACCTTTAGCAAACATCCATCCCAACATTCGCTTTAAGTAATTTTGAGAAAGAGCAAAAAACCGAAATCAAGGTGATGGAAATTCCAACCCGGTTCCTCCCGCATTCAAGTGTCGTCCGAACCAGTTGTCAAGAAATAGTTTGTAATACTACAAGAAAGGTATTTTAAATTTTTTGCAACACGTGACTATTTTTATTTTTGGGTACATGAAATATTGAGAATTTCTTTAAAAAAAAATTGTTGCGTATTTAAAATTTAATTCGAAGTTTCTATCAAGCATAATTTTTTTAAACCTTGTAAAAGATTATATTTAATAACTGTACTTTATTTTGTTTTATTATGCCTTTAAGTGTGCGCAGTTAATAATGGAAAGCTATTCGGGGAACGGTTTTCAAATAACTTTTAACTATTGGAGGTAGTGGGGCGACAAACAGCATAAATTCCCGGGTAAGAATCCGAACCCAGTACAGTAATACAGACGTTCTCATCTAAATGTACAAATTTACAAATATCTGTAATAATTTTACATGAATATTTCTGTTCCTTTGTAAAAAAAAAATCACGGTCTAAGTATTTGATGGTTGGCAATAGTCCTTCATTCGCAAAGAGGTGGGATAGTCATTGAAAGTTAAGATTCTCGTCTCGTTGATCCCAACCGCGTATACGGAACCGGGGGGGGGGGGGGGCTTAGCTGTGATATTTCTGAAAATTTGACGTCTCCAGCAATTAAGACTTCCAAGTTTCGCCGGCTCCATAAATCAAGAGTTGTCGCCGACCGCCCTGGCGTGCTTCCAAAGCTGGGTACCGACGAGAGATTCATCTCACGTTTTCATTTAGCGCACGGGTTTCGCGAGTCATTAATAAATTTTCGAGAAAACAACCGGGCCGGGCTCCCGGTGCGGTGACGCCTGGCACTCGTAAACACGCGTGGCGGGGGAAGCGTTGATTAATTCCGGAGCCGTCGCGGGCGATGACGTCGTAAGGGCTTTTGATAACTCCCCACCCACTTCACGAATAGTTATGTTAGTTCTGATCCAGCCGCAAAAAAAAAAAAAAAAAGAGCGCGGGTAACTCAGTACATGTAATAGAAGTGAAACGTCTTTAGAAACTAAAACCTGAGATTCGTCAGTAGGTACATCTTAAGGGGTAAAACGGCAGCGAGAGAAAAAGAAAGACAGAAGACAATTTTTTTTTTCTAAATAAACACGAGTTGAACAAGATTATTACTCATCCCAAAATAACTGGTCAGGATATCAGTAATTATTGATAAAAAAAATTGGTTTGTCTGTAAAGTCGGTTTACGGACGATAGTTTAACGTGACGACGTCATAACAAAACATTGATGAAATGATTGCATACTTTTATGAATAAAATTGAATCATTTTTATTTTAATAATAAAATAATAAATACTTGAAAATATACCAGTTATCGGATTTTTAAAAAGCAAGAATAATTAACCTTTATTGCCGAAATTGTTGTTGTTATAGGTAAGCAAGGAAAACCACATTAACATTTCACTTCACTTTATAAACAATCGAGTGGAAGAGAGATAGATGCGGCGCAAGCGTACAATGAGCGTAACGGGACACAGCGTAACGGAACAATGTTCGTAACGGGACACTTTTTCGTGCGTGCAGCTGGCGTTCATCGATTTATTAGACGTTGTCACGTCAAAACAAAAAAAAAGACAAAAGTCATGGAGCGCACGAAAGGGAAGTCTTAATGCCGCATAAAATTAATGATTCCATTTGTATTAACCGGATATAATTCTGAAGTCATTCACTGAAAATTCTACTTGTTAACCTGACTAAACAATCTGCTAGTTCCGTCCTTATAGGAAACACACACACATTTAAAAAATATATATCTATTCTGTACCAAACATTTGTTTGGCAATGAGTGAACTAATTTCTCTATTCGTAATAAAACTCTTGCTGTATTGATAATAACTTTATTTTCTAATGGTTAAGAAACAATCATTTAAAAGTCAATATTAAAAAAAATACAGTTTTCAAACTTTGCATTCGATATTAGTGCCACGGTTCAGAGATTTAGTTTCAATGAAAGCACACCGTGGCTCATATCAACGCTACCTTGTTAGTATTTTGTGTCATAAATCGTGATAACCGTTGAATTTAGTAATGAAACATTGCCTTTTATTATACTAAATATCTGTAAGCCTTAACTGCAATAAAGCCAATACCTGAACTTAATTGGTTATTCTATTAAGCCCTGTAAATTTTTGTGTTCAAATAGATATCTGTGTATGGTCCAGCAGGACATATCCTAGTATGTGTGGCGAACAGTCATAAGCCTCAGTTGCATACTAAATTACGGGAAAAATCCCTTTGACACATCATTCAGGGATCAAATAGCCATCATGTTTTAGTTTTAAAATTTTATCCCACAGGAACTTTAACAGCATCATTTTTTTTCCTGGCTCCGCAGATAGCACATATTAAGGTTACTGTAAACTTTATTTTATCAACAAAGAAAGGTTAAAGGTCAATTACACATTTCATCATGAACAAATCTCTCACTGTTTATATATATACACATATTTACATATAAACAAACACCCATGTAATGTGTCCTTCCCACTTCCCAGTGATAAATGATAAAAATACCTTAAGATGTAAAAATTAATGGCTACTAGTTTTTGTTTACTTCATCAGTGGATGGAGACACTTTAGCATGTGATGAAAGGCTATGTTGTTTTTTATTATGTTGTAACGGAGAGTGAATACAACGTAATGTGTGCGTGTTTTTTTTTAAGACAGCTGTATTAACTTGCTGCATTTCTACATAGCTTATTAGTAGATACCTGCAAAATTCGCGGTTTCGATGGCCTTCAGGATAGACTGCACATACCCCTGTACACTTAGGCAAATAACGCAAGTTCATTGGCTGCCGACTTGTAAGTCGTCTCAGCTGGTTTGTCTGTGATTCGATCCTTCTTTGGTTGAGGGTATATAACTGGTTGAGATTCGTCCAGATGAACAGTAAGCCAATAGCAAAATTATCTAAGAGGTATATGTGTTTGAATTCTAGCCTATCACCGAATGAATCCGCGAATTTTGCAGGTCTCTACTTATCAATTTTTTTACACCTTGATATTGTAAAAAAATACACGTTTAAGACATTGAGAGTGAAGAGTATGTTGAGTTTGTTCTTAAACAGGCCGCATTCAAGACGCTGCACACAAAAGGAAATGAAACAGGCGCGCGCTGACAGGTCCACTAGCATCGCGGATGCTGCGAGGACCACTGTCGGGAGGGAGATGACGAGCGGTTAGAGTGGGAGGGGGTGAGATACCGTCGAGGGGAGGAGGATATAGACCACTTTCTACCCCCAACCCTTCTCCGGCTACCCCCTACCATCCCCTATCGCTGCGTCCCCTGCAATACGCCGAGTTTCGGTGACGTGAGGAGAGATGAAAATTTAAACGACAAGGCGTGGGGGAGCTGTTCACGTTGACTGGGAAAACCGTTTAGGAGGAAGGGACCAAAAGGAATAAAATAAAAATAAAAAAATAAAAAAAATTCGGAGAAATTTTGCTCGCCGTGGATGTGTGAAATCGACAGTTCGTGGGGAAAGGAGGGAAAACAAACAACAACAAAAAAGTCTGATCGGAGTAAAAATGTTTGGATGCATCTCAAAATGTGAATGAATGTGTTTTCGAGGTGTAAATAATAAAGGAATTTTGCTTTCCGAAAAGCGCTCAAGCACTTGCGACATAAAATAATTGTACATCGGAAGTAACATCCATCGTAAAATTTATTTTTTCGTCGCAATAAAAATTATTAAATTTTATATTTATTATAAACAAACAGTAACCTTTTTTGTAAAATCCAAGTAGAAATCAACTTTAAGATTTAAGATTGCATGTGAAATAAAGCTTTTTATTTATTATTTTCTTTTATGGTAAGATAAACTTGTATATTTTTTACTGAATTAACAATGCACTTAGCCTTAAAAGTTTAGATTGAGATTCAAAACGTCCGTGTTTCTGACATACATTCACATGGTTTATGTGTAGTTTTCACCTGTAGACTATATCAGTTTTTGGTATCAAAAAGCTTGGTGTATAAAATAAAATCTCCTTTCGGGGCAATTATTCATGACTTTTTTATTTGCCATAAAAGTAGGTTTGTAACTTATTAATAATTTTTCATCAGCTGTAAGCAATGAGTTACAAAGTAAGTTTAATGTGAGGATAGCATCTTTATTCAAAAGCAAATGATTCAGAAACACGATCATCTACTTCGGCATTACTTTAAAGTTAAATTTCGTGTCGTGTTGTCATGTTACACATCTCTGGCGAGTACTTAAAAGACTGGATAAATTAATTTTCTTGATCAAATCGGTAAAAACAGATTGAAACGGGCAGGTGTCTGCCACCACGAGTGATTACTGGCCGTGTGGCGGTGAGGTCTTGAGGCGCGTGGGCACGTGTGGGAAGCACGGATGGAGATCGGGCACGTGTGGGAAGCACAGAGGGAGATCGTGCACGCGAGATGTTGCCCGGCTGCCGCCTTCCAGCCAGAGAAAACCGTTCATTTCCCATCTGATCGGACGGATCCGAGGCAACTCACCGCCACCGCGGGTGTTCTTCCACCCCTCCACCCCTCCACCATCCCCCCCCCCCCCCCACACACACCAACACCCGCCCACGGGTGCGCCTCCGTGTTTCATTTTCGACGCTCTTTTGTCTCGCGCGCTGGGGGCGGTCGCGCCGTAGATATTGGAACAGTCCCTATTCGGTCTCCCATCAGCCATCACATATCGATTGCTACGTTTAGTTTCTTTTCTTATTTTTTTTGTCGTGAATGCGTCTTATAAATCTGGATGCCAGTTTGAAAATTGGAGTGTAACGAAAAAAAAAAAAAAGGCTGGATCTTGAACGTTACAAAATATAAACCGGGCTTAGTATATCCGAGTTGCTCATACATAAAGGTAGGGTAAGGGTTTTTCGCATGCGCCACTATGGACAGTTTTCTTTTTGTGGTTTATTTACAGGTGTATACGAGCAATAGGAAAGTTTCTCGAACGTTCGATTCTAGGTGACTCATTTTTTTTTGACACAAACATTAACCAATCTTAATCAAATAAAAGAGGTTTGTTTAGAAAATAGTTGAATATCCAGACCCTTTTTATGTAAATTGTTTTGAAATTTTTACAATATAACAACAGTGAGACGAAATTACGAAGAATTGTGCGAAAATAATTTCCATGTCAAGGCACATTGGCGAATTCATGCAGCCGGAATCGCAAGAAACAACTTCTAGACGAAAAAACAGCTTGTTACTTAATATATCCCCTCTTCCATTTTATATTTTATTTATCTTGATTTTGTTAGTCTCTCTGACTAGGAACAAATGTTGCTAGTCAATTTTATTCTTTTTCAAACATGCCTATATTTGTAATATTAAAATAGATAGTAATTTTAATGCATAATATAAGTATGATAAATAATTTTTGATTTCGGAATTAGTGTGGATTCCTGCACATCATACAGCCTGAAACCCTTAGTTTTCTAAACATCCTACAAACAGTCAAGGGTGATTCAAATATATTAATATAGGTAACATTGCAATTATTTTATTTCCATTTCTGTATTGAAATGATATTTTTTTATCATTTAAGTTTCTTTCTAAGTATTTAAGTATCAACTTAAGGCACCATTTTAATTTAGTTTTTTACTATGTTACTAGAAATATATGTAATATGTGTGTGTGTTTAAAAATAGAATGACGAATAAGGTAGGTCGTCAATGCCAGGGTCTTAAAATATTTCATAAAAACATTTCGCAAAAATGTAAACTATATTGCAGATTGGGTTTACATTTTTGATCGGATAATATGTTTTGACGTGTCTCGTCGCGGCGATTTGAATGCGTATTAGTACTGACTTCCGATATGGGAGTTATGAGTGGCCGTTTTAATTACGGCAATGGCTTTTTGCACTAACAGTATCGAGTGGAAAAAAAAGCTAATATTGCTATTGTGTACTTAGGAAATTGGAATTCATCCACGCTCTCAGATTATTCCGCAAAAATCACCTAGCGGCTCCGGTGCGTTATGTAAACGCGTATCACCCTCCACGATTATTAAATTAAAACCCTTAGCTTTTTTAAAATTCTTCTCTTAACTGTCTGAAATGTTTTCTGTTTAGGTTAAGCTTATTTTTTAAAAAAATTTCTTACGCGTTCTTTGATCTTCCGCTTCGATGTTTAGAGGAGGCAAACGTGAAGACTAGATACCTGGCTTTTAATAGACCCATGGAATATGTAGCAGAATAAGGGATTGCTGTGGCCTATGAATTTATAAACTGGCTTAACATGTGTGAATGCTAACTTGTGGAAAGTAAAGGAGGTTAAAATTGCAATGTAAAGAAACCGCTGCATTTCAACCATAATGTTGATAAAGTGGTGGATTCCACCAAACAGTCAGTCAGATATAAATAAGAATTGAGAATGTAGCCCCATGAACGCTGGAAAAAAATTCCCCGCCTCTCTCACGAAAAGACGAGATGAGTTTGGTGGCATTGCTCTTGCATTGGAGACAGAAGGTAAGGCCTTATAAGGAATGACCACTCAACAAACCGTCGCAAACGCTTATTTTTTTAGTGCCAAGTTTCAAATGATTGTGATTTAATGTGCTCTTTCAGAAAAAAAAAATGTTTTAAGAAACGTGAAAAAAATTAATTTAATATAAGATATTACATGTAAAAGTTTTCTTTTAACAAATACCGTTCATCAAGAATTATTAAAGGGCCAGAGAAAACTCGGAAAATTCAGTGAAAAACGTAAACTTTGAAGGATACGTTATGCATACACAAAATTACTTGTTATGTTTTCTATGATCTATACGCGTTGATGTTTTTACATATGCACGGCCTTATTTAATAAATTAGTCATGGTGCTTATTCAAAGAATTAATTTTGTTCGCGATGTCGTTTATTGTAAAGTTTACATCAATGTGATATATACAAACTATCAAAATGCATAATTAGTTGGTATTTCAGCATAGGTTTAGTAAATTCACGACATCGTTCTGTCAACAAAAAAAATTTCTGTCGTAACATGACAGTACTGGCTTTCGTCGCTTCTGATGAACCAACTCTGTCTGGAATGAACTCTTCGTTATCACCTTCTCATCGACCACTAACTACACGAGCAATGTGAATACAGAGATTTTACAAAGTCGCGATTTAAGTCTCTTTAAAATAAAGTGGAAGGAATTTTCTAGAAGGTGAGACCTTTGCCTGTTCAATTTGTTGAGTGTTCTTTAATACATCCCCTCTCCCATAAAATGTTTTATTTATCTTCAATTTTTCGTCTGTTTTACTAGATCTGATATTGCAAAACACATTTCTCCTACTTTTGTAAAGCCAATTTTCTTGAAATATCGTGAAATAATTGTGCATTTGTTTGTTTACAATGAACATATCTTTAATCTGTAATAAAACCTTCCTTAAGTTGCCTGGCCAAAATTTTCAGTTCCCTTACACACACACACACACACACACACACATATATATATATAATATATAAAATATAACCCGTTTCCTAATTTTCTGAAATGAATTAATAAACCTTAGCCATTACCACCTTCGTAGTTGGTTTAGTTTTCTCCCCATTTTCTTTTGTGTTTCAAAGTCAAACCTTTCATAAGACCTTTTATACTGTATTTGACAATACAGTAAAACACCATCTAAAAAAAAGCTTTCGCTGTATGAATGATGGAAGAATGGAACGAGACATTTCTCCCCTCAGACTACTACTGCTATCATTGGAGAATTTCCATGACTTCTCCAGGATTTAAAGTATATTCCCTGGCCAGTTCCAACTTCCCTGACTTTTACCTGATCTTCCCTGACTTTCCAGAATGTGAACTCTTCGCCCGCGCAGCAGTTATAAAGAGCAGGTTGTCCAACCATTCAGGCGCTGCTGCTTGTCACCGCAGCGACCCACCCTGACCTACTTATCAAATACGCTGCCCGGCGCTCTATGAACGTGGGACGATTTGATCTTTAGCAACAATTAATGATAAATACATAGGGCCATGGATATTTCGCGAAAAGATTTTTAAGACCAGCTGAAAGTTAAAACACTGTAGCATCGTCTGTGTTTCGTGATTGGGTGAGTTTCTTGCAGGTACATGTCGATTGTAACAACGCCAATCACAGTAATTCAGTGCGGAAGCAAACGCGTTTTGAATGGCTCGGCCAAATAAGCTCTCGCAGACGGTCGCCAATCACAAGGAAGAAACCGCTGGTGCGCATATACCTTGTTGCAGTCTAAAAAGTGTTCAGATCTTTTCGCGAAGAATGTCTGCCCCTATAAATACAAGGTGAAAGATTCCTGTAGACTAGGATATTTCGACAATTCGTTTAGCGTCAGGTCAAAATCCAAAGAGTTAGGTTTGCTCTTTACATTGGCTAATTTCTTGGTGAGAACTTTTTTTTCGTTCCGGTTAATCGGCCCCTTGTGATCCGCCTACTTTTCTCGTAGCTGTGCGTCGTTGGCTCGCGGGAGCGGAGGGGCGTGTCCAAATAACTGCGGTTCAATCATGAACACAGAACGAGAGAATGAAGGTTTGCATTTTAGCTTGCGACCGAATGAATCCGCGAAATTTACGTACCTCTACAGATTCCGAAGTGCGTATTTTGCGTGGCCTTAGGCTGCTCGGAATTTGTAATTTAAATATTTTATATTTACGTTACAAAAATTATTTTTACAATATTATAGAATAAAAAAACTTTGCATATTTTTTTTCTTTCCAAATCTACTTGTTATAATAACGTCATCAAAATTTGCTGGACCATCCTACTACCCGTAAGAAAAACTAACCGGATAAGATATATTAAAGTTTCTAGAACTGCCTTAAATATTAACTTTCATTTTTTGTGTTTATTATTTTACTTTGAATGCCAAAATTCTTAAAAATAATACTCGATAAAGGATAGAGAAGACTAAAACACATTTAGGGTTCACAAAAATAGCCTATTATTGAAACACAAAATTAATGAGCATACTTTGGTCGCAAGTGAACGGGAAACAGTTCAGCGTATGAATGCCTCCTACGGGCGGAGACGTAAGCTTCCGAAGTCGCTTCGCTTGCCGCTGTTTTCAGAAAAAAAAAAGCTTACTTAAAGCTTGCTGTACAGGCGTATTACTAAGAATGTTTTTTTTCACCCTTCCTCTTTCTTTCCCGAACAACAGGGCGTATAACTTCGGGTCCTTGCTGAAGACACCACTCGTGGCCTAGTACAAGTATTTCATCAACTGAAGCCACTCTCGATAAATACCAGTGATTTCTCCCGCGGTCACATGCTAGAGCCTGTTCATTATTTCTCCGACGATAAAAAGAGTAAAAAAAACTTATATATTTATGACTTGTAATGCCAGTAATCAGCTTAGACCTCTTCAAATACGAATTATGGCAAGAAAACTAAAATTGATAAATTCATGATAGTGGGGAATGATCCCCTTTATTGGTGTGAAAATGCTATTTTAAGAACTTGGAAAAAAAATCCCACGTAACAAAATACTTTTTTGAGTGTTATGTCTACTTTCATTTAATTCATTAATTGCATCTTAACGTCTCGTCGAACTTAGTGGTCATTAGAGACGGTAAAAAGTGATGGTATGATGATCATGGCGCAGTCGCAGAAGGAATGGTTGAAGAAAATTGGAGTACCCCGAGGAAACCAACAGGATAAAGACATCGTCCGCCACGTTTCCCACTTGAAAAATAAATTAGTTGTTCACCCCCGTCCGGGACTCGTATCTAGATCCCTCAAGAAGAAGTTGATTAAACTTCCATTAAACCACTGTGGACCTCAAACTTTCACGTCTGGTGAAGTTAGTCTCTCTTTGCCATGGCAGTATTGAGATCACAAATGCTGTAACCAAAAAATTTCGAGTTAAATTCAGAAAACATTTATAAGGAATGGATGGAGTCGCAACTGAAAAAAATGCATTCTAGTTTTTCCCTTCCGAATAGAGGCAACAACGCATATGATGAATGTATCATTGTAGCCCTTAGAAACTCCTGCAATTCAGACACGCAAACCACACCTTATATACTTTTTTAAAATGCTTTTTCTGGTGCAACATTGTACAAAAATGACTAATTATTTTTAAGTTCATAATTTATACGTAAAGAAATTTACAAAGTCAATTTACTAAATAAACAAATTGTCATACATTTAAGTTTTAAGATAAATTCGTGTGAAAATAGCGTGTATTTTGATAGTAAAACTGGGTGATTATGATTTAATCCAAAAAGTGAAATATTGAAATATAATTATTTTTAGAACATTCCTGAATTAAAAAAAATCTTGATTCTTGAACTGCATAGCTCATTTAATTAATAAAGAAATCTCAAGTTTTATGAATGTGTCGGAGTGTTGTGACAAAGGCGAATTCAAATATGGTTAATTACAAAATTAGGATTTGGCCAATTCAACCTTAGCTGAAGCACATCAGAATTGTACAGAGTGGCCATATAGTAGCTGTTGGAACAAATAGAGTTCTGTAGTTGTGGTAAAAGTTAATTAAAGTAGCTCGGCTGGAACAAGCATCCATTACGTTGAAGAAGAGCAGAGACCCATTACGAAGTACTTTCGCATCGAGTCACTACCGCGTTAATTGAGTTACACAAAATAAACAATTAACTCTTAACTTATATCGTGTATTGATTTTCTGTGGTTTAGAGTCATTCTTGCTACATACATATAATAATGTAATAAATTTAATGTTTATTTTCTTTTAATATTTAAGTAACTGCAAGTTAAAAGTTTAAGGAAAATATTATTTCACCATATTAAAAGCAAATTATAAACTTAATGGCTTACATAAAACATGAAGAAAATGATTACACAAAATTCAAAATAGGTGGTATATAATTAAAGGAATTTGTAAATTTTGACAGAAACTAGTAATTAATATTTGGGGCCGAAAATAAAGTTAGTTTTTAGTTTTTTAATGCTGTTTTGTTCATTTTAGAGTTTAAATAAATTAAAACTCACATGGACCAGTAAAACTGTTGGTGTCTTTGTCATTACATAGCAAAATATCTTGGTACACTTCAGGATGGTTTTACACTTGCTTTATGTCTGATGTTTACCTACTATGAGGTATCAAAATAAAAAGCAATATCATTAATTTTCCGGAAGGCCTTGTCTACCATTTCCCTAACCTTGCTTCTAAAAACAAAACATTATCTGGTAAAAACTAACACTTAGTAATGCAGTTTAAATAAGATTTTATTTTAGTATCGAAATTTACATTTAATAAAATTGAGTGTTCTTCAATTAATAAATTTCAAAAGAAATTGCGTTGAAATAAAAAAAGCTTGATTTCTAAAAAAAAAGATAATTAAAGAATAGAGTATGGCGTTTATCAGCAATCCTGTACCCTACCGCCAAATTGTATCAAATCGTTCCCACTTTGTGTAAAATCCCAGAAATCTTGGGAAAAACAGTTATTTTTATTTCATTGTGCTAAAAACTCTTAACATAGGTAGAGAGACTGTTTACGTCGACACCTGTTTTAACATTTTCTCTTCCATAACGCCGCAAATCCGTTGAAAATTTTGTGCCAATATTCCGCCTGACGGGTTTCGGATGGCACTATTTGCCAGGCAAGTTTTTGTGTGAAGTTTAACCTTGAGGGGAAAAAAAATGAGCGTGAACAGTTCTCAATTATTCATGAAACAATTTTTAAAAAAATACTTCAATATGCAAGACAAGTACTGAGGAGCATACCTTGAGCGAGAATCCGAATGTAGCAATGGATCAGCACAAGAACTCTCAGCACGCCGGCACAGGAGTTCGCCATGGTTGTTCCAAGAGAAGATCAAAACTGACGGAATATCTTCCTTATTACTGCTGCCTTCTTCGAGATTTCCACGTGTAGCACAGTTATCACAAACACTGATACTTGCTGCAATTATGCGCACAATAACACCTCATTACCACATTAGGCGTACACGTTGTAAAGGAAAAAAATTCTATACAGAATTCTGGTTCAACGTGATGGTAGTGATCATCATCTAATATCTAGTTATTTCACTCAAGAGTTAACATCGTAACACTCCACGGATGTTTTTTTTTAATTTATAATAAATTTCCTACTTACGTCGACACCAAAATAAAAATATTGCAAATGTTTCAAAGTTGTAACGAATAACTTTTAAAGAAATCTAGGTTTTTTTTTACACTTCGCAGTACTACCAAACGCCAGTAAAAAAAAAAATTCACAGCATTAAGTCATAACAGTATTGCTTCTGTTGGTAAAACGCAGAGACGTTGTTCGGTCAGTGGTTCCTCCAGACGTTGAGAAATTAAACAAACACTCACGTAGTAATCGAGAACAGAGTACTGGTAATCATGCGAATTGACCAGGGACGATCTTGAGGGGAGTAGGGAGTATATATATATATGTTTTAACTATCTAGAGGACGATGAAAGATTGCTCCCGAGAGACGTTAAGTGGAGGGCCGTGTCGAAAGGGAGGTGCGCCGGCGAATGGGGCAGCTGGCGTGGAACGCCCCGCGCCGCATCCAGACAACGGACAAATCGCGCGCTCGGCGGGACATATCATCCCCACCCACCACCACCCCTCACGAGGCGTCGATCTTGGACGCTTCCCTTTTTTTTTCAACCCCTCCTCCGCACGCGAAGCGCGTACACCCCCTTTACAGGCTACCGGACCGCTCGCCGCGACAGCTACACCGGCACTGGCGAGCAGTTGCCTGGCCCTGGCGGCCGACCGGCGCGCAGGGCTGCGCGCGCAGCGTGCGCAGTAGCACGTCCGTCCCCCCTCCTCCTACTCCACCTCCTCCTATTGCCCGACGGGTGCGGTAAAATGCTCCCCACACTCCCCCTTTCACTTTTTTTGATGGAGCGGCGCGGTAAAAGCGGGCATAGAGAGCCCTGCCTACACCAGAGACTAGCGATGGATATGGACATAACACGAGGCCATCGTTGGCTTGTGATTAGCCAGCAGCCAGCCAAATTCAAACTACTTCTTCAGAAATGACATTTTCTCCATAGTACATAAAACCAATTACATCGCAACGAAAATAAAAATTGTTCGCAGTTATAACACTGGGCTCTGATTCCCCCCCCCCCCCCCCTACCCCCCGGGTATTAATGCTCTGTGTCCCTGTACTTTGCTCGGAAATATTTCCATACCAGCTGCTTTTTGAAACGTTTTTAGCATTGTCTGTGTTCTTCGTGGTTGGCTGGGTCTATTTAAGGTGCATGTCCAGTGTCGGCACACCGGTTTTTGGACATCAAGTGCGGAAGCAAAAGTATCCTGAATTGCCCGGAGAAATAAGGAAAAGGCTTCTCTTGCAGACGGCCGCCAATTGCAAGGAAACAATCGTTAGCGCGAACATACCTTGTTGCAGTCTAATCAGCGTTCAGATTTTTACTTAAAAAAAACTCATTCCCTTAAAAATTATTTAATATTTTCCGTAAACCGTTCCCTGATTAACTTTCCAGCATTGACTGCGCATATTATAAACATAATGAAACAAAGTTTACTTGTTGAATAGTATCTTTTCTGTAGTTTAATAAAGATTGGTTGGGTAAAAAATGTATCCAAATTTAAAGTTATGCGTCAATTTTCGTAAGCGCGACAATACATATTTACTATTATTCCTCTAAATGTATCTCATATAGGAAAAAGTAGCTCATCAATGTGCTGTAAAAAATTTACAGAATTTTTCTTGTGGTATTGCGAGCTATGTATTTCTTAGAAATTTCAAAGAAATTTTTTGTAAAACTAGAAATTAAAATTTTGTGTAAAAAATAAAACGAGGGTACACTGAAAAATTGAAGCAGGGTAGTATAACTAGTTCCGAACTTCATTATAATTATTACAGTATATGATCAGTATGCATATCATTCTAAACCTTATTTTTTACTGGCTTCAAGTCATGCAAGAACCTATAGTTGTATGACACCAAACCTTTCATACCTGTGTTAACGTTCTATAAAGATTGTATTTTCCTTAAATTTCATCCATATTGTTATACATTTTTATAGTGTACAGATATAATGACATATAATGGAAATATTGTAAGTAGTGATGGGTCAAATCCCACTTTTATCGACTCCTAATCTCGAATTCGAATACCAGAGAGTACTTTGAAAATATCCCTTTGAATCCGAATCTATGTGATAAAGATAAAAAAAATAAAATAGTTCAATAAATGAAAAAAAAAACTCTGTTTTTGAAACGCCTTTAAATGGTTGTTACACAAACTAAGGTTCCAGAATAAATGCATATTGTAATATTTATTTATAGAGTGCCATTTTTAAAATGCAATATATTGAGTAATGGTAACCGGTTAGAAATGAAGAAAAAATTGACCTAGTTTTAAGAGTTAAATTTTTTAAATTTTCTTTGTTTCGTCTAATATTTTCTTTCTAATATTTTTTCCTCGTATATCGAATCCTTCGAATCCTATGGATTAAAGGGTATTTAAGAATTTAAAAATTCAAATAATTTTAAGGATAAGGAAACATGTTTTATTCGTATAACGGCTCCTGGGAGAAATGACGCCGAGTAAACGCTTTCTATTTAACGGCCGACAGATCTGGTTATGGTTAAAAACTGCTATTTATAACTGTAGAATTTTCACCAAGTAGCACCGGGACTTCAGTCAGTAGGACGTGGTATTCCCGGTAGAAGCAAACCTCAAACATGCCAACATTCCAAGTAAGTTAAGTGTATCTACGGGAACGAAAACTTTGTCTCGACATTTAAGCTAACAAACTCGAGGATGAAGTGGTATAGCGGACTTAGCGTAACTCCCCACTTCATTAAGTTCCGTGTACGCTCTAGAACGGAGATTAATAATCCTCTCTGAAATTTTCGGAACTTAACGCGAGTAAAGTCTTTCGTTTCGGCTGTTTCGGTGAAACAGACGACGTTTCGCTTGGTAGGTCTCATAATTCTTCTTAGTGGTGGCAAAAAGCTGGGACTCTGAAGCTACGATATCTCGCGTATTATTTTCACTCAATTCAAGACTAAAAATGCCCATACGTACTAAATCCAATTAAGTTTGCTGATTCGAACATATCAAACACCGAAGAATTCTAGCCTGTTGGCTGTTTTGCATGTGACTGCGTCAAACATTTCTAACTGCATATGGTCGCTAATTCTACACTGTATTAATTTATAAATGGAGCATAAATGTTCGTGCATAATTACATATATTCATAAAATTATTCATTTACTTTAAAACAAGTGTATAACTACAAAATAGTGTTCGCATATTCATACCCGGGCATTTATGCTTTGTATTTTCCCAGTACCTCTAATAGTTATTTGTAAACCGTTCCGTGAATAGCTTTCCAGGATTGATCGTGCACAAAATAAGCATGATTCAACAAAATAAAATCTAATTGTTGATTATTCGATTATATTTTCCATGGTTTAAAAACTTTATGTTTGTTTGAGACATCAATAAAAATATTAACAGGTGGACAAATTTTCGTAAGAAATACTCAGTATTATCCCGAAAAACTTATTTCATATATGCAAAAATAACCATAATAATGTAATTTACAGCGTTACACTATATTTTGTGTAGTTTTACAAAACTATTTCTTGGCAACTGGTATCCAAAGGAATAGTTTGTAGAAGTACATTTTGTTTTGTGGTACGACAAACGTAATATTAATAATAAATTCAAGTGCAAAATAATGTTCTCTTCGATAGAAATCTGGAAATTTGGCTGGTTCGTTTAACAACACGCTATGCTTCAAACATTGTATCTTTCTGTGCCGTCTTCAATTGGTCCACAGTTGTTTTTACACGCCCCCAAGGTAGTCTAGACCAATAACAGACCAACAGCTACTGAACAGTCGAATCACATTCAATTCATTCAAGACTAAAAAGACTTCTATCAAGGACAATGGTCAATGAATGAGTTATTAACAGGGGTAGGCATTTTTCGTGAAAAAAATCTGAAAGCCTATTGGATTGCAACAAGGTATACACGCACCAGCGGTTTCTTACTTGTAATTGGCGTCCGTCTGCGAAAGACGTTGTTGCATTATTTGACCGAGATTGAGATTTGACTGAGAATGGTGTTGTAACACTCGACGTGTACCTGAAATAAACTCACCCAATCACGAAACAGACGATGCTGCAGTGATATAAATTTCAGCTAGTCTCGGAATCTTTTCGAGAAATATGCATACCCCTTGTGACTAAGACTAGACAAAGAACAACATCAAGTCTAGCTTGCAGGCCATTGAACCGGTGAATTTTCCAGGTCTCTTATCATGGTTTATTGCGAAGACGTTTTGCACCGAGATAGCCTGCAGTACATTGTAACACTTTTCTTACTTAAATAGTTAAAAAATAATATTCCCCATATTGCGTATTTATTTTAGGACGTATCACTGACTTTCTGTGTTTCGACGATCAGAATCAGGGAGCATAGGGTCATGTAATTTTCGCGGAAAGAGTTCCAGACCAGCTGTATGTTAAAACTTGGTAGCATTGTTTGTGTAACGTGGGTTTATTTCAGTGCGTGTCTACTGTCAGCATACCAAGCAAAGCCGGTCAGTGCGGAATCAAACGCATCCTGAATGGCCTGACAGGGCAATGGCGTCTCTCGCATACTGCCGCCAATTACAAAAAAAAAAAAACAATCGCTAGCGTAGACATACCTTATTGAAGTCTAATTAGCGTTCAGATTATTTCGCGAAAAATCCATTCCCCTGTCAATGAGCAATGCAATATTGCGGACGTGGACATACTGGTTGGAGCCTATTAAACAGGCCACTTTTCACACGAAAAGTAGGGACCGGAAAAATTCACGGGTTCAATGACCTGCAGGATGAACTCCATAGTTCTACGTACACTCGGTCAAATGTCACCCACTCATTGGCTGCTGTCTTGTGAGACGTCCGACGTAGCAGCCTGTGATTCGATAAAGCTTTGGTTGAGTGTTTCTCATTGGCCCAGAGTCATCCAGGTGAGTTGTGAGCCAATAGCCGAGGCAGCACTGAGGTATAACTATTTGTATTTTAGTCTATCGCGAAATGAAAACGCGAATTTTTCCGGTCTCTAACGATAAGTCATTTCTTATTATAGTGAATGACGAAAAAAATCAGAGCAAACATGATTTAGAAATTTTTCATGTCAAGTTTTATCATGAAATTCAACCTGTACGTATATCGCGGTGAATTTTTAAACATTATTTAGATTTCACCATACTGTTAAAGTTTTGCTAAAAAATTTCTTTCTATTATCATTTGTGGTCAGTGAGAGGTCCCTTTCCTCGCTTAAATGAACCAATGTAAAAGTGGTGGGTGAGCTACAGGACATCTATGAAACGCTTTAAAATATCAAAGCCATAATAATTCTACCAAACAATACTAAATGAAAAAAGTAACAGTGTTTTAAGTAATAATTTAGCACGGAACGAAAACTTTTTCGAGCTTACATGTCGTCCGAAAATGTAGTTTAATACAAACATCTCTCTCAGCATTATTGTGAAGAATTCCATGTCAAATTTCATGTCCGGGTTTTGTATTATAAGTAGGGGCAATGTATATTTCGCGAAAAGATTCCGAGACTAGCTGAAAGTTAAAACACTGTATCATCGTCTGTGTTTCGTGATTGGGTGAGTTTCTTTCAGGTACACGTCGATTGTAACAACACCAATCACAGTAATCCAGTGCGGAAGCAAACGCGTCTTGAGTGGCTCTGTCAGATAAAGGCAACGACTTCTCTTGCAGACGGTTGCCAATATCAAGGAAGAAACTGCTGGTGTGGGTATACCTTGTTACAATCTAATAGACGTTCAAAAATCTTCTCGCGAAAAATTCGTGCTCCTAATTATAAGTGTGTTTGCAACATCAGAACGCATGAATTTGCTCGTTACCGACGTTTTATGTGTAGAGACCGGAAAAATTCGCGGGTTCAATGACCTCCAGGATAGACTCCAATATCCTCTAGACACTCGGGCAAATGCTAACTGTTCATCATTGGCTGCTGACTTGTGAGTCGTCTCGACCGGGTGGCCTGTGATTCGAATCTTCTATGAGTGAGGGTCTCTAATTGGCCCTCAGTCCTCCAGATTAACAGTGAACCAATGACAGAAGCAGCAGCACTGAGGTATAATTATTTGAATTTTAGCACAACACGAAATGAACACGCGAATTTTTCAGGTCTCTATTTATATGTTACACGTCACCGGCGAGATTTGAAAGTCTCACTTCGACTTTTTTTTTTTCTTCATAAACGCGGACTGTACGTAGGTACGCAGTTCGTACGCACTAGCCGACGATCACGTCCCGTGTCGCGCAAGGGTTGGAACTTCTGACGCCGAGGGTTAAGTGACGAAGGTGGCGCAGAGCACAGGAGGGTTCGAGGAAGAAGTGACGAGAGTTGTTGGGGCTGGAGGAGGTGGAGGGGGGTTTGGTAAGGGGGGAGGAGCTTCGTGAATATTGAAGTCTCTCTTCCTCCCCCCTTCTCTTCCTCCACCCCCAAAAAGGAAGAGGAGGGGGGGGGGGTGTTCGGAGATGAAGCGCCCGCGCGCGTGGTAATGAACACGATGGAGATAAATTTCGAACGATGTTGGCGGTAATTAATCACGGCAGGTTTACGATGACACCGGGAGACTTCGGTGGCTTCGTCCGCGGGTCGATCGCCGAGCTTGAGGTCGTTCGTCGGCTGCGGCGAACCCTGCCCCCTCTCACCCACCCAAAATAACCGTTTTCAATTTTTTTTTTTTAATTTGAGCGAGTCTTTCAGTACTCGCCAGAGATTTTTCAAACATCCACACCTCGGTACCAAGCAAATGTTCACGTGTTCCTCATGTTACAAACAGAGTTATAATACGAAACTACGAAGCTAAATGTATCTCTAGAAATCTTTAAAAGAATGCCGAGCGTGATAAATATACAGAAATTGTGTTTCCAACTACATTAATGTATTTTCTGCCACTATATTTTGCTGCCAGAGCAGCTACGTCGATTATAGAATCATTTAATTTTCAAAGCAAAATAATGAAACTGTTCCGATAAAAGCGATAAGTTTGAAAAAAAAAAATACTAATCCCCGGCTTTGTAATTTTTTTTTTTAAATTACTGCCCAGCTTGTTAAAATTCATGAAACAGTGAAAACTAAAAATTTCCCCTTTTGCTTTGTGAATTATGGTTCGGGCCCTCAACCACAGATGGTAGCTCCATGGTTACACGTTTCCGTTTCATGCGACTTCCGTTCCATTTACGAAGTCACTCCTACCAAATGCCGTATACTGAGAGCTAAGATATTACACATCAAATAATAATAGATAGAGACTGGAAAAATTCGCGGTTTCATTTCGCGATAGGCTAGAATCCAAGTGCGTGTAACTTATTGCCGCTACAGTGATTGGAACACAGTTTGCCTGAAGGACCATGAGCCAATGAATGACCCTCAACATAAAGAGGTATCGAATCACAATCATCCCAGTTAGCAGGTGTCACGAGTCAGTAGCCAATGAGACTGGTGTAATTTTCCCGCGCACATAGAGGACCGTGGAGTCTATCCTAGAGGTCATCGAAACCACGAATTTTTCCAGTCCCTAATAATATCTGCGGTAATTTACTGACGACGAATCCTTCCTCCACAGAAGCCACCGGCAGACTGACCTCCCACCACTGATTCCAAGGAAGTATGACGTCGTGGCGACTATGTATGTATGTTGTTTTCGTCTGCTGGAGGCTGCCATCTTTGGATTCGATATTTTATTTTTCGTTGGCTTCAGGCCGCTGCCATCATATTAGTTTAATTTTTACCTGCTAGAGTGCAGTAGTATTTATTGCCAGAGCGTCCGCCATATTTTCGCCATCTTGAAATTATGTAATTTATTAGCTGGAAATAAGAGGAAAATTCAAAAATTAAAAAAAAAAAAACACTTGTTAAAGTAATGATTGATTCGATCGATAACAGTTCTAATTTGGATCCTTGACCGACGCAAAAAAAAAGATAATTGAAAAAAATCCATAAAACGACAGGAATAAGACAACAAAATTACAAATAAAAAAATATTATTACTGAATTTCTACTCTATTACAGGAACACATTTTTTTCACAGCAGGTATGGTAACAAGTCAATGTGTATTTAGTCAGCAGTGCTGTAGATTGCAATCGTTACAGACTTTGTGAAAATAAAAAAATAAAAAATAAAAAATAAAATTGTCGATCGTTTAACATTGGCCGCCCAGTACGCGCTGCCCCGGCGGTAAGGTGGTAAATGCCCAAATGGGCCAATTTGCTAACTGCTGCTAACGAGGCCCTGTCGCCTATTTTATCGCCGAACGTTTTCAACCACCCACGCTAGCCTCCCTCCAACCCTTCCCCCTCGATCACCCCCTCCCCCCTCTTGTCCACCACCCACCCACAATGCCTCTCCCGCCATTGCCAATTCATTTTTTGACGAACGCGGAAAATTCAGCGGGGAACGAGTGTTGGCATTGTGTCACAGTATGACGTGAAGCAAAAAAAAAATTGATTGGGGGAGGGGAAGAATATAATTCATAAAAAAAAATATTGAAACGTAACCAATTTTATAGTACGCAAACAATGGTCACTCACTGTCTTTCGTTCTGTTGCCATGCCGTCATACACACAGGCACTGCTGGAGTTGGTTAGCTTTAGAGGGGCATAAGTGACACTTTTTTTTTGCACATAGGGCAAATTTCTCGGGACCTCCAAGAGCTTACATTGGGCTCCGAACCAATGGGCTGTGCCTACGTGTTGCTGTGAAGTTATAAGTCATGCCTGGCATATCTGGATAGAAACCGCTACCCTGCGTGTGGTTTCAGCCGAACTTTCCAGAGCTTACCAGAGCTTACCTGAGTTAAAACTCTGGTTCGAAACTTACTTATTGGTAGACAGTAATGTTTAACGGCACACCATAATAACTTCCATAAAACTCAAAAGTGATGTAATGGTCCAAATGAAGTACATAAAATATGTTAAATATAATTTTTCTTGTGCTTATCTTTTAATAAGCATGTAAGTATTGACAACAATTTTTGATTAATATAAATTTAGCACGAGATTTTTAAACCAGAATTGTAATTATGTGTGGGATGTTATTAGATGTTAGCTCTACAATACGTGCCAATTTAACTTCATGAAAACATGCAATATTACGAAATTATTTGATGTTTGTAGCACAGACTGCCTTTTAATTATGTAATGTAATTAATTAGCTATAAAATGAAATGTGTCAAATGCAATACATTTTTTTCATACTTTCAACATTTAGCATATATAATGAAATGTATTTTTTTTATTGTTTATCATATATTGGTCAACATAAAGCGAAAAGCAAAAATGTAATTATAAATCAGAACACTTCAGTTAATCAGAGGACTTGTATTAAAAACTTATCAGAGTTCAATTTATGGTCCCAACTTACACATTTTTGTTTTCCGTGGTTATGACAAGGCCATAGATAGTTATTTCTTAGTTGTAGATAAGTAGAGGCATGCATTTTTTTTTTTTTGCAAAATATTGTGACTGCTCATTAGACTGCCACAAGGTATGTCCGCGCTAGCGACTTTTTGCCACGTGATTGACGGCCCGTCTGCAAGAGAAGTCATTGCCGTGTTTGGCCGGGCCACAGTATGGCTAGCAGACACGTAGCTATGTACCCGAAATAAACCAAGACAATTACGTAACACAGACAAAGCTACAAAGCTACACAGTTTTAACACACAGCTGGTTTAAAGAGTTTTCCGCGAGAACTACATGGCTGTAGAGATAAGCCATGATCTGAGTAACGAAATAATATACTACCTACAAAAAATTCCTCCCTTCAATATTTACAAGAAACAGAAAACCTTAAAAAAAAAAAAAAAAAAACTTTCTTAGAAGGCTTACATATTTTCCCACTGAGTTTGTAAGGTGTCTTTCCAAAATCAGTAAAATAATAAAATAAAGAGGTGATGGTACACATAATTTTCCTATGGATGGACAGTTTAAAGTATATCCAAGTTGACTTACTAAAATCAAATATATGGTTTCTACATTAAAAAATATTTTTACGAGAACTCAAACGACTATGCTAGCCCGCTAGCAAGCGCGCCTGCCTGAGGGTGGGATGCCATGTGGTAGCGTCCATACCTCCATTACCGCTTCTCGCTTAATCGGATTAACAACGGTGCTTCGCTACCCGCCCCCCTTTTTTTATCCAGCGCTTTGCCATTTGAGTCCCAGGAATGATCTGCGGTTCTCGAGATTTCTAAACGCCTGCGTGAAGTGGCGTAACTAGGACGCCAATGTTCTTGTAATTTCCAGTGTTTAGTCGGGGATTCTGATGACGGTGACACTTTGGAGGGCCACGAGACCTTTCCTGGTCGGTACTTACTTGGGAGATATTTAAGATGGGGGCAGGCCTGTGGTGGGTAGTGTGGGAGTGACAGAGGATGATGGCCTCTGAGTGACCTGCGTGAGCAATGAAAATGAATTGAAGAGGGTGTGTGGCCCCCTTGGTGAGTGATAGCGGTCGTCGAGCGGCGAACTTCACGTGCGAAGATTGGTGCATCGGGGACTGAAACATCTAGGACGGTGTCGTGTGCGCGGCGGACAAGCGAGTAATGCGAAGCAGCGTGTTCGGACAGAGGTGCGCGGTAAGAGACGAGCAGTAAGAGAGAGCTCCAGACCAACAGTTAAATTGTTATGACTCGATGAATAGCGTAAATAATTAAGTGAAAACTAGAACTTTATTCAATTAATTTGGCCTATCATTCCGGACTTATTTTCTCACTCGTAACATTATGTCCTGCTGTTATAGTTATTTCCATTATCACATTAAAATATTATAATTTTCCACAGTAGTCCCTCATGAACCAGTTTAACGTTATTGTCTTTTTCTCAATACCGTGAAAATAATTTTTGAATCAAAAATAATTTTCAAAATTAGAAAATAAACTCTGTTGGATGAATGCAAGTGACATTTCTTTTATTTTCAACACCCACTCACTTGCGTTACACATCCTGATTTTTTTTTTTGTGTGTTTGAGCGCGTGTTTTATTTCTCGCGGGAAAAAAAAATGGCAGTCCACGTGTGTACATGGCGCTTGATTTTGCCAGATGACGGCGTAGCCCGTGTGAAATTGATTTCCCGTCGTCCTTTTCACCTCCTGTTCACCTTCTCCCCCCCCCCTCCCCCCATGCCAGGTACGTGACACAATCCACACGGCGATACAAATGTACGGCGTGGTCGACACGAAAGTCACTCACTGGTTCCGACCAACTCGTACTGCGTGCGTGCGCGTGTGCGTGTGTGTGTGTGAGGGTATGACAGGGGGGGGGAGGGAGGGAAGGCGGGAGAGGTTCACGGAATTGAAGGGGGTGGCTAAGGGAATATTTGTCCATTCACTGGCGATAACAGGACGCGATATTGCCGGCCGACCCGCCCCACCAGCCTCTTACCACGCGCCCGCCCCCTATAGCGCGCGTGCGTTCAGAAGCAGGGCAGGGCCTCCGCGATAGCTGAGCTCTGACTCACCTCGCCCCCCCCCCCCCCCCACCAATTCCATCTTGCCCTATTCCAACTCCCCCTCCTGCCCCTGACTACCCCTTGACCCACACCCCTCTATCAGGAACCTAGCAGGAGGCGGGGAGGGGGGAAATGGCTGTCTGGGGAAATATAACCTAATGTCCAGCCGCCAGCTGACTTGGCGTCTGCCTCTCCATTTTCCCCTGCCCTCGACCCCTCTAAACCTCCCCTAGTGACGGAGTACGGCCAACGACCCTTCCTGCTTCGTTTTCCTATTCCACAAATTTACACAGCAAAAAAAAAAAACCAAAATTAAACCTTAATTTTGATGTGTAACATGTTTTGCTCTTGGAATACAGCATTTGGTAGGAGTCTTTTCGTAAATGGAACGGGATGGCCCGAACCAAAGTTTACAAATCCAAAGGGAAATTTCATAGTATTAACGTTTCAATGACTTTTCAACCAGATAGGCAGTGTTTTAATTGAATTCCTTGTCGAAAACCAGTTCCAAAGCCGAGATGTAGTAATTTTTCAAGTATTTTGTTCGCCTCTATTGGAGCCGTTTCATTTTGTATGTATTATAGAAGTTCGGTCTGCAAATGGAAAGATTCGATAGTCGACGAAGCTGCGTGTGATTCGCGTTCAGAATTATATTTGAAAACACGCGCATCACGTTCGGCTTTATTATAATTTTTATTTAAACGGGTTTATAAAACTCTGAGATCTTATTTTACTATGGCAGTTCACCGAAATCGGTTATAATATTTTCCTGGCAAATAATTTATATTTGCATTTCGGGTTAATTTATTCCATTACAAATAACGTCGCCTTTCTGTTGTAGTTAAAAGAAAAATATAACATTTCAGAATCGTTAACGATATTGACTTAAAGAAATTTAATTAATTTTTCTGAACTTGTGTACTATAATCATTTAGTTCTGATTTCCTGGTTTCAGAGGCAATTCATTTTCTGTAGCAGTTCATTAATTTTTCTGTTGCAAAAGCATTGAAGTAAAATCTATTAAATTATTACAAAAACAAATTTTTACACAGCAAGTTCCTGAAGGAGGAATTGGTGCCAAAACCATTATAAAGAAAACTTTAAGTACGGGATAAAAGAAATATATCATGCTGTTCTTAATTGTAACTACTGGCTTTTGAATGTACGAATAAGTGTTGCTGAAACACTAGAAAAACTTTGTCGGTAAAGAATAGCACTTTATATTTATTTTATAGGATAAAGTTGCAAAAGAAAATATTACGATGCAACGTTTTAAATAATGCAAAGAAGGTGTCACGACTACATGATTTACATGTACAAATCTATCACTCTTGTAAATCATACTGGTTCGCACTGGTATGATCAACTTAATTTCGGTTATTAATCATAAAGTATGCCAGTGAATGCTTAATCAAGTTCAAGTTAATGGTACACACTTATTCCTTAATGAATTTTAATTTTATGAATATGTTGTTTGTTTTGTTTTTTTTGGACATAACTGCAGTTTTTTTTATGCACGCAGCCAAGAGACCAACAAGTGCAATCGTGTCACGGAATGAACTGCTGGTGGACCTCGATGGTAAGTTTGTCCCTCGCTGGACTACGGCGTTGATGATGGGGTGAAAGGGAAGGAGGGTGGGGGGCTGTGAGATAGATGGGGTGTCGGGAATCACCACACAACAGCGACAATTGCACTCTGCGGAATCCTAGGTCGGACGGCGTTGCCTTTTCTGTCTCTCTCTCTCACTCTCCCTCCCCCATCCTTTTCCACCCCTCCATTATGGCAAACACCACGCCTCAGCGCGTCTTGTAAAGCACCTCCAGAGTTGACTCACGTACGCCTGCCGGCAAGTTCTGCGGGAAGAATTGCGTTCTTTGTATTTATTTGGCATTAGTACTTTCATTCATCATTAAGGACTGGAAAAATTCGCGGGTTCAATGACTTCTAGGATGAACTCCACAGTTCTACGTACACTCGGTCAAATGCCACCCACTCATTGGCTGCTGTCTTGTGAGACGTCCGAACGTAGCAGCCTGTGATTCGATAAAGCTTTGGTCGGGCGTTTCTCGTTGGCCCAGAGACATCCAGCTGAGTAGTGAGCCAATAACAGAGGCAGCACTGAGGTTTAGCAATTTGTATTTTAGCCTATCGCGAAATGAATTCGCGAATTTTTCTGGTCTCTATTCATCATTAACAAGGAAATGAAAAAAAAAATTCGCTGGTTCAGTGACCTCCAGGATAGTCTCTACGATCCTCTGCATGCTCGGAAAAGCGTATCCCGTTCACTGGCTGCCGACTTGTGAGGCGTCTCAGCAGGTTCGCTTGTTACGCCATTCTCCTTTGATTAACGGTCTCTAATTGTGACCAAGAGTTCTCCAGATTAACAGTGAACCAATAGCTTGAGCAGCAGAAAACTGTATATCAATTGAATTTAAGCCTATCACGAAATGAATCCGCGGAATTTTTTCGCTCTCTACGCGTTAAATATTTTATCATATTCTGTACGTGATCATGTATGTTGATTATTCATGCCAATTATTATTATTATTTTTTCATGGCATGATCTAATATTGCTTGTAGTTAGAATATATTTTAAATACAATTAAAAACCTGAAATTTATTTAATTTCTTTTGATTACTAATTCACCAAAACATATTTTCTGTTTTTTTCTTTACTCAAATTTGGCAAATGACTTTTTAATCATTGGAGAGGGGCTGGAATGCAAACCATTATACGCTTGAACTGCGTTTTCATTCGACCATTGACTGGTTTGACACAAAGAAACCGATTAACATCATAATGGAGTTCAAATGACCGAATCACGTGCAACACGTTCGGGAGGTAAAAATGCGGCAGTAGCCAATGGACAACATACACCGACTCACTTGCATTCAAGTGTGCGGTCTTCATCACGTTAACAGAGAAAATTAACGCGCATTTTCTGTGTGTCTACCCGTGAAGCTGTAAGCACAACCCTAATAATGAGTGTGCTCGAATATTTAGTAATTTCTTCTTGTTAACGTAAAATCATAAATTTAGGTTAAGTTGTAAGGTACATCCCAATTTTATTGTGTTGTAATTCCAGAACCTCATGCCAAGGATCGGAGTCGTTAAGTATTTCAAGCGAAAATATTTCGAGTCGAAGTGTGTGTATAAGCACTGTAGCTACGTCCACTTTCGCTCACCAAGATATCACTTCACTGCCTCGAAGGCTGGCGTCACAATTTTTTGTACCCCTCAGACCCATTATGGAATATTTTTGCACCCTTTTGAAGTGTCGCGTCATTAAGGTAGTCTTGACATCCGAAGCTTCTAGAGCAATGGCATTATAGTTACGCCATTTCACGCAGGTGGGGCTCTGGGAACGCGCCGAATCCTCCAGAACCTCGGAGAAAGCGCCTAGGGAGGTGTGGAGCAGGGGGAGCTGGGTAGCGAGGCGCGGTTCCTAATCCGATTAGGCGTGTAACGGTAATGGACCGGGCCCCTCCCGCAGGCGAGCGCGCGGACTGGCTGGTGAGCTGGCTTGCCTTAATGCCTCGCATCTACTATCCTCGTAACCATTGGCGTAGATCCCAGGGGCGGGGGAGGTACCTGGGACCCCCTGGAATCAAGAAGTACCTCGCTGAGGGGGTTGTCTTGCGCTTGCAAAATCGTGACTGTGAAACGGAATTGTTACACGTAAACGTCAAAAACTATGTTTTATGGAAAACCTTCAGTGTATTTTAAAATTTTCTGCTTATTATGTGCATATAGGCCAAAATATTGGCAGTATACAACATAAAAGCACCCTGTCTAGAGATGACTTTTGTCGTTTAAAACTTGTGCCCCTGCTCGTAATAGTATTATATGAGTAAAGTTAAACATAAATGCAGATGTTAAATGCGTCAAAATACAACATAATTTTAATAAAATCGTGTTTGCATTTTTAGTGCAATCTGTAAACAAACATTCATGGCATTGTTTACAATGATTTCAACTGTTACATTGGCAGAAGCAAGCCAATAACGGGGCCTTTGGCATGTGACAAAAAATCCGTCTACATCATCATCTTTAGTCCATGCACGCAGGCCCGGAAGGCAGAGACTAGGAAATTCTGTCGCCGGTTAAAAACGAAACCCTCCCGCTGGCACGCGACATGGACTGGCGATCTTCGTAGCACGAGTATGGCGGAGGAAGAGGGGTTGGGGGTGGAGGCGAGGAAAAAGAAACAACGGGAAAAAGCTCCCCCCAAACAACAAGCCACGCCTACACGTCCGGGTGTGCTCGCGTGACTCGAGAACGCCGAGTCCCGTAAGGTCTAATGTCCCGCAACGAGCCAGCGCGCAGTCTCCCGTATGAGACCACCACGAGCCAACCTTGCGTGTCCCAAGTGCAAAGGAGTCAAGGTTGATGGAGAGCTTTCAATATCGACCCTCGTGAAATAATAATAAAAAAAAATTCTCTCGACCCGTCACTCTTCGGAATAATTTTACGGTAGATAACTCGAGTCAGGACCGAAGGGAATTCGATGGGAAGAAAAACACCATATCTTTGAACTCAAAATTCTCCATCCTAAGAGATTACGTTCGTTTTGTGCTGTTTCTTAACCTGAAAATATTTTTGGGCATATCTGCTTACAGTTACATGAAAAAGGTTATATCATATCAACTGACAACAGTTAAAGGTAGTCACTCGAGTACAGTGCATATGGTGACATCATAGCAGAGAGAATAAGAGGTGGAACTCATAGAAAAAAATCTGCGGGTATTGCAAATATGAGTGTTTTATTCGTGGCCTTAATTTGGATTTGCAGGATATATTTGCCCATTACTGAAATACAGTTAAGAAATGTCAGGAGGATTACAAAAAAAAAATTCCATATGACACAATTATATTAAAAAGTGATGTTTGGGAGTCTTAAACATACATAAAACTGTTTTGGATCTATCTAACTGTAATAAGTAATGTGGTATAAATATAATTAGGTTACCTGTTTTAAAATTAACTTTTTATTTGCACATTTGATTCTTCATACATAAAAGAATTCCAGGAGAAGGGTTGATGTATTTTTGAAGTAAAAGAAGTTGCCCTTATGAAGTGAAAAACATTTAATGGCAGACGTTTCAGCGCACAAAAAAAAAAGCGAAGACATAAACGCCTATCAATCGCAAGCCTCTTTTTTTCACGAAGCGATATTTGATTTCTCCGGGATGAATGATTCCTTCAGATGGAAATTTCATTCCTCTCCTCTTCTTCCGAAGCCCACTTAGAGAGCTTCTGAACCACACCCCCACAGCTCATCCCTCGTCTTCCCCCTACCCCCCTCCTCCCCAGATGAACTTCTGCCAAGTCCTTCTGAAGCTCTGAGATGTGGGCCACATCCTGGTGCGCGTCCGCGCGCCATTTTCGTGCCTGAAACAGATGCGTGATATCCATTACTTATTCATACAGGCTGAAAGAAGAAGGGTTAAGGGAGGAGAGAAGCAGGGGATCCGCCCGGATTTCTCTTCGCGAATATATTACAGCGAAAACCCTTCGAAACAAGTCTTAGCGGGGAGCATTGGCAAAGGGATGGGAGGAGGGGGGAAGGGAAGGTCGGCAGGAGGAGGAACAGAACCAACCCTTTGCTCCCCCGTTACACCGCCGCCCAGTACACTTCTATGAATATTCTCTCAGAAATTACTCTGGACACCAGGAAACTCGTGCCCCGAACAACACCCCCATCTGGGAGCCTCCTCGTACCCGGCGCCTCCACCAAAAACGTGCCGCGCGGAATGAAGGGGAAAGGGGGATGGCTAGGGGAAGGGTGAAAGGGGTAGGGGGGAGACCGGGCTGATTCCGAAACGCGTTATCAAGACCCCGACCGGGCCCGACTTCGAGTCTTGATGTTTATTATGATGGATCGTTGTGCAGGAGCGAGCAGGCGTCGTGGGACTGACGCAAACACCTCCCTTCCCTTCACCCCTTTTGACCGCTGCGGCTTTGACCACAAACCCCCGCACCCACAGGAGTGGGGCAACGCCCCGGGGGAAGGGTTGATTATTTCTCCTTTCCTCGTCGCACCGCGGGGAACGGAGAAGTCGGTTCGTGCCAACGATACGTCCCGACGGACATTGTCGGATCTCTTTTCGAACGGCGTTTATTGACTCTTCCCTAATTCGTAACTGCATGTCACACACCTCCACGTGTGTGTGTGTGTGTGTGGAGTATTCTTTGGGGCCCACCTACCTGAGTCACTATGTGGCGCGCGCAGTTTTTAGTCAGCCATCCATAATTGGAAAACTGTACCATCTGTTTTCGGACCTGGTTTCATATAACATTATTGAATCGTTCTTGGAATGATTCGTCCAATGGGGAAATTTTATTTTATACAATTTCTTGGACACACGCCATTGCAGTTTAGGCACTGTTTGTCATGGGAAAGATTACTAAAAGCAAATGAATAAATTAAAAAAATAATAACATAGACGCACAGAAAACATGCCTAAATCAGTTGATGTCAAACAGTTAAACCCAACGGTGAATTTATTAATTGATGTTATGAATCTTTTAATGACAAACAGTGAAAAACTGTAATGGTTTACATCCAAAAAAATTGTATTTGATTATCGTTACTCATAAGCATGTAATTGTAATTTTCTTTAATGGTCTCGTAAATATAATAGTGTTAGTGCGTGTGTGCAGAATAGCTAAATCAGGTCGGTTCCAAATGTTTTTTGTTAATATTTATATTATAAATCATCATTTCATTACAAGAAAGTGCTCTGGGTTAAAAATTGTTGTTTTACAATTGAAATAAATTAAAGTGTCAATGCTCTAAGTCCGACACATGCACTCAGCAGGGTGAAAATAGAAAACGCCAATTCAGAGCCTACTTAAAGAAGTGACGCAGGGCGGTTTATTTGCGCGTGCGCTGCAGCCTCATGCATACCTGCGGCTCTGGTTCAAAGCGCAAAATAACGCAAGGCAAGCGGACATCTTTATCATCTTATCATCGCTAGCATATAATAATATACTATTTCAATAACACAAGATGGGTTTGGACCGGACTTTTTTCTGTAAGAGTAGAGCAAGTACCCCCAGCCAAACCTACCAGTCAACAGTTACCGGCTTTATGGTTTCACACAGCGTGAAAATAAGGATTTTGTTTCAATAAAGATGAAACCTAGTTTGCACTGGCGAAAGTCAAGCGACATTAACACTACTATAATATAATTGTTTGTTTCTAAATGACAAACTCTTCAAGCCATCTCAATTAATTTTTATAAAAAAATACGAAGCAAGATAAATTAAAATGATAATGGTAAAATTCTTTATGACAATTCGAAACGTACTCAAAAGGTAATTTAATTTAAATTAGAGAGGGAAAATAAATAATTTTAAAAGTAAATTTCTGATTGTAAAATTCAAACTTAGTTTCTGTGCGTAAAGGTCGTTATGACCAAAACTCCGGAGGCGAAAAACGGTGGAAGCTGGGTGGTCGACGCTGAATGGGTACGTCAAGAGTGCCAATTGCCGGTTGAATTACTTTACAAGCGGGAACATAATTACAAGCATGGCAATTATACCTTCACGCGGCCATCTATCGTCGGGTCGCCTTCGCAGGTTAAACGATTGAAATCCCACGGGCGATGGAAGGTCCTGTTCTTGAAACCCACTCACTTGCCCACGTAATAACACACCCATCTGGGCTGCGCGGCTGAGTTCATCGTTATAATTTTAGTTTGAAAATGACAAACAGCTGATATTTTCACTCATACTTTCTTTTTAAGTAGATTTAAAAGAAATACTACCTATTGTAGCCGTTCCCATGGTGCGACTTCCGGAAATTTTTTATATAGTTTTTCCTTTCATTATCTATAGACCCCAAAACCATCATCCACTCAAATTTATATATATATATATATATATATACCTATATATATATATATATATATATATATATCAATTTTGTGAACACGATAACTGCCAACCAATTTTTCACAAATAACTTCCAAACTGATACATAAAAATCTAGTTGTAAATAATATCGGTCGATTTCGTTATAGGGCAATATCCGAACAAAGGGGTAGAATGAGGAATGTTTTTTGAGGAAAATCTCCCATAGTATGTAAAATATCACATCCGTTTGAAATTATTATAACTCGTAAGAGTAATACCAAAATTTTTAGTCTGAATAAGTTTTTGATACGACCAAACATAACTGCAAGGGGAGGAAAACACCAAGGTTGGAAAGAGAAAATAAATAAAACTTACCTACCCGGTACACAATCAAATCCATTCTTATTTTTGTTTAACCATCTAAAACTATTCTTCAAATAATTTATGTTTACCCAACAATTACTCCAAGTGGTGGAAATAAGATTTGAAAAAAAAAATACTACCTTTTTTTTAAAAATGGATATACTTTCATATCCGTTATAATTTATTGTATGAATCCTAAACTTCATCTAAAACTTTGACTGATACAGTTTTTTATGTAACATATTATTAACGTAAAACATAATTGAAATTTTAAAAAAATTCATAACTTTCTTAGTATTTATTTCGTTTGAATTAATTTTAAACCATTTTAATATTATTTTAACCCTTAGTGTAAAGAAAATGTTTATACAACCACGTTACTAGTGCAAGGAATTAAATATAGTGATTTTGAAGGTCCAAAAAAAATAATAATTACCTTAGTTGGCATATAATATGAAATTCGTTCCTAGTTATTCAATGCTGCGTTGTTAACTATTGAATCCTGGATACATCGAGTTAAAAATATTTGTTATATTTTCGCTGCATGGAAAGTGAGAAAATATTTTATCGATCATTTTATAAAATTGGAGAACAAAAATATATTATGTACATTGAGTTCTTAAAAGTTTCTAAAATATTCCCAGAATAAAGAGGTACATCGAAATCTACCTACGCCTACAGCCTGTACCAAAAGGGATTTTTTTGTACTTGGCAAAAGTCGTTGGAAATTGACGACTGAAATACGTACGTGGTCAGTAGTACCTACTCCATTTAAAATTTCACACTATTCACCTAAGTCTTTAAAAGTTCAATAAACTCAATATATACATAAACATTAGTAACTTGCATTTTATGTCAGACATTTCTTATTTTATTCCTTTGCTTATTTTCACTTGTTATTACAATATTTGTGTTTATGAATAAATTTGAATTTTGGCAGCTTAAAAAAACACACGTACGTAAAATTAATTAAAGTAGTACCATTTGTATTTCTTTGTCATTATTAACCTTCTGGCAAAAAAAAATTAATTTTCAATTTTAGTGCTGATTACCTTGGCTTCACGACTGCGGTGTTCAGATCAGTTGCTTATTAATTCTACAGCGCAGCTTGGCATGTAGCGAACTGTGTTCATCATAGCGTATAGGCTGATTGCTGTAGTAATAAGATTTCAATGACTGATCATAAATGCCATGAAATAACAGAACTATTTCTGTTGCATGTATTTTTACGTATTTATGGGTAGAAGTCCTCATTTAAAATTTTTTTTTTGTAATGCAAATAAAAAGAAGTGACAACTATGGGTCAAATCTAAATGCTAATTCTTACCTAGAGATGGTGTTAAAATTTATTTTTTGACATAAATTAATTTCGCTGTACTTCAGAATCGAAATAAAAAAAAACATTCATATTTTCAACGTAAAGGACAGGTTGTCACATATTTTTCGACGTGTGGCGGCGTGCCTTTGAACCCACACACGTCGGTTGACGTGAAACGTAAGGGGCGGAAGTGGCCCTGGTTTTATCCCACGGATCGGCGAGACAGACTGTGTGACACGTTTGTGTTTCGCTTCCCGTCGGAACGGCGAATCTGATTGTGAAAAGTGGGTGAAGTTTGTTTGATGGAGGGGGGGGGGGGGAGTGAGTCACTGCAGTGCCTGTCACGTGCGCCCAAACCTGTCAGGTAAACGTCCCTTTGACGAGGAGGACGTGACTTGCCGTGTCATCACGTCTCCCTCTGTCTGTCGTGCCGCGTGCTCGACTCCTGGACAGGAAGCTGTCGTCATCCCCCCCCTACCCTCCCCACTTCCTGCCCGGCGAGAGTGCGCTGCTCGGGCTGCTGTTTTGAGACACGCGCCGCGCAGACGGCAGCTGCGCTCGGCTTGTTTTCGCCATGGTCGCTACGCGAGTGAACCTATAGCCGCACAGCTGCATCCCTGTTGTCACCGCCCGCACAAAGCCGTGTGTTCGCTGTGTTGGCGACGTCGCCGGGTGTTTGGGTTCTCAGCTACTTTTTTGACGTGACAACGTCTATAACATCGATGAACACCGGCTGTACGCACGAAAAAGTGTCCCGTAACACAATTTGTCCCGTTACGCTAATTGTACGCTTGCCCCGCATCTATCTCTATTCCACTCGATTGGAACAACCATCCATTTGACTTTTTCGAGGCACAGTAAACTTGAAACACTCCCATTCGTTTCCTACTTTTCCTATCACCGTCCTATTCTTAACAGAATAACACAGATTGGAAAAAGTTAAATAGCAAACATGTATAAAAGTTATAGTTAAAATAATCTCTTCGTTAAAGTAATAAACTTATTTGAATTAATGAGTGCAAATAAAAAGTAAATTTATCAATTAAATTGTAGATTTCATTTCACTCCTTCTTTGTATCCATAGAAAATAGTAATAATTCAATAAAAATGATTCAATTTTATTCATAAAAGCAATCCTTTCATCAATGTTTTGTTATGACGTCACGTTAAACTATCGTCCGTAAACCGACTTTACAGGAAACCAATTTTTTTCTCTAAAACTTTGCTGACTTTGCGCATGCGCAAACAAAAAAAACTGTTTTCGCAACGGAATTGTGCTGTAATTATGCGCTTGCTTTTTATGAAGTTTTAATTTCTCTCCTGTCAAAATTGTGCTTTTAATAGTCATGTCGACGGGAAAGTTTAATTGAAACATTACGAAAATATCCATGTTTAAGAAATAAATCGATGTAAAAATATATAAAAGGAGGGACATGCAGGACAATGCCTGAGATTTTATTCAAATTGAATGGTATTTAACGGAGTTAAATTTATCCTGAAATAACTCGTAAATTTGGTTTTCGTACTCACAAGCAACTGCTTCCTCAAATAATGAAATTCTTCAAGTTCTTTTGTTTTTATATTAAATGAACTCGTACATTTTTACGTTCACATACTGTGAGAGCGCCAGCAGAATATCATCATCGTCGGAATCATTACTCGAATCCCACGGCATGCGTCTCTCCGACATCGCGAACTGGACCATCCTGTCTGGCCGCCTGGCGCAGCGAACATAGCGAACATAGCGAACATAGCGTAGCTTACTGTGTGGCCCCTGCTTAGGAAGCGAAACTTCACCTTTCAGTAATCCACCGATAAAAAAAATATAGAGTACATTCACATACTATTGTTTCTTATCCTTTGTTTTCAGTGTGCATTTAATTTTCTCTGTCCATGTGCGACGTGTGCTGCATACCGCTGTAATTGTTTCAGTGTGCTGGTTTGTCAGATGTACGCAAAGAGTATAAACGTTTTAGACACAATTTTACAATGCAATCAAATTAATTTTCTGTCCTCTGGAAAAATCTAATGTTATTAATAAGAAACACTTTGTCATTTTCCTCGTATAGTCATCACGGAAATGAATGAGTTTATATAAAGTGTTTCAATACGAGTACATTACATAAATGCTATACTGGCATAATTTAGGAGGCATTAAAATATCGTGTCCATTGAAATACACGTAAGTAGCCAGGCAAAGCATGCTGCAGAAGTTATACTGTCAAAACAAAAAAATTGCATGTTTTTGACAAAATTATAGCATACATTAAAAAAATCCAAACCTATACGGTAAAGATGCTGAAACAATGAATCGTCATCAGTTCAAGAAACAAACGCGTATCTCCTCCACCTAATTTTCGAAAAGCTCACAACCTGCATTTATTAACAAATAACACGTGCGTGGGACGAGAGAGAGAGAGATAGAGAGAGAGAGAGAGAGATAGAGAGAGAGAGAGAGAGAGAGAGAGAAACTGCGTGTACGCGTGGCCGGAATCAAAAGAACACGGCCGCGTTGTTTAATTAACTTATCAGCAGCCCCCTCCTAATCCTTCCCTACTGCCATAACGAACCCGATAAACCCTCCCCCCCCCCCCCTCCAACACCCCGCAAAAAAAAAAACTGGTTTGCACTGTTCCGTTTTCCCGTGTCGCTGCAACGCTCGAAACGGTTGCACCGACCGTCCCGTGATTTTTTTTTTTAATTAGCGCCAAGGACGTCCGTGGGGTCGTGATTGGTTTTGAAAAAAAAAGGGGGGGGGGGGGTTGTGTTGGAATCACTCTGATCGCGCCGGTGCGCACGCGGGTCTCGCTACGGCGACAGGGTGTCAGTTGCATGGTGGGAAGGTGGCGAGGGGGTTATTTCAGGAGGGGGTAATCGAAGAGGGGCTAATTAATTCGCCGGACAATATCGAGCCACCTCTCCGAACGACCGGCGCCGGCGGTGGGTGAAATGTCGGTCATAACAAGCGCCGCGTGCTTCCGTTTCACCCCCTCTCCCCGCCAACCACCTCGCCCTTCGCAAAACCGCTGTCACTTGCAGCGAAATTTCGAACTTCAGTCAGGGAAGATAGAAAAAAGTGGGGTTGGGGGAGAGAGATGGGTGAACAGGTCGTTTGTGGGGGAGGGGAGGTGGAGGAGGGTGACTGCCCTGGGGATAGTGGAGCTGCTGATTAGTGGACGGCAGACAATAATGCCCGTCTCTCTCTCTCTAGCACACAAATACACTTGGTGTCACAGTGCAAGGGGGGGGGGGGGGCAGCCGGTGTCCATAGCTACCGCTTTCACAATTACACTTCCCATTCCAGCTCTCATCTCGTGCCCTGATTCCCCTCTCTCCCTCCCTTTTTGCCCCCGCAAACCTTGCACGGACACAATCAGGAGTGTCCCGTTCCAACCCTAGCACGAGGCGGTCCGGCAACAACGCGCAAACTCTCGCGTGACTTTGTTCCGTAACTACACTTGTTCGGAGGGAGGCAAATCCAGCAGCTGCCACTAGTTTCTGGCACGTTGCGAACGAATTGGGAGAAATTCCCGTACTCAAACCTAGACAGACAGACATTGTTATCTATGTACTACCTCAGAAACATCCGTCCCTTGACGTTCCACCTCCAGGAAGTTCGGATGTTCGGATTCTTCTGTGGCTCTGGTTGCTAACTGAAAAAAGAAAAAAAAAAATCACAAATCCAAATAACGAAGAATACTGGGTACATTAACCAGGTATCTGCGTATAGATTTACGGCTTATCTTCGTAAATTTTTCGGCCACTTGAGTTCGCTTACTTCGAACATGAATCCAAAATAAATTTCTTGTTATGAGCTATTAATGAAAACACTCGTAAAAGGGTGAAGTATACAAGTAGTATGTAAATGTCGGTCCGGAACTGGGTTCTAGGCGTGGAGCCAAGGCCGATGGCCGCTTTCTTGGATTGTGAAGTCTCGGCGGCCATCTTGGTGTCACATTACCTCAAAAATTCCTAAAAATTCCTAAAACATTTCCCTATTTCGAGGGAAAAATTCCCGTTTCTAGGGAAAATTTACCCTTTTATTGCTCAAAAAACCAAAAATTCGAAATTATGAATGCCCCAAAAGACTTTTGCCTTTTGATAGAACAAAAATTTCTAAAAAAAAAAAAAAAAAAAAAAAAAAAAAAAAAAAAAAAAAAAGCTTAAGACTCTTAAAAGCACTCCTAAGCTGCCGAGGTCACGAAATTGACCTTGACAGTTAACTCGAATTCATTAATTTTTACCGAAGAATTTAAAAAGTCACACCCACCATCTTGTATTCTAGAAAAGTTGCACATTACGTTATGCTCGCCATCTTGAATTTGCCTAGTTATTTTAATGTTAGTAAAATAAAACTGTATAAAAATGAAATTAATAAAATTTTAATAAAAAAAACCTCCGCCATCTTAGATTCTGACATCACGGAGGGCATAAAATTTTAGTAAAAAAAAACCTCCGCCATCTTAGATTCTGACATCACGGAGGGCATCTTGGATGACGCTGACCCAAGAGACCATCTTGGATTCCGTCCGTCTTTGGAATCGAGCGCCAAAATACCCTGTGCATTGCAAATTTTTTCGTTACTGCCGCCATCGCGAATTCTGATAATACCTACGTCAGCCCTCGATTCCAGAAGTTACACACGCCCTTCTCACGTCAGCGGCCCAACCACGAGGCAGCCGAGGACACCTCCGCCATGTTCTGGCGCCCGGACACCGCGTTCCATCGTCCAACCCCATATCCCCCCTCCCCCCTAACTAACCTCGGACACTGCAGTCGCGCACAGGCGCGCTGATGAACCCTGCCTCGCAGATTACGTGAGAATAATTCAAGAGGGCGCGCCCGCTCACTGGACCCTCGGAGGGTGAAGAAGGTGGAGGGTAGTGCGGAGGGAATGTTGGAAATCGCCTTTCCCCAGGATCCCTTTCCGCTTCTCACCCCCACCACCGGCCTCGAGGTTTGCGTTCATGGCTGGGGTGGAGGTATGGGTAAGCGAAGAATGTTAAATTTGGGTCGTTTTGGGGTGGGGGGTGGGTAAGAGAGAAGACTGATGGGTCAAGTCGCAGTCCCGGCTGCCGTCCGGAATTAACGAACTTCGCCGACGCGATGCGCAGGCGTCGCGGCGGATCTGTTCTCCACACGTCTGCTGGTTCGCTTCCGTTCCACGGCCGACCACGCCACTTCCGGTCCCTTTTAAAACGCTTTTCACACGAAAAGGCAACGAAGGTACGAGTAGCCAACCGCAGAAGGTAGCTACTTGAGTACGATCACCAACATTTTTTTGACGGTTTTGAATGTTTTGAAGGTTTTGACGGTTCTGACGGTTCTGACGGTTCTGACGGTTTTGACGGTTTTGACGGTACTTCAGACAGACAGACAGAACCAGACTGCGACGGGACAACCAACAATGTTCTGGAAGCCTCTGCAAGGACAACAGCACCCCGAGTGCAAGATGGCGTAGTCGCGACCAGCGAGGCAGCACAGCGAAGTGGAGGGTCGGAGGGCGAGTGAGCGAGTCACCTCGCCGACCCTGTAAATTCGGCAGGAGAGTCGCCACGAGTGAATGTAAGGCCGCACAGAAAAGCTAGGCCATGCACACGATGTTCGCCATGTTCGCTGAGCAAAGTGGTCAAACAGACCGACGCAAAGACGCATACCGAGGGATTCGAGTGATTATTCCGACGATTATGGTTTTATACTGGCTCTCGTATTATGTAAACGTAAAAAAAAAAGATTATTGGTTTTTGAAGTTAATCCAAAAAAAAAATAATAATTTCATAATATAATGAAGCAGTTTTATGCGAGGACGTAGCCTAATTGAAGGATAATTTAAAAATAAATTCAAACCAATTTAAAAACATTCCATTTCAAATCAAATCACAGGCATTGTCTCGCATATCCTGTCCATATCCTGTCATCTCTTTTCTTACATCGAATTATTCCGTAAACTTGGATATTTTCTAACTTCTTAAATGAACTTTTCCTTCGACATGACTATTTGAAACATGATACTGAGAGAAACAAAACTTTACAAAAAAGCAATCGCAGGAGTACAGACCAATCCCATTCATAAAAAGATGTCGGGTTTTATTTACTGCGCATGCGCGAAGTCAGCGACGTTAAGAAAAATAGCCGAGAACCAATCAACCGGTGATGTCTCCAGCATCGCCAGCATCGCCTGCAAAATGAACACAACTCGTCGTGAGACGCAGCTGGCTGTATTTTACTAGCGCAGCGAACATCGCGAACATAAGCGAGTGTGGCCGAATCTTACGTCCAAATGCGGGATCCCAACCAATGCCAGTCCACGGGTATGGTGGAAGGATTCGCTTTTCCAAGGCTGGGTTAAGGTCTCGAGCATAATATCCATATTGTTTTCGTTTTTGTAACGACGCTTGCTGTGCTGTGTTAGTTTTAACTTCGTTAACGCCTTGCGATTTTACTAATGCCACAGAGAGGCGTAAATGTTAAGAGATCGAGTACTATGTCCTTTATTTTACAGGATATTATTACATTTCATTGGATTTTTTTTACGTACCGATATTGCACTTTACATTACAATGATGAGTTCTGTTTGGACAATTCTGTGTGCGGTGGTGTTTCTCGTGTAAGGGTGATTTGCCAATCCATTCCGCAGTGTGTGTGTGAAGGACGACCCAACCTCTGTTCTTGCTACCCGGAAGGATAAATATTTTGAGTAAAAAATCCTGGTAACGGGTGTACCTACAACAGTTCCTAGATTTAATTATCTCAATTATAGTTTAGGTTAAATTCAGTTTTGATAAGTTTGGCTTCCTTGCATACAAAAATCGTGCCACCAAAATTTAAACCTATATTTAAATAAATTAGTTTTTATATAAACAAACGTATACATATGACAGCTAAATACATGCTGAACCTTTATTCGCTTCATACCACTAAATGTAGTGACCAAACGGCAGGACACTGTGTGTAATATCGAAGGAAAAAGAGATTAAAAATCCCGACAATGCACAAAAAATAATATTCTGTACTTTTACAAAAGATACCTTTTGAAACCAGCTGCCATTAAATTGTTTGTAATACTACAAAACGATATTTCACCTTTTCACAACACATGACTGTGGTTATTTTTGTATTTATTAAATACGTTTTATTGGATAATATTTAGTATTTTTTACGAAATTACATTAATGTTTTTTTTTCAAGCATAATATTTTTAATTAATGAAAAATTTAATAGAATTTTTAATAATTATTGTACTTTCATTGTTTTATCATTCTTAATAATGTGTGCAGTTAATACTGGACAGCTAATGAGGGAAGGGTTAACAAATATATTTAACTATTGGAAGTAATGGGAAAACATAAAGCATAAATGCTCGGGTAAGAAACAGAACCCAGTATAACTTCGAATACTTTTATGTAGTAGCAAATATGAGATTGTTTTTATGTAAATGTACAAATTCACAAACACCTGCAAGTTTACATGATTATTTCTCTTTCATTTACAAATAAAAAATAATAATTACATCGTGGTTTCTGTCGCGTTTGAGGTTTGTAACAAATAAACGGTTCTGTGGTCATAAAAATAACTTTTATGTTGTAGCAAATTTTATTATTATTATTGTTATTATTAACGGCGTTGATGTCGAGAGTGCTGTACTGTAGAGTCTTCAGAGATGAGACGCCCGATATGAAAAAAGGTAAAAAAAAAAAAAATCCGAAACGAGAAAAGTTTTTAAAAAACTTGATCGGAAGAAATTCGTTATTTGCTCTTCACTTCTACTGGACCATGGAGCCCCTGGGAAGGGGTTGGAGGAGAGAGACGGACGAATTTCCCGGATAATATGACACTAGTTAGATTTTTACCGATATGAGTTCGTGGGTGTGCGCGTATTGGGCGAGGCTTCACGGAACTTGCTCTTGTTTGCAGGAAACTTTATATTCCTCCTCTTTAAAGTGCGTCATTCTTCGTGTAAGCAAGGTAGGGAGGAATAAATAAAAATAAAAAAGAAGAATTTTTTTTCTCATATTTCTTGCGAATGAGATGGCGTTTTTATTTTACGTGTCGCTTTTGATATCCTGTGCTCTCATGGTGTCTTTCACATTTTAATTTTCGTCTGTCCATTACGGCAGTAGTGGCTAAATATGATTTTTTTTTTATTCACAGGGAAGTGAAAGAAATGAAACCTTCAGCTTTCATTAACTGCAGAAATTTCTCGAGGTGGAAATAAACGCTCAAGTGGTGTATATATAAACATATAAACGTTTGATGGCAGGAAAACCATTTTGGCAGTAGGCCCTATCTCAGTTCGTCTGGACATACCTCTCTCTCTCTCTCTCTCTCTCTCTTTCTCGTGATCCTGTTCTTGCTTCTGCGACGGAGGTAAGCCACGTTATTTATCGGAGATAGCGAGGAAAAAAAAAAGAGCAAGTGCAAGAGCGAGATCAAGAGCAAGAGCACAGCAAGAGCAAATCACTCGCTGCTGCTATCTTGCAGTCTACTGCGCATGAGTAACTCTTGAATTATCCGCCGGACTCGTCGACTGCTTCCCAGCGCCAGCGTAGCGTTTGAACGTCACTGCTTTGCGATCTCACGTCCTCTCGGCCAGTGGAGTAGTGTCTGGATGCGCGCGAAAATCAAAATTTCGTGGTACTTTTCGCGCCTCTTAACTCCGCACGGTTGTGTGTTTCCGGGCATGTGGTCGCAAACAAAAGTGCTTGCGTTGGTATTACCTGCCATCAATTAAATTTATGCCTAGCAGTTTCCAAACACTTTGTGTGTATTATTTTTCCACTGAAGGAAAAATAAAATACAGTTCCAACTGGAAAACATTGTGCACGTGTGTATGAGGGAGGGCAAAAGAGCTTTGAATTATGAGATTTACTTTCAGCTACTTAACATAGCCAGATATTTTCGTCAATGCCCTTAACATCTAAGTCATCTTCTTAATGGAACGAAATGTGTTTTTTCTATGTCAAGGGACTAAGGTTTTATTGATTGTTAATATTCCGATATATTTTAGTCTTGATTACAAAGAAAGAATATCAGTGTTGCATTCGTTGCCATGGTGCTACTTCCGAAAAATGTTTTTCTAGTATTTCGTTTCATGGTCCATAGAAGCCAAAATAATCGTCAAATCAAAAGTTATATTCATATTATTTTTTATGGCAAAGATATTTTCCTAAAATTTTCCACAATAAATTTTTAACTTATACCTAAAATATAGAGAAAGAAATTACCGTTCAAATTCGTTAATTGGAAAAATCGCACCAGGGAGGAGAAATTATGGTGTTTTGAAAATCACTGAAAAAAAAATCATTATGCCTTCCCATTGTTCGAAGTTAAAACTTGTGAGAGTAGTGCCATAAAAATTTGATAATTTTGATCACACCAACCATTAGCTCGATAAGTTGAAAAAAAAAATAACGATAATTTTTTTCCGTAATTTTTTTTTTAGTAGGAATAGTTACAAAACCGTACAAAGTAACTCCTTTCCGTGACTTCTTAAATTTGCAATTTATATTCAAGATAGTTTTGCTACTAACAATTTTTATTTCGAGCACCAATACGACTTGTGCCCCCCCCCCCCCCCCCCAACCCCAATGTTTACGAAGTGGGATATTTATATAAAGGTTTATGCTAACAAGACGTGCAGGTTCGCCATGTTAATGACTTCAGTTGGGCTGTAGCGATGACGGGTTCTCCCACCTGTGGGCCTCATTGTGGTGTATTTAAATACTAACGACAAGCCACAGGTGGGAGTGCAACCGCAGACAATCACATTACCAAGCTCCTGTGCGCGAGGCTACGCCCACTGGCCACACGAATGAACTAGTCAAAAACCCCGCGGACACTGTCATCAATGGGGCCATAGCCTCGCAACTGGGGGATCTCTGGTTGTAAGACAGCACCCGTGGTTTATAGTTGGTATCGGATGATACCACGACACGGACCCGCGCAAGGCGGGGAAACCCCGTCAACGATCACCCCTGCAGCCTACTACCCGGGTCGCGGTGGCCAGCTGCGACCACCTTCAAGTCGCGGCGACACGTCCGGCAGTCGCGGACAAGGGTGCGCCGTCGCACTGGTTGACACGCGACCCTGTGTCCTAACGTGCGGCAGCTGCGACCACCTTCAAGTCGCGGCGACACGTCCGGCAGTCGCGGACAAGGGTGCGCCGTCGCACTGGTTGACACGCGACCCCGCTGCCTGACGTGCGGCAGCTGCAATACTTCTGCCCACCTGGGCCCACGTTTGGTATGCAGAGCTTTACAAGCAGTAGCGCGGCGCGGCTCAGACTGATTGAAAACAATCCACTGTCCGCGCGACAGGCAGCGACCTGAGCGCCAATGTGGCCACCTTCATAAGAAATAAAGGCGAGCGTATTTGTCGCCGCGACCCGAAAACGCTCACTCGAGCGTTTTCCGACGTGTCGCTGTCGCCTGTCGCCATGTGAGGCCAGCCTCATAAGAAAGTATGTAATGCATTAAAGCGACCTGGTCGCAGCGTCCTGGTCGCGGCGACCAGGTCGCCAGTGTGGCCCTAGCCTAAAAAAAACACGTTATTTAAAAACTGTTTAAGATATCGAAGTGGGATTGTTCACGAAAAAAAGCTTTCAAGAATAGGCTGAAGGATGGACGAGTAATTTTGTTTTCGCATTTAATTGTTAAAATATATATTTTCGGAAATGTTTAAAAAATAGTTTTTAGGCATGAGGCATCTGGTACAGATTCTCGAAAGCACTTTTGAGGGCCTCGCATCATACCTTTATCGTAATTTCTTCGCCACATAGCGTCGCTGTTGCCGCTCATATGCACGACGAGGAGACTGCGACACCAGCGGGCGTCGCGCACGACTGGGGCAGATACGCCCCTGAGCAGGACGCGTGGTGTGATCGGCGAGGCGTCTACCGTCCCCGGAAATTAAAGTTTCTCGCCCGCCTGCGGAACATTATTAAAATTTCCCCCTTTGGTGACGCCATTAATTCCAGATCTCCCGCGAGCGAAAGTAAACACATTAATTATTCATGGTGAGAGATTAAAAAAAAAAAGGGAGCAAGCAGGGATTGGTTCGCGGCCTTTGGTGTGTGAGAGAGAGATAGAGAGAGAGAGAGGAAGAGAGAAACGCCTTTTGGTAGTGGAGGGGTGGGGAGGGGGGGGGGGCAGTCTTTGAAGCGATAGAAGCGGAGTGTTCCGGAGAGTGTGGTATTCTCATAAGACCGTTTTTCGCAAGCGCATTTGCAATTCTCCCCCCCCCCCCCAAAAAAAAAAACCTCCAGCTGCCGATTCTTTTGGAATTCCCTCGAAGAAACTTCCCGTCGGTGGGTTTTTTTCTTTATTTATTTTTTCCTTGTATTACCCCCTGCTTTCTCGCCGAATGCCGTCTTATAAACCGCCGACTCTTACGAAAATGAGAAACCGCATTTTGTTTCAGAGATCGCCGAGCGTGATACGATGATTTGAGTGCGAGCGCGTTGTCTGCAGTTTTCTCCCACCACCTTTGAGACAGCCGTCACTTTAAATATTATAATTTTTCATTTTCCGTTGTTCTTTCGAGTGTTTTTTTTCCCCTTCCTTTCCAAGTCTTACATAAACACGTCGGGAAAAAAAAAACTAAAAAATATCTTCCATAAGGTAATGAAATTTCAAACATTTATGCAATCCCCTCAAATGTGAATTCCGCAAACTCTATAAATAGCGTACATGTATATTTCGAAATAATACATTTACAGATCCTGAACGCACGCGCTCTCTGATAAACACATTTTCAAAGAAAGTAGAAAAATTCCAAGCTCTCATGAATGCTGATATGTGATCACAATAGTGCTAAGTTATATTTCTATGGTTAGTAGGAAAGAAAACTCCCAACGTAACTACCATCAGGTATAAATTCATTTGCTTCTATCCAGGACAGTACCAAAGGGGCATTCTAATTTAATAGATCCTCCAGAATAATACTGGCAGGAAAATAAAGAATTATGAATTATGCTCATTTATAAAAGGAAGAAAGAGAAAATTTAATACAATTAATTGGACATACTCCATAGCAGTGTTTCACTGATTGTGATGGAAAAATTCATAAATGTAAAATAAGAAATAAAAAAAATTGAAACATGAACCCACAGAAAACAAGCCTAAACAAATAATGCCCAACGGATAAACCGTATTATAGACGACACAACGACGATAGCACAGACGAACACATTGAAACTTAAATATCAGCCAGCACAAGAATTTCGTGGAACGGTTTAAACCATGAAAAAAAAAAATAATAACAGCACACACTAACATAGTGGGCTAACAACGACGAGACAGTTTCAAAAATAACAGTAAATGCAGGAAGTCAACAAAACCTGGACAAGCAGCAAAAATACGAACACAACGATGAAGATAAACGGATATAATTGACAACACGACAATATCGACGAACACATTTTAATGATATTTCTTAGTTTGGCACATATATGAAAATATAAATTATTAAAATATTTTACCACATTTTGTAAGGTTTCAATGTATCAACGAACCCCCCCCCCCCCCAACCCCTCACACACACACACACGTAATCCTCGCTCGATCTGAAACCACGGCGACCCGAAAAAACGATTCTTTTGTAGATATTTACAACTGTTAATTTACCGAACAGCATTAATTATATAATGCTGTAAAAAAATCGCATATACAGACCTTGTTTCGAAAACACACATAAAACCTTCTTTAAAGTCTTATAGCTTCGAGAACGAAGGAGATAAACAGCTGTAGCCAGAAAATTTTCATCTCGAAGGCAGTAAAGTTGTTCACCCCACTAAATGACTGTGGTTAAGTAAAACAAAACCAATTGGCTTGAATCACGAAAAACATTTTTAGAACATTCAGGGAAATTTAAGATATTTTAAGAGTGAATAAGTATGTTGGGTGAGCTAAAGAATGTTTTAATTCGCGTTATTTATTTCAATTTTTGAAGTTATACTTCTTTAAGCACGTTATAAAAAAATGATGAGAATGAATTTTTACGATGCGCGCGCGCACCATGCAACGAAATTTTCACAGTTTGAAAAAAGGCTACATACAAGTAAGCTTAAATTATATATATTTGCTTTTAAATCTTATACTTCAGTAATTTATATTGAATTCTCGTCCATATTGTTAAAAACATATTAGTGTTAAAAATTGTGTTTATAAAATTGTGTTTATAAATTTTTAAAGTGTATTTTTAAGCGTATTTACATAATTTGGGTTATGTTCCCATATGTATAAATGATTTGCATTATAAATTTTAAAAAATAAATTATTACTTCATTATGTAATAAATAATTGAAAATTATAAATTAGATAAAACATCAAGCAAATTTTTAATGATTGTCATTACTAATGAAAATTTATTACGATTGCTTTACTAAATGAAGTAATTATTTTTTGGAGGTGTTTATATTAATATTGAATACTAAGTATTTGTTTATTTTTAAATTTTTTTGAAATTATGTTTAATCTACCGTATTTACATCACTCCAGGCCTTTTATTATTTTATTTTTATTACTTTATTATTTGCTTTCAAAATTTAAGTTAGTTTTTTATTACTCCAAGTAGGCATAACTTCCAAAGCGCGTACGTAAGTACAATTCACCTATTTTTTTTTACATACAGTACACGAGCCTTTTAAAAAAAAAATTTACTCATTTTTCAAGCAATATCACTCTCTAAAACACACACAAAAAAAAGACAATTTGCCGAACATACTGTTACCCTTATTAAATTTTCCATGAAATTTGTTGGTTTTCGTTTTTTTTTTTTTTTTTTTTTACCTGACGTATTGCATAACTTCTACCGGCGTCCAGTTTTCACGTCATCAACTTGTCAGGCCTGCGTCTCTCTTCGCGGAGTAACACACAAGCGCCGCGGAGGACGCTAAGTGCAAGGGTCGAGAGGGCGCCGAGGAAGTGGCGGGCACACCTAAAGAGACGAGGCGAGAGGTAAGAAAACAAAGGGATTGAGAGAGATAGAGAGACGAACAGACGAATATGGAGAGAATATAAAAAAAAAAACGCCCCGGGTCCGGCTTGGCGTTCCGCGTGCCCGCCAACAGTACGTTAACTCGGCGTTTAAAAAGTCGCCGCCGCCGGTGTTCGTGCGGCAATTACGAGGAATTAAACCAAAATCCCCCCCCCCTCATAAAGCCTTTTTTTTGTATTCCCCCCACCCCACAAAACTATTTTTTTTTCTTTCCATCCCGTGAAATACTTCAGGGGAAACTCCTTCCTCCTTCGCAACTTCTCAAACTTCTCCACAGAGTCTCCCCCTTCCCCGCCAAATAACCACTTCTTTCTTCCTTCTTTCTTCTACCTCCCCCCCCCTTCCACTACTTCACAACACGTGGATGCAATCAGAATCAATTTTCGCATGCGCGGCGCGCATGAATCTCGACCGCACCGGGCATCATCGGCGAAGTCTCTCACCCCCCTCCTTCACCAATTCCCAGCCTTCCTGCCCGGGCAAACCCATCCTAGCCGTCTTCCGGCGGCTTAATTCGGCAGCCTTATCGGCCGGTCAAGTGAGCATGGAGGGGAGGGGAGGCTCGGGAGAAGATGCATCGCGAGCTCAGGGGTGAAGAGTGAGTGGGTGGGGGAAAGCGCCGGTAGTAGCCACGAGGGTTTGTGAGAGAGAGAGAGAGAGAGAGAGAGAGAGAGAGAGAGGTGCTTGGGGGGGGGGGGGGGAAAGGGCGGGATACGGTAACAACGGTAACGGCAGAGCGCCAAAACGGAAATTCTTGAGGCCGTTAAGGGTCTCGGCGGGGTGAGAAACGAGATGGAGAGTCGAGGAGGAGAGGAAGGATGATACCTTCTGGTTTCGGAGCGGGTGATTTACCCGGCAGAGACGGTGTGGATTTTGCTCAGGTGTTTGGGAGCGACCGCAGGGGAGGTTAGAAGAGGAGGTGGGAGGTGGCGAGCGGAATATAATTTCCTCTAAAGAGAATTTGCATGATTGCGTAATGGACATCCGGACAGCCTTTGATGGGTGTTGCTCCCCGGTAAAAAAAAAAAAAATTTCCGCATTTATACGTCAACATTAATACTTTTAAATACGCAGAATATAATTATCTAAAACGGTACTGGCCTATTTCAAATTGCACACTTCTTACTTTGGAACCAATCGTAATTGTTAAGTCTCCTTAATAATCGTCATATTATTTTTATGAAATTTTAACACTCAGAATAGTGTTAATAGTTAACTATACCTACACACACACACACACACACACACACCTACATACACAAACCTACACACACACCTACACACACCCACACACACACACCTATATATATCGTTTAAATTTTCATTGTTGTATTTTCAAGCTTGTTTTCATTTACACGGATAATAATGCCCAAAATGATTTAAATTTGGAGTTTTGAGAGATATTGTTGTGAATTTTAATAATATTTATAACAATTTCCAGCCTGTTGGATAAGCGAAAGTAGTTTTTTTTACTGGTGAGACAAGGGTACTGGTTTTATTACCGACTGTATCCTCCGTCCCAGCTCAACCTCTGGGTCGTGGGTTGAGTCACTCCGCGAGCAAGAGTGTTCTAAGAACGAGATGGAGGATCTTATACTCGGGCTGCATTGACCCTTGTAATCCTTACCGCGAAAGACAATGTGGAACCACTGCAGAATCACCTCACCTGGTCGGCTGGAGCGGTTATCATTTCGAGGACGATGGGAGAAGCAACTTATTTTGCTGTTTAGTGTGAAAAAACATTTATTTGGAGGATTTGTTCAAATTTATAGAGTTAGAGTTTTGGAGGAAGGGAGGTGTTTATCCCCCCCCTTCACACACTGCGCTTGTACATACGCCCGTGTGCTGGTCAGTCCTGTCAACGTCACAATCGTGACGTCGCGACTATGCCTGAATCTCCGGGCATGTATAGCAGTAGTGCTCGAAGGATGATATAATTTGGTAATGAATATTTGCTTCTGTTATTCCACTTGGGACTACAAACAACATTGACTTTATCAACGGTAAACTTCATTTGATCTCCGAGGCGATCCACCCAGAGATTTTTTTTTTTGTGTAACATCTTAGCTCTCGGTATACGGTATTTGGTAGGAGTTATTTCGTGGATGGAACGGTAGTCGCACCGAACGGAAATGTGTAACCACGGTGCTGCCATCTGCTCACAAAACCAAAGGGAAACTTTATAGTACTAAAGGTTTAATGAATTTTAAAAGTATGGGCAGTATTTTAATAAAAATACCTAGTAGAATACCAGGTCGAAAGCCGGGGTTGAGTATAATATTTTCTAGTCGTTTTTCACTTTTATCGATCTGCTAATAAAATGATTCAATAGTCGACGTAGCTGCTTCGGGGGCAAATTTCTAGATGCGGTCGCGGTAACTACGTGTTATTCGGTCACGAAAACACAGTTTGACTATGTCTATCACGCTCGGCATTAGTTTTTAGGAAATTTCCACATTTAATTCCTTGTCCGAGTTTCGTATCTACTCTTTAAGTGTGTTTGCGTCACGATAACACGCGAATTAGCTCGTTACCGAGGTGTTAGATGTTACACGTCTACTGGCGAGTACCGAATGACTCGCTCTTTTTTTTTTCTTTTGAGATCCCTTTCTCTTTCAAACTCCGCGTGAGCGCGGCGAAATTCTCGCTCAACCAGAAACACACACACACACTCGCTCAAGCGCGCTAACTAACTAACGAACGAAATATCCCAAGGTTGGTTACTCAGCCAGGGTTCCCCCTTCCCAACCCCCCCCCCCCCCCCCCCCCCAAATCCAACGGCCCTAGAGGAGAAGGCGCTCTGTCAGAGAGGTCTTGTTTGCGTTTCGCCTCAAGTCAGCACGTTTGGGCGATGTGCAGGGGGGGGGGGGGGTTTGAAGGGAGGAAGGCCGCTGGTTGGAGCTCACAATTAACCAAATCCTCGCGGCGGGGGGGTTTGTTGACACTCGGCCGTATAATCTCGCGCGCCATCGCCGTTCCAGAGCCGGGTCTTCGCCCCGGAGGTGCGCGCGCAGCGAGAGACATGTCCGTCGTTTCTAGAGGGGAAGCCTTCCTTTCATAGACGAGAGAGCCAAACGCCCGATCGTGCATCTTCGTTTTTTTTTTGTTTTTTTTTTGTTTATTGTACATAAATATGGTGGTGTTGATAAAAGGAAAGACCATAAACAAGTCAACGGTATTTATTTGTAATTGTTTTTAGAGGAAAATACATGATTGAAGAAACGTACTTCATTGATTTGTATATTTTTCATACCGTATAAAATCTAGGAAGTCTTTGTCTTACCACAAATATTCTCAGGAAGCCCCATATTCCGTGAATGTTTATTTTGGACCACTCATGATAACTAATGGTCAATTAGGTTAGGTTAGCTACATTATAAATACTTTAAAACATTGTGGACGGTTGATTTGGTTAGGATAGCTACATTAAAGATACTGTGAAATCAGTAAAACGGTTTCCTACCATGGATAGCTACATATTAAAAAGTTATTTGCTAAGCAAACTTAAAATGATTTTACAGCATTTTTAATGTAACTATACTTACCTAATATAACCAACCATCCACAATGTTTTAAAGTATTTATATTGTAGCTAACCTATCCTAATCGACCGCAAAATTTAATGCCACACCGGATTATACAATGAGATAGAACGAAAAAAAAAATAGCGAGCATGAACTTCGGGGAACTTCGGGTGTGGCTCTCTCGTCTGTGAAATGAAGGCTTCCCTTTCTCGAGACAGGCGCGGCCGACGCAGCGGCGGGTACGGAACTTCACGGAGAGAACTGGGTTTCATGTCGGTGGATCAGCGGGCAGAGGGTGGGTGGAGTACAAAGGGACGCGAGTCCAGAAGCTCAACGGAGCCACGATGATTCCACGACCTTAATACACAGTAAAAAAAATTTTTTTTTGACGTGATGACGTCTTATAAATGGACGAACAACGCCGGCTGCACGCACGAAAAAAGCATGACTCATTGTCACGTTCCGCCTGAGCCGAGCGTGCAAGAACCGGCCAACCACCATGCGTGTAAATCATCTTTAATATCAAACAGTTTAAGATGGGCTTTTTAACTAATTTTTCGTGATTATATTTATACAAATTATTTAGATTAAATTGGCAAAAACTGTAAATAATATTTGAAATTAAAATACATGCAATTTTTCATCAATGTTTTCTTATGACGTTATCACGTAAAATTATCGTCCGTAAACCGACTTTAGAGACAAACACCCCCCCCCCCCCCCTTTTTTATTTGTAAATGGACCTGATTAATTTAGAGACCTGTAAAATTCGTGGATTTATTTCGCGATAGGATGGAGTCCAAATACTTTTGACATTATTTCGCTCCAGTGATAGGGCCACAGTTTATCTGAAGGCCTCTGGGCCAATAAAAAATCTTTAACAGAAGAGTTAGCGAATCACGATCATTCCAGTCAACATGTGTTACGAGTCGGTAACCAATCAGCAGATGTAATTTGCACGAGTGCATAGAGGATCATGGAGTCGATCCTTTAGGGATTTGAAATCACGAATTTTACAGGTCTCTACTGATTATTCATGTAAAATTTGATATATTGAAGTAAATTTGTATATTTCTATGAAAGTAACATGTAAGCGAGTCTTTCAATACCCACCAGAGATGTGTAACGTTTTTGTGTAGTATGGATAAGGAGAATGGAATGGAACCTTTTAGGTATAATGTCAATTTTACTGGTTGTATTGTGTTATGTTTTTATTTCTTTCAGAAAAAAAATTATATTTAATTTTGCTTGGCCTATTAAAATCATTACAATTTTTTATGGTTTTTAAATGCTAAATAAAATATTTATTTCTGAAATAATTATAAACTAAATCACGCAGCAGCAAATAGTTTTCATTACCTTTAAACCCAAATATTTTCTGGTATTATTCCATTTGTTTTCTCCTTATCCACCCTGCACGAAAGTATTAGAAATTAAACTTTGCCTGCTAACTATACAAAATTACGCACTTTATATATATATTTTGAATTTTTTTTAAATTCGGCCACTGAAAAAAAAAGACTACAAGTTTAACCGTGTTTAATGTGAAAGTAAAATAATGACCTGAAACGGAGGGACATCAATTCTTAAATCAAATAATCTCCTTTTACGGCTTCCTTTATTTTTCTGCATTCTCCTGTCTTCCGCCTCGTGTCGAACCCCCCCCCCCCCCCCACCCTTCCTTCCCTCCTCCTCAACCCAAAAAAAAATTGCACTTGTGATTTGGTGTCACGTTGACGGAAAAGACGAAAACATATCAACCGATGGACTTTTTTTTTTTGTTACCCCCTTGCAGATTGCCGGGGGCATGAGTTCAAAGCTCTGCGCTGTTCCGATAGATTGACTTGGAGAAACGAAGTCTTCGACAGACGGAGAAAAAGAAGAGAGATTCCGTGTCTTTTGATTTCCGGTCGGTGGGCGGAGAGAGGAGGGGCGAGAATAGAAGAATTCGCGGAAGGAAAAAGCGGCGGCTTGGTGGTGGGGGGGGGGGGGGGGTGGAGACTGTATCGGCGAGAAAACTTCCAGCGACTGGGGGGGAAAGGTTTGAATACAATGGAAAAAAATTTCCATTTTCGGTTCGTAAAGCCGAAACACCTCCGCCTTGCAGTCGTACAATTTCGGACGTGAGCAAACGCATTTCTTAGTTTCCTTCGGGGCAATCGCCATTGAGCAGAGCAAAATTCTAACCTGCGTGTTCGTGACTGAAGTTTAAGTTGGCAACATCACAAGAGTAATTTTAAAAAAAATCCTATTATGGCTACACATAAAACAATCAATTTCGGCACAGCCTACAGGCGTAGGTAGATTTCGAAGTAGGCCTACATATTTCTTATGCAAATATTTTGGAACATTTTACATGACATTATATATTTTCGCTAATATTAAAAAAAATATAGATTTTTTTTATATTCCATGCAGCGAAAATATTTTGAATGTTTTTAATTTAATGCATCGAATTTCATATTATGCATAAGATACGTTATGGAAGTTTTATTTATTTTCTTATTTCAACCCAGGATTTAATATTGTGCATGATACGGAAATTATAGTTTTTTATTATTATTCTACCCTTTTACTTTTCCATCCTCTGCAACAATGTTTCGTCTTGTCAAACATTGTTTACGAAAAAAACGTTTTAGATAATAATTACATCTTCAAACAACTAGAGTGGATTTGATATCGAATACATACGTTAAAACGGATGCGTTATTTTCCATATTATGAGAGTTACATCGATTTTTCTGTTTTTCAAAAAACATTCTTTATTTCTACCCCTTGGGTAGAATTTTGTCCATTAACGAACTCGACCGAGATTTTCCACTACTAGATTTTATGTATCAGTTTGTAATTGATTTGTGAAAAATTGTGACAGTTATCATTTCCAAAATATTGTATTACCTATATATATATATATATATATATATTTATTTATTTATTTATTTATTGTTTAGACAATGGTTTTGGGGTCTATGGACCATGAAACAAAAAAACCATATAAAAATTTTCCGAAAGTCGCGTAATGGCTACATTAGGTAGTATTTCTTAGAAATCTACAAAAAAATGGACGTGATAGCCTCTTCAATTATGTGTTTTAACTCTGGCAAATCATTAGGAAGATGCGGAACGTACCTACACTCGATATTTTAAAAAGCCGCAAATTATAATAAAATAAAATCCAATGACTTTATGACAGGTGAACGTGGAGGCCAGCGAAAAAATGGCCCAATCTTCTCGACCATTACGACCAACCCAACGGTCAGGGGTTTCAACGTTAAACCACTCTCGTACAAAGATATTTTAAAATGGGGAGGGCTGAAATTACAGATTCACTCTTAGCAAATTACAGAACACAAAAACGTTTTACTGTCAAGGGAGTCGCCATTTTCGCGTAGGTGGCGCTGCAAGCGGGAAAAATAACAAAAGCAGCACTCACGCATGCGCCTGTCTAAAAACATTTTTTAAGTCACTCTTTTATAATTGTGACCTTCAACCAAAAAACTCCACAACGCTCACAGTTGATGCTATTGAAAAATTTTATATCTGGGACATACATACGTACTTTCATGGACACCCTGTATCTTGGAACTCAACTCTTGCGCACGCGTGGTCACGTGGCCTCCTTTCGAGATCGAACCCTCGACCCGCTGCAAGTTTTCGAACTCGTCCACCCCCCCCCCCCTTCCCCAAAAACCCCCTTCTCTTTTGAATCCATCGACCGACTGCGGGCCTGAGGGGGGTAAGTCTTCGCGGTTTTATGAAACTCGCGCAAATACCGCGTGTGGGTACGGGTTGAGTGGGGGTAGGGGGTGAAGGGGAAGTCCGGGTACGTCGGTGACGAAGAGGAATAAAGGGGGTGGGGGGGTTTGAACCCGACGGGGTTGTTCCGCCGCGTGCCTCAACCCCCGACAAACCTCCCCCTCGAATACTTGAGGTTCGCCGGGGACAAAGTGTCGGGTACTTCTGAAACATTGTAGGAGTTTGGGGAGGGGGGGGGAGGGGGAAGTGGTGCTTTGAAGGGAGGGGAGGGGGTTGAGCGGGAGGAGGGGAAATAAAAGGAGACCCCTCTCGATATTTGATCTCGACTGCTGCGAAACTTCGCCTTTCAATAAGGCCCTGTCCGCCATGCTCCCTGGGAGTGTCTTCAAGCGGCGGAAGAGAAGCGCTTCTCCACTGACTGTCTCGCAGGCTTGTAGTCGTTGACGGAATCGGGAATTTTTTTTTTTTCGGGAAGGGGTTAGGACTTAAAAATACACACACACACACATCAAATTAAAAAAAATTTTAACACTTATATTTGATATAAAATTTACATTAATATTAACACTAACGCAATGGCACATGGGGGCTTTCACAGAAAACATACACGAAAGATATTTTAATTTTGTTCAACATATGGGTGTGGTTATTTTTTTATATATATGTTCCCGTATATATAATTGATTTGTATATATAAATGATTATAGGCCTATTATTATTTTATAATTAAAATTACTAAATTAGACTAAAATTTATCATATGTATTGATTTTCTTTATTAATTAAAATTAACTTGATTATTTTACAAAAATTAATACTTCATTTGTACAAATGTTTCTATTAATATTAAACAATGAGTGTTTATTTAATATTTTATTTAATTGATTTTATTCTTTAATTGTCTTATTTACAATATCACTCCAGATATTTTATTTCTATTAATTATTTGCATGAAAAATTAAAGTTAGTTTTTTTTTACTAAGCCAAGTACTTTTAACTTCTAAAGCGCGTACATAAGGACAGGTACCCATTTATTTTAACGTAATTTCATTTATTTAAGGGATATATCTTAAGTTTTAACACGATGCCTCCCTTCCATTTGTATTTCTCTCACAAACATTTCCAACAGAGATTCACTCAGTATAATATAACGGGTATAAAATTGTGCGCAAGTAATAATTTTTACCAAGACTTACGCGACATTTTTACAAACACTTTATCACCCTAAGCAACGAAATTTTGACAATATTTACGACAGAACAACAAATGCAAGAGAGATATCGATTTAATATTTTAGAATGAGCTCTTATATAAAATATTGGGGGGAAAGTAAAAATGGCTTGTGGCAACTTAGGACTACAATAAAGCTGTACATTACCTAACTGAAACAACCACGTCCCCGCGTAGGTACAAGGTGTTTGTTTTTAGTAAATGTGACAAAAATATTCATGAAAAAATTACATTTGTAAATTTATTGCATTCACATGAAAGCAACTGTATAAAAAAAATTTGTTGTCCAAGTACCTCCAATAGTTAAAATTATTTGTAAACCTTTTCCTGAATAGCTTTCCAGTATCAACTGCGCACATTAGTAAGCAAAATAAAACAAAATATAGTCAAAATAGAGAATATTATTTTATCTTATCCATGGTTAAAAAAAAAAAAAAGATTGAATGACACATCAACTAAAATATAAAAATGTTGCGACTATTTTTGTAGGAAATACTCTGTATTATCTTTAAAAAAAATGTATTTCATAGACACGAAAAAAAAAAAACCATAACCAATGCTGTACAAAGTTACAATAACGATGCAAGGTATTGACGTCTCGGTGGGAGTTTTCTATGGTCGTATGGGATGAACGAATTGTGGAGGATGCCTGCTCCTTCTACGTCCTGGCGCTCGGGGATATTGTCGCGGGTTGAAATTTTGCAGGGTTGTTGAAATCAAATTTAGGGACTTTACTGACGGGACTCTGGGCTGGCTGCTCTGTTCACTCGTCAGCGCAAGTGGCGTGACCAAGTAATTGGGGCACGGGGCCGGCGCGGCGCGCTGCGGGCTTGCAGAATTTTGTTTGTTTGTTTGGCCGCACGCTGGCGCAGCCACGGGCCGCAGTTACTGGGGCGCGCTGTCGTAACAAGCCGCGCGGTGTGGCCTGCACATTGGGGTAGAGGGGGGGTAGTCTTCCCAGATGTTCTAGTTAGTTGTTTAGTAAATTTGACTTCAATAACGAGCTTTTGTTATGGTAGGCGCGGCAGGGCGCGCGAATTTAAGCGCAAGTGATTGGTGACTCGGGGCTCACTCAGGCGGAGGCTATGCGTCTCACCTGTGGTCACGAGTTGTTAGTTCGTTCGTGATGTAGGAATTCAGGCTCACTCAGGCGGAGGCTATGCGTCTCACCTGTGGTCACGAGTTGTTAGTTCGTTCGTGATGTAGGAATTCAGGCTCACTCAGGCGGAGGCTATGCGTCTCACCTGTGGTCACGAGTTGTTAGTTCGTTCGTGATGTAGGAATTCAAGCTTTCGGGCGGAAGCTATGGTCGACGCCAGAGGCCACGAGTCGTTTAATTTAAGTTAGGTCATAATGTAGTCGTCAAGCTTTCGGGCGGAGGCTATGGCCCTCGTCAGGGGTCACGCGTCATAGTTTTTAAAATGTAATGTTCGTTCGGGATTTCAAGGGCAGGAGAGGCCCCTACGTTATTTTTTTAAAGTAATCGATCAAGAAAGGCTTTTCGGAAAATGTGAGTATGGACTTATCTTTGTTTTAATTTTAAGTATTAATTATGATTTGAGGTATTCGGAAGGACTAGGGAAGTGTTTAGTGAAGTTCTCTCATTCTCTCTCTTGTAAGGTCGTTCAATCGTTAAGGAAGTAAAGAGATTATTGTTTTAAATTGTAATCCCGCTATTTAAATGTTCTTTAAAATGATGTTGAGTATTTGACTTTAAGAATAAAATAATTTTAATTAAGTATTATGTTATTTTGCAAAATCTCCTTAGTTCAGCTCTCACCAGACATCCTGTACGGGATGACGAACCTATGATCCTAGGTACAGTAAAGTATTTTATGAAGTTAAGACTAGTTGATGCCAAGCGAGTTGTTTCTATGTAAAGAGCTACGATTCTCGCCCCCCCCTCTGAAGGTGGATCGTGACAGAAATGGCGGTGGCACCGGCTAGGTGCACGTGATAGAAAGGGTAGAGTTCGCCGGATAGGTTCTATTTCTGGAGAGAGAGAGAGAGGTAGATTTTTATGTTTATTATTAAGTTAGTTTCAGCTTCTGATAGCAGGTTATTAAGAGTTTACTTGAGGAGAGGATTACGGAATTTTAGTCTATAGTGGAGGAAGTCTTTGAGATTTTTTTTTTGACGTAACAGATGTTTATTTGAGGATACTTGTAAGGATAAAGTTTATAGTGATAAGTTGTTTTAAGTCGTTGAATTTATTGTAGATTTATATCGGGGATTATTACGTGAGGAGAATACGTTATAAGTTAAATGCTTATTAGAGATAATGCAAGTGGTTTAATTTAATTGAAGTTCATTTTAAGATTGTAGGTTAAGAGAATTATAATTTAAAATAAAGTTTTTTGTCGTAAATAGGAATTATTTTCAAGAGAAGTTTGTTTTGTTTTCGTGCGCGTAGGAGACGAGACGTACGAATTAAATCAGTCGAGGGAAGGATAAACGTTAGAAAGGAATTAAAGAGAAAACGAGAGTTTATGTAAAAGAGAGTTATAGAATTTATAGTGATGTTTTGTTTTAATTAGAAAAATGTTGAGAGTTGTTTCAGAACGACACGTCAGTGGACGTGGCAGAGTGAACACGTGACTGGGAGGTGCTGAGACCTAGCGGAGAACGGAGGAACCGCAAGCGAGGGTTGGCGCACCTGATGGAATTCGGTGACGTCACGGGCTCATACGGAGACGTGGACAGGCCGTGACCTTGTTTTGATCAGCTGTACGGTAACTTAGCGATAAGAAAATAGACTATTGGTTAAATAAATTTAAATTTAAGTGTGTTTTAGGAGAAGAGGAACTTTCAGTATGTAAGTAATTTAATTTAAGAAGTGTATGATGTATAGGCTAGAAGTGTTTCGTTGTAAGTTGTTTATGTTTTTGTTAGTTAAATTCTACCTCGGTTTTAAAAATATTTTTTTGGGATTTGTAAACATTATTAAGGAGGTACACTATAAAATCGATAAGCATTGAGAAAACTGGGAAGGCTAGATTTTGTGTGTAGAGGGAATTTACTCCAAAAGAACAGAGAGACAAAATTAATGTTTTCATTAGGGCGAGGGACCCTAAGGTGAGGCGTTGTGTCCCTGGGAAGAAAGGGAATTGTAGCGCAGACCATAGGAGATGGGCTGACTACGGAATTAAGGGTCAGGAGAATCCTGAGAGTTGTGAGTAGTTTGGGGCAGGAGTTCCCCATGGTAGTACCGAAGTGGCTATCCTGTATGGGATAGGGTACCATTTCAATGAAGTTTGTTGGTGGGGTTAGAGCCCCCTGTGTAGTGGGCCTATAGCAGATAGGCACTACAGTGAAATTTTTGGTTATTTTGTGAGGTAAATTCCCTGGAGGTTAAGTAAGATTGGATTCAGTTAGGAAGGAGGGAAATGAGAAACATTGCTGTAGAGAGTTAGTGTACTTGCCTAATGTGAAATTGAATTTTACTAAATTAATTTAGGAGAAAGTTTTGTTCGGTAAATAAATAATAATGGAAGATAGCTAGATAATTAATTAATTTTTTTGAGTAAGGTGTTTTAAGTAATGAAATAAAATAATGTGAAGTAATTTGAATAATTGGGGAGGAATTTCTTTAAGAGTTTAGATAATTGTTTTTGAATTTATTGAGATATTCAGCCAGTGGAGTTTGAGTGTGAGAGATACAGTGAGATTTTAAGGAAATCGGTTGTTTATTAATTAGGACAAATGAGATTTTTTGATTAAGAGTCAGTAAGCATAGTTAAATTTACGACATAATATTTGTTGACAGTTTACAGTTATTAAGGAGAAAACAGAGTAATCTATTTATTTTTATTTTAAGGGTTTGAAGATAAGATTATGAATTTTTTTTTTTTGAAAGTTTCTTGGGCATGTTTGAATAATTTTTATTTGGATTTTAAGAAATTACAGAGAAAATTTAATTGATTTACATTAGTTTGGAAGTATGGAGGTTTAGTGTTCGATTAGCCCTAACTTGATGGTCGGATCCCAAAAGAATGCCGTAAAACCGATAGCCAATTGAGAGGAATGCGGTAGGCGCTTGTGTAGAGAGGGGTTGTGGGAAAACTCCTTGGGACTGATGGCAGATCAGGGGCCCTAAATAGTGTGTGATGCTGTAAAACCAGTGCAGGGAAAGCCTGGTATGCTTAAATTTTTGGGCACAGGTTAGGTAAACCTGGGGTTCCATGGGATTTAGTCATGTTAGCTGCTGTGAGACATTAAGATTTCCAGGCTCCATAGTAAATTCAATGTAAATTTTTGTTTTCTTAAAATAATAAATTTGTTTTTAATTTTTTTGAGATATTTGATTTGTAACAGTGAATACAGACCCCGAGGAATAAGAGTTGTCATGCTGTGAGAGGAGAAGGTGGTAGGCCTAAAAGGGTACAGGCACCACAGAGGTTATGTGCATTGCATAATTTAAATATAAGGAAACTTGAGAATTTGAAATTTTGTTGTTGGTTTGTACACCCATAAGAAGAGTATAGGCAGAATTTTTATTGTTATGAGATGTCTAATTTAATTGAAAAGAAGAAAGTTTAAAGATGCAAGGTAACATTATTATTGTAATAATTGAAAGAGATTAAGAGGTAGAGAGAAATAGGCAGTTTTTGTTTGTAAGTACTAAAGTTTACATATAGAAATTTAGTAACTAAGAATGAATAATAAGTTAAGTCTAGTGTAAAAGTTTTTTTTAAGTTTGTTAAGTTAAGAGTCACAAGTAAATTTTTTTTTAGAGAGAATGTCTTTGATAGGAAGTATTAGAAACTTATGGGAATTTTAGGGTAACATAAATAATGTAGGTAATGAATAATAAATAGATGGTAGGTCTTAAGTTAGGATTAACATTTGAAGCAGAATTTAATTAAGAAGAAGGAAAATAAATAGGCCTAATGAAAAGAACAAAAAAGGATTTTATGGTAAAGCATTTTTTTTAAGTAATAAACAATGAATAATAATGTTGTTTCAGGGTAATGTGTACTAATAATACAATTTTTTTTTAGGACCAAAGAACAGGAATTATGTAATTTAAATTAACATGTATTTTTGAAACTGTTACAGATTCCTTAAGATGAGCTGAGCAGCAGTCCAGTTTACAAGATGACAAGAGTTCGAGAGACAAGATACAAGATCACTGAAACAAGAGCCAAGACTGAAGATTCAAGAGAAGAGAAAGCTGGCAGCCATGGACTTACAAGTGGAGATTAATAAGGTCATGTAAAGTTTTATTTTTTTTTATGGAAGACAGTAACTGGAGTTTTTTTTTGTTATAAACATTATTTACAGAACTTTTTAGGTTATAGTAATGTAATGGAACTAGTGAGTTGTGGTAGCTGTCAAAAAGAACTAATACCTTAAGTTTAATTTTTAAAGTTAATTTTCTTAATTTACAGAGGGATTAGTAGTTTTTTTTAAACCTTATTTAGGTTGGAATTTAAATACAATAGCTTATTATAAATGTGTACGAACAGTTCAAGTTCACAGTACTGATAGGTAGGTCAGATGATCTTATTGATTTTGATGATTTGTTGTTTTGAGTTGATTTTTAAGTGTTGTGAATTAGACAATGAAATAGTTCTGAAAACTTAAATTATTTCAAGCTAAGAAATAGTAAAGTTAATTGTAACTCAAAGGACACCAGAATTTAATTTTTTTTTGAATTAGTAATGTTTGAAAATTTTATACTTTACAAGAAAGGTTATAAACAAACAGATCGGATGGAACAAGGATGCAGTAAATCACAATTTCATTTAGAATTATTGATTAGCTTTTGAGGTTATGAAGTAAAAGTAATTATAATTTAAAAGTTTGAATAAAAAAATGTTTTTTTTTATTTGTTTGAAATAGAAAGTTTAAAAGTTAATTAGTCATGATCTAGGTGGGTGATGGGGTGGGAATTGGCCACTCTTTTTCCCTATAACCTCCCTAACATGGCCTTCTATTACAACTAACAGAAATAAAGAAGAAGAAAAATGAAGAATTATTAGTTAGAATGTTTCTTTCATGAAGATACCTGATGAACTTTTACTGTTTGGAAGAATAGAAGCAAGGTTAGTCAGATATTTTTACTCAGAAGAAGAAGAAGATAAAGCAGTTTTATGACTCGACAAGCCAGAGATTGGTGTTTCCCCTCTGCGCTTCTATTGACTACGTTGTTTACTCTCATGGGATAGCTGGTTCGGCACCATGGAGAGAGATTGGTGGGCATTGTGGTTGCCCCCAGAAGAAAAGAAGAGTAGAAGAGGTTATGGGTGGGTCATGTGAACTGACCTTCAACCCAGTTACTTCGTGGGGACTATTTGCTGTATAGAGAAGATCAAGACTCAAGAGTTAGGGAAAATCATTGGAGGTCATGTTTCCCTTCCTTAAGTTTTTCCTATCAAATTATTTGCCTGATTAGATTATGCTAAGGGTGGGATACTTTATGTTAGCAGTTGAATTAATTAATTTTATTTTTTTGTGTGTTTGCATCCTTGCCCATCGATTGCAGTTTAGTAGTTAGTTTTGTATTTGTCAGGCGTGATGGTAATGCCTGTTGATGATGTTTCAGAATTGTAATCTGTTCGTGATGAGGATGGCACAACTCCGAAGCAGATGTGGGGAGAAGTTGTGAGCTGCCCTGGAAGCCAGTCCAGTAGCTGTTGGAGTTGAGTGGTGTTTGCTGATGGCCAGCCCAGGGAGCTACTCTTCTCGACAACACTGACTTCGAGGAGTTGCACCAACCTTCACGAGATAAGAGTTTAATTAATTGAAACACTGTAAGGACACTTAATTTTTTTTGAAGAACGAAAGAAGTATGGTAATAAACGGAAACCGAAAAAAAAAAAATAATAATAATTATCAAGAATTTGCACATTGTTTAACGAATACTGAGAAACTAAGAACAGTAATTTAATTTGTAAAGAGAGCTTCACTAACAGAACAATTTTTTTTAGAATTGAGAACTCGAGCCTCTGAAGGTTCCTGTGAGAACAAACCAGATAAAAGTTTTACATTTAATTTTATGAATACTTGTTGTTTTAAAATAAATCTTATGCAGAATCTAGATGTATGTTCAGACAGCAAGGAACTAAGAAAATTATTATTTTTGTGAAATGAGGAATTTATAGTTATGGTTTAATGGAAAAAGACAATTTGTAATTTTGAGGTAGCTCGATGGGGCTCGAGCTCTGTGAGGGGAGGGTTATGTCGCGGGTTGAAATTTTGCAGGGTTGTTGAAATCAAATTTAGGGACTTTACTGACGGGACTCTGGGCTGGCTGCTCTGTTCACTCGTCAGCGCAAGTGGCGTGACCAAGTAATTGGGGCACGGGGCCGGCGCGGCGCGCTGCGGGCTTGCAGAATTTTGTTTGTTTGTTTGGCCGCACGCTGGCGCAGCCACGGGCCGCAGTTACTGGGGCGCGCTGTCGTAACAAGCCGCGCGGTGTGGCCTGCACATTGGGGTAGAGGGGGGGTAGTCTTCCCAGATGTTCTAGTTAGTTGTTTAGTAAATTTGACTTCAATAACGAGCTTTTGTTATGGTAGGCGCGGCAGGGCGCGCGAATTTAAGCGCAAGTGATTGGTGACTCGGGGCTCACTCAGGCGGAGGCTATGCGTCTCACCTGTGGTCACGAGTTGTTAGTTCGTTCGTGATGTAGGAATTCAGGCTCACTCAGGCGGAGGCTATGCGTCTCACCTGTGGTCACGAGTTGTTAGTTCGTTCGTGATGTAGGAATTCAGGCTCACTCAGGCGGAGGCTATGCGTCTCACCTGTGGTCACGAGTTGTTAGTTCGTTCGTGATGTAGGAATTCAAGCTTTCGGGCGGAAGCTATGGTCGACGCCAGAGGCCACGAGTCGTTTAATTTAAGTTAGGTCATAATGTAGTCGTCAAGCTTTCGGGCGGAGGCTATGGCCCTCGTCAGGGGTCACGCGTCATAGTTTTTAAAATGTAATGTTCGTTCGGGATTTCAAGGGCAGGAGAGGCCCCTACGTTATTTTTTTAAAGTAATCGATCAAGAAAGGCTTTTCGGAAAATGTGAGTATGGACTTATCTTTGTTTTAATTTTAAGTATTAATTATGATTTGAGGTATTCGGAAGGACTAGGGAAGTGTTTAGTGAAGTTCTCTCATTCTCTCTCTTGTAAGGTCGTTCAATCGTTAAGGAAGTAAAGAGATTATTGTTTTAAATTGTAATCCCGCTATTTAAATGTTCTTTAAAATGATGTTGAGTATTTGACTTTAAGAATAAAATAATTTTAATTAAGTATTATGTTATTTTGCAAAATCTCCTTAGTTCAGCTCTCACCAGACATCCTGTACGGGATGACGAACCTATGATCCTAGGTACAGTAAAGTATTTTATGAAGTTAAGACTAGTTGATGCCAAGCGAGTTGTTTCTATGTAAAGAGCTACGATTCTCGCCCCCCCCTCTGAAGGTGGATCGTGACAATATGGAAAACTCGGTTTTGCCGTGTTTGCTCGTCTTCGCCGGTAGAGGATTGTTGGAGGGGGGAAGGAAGGGAGTGGTATTGGCGCGACCCGCTGAGAAAAGGGGCGGAATGGTAAAGACGTCGGGTCGGTTGTGGCGAAAGAAGGTGAGAGTTGTGAAGAAGGGGGAGGGAAAGAGCTTCACCCGTGACTGCGAAATGCCGCGCGCGATCGCTGGAGTGTGCCTATCGCCCCTTCAGGGGCTGGCTGATGGAGGAAGGGGGTGAAGGGGCGGAAGGTTCCGAACTCGTTCCGCGGCCGACGCGACGATGTGGAAGGGGAAAGGTGTCAACCCGACACGGGAACTCCACGCGGGCAGCTTCCGGCCGCGGTCGCAAGACGTTTCACTTCCGGAAGGAACGGCGCGCGTCGAAGAGTTCCGCCCGTAAGACTTTCTTGCCTCGACGTCATCTTCGTTCCTCTTTTTGAATGTGCGACGTCTCAGCTCTCGGCATGAGTGACTTCGTGAATGTGACGGAAGTCTCGTGGAACGGAAATGTGTAACCACGGTGCTGCCATCTGTGGCGGGTGGCGCGAACCAAAGTTCACAAAGTCAAAGGGAAAATTTTAAATATCAACTGTTAAATAATTAAAAAAAAAAAATCCTTGTCGAAAATAAGGTCCAGAGCCAAATTTCATGTCTTTTTTCGATTTTATCGGAGACGTTTCAATATATAGTTTAAAATTTCGTTCTGCTAATCAAATGATTCAGTAGTCGACTTAGCTGATTCTTGCAGCGAATTCTAGCGGCGGATGTGGAAACTATTGTGATTCGCGTCCATAATTGTAGTTGAAAAACAATTTGCGTACTATATGTGTGATTATCACGCTCGGCATTATTTTAAATATTTCTACGTTTCATTCTGTGTCCGAGTTTCGTATCATAAGTGTGTTTGCAACATGAGGACACATGAATTTTCTCGTTACCATGGATATATATTACATATCTCTGGCGAGTAGTAAAAGACTGACACCAATTTTTTTTCCCTTCGACTTAAAGCATCAGGTTGAGTGGGTACATAAAATGAGTCAAATCCACGTTAGACATTCCTGACTAATTTTATCTATTCTCGCGAAGTATTATGAAGATCGAGTATGGGTTTGTTTGTTTGAAAGTAACTTGAATACTACTGAAAAGATTTATTTCTTTCTTTAATTTTTTTTGTGAATTGTACATTCCTCAATAGATGGAAATAGACCATATGTTATTATTAATAAAGGAGGTTTTCGAAATATTTGTATTTAATATTCGCTTTTCAAGTACATTCCAAATTCTATAGACGCAAATCACACCCTTACTGTTTGCGCCCGCCACTAGAATTCGCTGTCTGAATCGTAAATCGTAAACGTTGCTTGCCACCATAACCCGCAAGAAGCAAGCAAGCAAGAAAAAAAAACGGCCATTTTAAACTATTAGAAACGGCTCCGATTAAAGCGAAAAAGTCTTGAAAACTCCTAAACCCCGATCTTGGACCTGATTTTCGAAAAGTAATTTTATTAAAGTACTGTCGACACGGTTAAAATTTACTAATCCGTTAATACTTAAAGTTTCCGCACACGTTAAACGTTATACTTCTATGGCATTACTAAAATTATAACCGGAAATATTTTCAAAAAAATAATAACATTAAGTGTCTGTTTGTATATGTAAATAATTTTAAAAAAATATTAACTTTATCGTCCTGATTAAACATTATTATATAAAATGAAATTATGTTCATTAAAAATGAAAATATTTTCTGTGACTACATTTGAACCACATTCTTTGAGATAAGAAAGCGCTCGCTGTACCGCTGTATTACTGAGCCCTTTAACATATTGCAAGATGAATATCTAATATAATCATAATAATGCCAGTTTTTTTAGGTATTTTAAAAATTGTGATTACTTCTTTCTATGACTATTTTAATTTACCAGATAGGCTATATTCCGGGGCAGTTTCACTATCATAAAGTGTCATTTGGCACGCTATTACGTTTGGTGTGTACTTTAATGTTTACGAAAGTCACTATACACGGCTTTGTGTTGCTATACGAGGGTCCGCCATCTTGGTTACACATTTCCGTTCATCGAATTCTGTTCCATTTCCACGAAATTACTCCCACCATAAGCCGTGTACAGAGCGGTGAGACGTTTACACATCAAAAACATTTCCACTGGAAAGGGATAAAACAGCAGTAACGACTTCCCGGACACGAGTGACATGTAGCCTACTCAACAAATTAACAAACACGCTTAGTTCCATGCTATCACGGTACAAAAACGGTTGATTAGAGAAATTCACGACTGTCAATGCGCACAGTAAGTAATCATTCCCATTAAAATGTATACTAGGGCACTTAAATTGCATTAATTTTTTTAATAACTTATGAAATTAAAATTTAGCCTTAATTATGGGCTGTTACGGTGGAAGTAGGTAAATGACAATAGACACAAAATTATATGGATACAATATAATATAACGTTTTTTATGTATATTATGTAGTTTATTTTCTTATCTTTTCCATTAATTATCTCCTTAAAAGATATGTTAGATGTTATATAGCAAATTTTAACCTAACACAATTCAGATACTAAAAATTTACTTTTAAATTACGTGCTTTTATTTTAATATTTTCGAATTCTTTATATGTTTGGTTATTAACAAGCACTTTTAATTAACCTCTAGGAATTTCATGCGAATAAGGAGTTATGGGTTTGATTCCTTGTTTAGAGATTAAAAATCTATAGGTAAACTATAAAAAATTGTGTTTTGATTTCCAGTGTGGATCCTGCAGAATGTCTTGAGTGTCGTGCACCTACGAACGTTTCCTGTTATAAGTTATTATTACGTTTTACATCGTTCATTTTGGCTTGTGCTGACACCTAGTGTATTCAAGAAGAAGATTTAAATATCCAGAGGGAAAATGCAGAGATGAAAATTCCTTTTTTTTTCCGTAGAAAAAGTTAAAATGAATAAAAGTGGTGAAATGACGATTCCTCTTATGGAAAACTCTGAGCAGCTTATGTACTTTAAAAACTTGCGTAAGATGCAAAAAAAATCACTAATGGGTTCTTGTTGGATGGTTATTTTTTTTCCCCTTTAATAAAAACGTTAGTTATTAAAGTGAGAACATTTCTGTGTATAGAAGCTAATGATTTTGTTTAATTCATAAATAATTAAAAAGTTAAAGTATTAACATTGGATACGTGATTCACCTGCTGAACATACCATTAGCGATAAAGCTTATAACCAATAATAGTAACACGTTTCATTGTCGTTGAAGGGAAAAGGTTTCCGAATAAACTTGACGTATACATTACAATTCTTGATATTTAATGGTAAAATCTGTATTAATTGATTTCCAAAAATATTTACTCCAAAAATTGTAATGAATATTAATTATAAAATGGTATTTTAAGTTGTTTTTTTTTTCAGTGTGATAAAACCTTTCTTTCAAGTTATAGTACATAAAACCATATGGGTTAAATAAACGTAATAGCAATTTCAGTATTTTAAAAGTATTTTTATTTTAGAGTGTATCATAATCATTTTTCCTTGAATTTTTAAAGACGCTTCAGTGCAAAAAAAATTCTTATTTTTTTTTTATTTTACTAACTGCTACAATCACTTAGTTTAGATTTAAGTTTTATTTTAAAATTTATCGCTTAGTCAGAGTTGTTAGTTGGTGACGAGACACGTTCGCTACTAACAAGCCATTTCAGATTTTCCTTGTGTTACTATTTTGGTTTTAACGCTTCGTCGGCAACGAACATAATGAGATACAAATACATGTACAGCCATGTCAAGTCACGGGCTTTGGGGAAGGAATACATCGTAGCTTTTTGTAAATAATCATCGCAGCACTTGACCTGAAATATTTGAAGAAATCATGGGGAACATAAATTTTTGACGTGATAACGTCTTATAAATTGACGAACAACGCCGGCTGCACGCACAAATAAGCATGACTCATTGTCACGTTCCACCTGAACCGAGCGTGCGAGAACCGGCCTACCCCCGTGCAAGAAAATCTTCTATAATATCAAACAGGTTAAGGCGAGCTGTTTAAATAATTGTTCTTGATTATATTTAAACAAATTATTTAAATTAAATTTGCAAAAACCTGTAAATAATATTTGAAAATTAAAAAGTATGCAATTTTTCATCAATGTTTTCTTATGACGTTATCACGTAAAATTATCGTCCGTAAACCGACTTTACAGACAACCCTCTATTTATCAGCACCACTGCAAGGCCCGAGAAAGTCATTATTCCCAGAAAACGCTAACATTCAAAGACAGGGGAATGTTGTAGCGGGTAGAAATCCACAAACCCATTCAGACGTGATAAATTATAGTTTTTGTTATTATTATTATTTTGTAACATACCGCACAGAAGATAAATCATTCATTTATTCACCCAATATGGTTTTCATAAATGTGCGAAAATTCTAAACGATAAAATGCTCACCGACAAAAAAAAATCCCAGAACTTGTCTGACCCTGACTTTATCAATCTCTTTGAACCACGCATTACACTTGAATTAAAACTCCAAAACTTTCGCTCCAGCAATTACTGAAAAACTATTCTCTACTTCTCAGGGGGGGGGGGGGGGAGAAGCGGAACGATGGTTTGGTTTTTTTTTTCGACGGAAATATTGCTAAACGCCACACTTTTTTTTCCTCTCACGCGCGTATATTAATTTAAAAGCAATTTCTCTCGACCGTCGGTTCATGAAATCGGGCAGTTAATAATTCTTCCTCTCCCAGTCCTGCCAACCCACACGCGTGTGGAGTGTCCAGCGACGCGGAGCGGACAGGTCCATTTGCCTGGCAGTTTGGCGACCCCTGGCTGCCGCCGCCGCTATTACCAGCAATTAACATCGGATAAGCGGGGGCGGCCTGGCGGGGGCATTACCGCCTCTACGTCCAGCCCGGATTCTAGGTATGGTCACACTCACCATGTGGATTTTATTTTTTATATATATTTCTTCGTCGTTACTACTCGTTAAGGCCCGTGTCTGTAGATTTAACACTACACCTAGTTTGCATTTGCTCCTCTGTCTCAAATATTTTACACGGACACTTCCTAAGCGATAGACAATGTGTGTAAAAAAATAAGGGTGGCGAGTGTTTGCAATTTGCTATCACTTGCGCGCCTTTTTTACACCCATTAGGATTAACACTTAAGAAATATACTTGAAATTTTTTTTGTGACAAAACAACTAATTCAAAATATGTATAATGTTAAATTTATAGAAATAGTAAGTCTACTTAATTAGTAGTGAAGTCTGTAAAGTCGGTTTACGGACGATAGTTTAACGTGACAACGTCATAACAAAACATTGATGAAATGATTGCATACTTTTATGAATAAAATTGAATCATTTTTATTTTAATAATAAAAGAAATAATACTTTAAATTATACTAGTTATCAGATTTTTAAAATGCAAGAATAATGAACCTTTATTGCCTAATTTGTTGTTGTAATAAGCAATAAACCACATTAACTTTTCACTTCACTTTATAAATAGTCCACGAAACAGTTCACGTGTAGATGTAAGTTGTGTGCTGCCGCTGTCTTTCTTCTCCTCGGAAGCATAGGCCAATCGAGTGGAAGAGAGATAGATGCGGCGCAAGCGTACAATGAGCGTAACGGGACACAGCGTAACGAGACACTTTTTCGTGCGTGCAGCCGGCGTTCATCGATTTATTAGAAGTTGTCACGTAAAAAAGGAAAAAAATTCAGGATGGCTTCTTATATTTGACATTATTTTTAACAAATTAATAATATACACTCATTGTCTATTGAAGGTTTTTTGACTTGACAACGTCTAATAAATCGATGAACGCCGGCTGCACGCACGAAAAAGTGTCCCGTTACGCACATTGTTCCGTTACTCTCATTGTACGCTTGCGCCGCATCAATCTCTCTTCCACTCGACTATTTATAAAGTGTTTAAAGTGAAATGCTTATTACAATTATAAAATACGTGGGTTATTTTTTTTTCAACCTCCGATCGGCTGTAATAAAAAAACGGGAATGAATTGGGAAATTATTTTAATGTCAAAAGAAACGTACATCTTTACTCTATTTTTCCACATAATCACATAAGTAAGGTTTAAATTCGTGCAACTGATAACAATTACAATCACAATCACTTGTCTACTTATTAGAACAATTATACAGGATGAGACTTTTAAAAGAAGCGCCGTGAAACATGTGTGAAAATAATGAGTGATTGAGTAACGAGTTGAGTTCTGGAGTTCTTTGAGTGTGCTAGAGTTGTTTCTATACACCCGTCTCTTTAGAGCTCCCCACTAAAAAAATAACAGGGTGATAAATCTGGAGAACGAGGTAGAAGAGTATTTTTTTTTTTTGCCGCAGATAATGTCGGAGTCTCTTCTAAAAGACTAACTCTTACACTTAGTAAATAGCTCTTGAAAATAATTGACTAAAAAAATGGAAGCGAGGTACGCTGAAAAAAAAAGGTTCCGAAACCAGTTGGTAAGAAATAGTTTGTAATACTACAACAAATATATTGTAATTTTGTGACACATGGCCAGGATATTTTTGCATGTATGAAATACGTTTTTCGAGATATTATAAAGTATTTCTTATAGAAATTTATTCACAATTTCTTATTTTAATTGATTAATTCAAGAATTTTAAAAATATTATAAGGATATTATAAGTTGGTTATAAATGTGCCCATTTAATACTGAAAAGCCATTTGAGGAACGGATTACAAATAACTTTTACTATTGGGGGTACTGGGACAACACAAGCATAATAAATGCCCGGGTAAAAATCCAAACCAGTATTACTGTGAAAACTATTTTTTAATGATACAGATATTTTTATGAAAATGTACAAAATTACAAATATCTGTAAGTTTACGTGGATATTTTTGTTCCATTTACAAAAAAAATACAGTGTATAGTGTTTAATTAACATAAATAGCCATTAAATGATTGAAATAATGAGAAAATGAAAAACTAGCTTAGTGTGTGAGACCGAGCAGAGTGTATTTGATTTAGTGAGGCGGGATGATAGGGCAATGCTCGCTGCTGTTTCTAGAGCGGTATCGCCTTTAAGCACAAGGCTCTGAACTGCCGCGCACTCTTTTACGTCGTCTGTGAGATTTCAGCGAAAACCTAACATTTTATGGCGGAGAAATGAAGGTAAAGGTGTGATGCACGTCCCTCGAGAGCTTACACGAATCTGTTTCGCGTATTACGCGCCTGATAATTATTATGAAAAAAAAAGCGTTTCTGTCTTCTAAAATTACAGGTTAAAAACGAAATACGAAAAAATGTACTCTATCGAAAGTCATTTGACCATAACCTCTGATAAATGACTTTCGGTATATTGCCTTTCGGTCTAGTGTATTACGGTCTGATGTCTTTCGGTCTAATGTCTTTGGATCTAGTACATTTAAGTGTAGTGCATTTCGGTCTATTGTCTTTCGATCTAGTACATTTAAGTCTAGTGCATTTCGGTCTAGTGCCTTTTGATCTAGTACATTTCAGTCTAGTGCATTTCTGTCTAATGCCTTTCGGTCAAGTGCCTTTCGGTCTAGTGTCTTTTGATCTAGTACATTTAAGTCTAGTGCCTTTTGATCTAGTACATTTCAGTCTAGTTCATTTCGGTCTAGTGCCTTTCGGTCTAGTGCCTTTCGGCCTACTGCCACGTCTGCAACTATACACCCTCAGCGTAGACCCCACTGGGACATCTTGAGCAGTTTTCAGATCGCGCGGGTTCTTCTGAAGCCCTGCGCGCCGCGGTGTGTGGCCGGCCTTAAGGCGCGCCTCCACCCCTCTGTTGCGGGGAAGCTCCGCAGCGGCGCGCTGGGAGCGGCGCCCCTCCCCCCGCCCCACCCCCGCCGACCAGGACCACCTCCGTCGCGCCCGCCGGCCGCGCGGACACGGGCGGTTCGCCTCCGCTCAGCAGTGCCTAATAATTATTTACAGAAACTGGCGAATGTGCGGTCGTGAAGCTGCCGGCAGGGAGGAGCTCTACGTGCCGGGAGAGATGATGGCTTTAATCAGCCTTGCGACTCCGCGCAAGAGTGCTACAAGCGCGTGGGATGCAGAGAGTTAGTTCCCTTGCACTCACGTCGAGACACTCTGGCTTTCCGTGAGAGTATACGCACTTACTGTCTAATAATTACCATCTTTCTCGACAAAAATTAATGATCTACAACTCAACGTTGAGTTACACTTAAAGGCAAAAACAAAACGTTTATTAATTTATAGTCATGCAAAAGAGAGTATATAACGAAGTTCTAAAAATAAATAGTCACAAAAACCAGCCTTACATATACTTATTTTAAATTCTAAATTATTTACACAGAAAAAAAAGTTCTTTCACAAAAGATTCATTTGGAAAACAGTTGCCAAGAAATAGTATGTAATACTACAATAAAGATATTGTAATTCTGTGCAACACATGGCTATGGTTGTGTTCAACTATATAAAATAATATTTCAAGATAATTATTTTTGAGCAGTATAAATAAGGAGAACCAAATGGAATAAACAACTGAAAAAATTAGTGTTTAGAGGTAATTCTGGTAGTTACTTCATGTTATGATTTAAAATTCCTTCAGAAAGAAATATTTACTTTATTTTTACCCTTTTACTAACATTATTAAAATTCTGATGATTTTAAAAGCGCAGGTCAAATAAAATATATATTTCTTACCGCAAATAAATTAAACCATACCACATAACAGCCAATAAGAAAGATTTTAAACCTTAAAAATTTCCTATTGATAGTCAATTTTATTATCCTTATCCATACTGCACAAAAAACGTTGAAAAAGAAATTTTCAACTTCGTCAGCTATTATGCAAAGAATATGCGATTTTTTTTAATGAAGGTTCAGCCACTCACAAAGTCGACCAGTTTAACCGTGTGGAGCGTAAATATAAAATAATGACCTTGAACAGGATACACGCCCTTATAGCAGCCTTATACGAGGATAGATTAATTTTGTAACTAACTTAACTACTGAAACTCTCGAGCCATTGTTTACTATAATTGAAATTTAGCCTTCCATACATTAACTGTTTAGTTGGATGTAGCTACTGTGGCAAGTAAGTACATGCGACTGATTAAAAACCAAAGAGAATCACGTGGTAGGTTTTTTTTTTTTTACATCAAACATCCGTCCAGTTCAAACGATTTCTCGCCCCATTTCACCACGGACTAGTTTTCGCTCGACGTGTCGATTGCGTCCAGGTTGGTGCTAGAGCTACACTAGATCCATAAATACCAACCTAACGACCCCCCTCCCCTTTTTCACTGATGCGCACAACAATCTGATGCATCGAATAAACAAGCAGGACGCTTCGGACATGGACCCGAAACGAAATGAGGCAAGAAATATGGGGAAACACGAAGCCAATAAACACCGTGATGACAAACTGATATCACGCGGTGCAGGTTAAATTCAGATTTAATGTCCCTCGTACAGTTCTGAGCACAATTCCGGGAACAAATCGTCAGCACGTTTTATAATTTTTTTTCCGTAACTTATTTTCAGCGTATTGTGCTATACATTCGTCTTCTACAAAAACACATAATGTTGACGGGTTCTTTGAATCAATCTTGCGATGGAGGAGATTGATTAAAATCATTATTTTGAACTGTATGTCATTGAGAAAATCAGAAAAACGGACAAAGAAAGATGAATACACAATACTAAAAATAAAAAGCCAAAATTAGCTGGTATTGATGAGTTTTCTGTAGGTTTTCTAGATTATCTGTTTAGTGTCCACGTGTAACAACATATACCCGTATAGAGTCACTATCGTTAATAATAGGGAACATACCAATAATTGTAACTTTATGATAGTGAAAGCTAAACTGGAATATATTTGGTATGAAACTAAAATAGTCATAGTAAAAAGTAATTACAGGTTTTTAAATACAAAATAAAACTGGCATTACAATGATGATAATAATACTTACATATTGTACATCTAAATTCTATAAGGCTTAATAGCTCAGTGTGTGCCTCCGAAAATGTAGTTGGCAACTCACCGGATTTCGGTGCGTGGGCTGAAATCTCATTTGTGTTGTCCTAATAATTTTCTTGGCGCTTATCCATACACTATCGACTACAATTACAACTACAATTGATCAAAAACTAGGGGTTATATGAAAAATACAACATTAAAGAGGGAAGGGGGGATGTTTGGCTAACTTGCGACTGTCAAACTTGCCAGTGTGCAACTCATCTTAAAAAAAACAAAAAAAAAAACAGCGGTCGAGCACGCCCATATTGACTTCAAGGGACGTGGTTCAAAACTCGTTACTGCAAAAAAAAAATATTATATAATGTTATTAAAAGAGTTTATAATTCATATATTAATATTGAATCAGCTCAATAATGATTACGTTTGTTTGTAGGAAGTATTTACACATTGACATCGGTCGTTTGAGCAAAAACAAATGTACAAACATAAAATTAATATCCTAATATTTGTTTTAAAATGTTTCCTGTCAATATTTTATTAATACCATAGAAGCTTAACTTCAAACGTGTGCGGAAACTTTAGAGAATTAACAGTTTATTGAATTTTAACAAGATGGACAGAGTTTTGATAAAATCACACGTTGAAAATCAGGTCTAAGGCCGAGGTTTAGGAAGTTTATCAAGTCATTTTCGCTTTTATCAGAGCCGTTTCCAATAGTTATTAATTAACGCGTGTTTCGTGCTGCTATCTGCGCGTGAGGGCAGCGAATTCTAGTGGCGGGCGCAGAAAGCTAATATTTTTTATTTATCAGCATATTTATGACGATCTACAATACTTTTAAGAATTCAGCGTTAAATTTCGTGTCCAAGTTTTGTATTTTAAGCGTATTTTTCAACATGAGCGAACGTGAGAACACATGAGTTTGCTTTTAACCGAGGTTAGATGTTTGCAAGTCACTGGCGAGTACTGAAGGAATCGCTCATTTATTTTTTTTTTAATTGTAGTAATGATATAGTTTTAGTGGTGACCGAGGTAGCCAAAGGACGGGAATGTTGGCGCCGCCTCGTGCGTGTTTTGTTCGGGGCGAGCGGGCGTTAGCGACGGATCGATGTCGCGGATGCCTGGCGACAGCCGTGCGTGGCCCGTGCGCCCGTTGGGAGGCTGCGAGGGTCGCAATGATATCCTATAAGGCAAGAGTCCTATTACATGAAAAGCGTAGTGTAAAAACTAATGAAATGCTCAAAGTAGAAAATGATTGCTTGGAAAAAATATTTTCTCCTTTAAAAATTATTGTGTGTTCAGTATTTAATTCACTTCGAAATAAATGGCGAACTGAAGGGATTGTTATAACAGGCACTAGCCCCTCTTTTCCCAAATGAAGTTTGAAATTATTTTTTTATTTCCAAATCAAATTCAAAAGAGCAATAATTCTGCTGTGATCAGTTTCGTCTAATTTACTCTAAAAAAAAATATGAACAAGAAAACAGACGAACTTAGAATGTATTACATAAATCAATTTTTAAGTAAATTTGAACAATAATGGTTATGAGTGAGCATCTAGTTTGACCAAGAGAGCTTTTGTATATTCCAGTTAAAATCGAGAAATTAGTAGCTGCATAAAAAAAAATAGTGCGTGGAGTACCTCCGCGTTGAAGAAGTGAATTTTCGTAATGTGGAAATGAAAATAGGAAGGGGTAGAAATTGATTTTTAGTGAAATAACATTGTATCAAATCAAACTAAAAAACTAGTAAATGAAATAATGAATATTATAAATTAAAATAGAACAAGAAGTACGTATTTCAGCTAATTTCACGAAGCTCACACTGTTTACTTCGCTGCATAGCAAGAATACCACACGCATGTGCTTGGAATATTGGACGCTACTCGTTGCTAACGCTCGCGCTGGCCTGTAACAGGTATACTACGCGCATGCGTTCGAGTGCCACGCATTCACTCTCGCTCTTGTCTCTTTCTATTCCCCCTCCCCAGGATCGTTGAACGTTTAACGCGACCGTGTTGGAAGTCGCATTAGAAGTTTCACTTCAAATACTGTTTGCACACACGTTTATTGTATCTAGTATCTGTAAAGCGCTACGGACTACAACAGAAAAAAAAATACAATGTATTTAAATGCCACAGTTTAATAATATCAGAATTTTCTTTTTAAAAATAGATCCTTTGTATTAATAAATGCATAGCTTTAATAATAAACGTTAATATCTTAATGACATAATAACAGTTAGTTTTTCGAAAACTTCCTTTTTAACGTCTTTGTGCTGCTTCGAGCCTAAACACGAGGTAGGGTCGACGCAAACAAAAGGTTTCAGAGGCACATGCCCTATTTTTGCGCCGAGACCGTTCATGCAAAAACATGACTTGAAATTTCCTTGTTCCAGGGCTTTGCGATATTGTAACGCGTAGTTTGCGAACACCAGAAATTTAATAACCGCCCTTGTTCCTTTGAGGTAATTCTGTCTCACGTCAGCTCCGCTGAGACTGGTAGTGACAACTTCGTCTGGAAATTACGGTCGTCACCTTAGAAAATCTTAGAGCTCGTGTTTTTTTTTTTTTTAAATTAATGAATGCGAGTGAAATGAAATCCTTTGAAAGTTCATTTTGTAACGAAACGAATTACTTGAATGAATTGTTTCTCCTGTGAGTTGAGTGCTTAAGTAAATTTTAAGTAGCCTACCTGTTGAAAAAAGCAACTAATTAGGTTATTAAATATTACAGAATTTTTTTGCTGAGCTTTGTACAAGGCGCGAATTAAAAAAATAATTACGCAATTTTTATTGTGAGGTGAAATTAGTCGTGGAACAACGTTTGGAACACTCCTGTTAATTTTGAAAGAGTTTGCCATCCACTGAATCGAATATGCAGTGTTTCCCACGGGGCTTGCCCCCCCCCCTCCCCCCCCCCCCCCCAACCAAGAGTTTAAAAAATAACTAATGTTTTATTACTCACGTTAATGCTATTTATCCAAAGCTAGAGAAAGCAAATATCAAACAAACCGAAAAATCTCAAGCGCTATCGGTTTTTAAATACACCCTGCATTTTCCGTAAGAGGTGGGCATATTAAGAACGTCCTGTGAATCGCCGAGGGCCTAAACTTGTGAATATGTTTGTGAAAATGGAAAGCAAATGTTCACGTTAAATTACAGATACTTGAAAACTTTTACATTTACACGAAACACAACTGTACTTCTACAAAAAATAGTGTTTGTAGTAATACTGTGTTCGCATTATTACCCGGGCATTTATGCTTTGTGTAGTCCCAGTACCTCCAAAAGAAATTATTTTAACCGTTCCCTGAATAGCTTTCCAGTATCAATGACAGCGCACTTTAATAAGCATAGTAAACAAACAATCAAGTATAATCATTGATTTTTAGATTACCTTTTCCATGGTTTAAATAATATGTTTCCATGAAACATAAATTAAAATATAAATTATTCGCAAATTTTTGTAATAACAAGTCATAATTATTTTGAAAAATGTATTCAATATACTCAAAAATAACCATAGGCATGTATTGTAATAAGTAGAGACATGCAACATTTTTGGATTCATTTCGCGGCCCACATTTTATCCGGGGAACTGTGAGCCAATGGAATACACTAAACAAAGAAAGTGCCGAATTACGGACAGCCTAGTTTAGACGTCTCACGCGTCAGTAGCCAATGAACAGGTGTCATTTCCGCGAGTATTTAAAGGACTGTGGAGTCTATCCTAGAGGTCAACGAATTCGCGAATTTTGCAGGTCTCTAGTAATAAGTAACAATATTTTTCTTGTAGTATTACAAACTATTTCTTGACAACTGATTTCCTGAGGAATCTTTTGTAAAAGGATATAAATTTTGTTTCCTGTGAAGCAGGACTACAAATATGGTATGAATTGTTTTAAGTTCAAATAACTGTTAACAGGTTTGGCTGTCATTACCTTTTGCGATGAGAAGAATAAGCGATAAAAGATTATCAGCAACCACAAGTCCTTGGAATTTAGCGTGCGTTGGGTCCCTGCTTTCATTATTTTGGACAAATATTTAGTACCTACATTTTGTAATTTTATACTCTGCTGGTTTTAATCGCAGCCTTAACGCAGATGTGCGAGAAGAGTGTATTGCCTTCATTGCAGAATCACTGCAACATTAAGGCGGTAATCTGCGTAGTCCGGCGGTACTTATCTCTCGGCTCCTCGCGCTAATGACAGGTTCATTTCCCGCGCACCTGGCTCTGTTTGCGACTACACGCGCATTTGCTCTTTTTAACTTTCATCTTTATATAACTAATGTAGTTTCTTAGGTTATATTTTATATATTTATTTCTCAGTTATTATACATTTACAAATGTTTACAATCGTCAAAATACCGCATGTAATTGATATGCACTCACATACAAGCTTGCTTTCGTGTGTGCTAAATTTCCTAGTTAATTAAGTGAATATTGTTAACAAAGTGTAAAAAAATGGGAAATAAATTATTATTATTATTATTATTAGTTGGCAAAAGGCCCGGGGGGGGGGGGGGAGCACCTTCTTGTCTGCGAGGTGAGCTCGAAACAATAAAAAAATTACATGCATGTTTCTCCTGGTGCAGATTCCACGCGGGAGAAACGAAAGCACTCCGGATCTCGTTTCTTGTTTAATATTTTGTGTTAAGTTGCTCGTAGCTCTGAAGTTTTTCAAGTAATGTTCTAACCAAGTATAATATTGTTTTATATTTATCTAATTTTTTGCCGTGTAAACATTTTGGCGCTCGTCAAACGGCATTTAGTAGAAGTGGTTTCGGGAAAATGGAGCGGAAGTCGGTGAACGGAAATGTGTTTCAAAGATGGCGGACCAACGTGTAACAAGATAAACCTGTGTGTAGCCACTTTCGTAAATATTAGGAGACATGCCAACGTATTAGTGTAGCAAATGTAACTTTATGATAGTGAAACTATCCTGGAATTAATTTGGGAAATAAAATAGAAGACAGTAATTTCACGTTTTAAAATACGTAAGTTCTCTACTATTCTATTTCATATTTTTTTTAATATTTTGCCTTGAGTGTAAAATATTTAAAGTGTTAAAGCTTTTGCGGTATTTGAGGGTTGTGATAATTTTATTGGACTGCTAATATAAAAATAATTTCACTTGAAATTTTGCATTACCATTCAATCATTAGAGAAATAAGCTGTGCAGTTATTTAAAAAAACGCATGGATTTTTGGTTCACAATGTTAGTTTTGGAAAATAAAACAGAGTAATCATTTCTGCCATGCATTTTGCACGCGCAGAATTGCTGTGAGTGCAGCACGGAAAGACTCTTGACACAGGATCAGGAGGCAAAAAGAGGTGGCGATAACTACGTCTCATTTTCCTGTCTGACTTGTTCTTATTTGGCGTGAGAATATCTGGGGCGTTTCCATGAGCGAGTGGGGTAAACGAGTTAAACTTTCTCTGCAGAACACTAATTAACCTTCGTTACGTCGCAATCCGCGCAACTATAAACTGCTGTTAGTGAACAACTACAGAAGTTGGCTTTGTAAATTAACTGGCGTTCGGGAGGGAATTTTGCTTTGCAGTGAATGTTCCGAGTTTGCGTGTGGGTTGTGACATTTGCACGTCTCTGCTCTGACGTCAACAATATGCCATGTGAAAAATCTCCCTAATAGCGTAACTTGACGAAACGCGACTTCGACTGCCGCGCGAACGGACAAATTACGCAACCGAAACCCCGTTATCGGAGTGTCGCGTTTCCGGACTCCGTTATTAAACGGGCATCGCCCATTTGGGGAGGGGGGGAGGGTCTGATTGCTTTAACTTGTTCTGTCGTTCAGCCATTGTTCACGAAGATGGGTTGTGTAAGTTTCACCAGTGTTGCGATTAAATTTACGTGCGTGGAAATAACTTTTCAGAGCAAAGGAAACAATTTAAAAAAAAAAAAAAAATGCGAACGAGTCTTTCAGTATTCTCTATTGCTTTGGTGACGAGAAAATGCATGTCTTCTCATGTTGAAAATAGATTTATAATACTGTTACGATTTACTGCGGGTTCGTAAAGGATAGCCTAATTAAAGATTTTTATCACACACAGATTTATTTATTGCCACTATTTACATTACTGGCTAATAATCTAAAAATGCCAATTAATCAATTGTACTTAAAAAAATGTTGCTTCCTCCAGTCACTCGTTTCTCACAATCCACACGCCTCGCTGGGCCGCACCTCTGGCGCAACTCTCGCCGCAGCACCCCTCGTGGACCTCCGTCGCAGGACTCCGTCGCCGCACTCCGCCGCCACCGTCACACTTCCCCTTCGCCGATATCTCACTCGACGCCTCGCTCGGAACTCCGCTCGGAACTCCGCCGCGCCCGCGACGCTATCGCCCGGAACTGAACTCTTCGCCCTGGAACCTTCGTCCAGGGACTTCGCCACTCTATCGCCGGAAACTCCGCCACGGGAAAACTCCCGACTTCACTGAACTGCCCTGCTGAGGCCGACGTCCTCTTTTTATATATCAGCCGTATTTTCTGGAACTCACGAGCGCGGCTGGGGCCAGTCGCGTCATTCCGCGCCGACACGACGGCAGAAATCTCTCGAAACACATGTCGGTGGCTCGCGTAACTCTGCAGCTGTCCGGTTTCGGATGTCAAACGGCGGGCGCCGCACGGGGAGCTGAGTGATGGAGGGAGGGGAAGCGGTGACCCAGGTACGCACGACACATCTCATGTTACTGCGGCATGTGATATCATCCCAGTTAGCTCTGCACCTGCGCGTGACGCAACCTTGCTAACGTTCGTAACAATACGAAACTCGGACACGAAATAAAACGTAGCAGGCTTTAACATAATTTATAGATTTTACTAGCCTAGAAAATTTTTTTGGAACAAACATTGCGTCAATTATAATCAACATTTTGTTGGTTCTCTATAGCAAAACGAATAAGACGCTATCTTTTAATTTTTTTTAAAACTAAAATTTGCAATCCAGCGCTGCCGCTACAATAACAGTGTTAACAATTCAATGTAAGAATTGTAATACCAAGATTATAACATTTTTTTAATTTTTATTATTTATTTTCATGTCTATAGATTACTAGCTGCAGTACCCAGCGTTGCCCGGGCTGAACACAGGGTGAAGAGGAACTGTTTAGAGATCAGATGTAGTTAGTAATTGTCTTCTTAATTTGAATGTCAAGTGTGCAAGATAATTTATATCACTTTCAGATCCCGACAGACGTTGTTTTGCCAGTTTATAGTTATTTACCTGGTCTGTATGTAATCTAGACTCTATAAAGCAATATAGAAAAAGAAAACTGAAAAGTAAGGGATTACTAATATTGAAAAGATTCCATTATCTAGCTAATGCTCGGCATGCATTGCAATGCCTCATTCAGTTTTGTTTTGTAATAAGTTTGAAGTAGTTACACATGTACAAATAATCTATCCATGTCTCTAAATATATATTTATCTCTATCTACATCTATAGTCCTATATATCTATGTATATCTCTATCTGTATTTATCTCTTTATATCTACATATATACCTCACACTATCTCTATGTATTCTATAAGAGGGTACTGATTGCTTGGTTGTTAATATCACACGGGTGTTTTTTACTTGTATGGGAAAATTAAGAATGATAAGGCATCTAGTGCGTGGCAACAATGTTAATAGGCAATAGGAAATAAACTTCTAGCGCCTGCACTTCTAGCGCCTGCGGCATTGTCAACACACACTTCGTACGTGTACTGCATGTTGTATCTAACCCCCTCCATCGCATTTGATTCTAAATTGGACTTTTAGTAAGGATAACAAATGTTATTGATAATAAAATTTAGCATATAGCCTTCCTAGATAAATGTACTATCCAACACTGAAAGAAGTTTTCAAATTGGACCAGTGGTTCCTGAGATTAGCGCGTTCAAACAAACAAACTCTTCAGCTTTATAATATTAGTATGGATAGCATAAAGAATTAAATGCTAGTAGAACTTTTATAAAGCTTTTTTTTTTTGTAATATTTTTGCGTAGTGTTGATTCCACGGTGTCAATGAAAGCAATTTAAATGGAGGATTCACGCGGTTCCGCCATGTTTAGGAGATTTCTGAGACGTCCACAAATAATAATAATATTAATAATAATTTATTTCCCATTTTTTTACACTGCAAACTGCTAATAGCGAAGCATGGCTCGAAACAGCGGCGTCGCTGTAACTGAGCGCAACAGTGACACGCAAGCAGACTGCTCCCGCGAGGACAATCTCCTCTACGTCAGCAGCCGGTTCGCTTCTGACAAACACCGTGTTTACACATTTGCGCTTAGTGAATACTTATCTGTTGTACTCATTTGTGGCGGAATAACAAATGCAAGGGAGGGATAGTTTCAGGATTCTATAAATAAAATAAAAAAATCCTTCAGTAGAGGTAATGAAGGGAATGTCCGTCAAATGGACCCGGTCATATTTCGTCGGGAATAATTTTTTTTTTTCAAAATTCGTTAGTGCTACGTTAGTGCTGGTTAGTGATCACTAAATCGGCCATAAGAGATGCAATTTTGGAGCACTAACGACCAAATTTCGGCACTAACCAGCATTAACGTAGCACTAACGAATTTAAAAAAAAAAATTATTCCCGACGAAATATGGCTGGGCCCATTTGACGGACATATGAAGGGAAAGTTTAAGATGGCGTGCGAGGCGGAGCAGTGCGCTTGCGTCGCTCTCGCACGCGCGGCGGGTGGAAGGGAACACGCGCGCGGCTGCCGGCCCGGGGGCTGGCGCTCCCCGGTGATGGGCTGATGGGGTGATGGGGTGATGGTGGTGATGGTGGTGATGGGGGTGATGGGTGGTGATGCGCCGGGGGGGAAGGGGCCAGAGGTCGCCCGCGTCTTCGCCCACGTGGGAACAGCGACGCCGTCGGCCTTCTGGGCGCGGGTAGCCCTGCCCATGTGTCCTCTCTCCTTCGCTTTACTCTCTTTCTTTCTCTCTGTCTCTCTATTTGTCCTTCTTTATCCCTCTCTATCTTTCTTACACTCTTTCTCTCTCTTTCTATCTTAAATGCACTCTTTCTTTCTCTCTTTCGCTCTTTATTTTTCGCTTTTTCTCCCTCTCTTTTTCCATTTACGTGTCATTCTTTATCTCTCTTTTCTCGTATTTTTGTCATTCCTATCTCTTTTCCCTCTAAATTTCTTACATTCTTTCTCTCTTTTTATCTTTCTTACACTCTTACTTTTTCTTATTCTCTTTCTCTTTCTCTGTCTTTCATTATTTATCTCTTTGTCTTTCTCTCTTAATGTGGCTATATATATCTCTCTGTCTCTCTTTATCTCTTTCACACCTCTGTCTCTCTCTAGGTGTGGCTCTCTTTATCTCTTTCTCACTTCTTCTTTCTATCTTTCTTTAACTCTTGCTCTTCTTCTTCGTCTTCTATTCCTCCCTCTCTCCATCTCCTCCCAGACAGCCCACCTGCGCGGAGAGCGAAGAGGACGACAGGACTTGTAAGGACCTGCCCTTCGCGGATCTCGAGTGGAGAAAAGGTTGCGCGCCTCTTCTGATGGGACGCGCGCGGACCTTTGTCAACGGTCGCTGGGTCCGTGGTTGTCGGGCCGAAGAGGAGATATCCACGTGCGAAGGCATTACGTTACAGACTGTCCCAGAACTCAGTGTCAGGCGCGAACAGTTGGTAGGTTAATTAATTACGAATATGAATAACAACAACTACAATTTAAAAAGTTTGGTTTTTTATTAATTGTAGGCTTTCTTTCAAAACCTTTTTGCACTCCAACTCTGAAATAAATTTAGTGTAAACCAATATCTAAAGATGTTTGTTTTGGAATCATAAATAACATGTTACTGATAACAGTTCAAAATAAAACCAAACATGCTATAGGTTTTGTGAATTTTTTTCACGACTTAGGTATGCGGTAAACGTTTGACTATGTATACTGTAAAAAAATTTAAAATGCTTACTTAAATTTATTTGCTTAAATAATCGTTTTCAAATAACTTACTAAGCTAGCATAGTAAATTGGCTACACTATGAATAGTCAAATAAAATTTTTGCCACATTAGTCGTGAAAATACAATTTTTTCCCGAAAGTTTATATAAGATTTTTTTTTAAATGTATTATCAATAGAATGATCATCAATGGTTAAGCAAAAAAAAAATATTCACAGGATCCGATTATTTGCTGTATAGTAGGGTTTCTAAATATTTTTAACAAGTTACTTTAACTAAAAAAAATACTATAATTACTTTTTAATTTCAATTTTTGATTCAAAAATGTAATAAATTTGTATATAAAATGTTATCGACTTGACGTAAAGTTCTGAATTATTCTGTACATATCTTAATCCATATTTTCAAGAAGAAATACTCCACATAGCAAGTCATACGTTTTGCATGTTTACGACAATTAATTTCGACCTGTGCCTCAGTGGTTGGAGATTCCGTTTGGTGGGCATAATTTCTGGGTTTAATTCCCAACCGGGTCGCTGTTTTCCACTTTTGGGCAATATGAAAAATTAGTGTTGCCCGTTCGCCTTCATACTGTAGAAACACTTCTAGCACACCTCGAATCACAATAACCACAATGTAATACTATAATTACCTTTCGGCTAAATAAGAAGTCAAATATGGTAGGTGGTCCATATTTGAGAGACCCCAGGAACATTGAGGCAAAAACCCAAAATTTAGCTGGCTTGAGTTTTCCATACCAAATAATAATTTGATCGTTTCAGAGGTAAAATATGTACCTAATTTGAAGCTAAAAAGTTTTGAGTTACACCACTATCTTCTGGATCACAGGTATGGTAAATTTTGCGTACCATATTATTGTTATTATTATTAAGGAACATAGCATAAAATGGATGTGGTGACCAAATTGGGGGTGGATTATTATACAGTACGATTGTAAAAGTTTTAAATTGTATTCTCAAACGCACCAATTAGCGATGCACTTATTTTTTTCATCTGAAAGCCTGGTTTATTTTTTGTACATATTACGTTCGTAAATCAGAGGATAAACCATCAATACGTAGAAGATAAAGTAGCTGTCGTGGTATTAAATTTTTATGTCACGAAAGGAAAGTGGCATCTCCGGAGAACTCTTGAGCTGCCTTAATAGTTCCAGGAACGCAGTTTTCTATTCAGAACGTCTGAAATCTGAACGTGAAGACTCCTTTGTGACGTGGCGCCGGCCGATTGGATCTCGTCTTAACGAATCGTCGGGGCTCCCACTACACTGTAATTATTTACATTTACATTAAAACAACTCTACAAGTAAAAAAAATATCGTTCGAAGATATACTGGGTCAGGATTCATACCCGGGCATTTTGAGCTTTATTGTTCCAGTACCTACAATAGTTAATAATAGCTTTCCAGTACGAACTGCGCACATTAATAAGCAGAATAAAACAAAAATAAAGTAATATTATTAAATATTCGATTATATTTTCATTGGTTTAAAAAAATTATGGTTGACTGAAACATTAATTAAAATGCGCCAACTTTTGTAAGAAATAATTAGTATTATTTTGAGAGAAAAAAAACATATTTCACACATGCAAAAAAATGACTATATAGTCATGCGTTGTACAAAATATCCAAAATATTTCCTGGCAACTTCCATAGGTAAATTTTTTAAAGTACAGAAAAAAAAATTATTATTTTTTTTTTTCCTTGTGTGATAGTTCGCGGAAACGCAGGCAATCCGACGTGAGGACTACTTTGTGGCGTGAAGCCGGCCGATCGGAGTTCGTCTCGACGCATAGCCGAGTCGCCCCCTGGGATCCAACCCGCGGTCACGTGAGGCGCGGCGACCAGTCACGTCGCAGCTCTCGGCCCGACCGCCGACGGGCGTCGCCTGATTGGCTCACCTCCGCGCGGCTCTCTCTCTAAAGTGTCCGCCGCCGCCAGCCAGCCATGAATAATTTAACGTAATGGGCAGCTCCGAAGAACGAGTCATTACATGAAAGCGCAATGAATTATCACGCGTTCCTCGGCTACCTATTTGTGTACGATCGTGGTCGCTGAATGACTCAATTTGTTAAATAACCTACCTCTATCACTGGTCTAAACGAAGCAATTAAGGAGACAACCCCCCCTCCCCCCCCCCCCACACACACACACGCAGTGTGGAGCTTCAGGAAAAATCAACGTTCATTTAAAAATATATATATTAGAGTGTGGTCTGTGCATGTAAAGTGTTTACTAATATGATGAAGGCGGATGATAAGTTCAGTTTCCGAATAATCTTTAACCACGAAACTTCTGGTGCAGATTCTTGATAGCACTCAAGGGACTTTCATTACACGATTATCTTCATTTCTCAGCCACATGATTGTCCCATTTACGAGAAGTCTCTGCCCGCCAGGTCACAGCCTTGCGCTCAGAGGCGATACCCGCACCAGCGAAAGTGGACCTTATCATCCCGCCTCACTGACACATGGACACTTTATGACTAAGCGGGTCTCTTGAACTTAGTGTTTGCTCCGGGAAAGATATTTTTTTTCTCTTTTTAATTTAGACCTCTCAAGAACACGAAGATAAAATATTCTAGCTGTGTTACAAATTTACATTGATTAAGCAGTTAATAGTATAATCAATGATTTTTTTTCACTATAAAAAACATTTTCACGGGTGTCTGGCTCCAACTAGGCCGCCAAAGGCATCCTGCAGAGGTCGGGACGTTTGGCAAGAAGAGAGAGAGACTGTTTTTGTGACGGCGAACACGGCGTTTAATACGTCTTCTTCACTGCTACCGGTCGGGCGTCTTCACGGGCAGGAAGACCTCCTTCCTCTTGCACCATTCTTTTATTTTCCCTCCCTCTCTCCTCTTCGCGCACGTCTTCCGAACCTCGCGAGGGCAACATCCTTGTTGGGAGTAAGATTGATCGCATCTGAACATCTCTTTCACTAATGTCTTGACCCCGTGGATTCAATTATTCTCGTCGCGTCGCGTCCCTTGGCAGGAGGAGGGGAGAGAGGGGGAGAGATGCTCTCGCCCCGGAGATAAGAGCTTCAAGAGGGGCTGCAAGAGGCGACGAGATGGTCGGCCGGTCAAGGGTCGAGAGGCGACGATCGCTCGGAATGGAGTGGGTTGCCCCGAGGAGAGGAACCTTGGGGCATCTTGCACGCGACGTGTCTCTAACCGGCGCTCCTCTGGTCCGGCAATGCGCTGCGCTTCTCGCCGGCGACGCAGGTGCGAGGCTGGGCTTATGACGCAACGACGCAACAGCACAACACGTAACCAATCAAAGAACACCGCATTCCTTTTATGAAGCCCACAAGTCGCCAAACGTTACCAACCACACAACTTAATACTATTGCAAGACAATTGAAAACTTATTTTCACCCAGACGTCTTTCATAACATAAATGTTTTTCATGAAATTAAAAAAAAAAAAGTCAAGAATTTTTATTTAAAATTATTATTTTATTTCACTGTTCGAAAGTTTAACAAGACTTTTTTAGTAAAAATATCATCGTGCTCTTTTATGGACCTAATAAATGTTTTCGGAACAGTTCTGCTCAAATATGATCGTCGGAAACGCGAGCCGTAACGCAAGAAAGTTGGAAGTTGGAACAATGCTTGCGTTGCGTTTCTGCGCCTTGCGTGGTTTAGAAACCGGTGTTCTGAAATGTGGCAGCTGGAAATTTTGCACCTTGCGTTCTTGCGTAGTGTATAAACCAGGTCCAAGCTGTCCCTCTTACGTTCCAGCACTATAACAGTTCAAATTCATTTTTGCTGCGTCACAAAATGTTTCAACATTAAAATCAAATTAAATAATTTCACACTATTTGTAGATATTAAAAAAAAACCACCACTATTATAGAATTAAAACATTAAAATACTACATGTTTACCAGCATTTCGATGTGGTTTACAATTTTTTGTTCATTCTTTTTTGTATTTTGTTTGCTTAGCGTAATGCAACTGAAGTATATGCTGTTGTAATATTTGACTCTATTTTATGTTCATGTCTGAGCCTTTTAAGTTAAATACCAACATATTGGTTGTTCTTTGTGTTATCATAACTTTAGATATTCCAGCAAAATGGGCAAGTCGAGCATTTTCGTGTTTATTCTTTGCTAAGTTTTATCATTTTACACGTAGTTATAAACAATCAAACAGATTCATTTCCTACTTTATATTATAATTTATGATTTTAGAAAGGATAATTTTTTAAAATTACATTAGTCACAAGAAGTCTACACACATTAAAATATTATGCTCGCAATACAAATTTGTCATTAAAGTATCAATTTATATGGTTTTTCACAATGATTTTTCAGAAATTAAAATTTTAAAAAATGTTTTTTTCCCTTTGTCCTTTTTTTGTAATTATTCATAAAAATTATGGTGTTTACTGCGTCTGTTTACTGTTGTGCGACATCGAAGTGTGGCAAAATACATCTAGGCCTACTTATCACGAACAGCCCACATACATTAAATTATGCTCATCACAGAAAATTGATTTGCCTGCAGGTTAAATTTACCTATAATAAGATTTTTTTTTGGTTGGGTAACAACCATTTCCAAGATCTTGGGGTGTAAAATATTCCTCTTTTTTTTTCTGGAAGGTGTAAATCGTGTTTGGTACCTTAGTTAATTTTTTGTTTCTTTCTTTGTTAGCAGAGTAAATAACCAAGATTGGAAGTGTAATTTACTCGTAAATCATAGCCGCATAGCTAATAGCATCTGGGAGGGTTGAAACACAACACGCGATAGCGTAAGCGATGAATCACCATTTCAATGCGGACGGTTTTGAAGGGAGGGAGGGTGGAGAATCCAGCCAGATGCATTGTAGGCCATATTTAACCTTGAAGTGATAGAATGATTTATTTGATTGAAATGGTGATTTCAACACTTTCGCCTCAATTGCAGTGTAAAAGGATTTTACCTTTTTTTTCCGTATATTTTACAGGTTAGTTAGTATTCCTGTCCGCCATCAGTAAAATATTATTTATTTTAAGTAAAAACAAAACTGTAGTATACACGTATAATGGTTTACCTTAAGGGTTAAAGTTCAATTTTTATTATAACAGATATTCAATTGTACTTTAAAGTAAATTATAACAACTGTTTTATTCACCACATTAAAATTTCTGTTTTCTGCATAAACACTAAAACATAGAGTAAAAACATGTGCGTTTAAAGATTTTGACATTTTATAAGGAGATATTTTATTAAGTGGAAATAATAACTACGCCAATTATTTAAGTTCAGTATTTAATATTTTCGTTATTTAAATGTATCATTCTTAAAAATATAACATCTGATAAAAATTCAATACTCTTATACAATTTGTACCATTCTATATAATGTACTATTAAAAAGATATTTTAAATACACTATAATTGATTCTCAAAGTAAGTTTTATCGAAAGAAAAATGTGAAACAAACACTGTCAGTTATTCCAAGATCAAATGCTGCCGACAAATAAAAGCTTGCCTCAAATCATCAAATCTGTGGCGCTATGTGAAGAAACTTCACCTGGCAGCAAACATGAGAGTTGCATTGCTGAACGATCCATCTGCTGAAGATTTCTCCAAGCAATTACTGACTATCGATAATGGCAGTGTTCCTGTCGACGAATCGAGCGGATTGATTTCATTTCCTCCGAGCCTGCGAGTTTTTGCAATTTCGTCTTCTCGAAAGACGAGCTCATCAACAAAGTGTTCCCGAACATCATTGCTAACCACAAAAATAACAAATGGTTGAGTGAGCGAGCAATTTTGGCGGCTAAGAACAAAGATGTGGATGACTTAAACGTCGTAATTCAGAATCATATCGTTGGTACTCTGCATTCATTCAAATCTATTGACTGCGTAACAAACGAACACGCAGCCACCAACTATCCAACTGAATTTTTTAACTCCTTGAGGATGTGCCTGGCTTACCACCGCACAATTTACAACTGAAGGTTGGCTCGGTAGTCATCATGCTTCGAAATCTAAATCAACCAAAACTATGCAATGGAATGCGTCTGGTGATAAGAAAACTGATGATCAACGTGATTCACGGATTGGTAAGGAAGTTCTCGTTCCAAGGATTTCGATGATTCCAACCGATATGCCCTTTGGGGTTAAACGAATTCAATTTACGATTCGTCTTGCATTCGCCATGACGATTAACAAATCACAACGCCAATCCATAAGTTTTTGTTGTCTGAATCTAGAAAATGCATGTTTTTCTCATGGTTAATTGTATGTGGTATGTTCACGTGTCGGCAAACCATCCGCTTATTTGTTCTTGCGCCTGATAACAAAACGAAAAATGTACATCACAAGGTGCTTCACTGAAGAGAATCAACCCGAGTGCAACCCATGCAGCAAAATACATAGCTTCAATAGAGCAAATGTCTTGCTGACACGCCGTTGAAATACTTGATTTTTGTACTTTTATTGAATTTTTAGTATTCATTTTATTACGTAAATAAAATCCTAAATTAAGTTTAGCTGAAAGTTAACACGACATTCATTGACTATTAGACGTTCCGAAGTTCACCGCGTCAGCTAGTATTAGATATAAGGAAACATAACCTCACTTATACAAATACACTGGACGAATACAATTGAGTAAATTTATAAACAAATTTATATCACTAACATTCACAATAAAAAATGTTTTCAATGATATGTACGAACATTCAATACCAATCACTAAAGTATAAGATTTAAAAGTAAATACATATATATAATATTTATTTGTACGTAGCCTTTTTTTTATCCTGTAAAAAATATGTAGCATGGTTCACGCGCATCGTTAAATTAACTCTAATAATTTTTTTTAAATTCATAACGTGCCTAAATTAAAAAGTATAAGATAAAAAAAAATGAAATGTTATTTGGAGGCGTTCGTTTACAAGAGTCAGATCCACGTCGTAGCTGCCCGTGTTCCACCCCCCCCCCCCTTCCCCCCCCCCTTCACTGTCCCAATGAACCAGACTGCGCATGCGCCGGTCGTGCCCGGGGAAAATCGCCAGCGCTAATTACTCGACCATTTTGTTGCGTCGGGTAAACAGCGGGGACGGAATTAATTCCCACGGGGCGCCTACACTCACACATGCGCGCGCAGGTAGTACAGCTGGTTTCACGTCGAAAATTAATTGTTCGGTAAGCACCGGCAGGCCAATCCCCGTTCGGAACGCTGTATCGGGAACGTTGTATCTCTTGGCGAGCTCGGCGCCGTGCGTGCGTGTGTGTGTGTGTGCGCATGCGCAGGAAGGGGAATTTTCCTTGCGTTCAAACACCTTCCCCTTCAGCAACCCGGGGAGTAGGTACCCACCGGCGCGGCGGCGTAAAACCTGTCAGATAGCCATCAATGGAGACATCACAGCGGCGAAGAACAAATAGGAAGCGCGGGGCCCGGCAGCGATGCTGGCTTCTCAGGAGTTATTATTATTATTCAAATGAGAACCGAAGGGCTCGCCGGCTGTTTTGATTATGGGCCGTGAGGGAATTACAAGGGGCGAACGGGGGCTTGGCTCTCTCTCTCGAATTTTTACATCCCGAAACCTGACCGCGACATCAATATTCATGCGCCCGGTCGACACCTACGTACGTACGCTCGGATTCGGAGCAGGGAACCGTTGGAAAAGGGGGGGGGGGGGAATGTGATAGCGAACGAAATGAAACACAGATGCTGACGTGGGTTAATAAAGGGCAAGGGACGATGTACAGAAAAAAATAATTTTTTTCTGTATATAAATTTACAGAAAATTTCCTTTTGGAAACCCGTTGTCAATAAATAGTTCAGGAAATACATTACAACTTTGTGCAACACATGGCTAATGATATTTTTTTTATACATGAAATACGTTTTTTTTTCGAGATAAGTAGTTCTTAATAAAATTGGTGCATAATTTAAGATTTTAACTGATACTCTAGTCAATAATAATATTTTTGAACGATGGAAAAAATAATCTAATATTCCATAATTGACTTAATATTTTTTATTGCGCAGTTAATACTGGAAAGTTTTTCAGGAAACTTTAACTATTGGAGATACTGAGGCAATATGAAGTATAAATGTTCTGGTAATAAGCATACACAGTATTACTGCAAACATTATTTTCTAGTGATGAAATGATTTTCATGTAAATGTACAAATAGCAATAATTTTTCAATTATATTTTTGTCATATTTATAAAACAATTTCAGCGAGACACACTTTGAAGAAACCTCTGAAAAAAAATGAGACAATTGAGGAGTCTTTAACCTTACTTTGCAGTTGAAATCATGTTGATGTTTTCGAGGACAGAATTTTGTCAAATTTCGATTCAGGTTGTACTGAAAGGCTCTTAGTGATGTTTTCATCGTATTATGTCCATGTTAAAATCAAACCCTATTTATGAGCAATAGCTGGATATTAAGTTATAAGAAATTAAAAGTTTAATCAGCTTGAGGTTATAAGTACCTACTTACACTAAGTTAACAATTTTTTTTTTCATCAAACAGCTCAAAAACATTTTTTTTTGAAAAACGTTCAAATATTAAAAAAAAAAATATTTAACTTACTTATTGTGTGGCGTAGAAAAAAAATATTAACGTTCAAGTTGAAACATCACAAAATTTTTAATTAAAAATTTGACCCTTGCCATTGTTCGCCGCCTAGTGTATTTCAGCTGACGTCACATCTCCATCCCGAGGAAGAGAAGCGGAATGTGTAACTCAAGAGGGGTTTTCCCAGCATGCACTCGGGGCGAATGTTATCCGCATCTGCCATCAGTTTCTTTCATGCGCCGCGCCGCGAAAGCGGACGCTCTTTGCCGGCGGTCCGGGATCCGCGATTTAAATATTCATCGGCCCGTGTGCGGGGCGCCGTGTACCTCCTGCTAATCCGGGGGTCTGTCTTGGGGGTTGAGGAAGGGGAGGGGTTATCGCGAGCAGAAAAGAGAAGCGGGTTGAGTGTCGAGTGTCCAGAGAGGTACCTCGTCGGACAGAGGCTGCTGATCCCCCGCGTGTGGGAGATGAGCACCGACGAGAAGAGCGCGGCGCGCAGAGAGATAGCATCTTCCCCTTTCCGACGGTTTCATTAAAACTTCCGAAGAACGCGCTAGGGGCCGCGCGGGGATACGAGGGGGGGGGGGGTGGACGCGGCGCAGACGGACGCTGCTCAAAAGCGTCGGAGGAGTGAAGAGGGGGTAAGGCGCCTGAGGTGTGTGCCCGACGCGAGGGGGAATTAACTCGCCGGCGCCCAGCGGGAAGAAAGAAGGTGAGGGGGGGCCGGGGCGGGGTTCACACCTCGCCGCTGGCTTACCAACCAACCGGCTCTCCCTCCCTGCACACGCCACTTACCCCCCCCCCCCGGACCAAACCCCTCTTCAACGCCCGGACGAAACAGCCGACGCGCGTGGAAACGGGAATTAACCAAGCCACCCTCCATCCAGGGGGCGGGAACCCTGGGCGAGTGTTCCGAAGCGGGTCCGGCGAGGATCAGACATTCCAGGCCAGTCAACAAGAGGCGAAGTGAACACCTTTTTACCAGCAGACCTGAAAACTTGATATAAGGGTGTATTCCGTGACGCTGAATCGAATGGTGCTTTTTTTTTTTTTTGCAATCGGTCGTGAATTATACTTTTTTGAGAAAAGGGTTCAAAAAATTGGTTTGACTCGTTTTTTTTTTTTTTTTTTTAGAATCTTGGCGTTTAATCGAAAAAGGTTTCAAACAAAAGTTGTGGAGAATTAGAAAATACACAACAAAAAAAAGGTTCCCAGATCTATCTTCGTATTTGCAAACATTTTTTTAGCCCTTTTCTACAAAAACTTCACGTCCGATTTGGAAAAATAACTAGCACCATTCGATTCAGCGTCATCGAATTACCCTTATAGCAAGTTTTCAGGTCTGCTGGTAAAAAGTATGCTTACTTGGCCTCTTGTTGACTGGACTATTCCTCTGATGCCAGGACAGGACGAGAAGCGAAGTCGGATCTCGGAGCCGGCGCGCGAGATCGCGAGGCCAGGCGGCCCGGGTAGTGATCCGAAGATCCCGGAGTCGTGGGATGATACCATCCCCCTTACCCTTCCCCAAAACTTACATCTCTACTAGTCCTCGGCCGTGCTGACGAAAATAATCTGCGTCGCCGCATAATTAAGGCCTCGCATCGCATTTGCAGCCCCAACTAGGGCGTCACACTGTTAGAATTTACAGCGGATCTACGGATTACTCAAAGAAGGAAAACTTCGCAGTTAAAATAACTTTATCTTTGTAGAAAATACTTCGTATTTCGACACCGAGTTTTATGTTTCGTTCTAAACACGTGGACAAAAGAAGTTTTATTGCTGCTGACTTAACACATTTTTAAAAAAATGTTTTATTAATACAACAAGAAAAAATCTTTTGGATTCATGTTCGACGTTGGTGAAAACAGTGTCCGTAAATTCATGAATATCCTTTTTCTTCGTAAATTTAAGGTGAAAACTTTTAACACTGGAGTCGCTAATCAAGACTTTTAGAATTGCGTGGAATCAGTAAAATCCAGTTCTAGAGCACAAATTCCATTTTGTGTTCAAATAAACATTCACTATCTCCCTAACGCTGGGGCAACATGAAACCAGAAAGAGGAGGGCGATACATTTGTTGCTCCAGTTGAAAACGCCAGTTTTGTTTGTCCATGAAGCATTTCGGTGTATCTTATGACCGCCGAACTGTAAATAGAAAATGTCCGGTCGTTGCCTGGCAACGGTCTGGGTTTGTTTGGCTTCACGTTTGCTGGCACATGCTCCAATAATTCTCGGTTTTCATTAGAATTTTTATATCCCAGGATCCCAGCCTATACGCCCCTTTGAGAGCCCTGTCGGAAGAGCAGAAGGAGAACTTGAGGTCATATCGTGGGCGATGTCTAGATGGACGAATGAACTGAAAGCAAAACTGGCACGAGAGTATCACGAACTGTTATCAGCGTTATGTTTCTGTGTTTTCTGCGTGGACTGTGTTGTTGCTTCCCACACTGTTAGAAATTACAATAAAATTACGAATTTTTAAACGAAGAATTTACCTCAAATAAACGAAGAGGCTTTCGTTATTTCAAATAACGCCGAGTTCCGAGTTGTACCTTCAGCTCCAAACAAAAGTGGGCAAAATAACTGTGTTCTTAAAGTATATAATGTTCGCAGGCTTTCACGGCCATTGTCTCAAGAAGCTTGGCTTCTGGGTTGTAGCCGCGTCCTTGGCGAATAATTCATCGACGTTTCGGTCGACATTGCAATCGCCATCATCAGGGAGCAGTTACCTACTGTGTAGGTGAATTATAACTCCAAGGACGCAGCTACAACCCAGAAGCCAAGCTACTTCTAAAAGTATACTTAATCAGGTTTTGAATGTTTCGTTATTATACCGAGAATATTCTTTTGGACTTATGTTCAAATTAAGTGAACTCAGTGTGCGTGAATTTACGAAGATCCCTGGATAATTTGTAACCGACGTCCTTTGTGCATTGAAGGTGAAGAGTTTTAACATTGCAGGTATTAAAATGATCTATCATGAGAACATCTTCACTCACATTGGAAGCAGAACAAAAATTAGTTCATTCCCTCGCGTAAATATGATCTCGCTTACGGTGTAACGGCGTGAAGTTGGCTTCCCACACGCATATTTTTTCGTGATTAACTTCGTTTGTGGAAATAACAATTGAGTGGTGTTGCGAGGGGGGCCAGATAAGTTTTTTCTTAAAAAAAATTTGTTGTCTGTAAAGTCGGTTTACGGACGATAGTTTAACGTGACAACGTCATAATAAAACATTGATGAAATGATTGCATACTTTTATGAATAAAATTGAATCGTTTTTATTGAATTATCACTATTTTGTATGGATTCAAATAAGGAGTGAAATGAAATCTACATTTTTATTGATAAATTTACTTTTATTTGCACTCATTAATTCAAATAGTTTATTTCTTTAACGAAGAGATTATTTTAACTGTAACTTTTATACATGTTTGCTATTTAACTTCTTCCAATCTGTGTTATTCTGTTAAGGATAGGACGATGATAGGAAAAGTAGGAAATGAATGGGAGTGATTCAAGTTTAATGTGCCTCGAAAAAGTCAAATCGATGGTTGTTCCAATTGAGTGGAAGAGCGTACAATGAGCGGAACGGGACACAGCGTAACGGTACAATGTGCGTTACGGGACACTTTTGCGTGCGTGCAGCCGGCGTTCATGGATTAATTAGATGTTGTCACGTCAAAAAAAAAGATATTGAACCGAGAATTTGCGACTCAACGCAAGGAAAATTGCGCACTGACCCGCACGTGCCAGCGGGGCAGCTGAGTTACTGGCGCAGTTTTCAGCGCGTGACGCGCGGGGCGCTGAATTTCAATGCGTCAGCACGGGTCAGCACGCGAGAGGTCAGCCGGCACGACAGCTTCGCGCGCGAACATGATCAGGCCCCGCCGTAAATTTCACTCTGCATCCCGCTCAAAGCTTCAGCGAAATTAACCCCGCAACTACTTCCAACCCTACTCTCTCCACCTCATTACATCAGCCTCGCTGTCACCCGCAGACTTGGTCGGAAATCTTGACCTCGCCAGCTGGTATTTTCCTAACTTTCTGCTTTAATTCTAAGTTCGAAACATTGATCCCTATTTTTTGGCATGAGTCATATATCTCCCAGACCTTATGTACCTTGTTCCAACCACATGTTCACCAACAGGCTCTATGTAGTCTGTAAGCGCCGCGAGATAACAACTGTCATGATGATCACGTCAGCTCACAAGTGCTGACTTGAACTAGTAGCCACAACCGATTCCTATGCCACGTCAAAAAAAATTATATATATATATACCTATATATTGCATGGAAGCTATATTGCAAGCGGTATCAAAAAAATAATTTTTGAAACTTGCAAGATGGCGATGCCTAGTCCTCCTCCAAGGGCCCCCCGCCTACCCGGGCCCACGCATGGTGTGCAGAGATTTGGAAGAAACCACGTGATTTAAAAAAATAAATTGCACAAGATATCCGAGTACAGTCTGATTACGAAAAGCATTTTAAATAATGCGCTGAGGGCGGATGGGTTGTTAGTTCTGTTTCCGTACTTGCGTACACCGAGAGAAAGGTTTGTTTGCCACAGCAAAATATTTGTTTATATATGAGGAAATACATTTATTTTGTTGATTCAAACAAATATTTTGTTGTTGAAAAGAATTTGTTGATCCAGAAAAATGGTTTGGTCAGTTTAACTGTATATTTTGTTTGGTGTAATGAATCAATTTTCTTACTCACAAAATTTGGTTTGGCCAACAAAATATTTTGTTACGGGAAGTAAATATTTGTTTGATTCAAACCAACCTTTTTCTCCGTGTAGTTTGCAAAGTGAAATGGGTCAAAACGTGTGTTTTGCGGACTAATTTTTAGACATCAAACACCCGGTAAAGATTTAATAAAAAAAACATCAAAGGGACTTGCATTACGCCTAGATATTCATTTCTACACCATCACAGTTATCATATGACGACGAGAAGACTGCGCGCCAGCCCAGAGGAGACACCGTGGAATAGAAGCACCAGAGAGCGTATCGCTAGCACGGACGCACCCCTGACCGTGGTGGGAGTGTTGAGGAGGTGAATCCGTCCGGCCTCAGAAACTCGTACCCTACTGCGCAGCTGCCTCTGACGTCACGCGAGTGGCGGTCCCACGCGGCCGTAAAAACTCTTCAACTAAACTCATCGTCAATCGAAAACCATTGAGTCAAATGACTTAAACTTTTTTTTTTCCAATTTATTTACGAACTGTTCTGCCTGTGATGCTGTTAAGCTTTTCCCTTAAATTAAAATTGTTTTAATGTAAACATATAATACTCCTACCACGCCCCTGACCAGGCGGCGTGAACGAACAGTAAAGACGCGTGCGCGTAAGCACTCTGCGACCTTTCTTGGGGCGAACTCTTTCGAGGGCGAGGTCAGACGAACCCGCGAGAACGCGTGTGCGAGCAATGCTTGTAGCGAGATTCCCGAGCCGATAATGCAGTCCATGAATATGCATTATTATTCATTTACCTCGGCGGTCATGTGGTAAAGCTATGCGGGAACGGATAACATCGTGCAAGGCAAGCTGTGAGGGCAAAAAAAAATATAATAGTTGCATATAATGTATTCATTCCTAGTTTTAGATATATTTCACTTTGAAAATTGTTTATCACATTGTGTACGGTTACAAAGTCAGACCGACAAGGAAATTCAAAATTTTTATTTTTTTATTTCGTGGTGCTACGTTGTAAGTGACCTAAATAATAAGGAAAATTTAAATGTATGCGTACTTTTTACTGACATGTACTTGGAGATTTTTGTTCTTGGTTATTCCAATTATGTTTCCCTGACCAGAGTATAGTATCACTGCTTCATGAAAGGGCTTTGTTTCGTAGAAAACCTATTATTTTGTTGTTGTGCAGTAAATATACAACAAAGAATGGTGTGTAATAACAGGCGCCTTATACTTTAAGCCGACAATCGGAATAATATGTGTATTTGATACATTTTTACACATAAACAATTAAATTAAAGCGTCATGGCTGCACAGAACACTTTGGGAAAGAGTTCGTTTTCGAATTTTGTTTTGTAAGGCAATTGCGTAAAAATTCAGGAAACGACTTGTCAAAGCTAGCAAACTGTCAAGAAGTACTTCGAGTCACTTAAACAGTTTGCGGCAGGCAAACATTTTTTCTTTATGTGAAAAGTACTAATACTATACAGATTTATTAAAATATCCATGGCATGTCATCGATTGAAATCAAAAACAGTTTGATTCTTCATAAGATGCTCGGAAAATATGACAATCTAGTCGTTGGTCTGCATGAATGCAAGGGCAGAATCTCGCAAAGCATGCATTCCATATCAGCCTGCCTATCGGAATACGGAGATGTTATTTCAAGAAGCAAGTCGAAAAACTCCCTGGGCTGTCAGATGCAACAGATGACCAATACAGCCACCGATACGATACATTTCTCTGGACTCGACCGCAAAAGTCCCTGACTGCAGCAATATCCCATATGCAGTGGAAGGGTTACCGAGATATATAATAAAAAAGCAAGTCCTATTCCTCTTATATGAAAAGTATATAATATGAAAAAAAAATGTACGTTCTTTAGATGGTTCTTGCTTTGTGGAACATTGATTTAAGATCTTCGGATTTTTAAGTTCTACGTTTTGTGATCTGTGATACTGAAAGAAAAACCTCATTTAATTATGAAGTTATGTTTTTGAAAAGATAATTCCTTGCAAATAAAGTTTGCGGCTACTTTTTTTTTCTCTCATTTGGTGTTTGACGACACGAATGGTTTGTTTAGCATTCACGTTTACGTGCTCTAAGTTACATTATCAGAATTATTTAGTTTAAATATTAGTTCATTGCTTTCTTCGTAACACCTTCAATATCAATGCTCCTGATTTTAAGCAGCTATTTTTAACATATTTTTTCGTTCTACAAATTCGTAAAAATTTTTTCGTTGTAAGTTTTACACTAGTTTTTCTTGGAAACGGCGAGGTAAAGGGTATTACAACACGTCCATCTTTTCCGCTACTTTTGACGTGTAGATTAATAATCAGCGCAGCGTTTGAAAACCACATATTCCCCCTTTGTCGCCAAAATAATTATGAGAAATACGGGTGTTGCACTAAATTATTAACAACTAAGAAATTTTACTTCAGCGAAAAGATTCGCAGTGTTTGTAAAATTTTGTTCAATTAGAAGAGATCCATTCGCCGTTTTTTGTAAATATTTCCGTCATGATTTTTAATTAACGACTTGTACAGCTGGAACTTCATTGGCGTATAGCGGTCTTGGGCAGGACTTAAGAAAATAAGTCGTAAAGTAATTTTTTCGATTTATTTTTTTTACATAATAAACTTGCTGCCGAAGTTTTCGCTGGTCAAATTAAATATTATTTACCTCGTGGTCTTGCCCCGTGTGGGCGTGGTTGTTGAATGAAATAGGGCATGGTTTTGTGATTTTCGCACGCTTCAATTGTTTCGTCCTTTGGGAAAATTTTGGGTGGGGGGTGATTGTTTTTAGTTGGGTCTGTGAGCTACGTGGCTGTTATGTGTCCTCGGTGGATTGCGGGGTCGATATGTTTGAACGTAGCGCACCGTTCATTGTCGACGAGCAATTCGGGGTACAATTACGTGCGGCTCTGAACCCACCTAATGGGAGGCCAGAACTGAAAAAAAGAAGTGAAAGCACACAATACAGTTGTATTTAAATTATGTACATGAAAAGCAAAATAATTATTTTGAAAATTCATACATACCCTCCTTATTTATTTCCGAAATAATTTGATTGCGGTCTATTTAATCTACTCATCCATCTTTTTAAAGTTTAAAATACTATGTATATTGAATTTTAATACATCCAATTAAATTTAAATATTTGTTTAGTAAAGCTATTTATTTCTATATTACGCAGTAGTTTTGTGTATTTAAAGGCAAAACAAATCATTAAATGTTACTATGAAAACAATTTATATGAGCATAACTTCTTCCACGTAATCACTTCTTCCCGTGTCACAAAAAATGTATACTGTTTTGGTGAAAGTTCTGTATCACTTATCCAATTCTATCTCATGATCCAGCATGTATGATCCTGTATGAATTGAATTTTCATTAAAAATTCATTCTTATTTTTCAGCGATTTAAGATAAACGTTTTCAAAAATAATTTATGAATTGTATTCTTTCAAAAGAAATAATGGTATTCCCTAAAAAAAACTATTTAAAAGGTGAATAACTGCTTCAACAATTTTTTTATAAAACAAATGTTGCATAATTACGTCTAATTTTCCCACTATAAATATTTTGTAGTCCAAAAATTGTTTTAGTTCGGATAAATTTGTCACATTTTTTTGGTGAATTAAATACACATTTAACTTTTTTTATTGATAAAGGGTATTTGTGGACGAAAACGAATTTGGGATGTCAAAGTTTCAACTCCCGCCAAAGTCCACCAGAAATGTTAAAGATTATATGTATATATTCTACTTTTTAATAAAAACAGCAAAGAGATTTTTTTTATATCACTGAGGCAAAAAAAATAATCAAATTCCTTCTCTCCCAAAAAAAACTCTAACTTGGACGTAATTTCAACGTTGGAGTGGCTGCTTGTTTTTAAATTTTTCTGGAAACAATCCTCTAGAACGTGCATCGTTCCCCGCTGAAACGGCCGGCCGAACCCTCTTAAATTCCCTACGATACAGCCCCGGTTGTTTTTGTTTCCTGTTTTTTTTTTTTTTTTACATCCTTCCACGTAATATCTCAGCTGAGGCTATCAAAGTTTATTCCCGAAGGACCGCCAGGGGTCAGGGGGTGATGGTTGGGCGAAGGAGGATTTCGGGAAAAGGGGAAAAAGGGGGTTGGTTGTCCAGCCCAGTCACGTAACCCAGACACCTCACGCAACTAGTTACGGGTAGAAGGAAAGGAGCGTTTTGGGCTATAACAAAAAAAAAGAAAGAAAAAAGGGGGTGTAATAAAGGGTGTCTTAACGCACGTGCGCGAAGGGATGGGGTGATTGGGGGGGGGGAGGGGTTGTCACGCGACGCCATCCTCACAGCCGCGTCTCTCCAACTATAGTGAACTCTAGTTGTTGGTTTATACACACTTCAATAAAAACGGGTGCGTGTACCTTGCGTTCGCGCCTTAGAAATTAAACTTAGGTACTTGGCGTCATGAAAGACTACCTTTAAGTTTGCATGCAAATGATTAATATGAATACAATAATAAAAGGACGAGAGTGATTTAATAAAATCAAACGTAAAAAAATTCAATATATACTCACTATAAAGTACAAACACGTGTATAAAATTAAATATTTAATTTAGTAAAATATTCCAAACAAATATTTGATAATAATGCAAGTCAATAAATATGCTAAAATTTTATTACAATTAATTAATTATATTAATTTTTCGAACTAATAAAAAAATTATCTTAAAATAATTTATGAAACGAATAATTTAAATATACGGGAACATATTTCCACTTCTATAAATACAATTGAAAGTGTTTATATATAAACAGAATTTCTATAACTGATATTATCAATAATTGATGTTTTTAACTATATGAACCAGTATTCAAAATCAATCACCAAATTTTGGGATTTAGAAGCATATATATGTTTTATTTATATGTAGCCATTTTTAGTAGCCTTTTTTTACATACTTTTGAAATTTTCGTTGCATGGTGCGCGCGCAGCGTAAAAATTCTCTCTCATTATTTTCCATAACGAGCCTCAAGAATAATAACTTCAAAAACTTAAGATTAAATGATATCTACTTAATAAATCTCTAAGCACTGAGTGACAGACAACGCTCAGCCTGAAACGTTGGACCTAGAGATTTGAAATTTGGTGGAAATATTCCCTTTAGTATCCTAGAGATGCACAAAGGAGATTTTTTTTTAAATTCCATTCCTAAAGGTGTGATAAATTTTGTATAAAAAACATATTGTTTCCAAGTTACGAAGATGAAAATTTGTACGGATGCTTTTCTACAGTAATAAAATAACCCGTATTAAATTATTTTGGAAATTTAATCTTCTGGAGTGCGGTTTTTTTTTGGAGGGGGGGGGGGGGAAATGGGTGGGAAGGGGTTGAATGGATTATGTTTTACAGATATTAATTAGCGTTTTTGGTAGAAAATCCCCATGACAACGAATTTCGCATTGTTGATGCTTCCTTCGTCTCCATGGCAACGGCTATTACATTGTTGATGGATTATTCGTCTCCATTAAAATTTAATGGGGGCCTTAAAGGTTAAAATTTCCCGTTTTTAAAGTAAATGTCCTACATACTTGAAACTCGACAGTGATGTTCCTTATATTACATAGTCATCAACTGAGAAATATGTTTTACAAAAATTAGCTCCTTGGGGTTGTTTAGCACGGGAAACGCTGTGTGTTCAGCTAGTACTAAAAAAAAAAAATAAAAAATAAGACGTAGTCTACATAAGAACGGTAAATTCCAAACTGTATAGCCTTACCACATAATTTAATGCGTTCAGTAAATGCTAAGACTGACTTTAATTTGCCCTAAGATCATGTAAGCGTATAGCAACATTTTTTGTTGTTGCTCCTTCCAGCATGCTTCCTACGCTTAACTTTTATTCATCCGACGTCATCGCAATATCATGCAATGTTTTTATAGTGTGTGACATTATATCGTCTCAAATTTGACAGTTCTTAAATGTATCTCCAATGGTAAACTTATATTTTAGGCCACTGTCTGTCGACAGCAGTGTTTATAAGCAACTTCATGTAACTGCACGGGTTGTGAACACTGGTACTAGTTTTTAAACTATCAAATTTCAAACACATTACATTTCAAAGACTATATCTCTCGTTGTCAACTGAGATTAGGGAAGTATAAAGATGGAGTATAAGGTTTGATTATGGTCCAAGGGGGGGGGGTAAGACAAAAGGGGAGGAGGATTTCAGTGTACTACACGTATCAATATGGCGGCCTTTTGTTTACAAATGTGCCAGCTGTACCTGTATTAGAGGTTGAATTGGAGAAAATGTCAACTCATGTCATTACTTTTGTGTTATGAGTATTCATTTTAGATTTCTAATATATATTTATATGTTTATAAACATATTAACTTGTAATATTTTGATATAGTTTTCTTCCAAACAGCTTAACTACAGTCATTAACAAATGCAGGCTATAATAGCTGACACAAATATAAACAAATTGGTACGTGGAAAAAAGAAAAAGAAGGGGGGGGGGGGGGGAACGTCTTCACGTCTGACGGCGAATGATCCATCTGTTTTTTTCCCTTAATCTCTGGTTATCAATATTCATCGTGAGGAGTCTTAAAATACAGAATAAAATAAACCACAACACGAAAATCCCTCAGATCTGGTAAACATTTATTAAGAAGCATTTTCATCCTAAAAATGTTACAGGTGAAAACTATTTTTGACGTGACGTCTAATTAATCGATGAACGCCGGCTGAACGCACGAAAAAGTGTCCCGTTACGCACATTGTTCCGTTACGAGGTGTCCCGTTACGCTCATCGTACGTTTGCGCCGCATCTATCTCTCTTCCACTCGATTGGAACAACCATTGATTTGACTTTTTCGAGGCACATTAAACTTCAAACACTCCCATTCGTTTCCTACTTTTCTTATCATCGTCCTATCCTTAACAGAATAACACCGATTGGAAGAAGTTAAATAGCAAACATGTATAAAAGTTATAGTTAAAATAATCTCTTCGCTAAAGTAATAAACATATTTGAATTAATGAGTGCAAATAAAAGTAAATTTATCAATTAAATTGTAGATTTCATTTCACTCCTTCTTTGTATCCATACAAAATAGTGATAATTCAATAAAAATGATTCAATTTTATTCATAAAAGTATGCAATCATTTCATCAATGTTTTGTTATGACGTTGTCACGTCAAACTATCGTCCGTAAACCGACTTTACAGACAACCATTTTTTTTTTTTTTTGTGATACGTCTACCTGAAAAGCAGGCACGCGTCAGGTCGGCTAACGGGGAAGCATCAAGGCCGCGAGCGGCATAAAGAACGCCGCTATCGATCAACTAGAGGCGCACGACACGTTTACACAAACACACAAAAACATACAAAAACGAATGCCGCTATTACGTTTTTTACACATATACACTAACATACAAAAAAAACCTTAATGTCTAAGTTATTTTCACTCTTCCAAGCCAGTGTTAAGTGAACTACTAAGCAGAGCGTAGAAAAAAAATATAATCCTCATATTTAAATATCACAACTATGATTTAAAGATAGTGAATAAACATACACATATATATATACATTATATAAATGTATTTGTTTCCTTGTTGCTGAGTAGACTTACATACACGAGAGGTATTACACTCAATTAACTTGTATTTTTTGTCATAATTGTATGAAGTACACATAATATAAAATTCGTAACTCTCACACAACAAAAACAAATGAATTAAAAACTATTTTATAAATAATAAAAAATTTGTTGGGAGGGAGTGAACAACTAAATATTACATTTTTCATGTGTCAGTCGTTAGCTTGTGATGCATATTTTTAAGATATATATGTTTGTGTTATGTAACGCTACACAAAACAATCGAATAGCTTATTAAACATGTGTTCCTTTAGATCACACAAATGATATCCTAATTTTATGTATAAATATTAACCTCAAAGTCTTGCGATACTGAAATAATAAAAATTGTCGACACCCTAAAGGTATTTACGTCTTCGATGAGAGGAATAATTTATTATTCGTGTATCTCTTATGCAAGTTACTTATCCGGGCGGCTATCGTTCCTTAAGAAACATGTTATTACGTTCGATCCATAATGATTTTATCCTTTACTCATGACTTTGAAATAATAACGATATGGGCATACTTGCAAGTGGCCGCTTCTCTCTGTGATGTTTTATTAATTATCGACTGAACGTAAAATAAAACAAGTTTTTAAAAGTGGGCGACTACATAACATTTAAATACTTACATGTATCTTCCGTAGATAAAAAGCGGCCAGGCTAACAGTAATTAAATGCCACTAACCATAAGATACAAAAAAAAAGCAAGAAGACTGGAACGGTATGGAACTTCTAATTAGTGCTCTGAAACTTGCCGTAACTTAACTCTGAGGAGAACAAAAGCAGTTAGGTAATTAACAATTACCTAGTATGCGCAGGTCAGATGAGGGGAGATATTAAGAAGCTGAAAACTCACGTTTTAGGCCAGGTGATGGATTGAGGAATTTTGTTAAGTGTTGTTACAGAGCCTTTCTTCGTGCGAGATAACCTTTGGCCTCCCCTCACAGGTGTTGTACAGTCTGCTCGGCAATCGATGGTTCACGAGCGACGCATCCTTAATATTGATTCTCTTTTTTTTGTATATATTTAATTCTTACGCGATGATAAAAAGCCGGGACAAGTTATACTGAAGGATGTAAGGTACACTGAAGAGGGGATATAATGTTTGTGTTGGCCCGGGAAGGGGGGGGGGGTTAGAATTGACTAATCGCAATAGACTTGAACAGGTTCACCACCCCTGGCAGCCCGTAGTGCTATGCCACACTAGCTGGTGGCCTGGGAAGTCCCATGACGCCACTTGGTGAATCAAAGACTACATAAAGACCTAACAGCGATTTCTGAGGGTAAAGAACTTTATAATTGGTGTACCTATATTTTTTTTGGTGCTGGATTTCACTACACAAACATATCTAGACTGTTTAAAAATAACCGAATACATAAAAATAAAAACGCGAGCCAGTCTTTCAGTACTCCCCAGTGTACATATAACCTCGGTAATGAGAATTTTTTTTGTGTGTTCTCACGTTGCAAATACACTTATAATACGAAACTCGGACACGACATTTTACGTAGATCATTTAACACAATGCCTAGCCTCATAAGTATACGAAAATTGTGTTTTCATTTACATTTCTTAACGCGGATTACACGTAATTTTCGCACCTGCCGCTAGAATTCGCTGCCGGAGCAGCTATGTTGACTATATAATAATTTGATTTGCAGAGCGAAATTTCAAATTATATAATGAAACGGCTCCCATAAAAGTGAAAAATCCTTGAAAAAATATTAAACCCCGGCTTTGGACAGGGTTTTCGACAAGAAATGTTACTAAAATACTGCCCATCTTGATAAATTTATTAACACTGTTAATAATATAAAATTTCCTTTGGCTTTGAGAACTTTGGTTCGCGCCACCCGCCCCACATGGCAGCTCCGTGGTTACATATTTCCGTTCCATGCGACTTCCGTTCCACTCACGAAATTACTCCTACAAAATGTCGTTTACCGAAAGCTAAGATGTTACACATCAAAATAAATTGAGAGGGATACAGAAGGGGTAAGAAATAAGTAAGTTTAACCTGCGCAAGGCGTCACTGCAGTCATTCAGACATGGAAGCTGGAAATCTCTCTTAAAAAAAAAAAAAAAAAAAAAACACATTTATTGACGTATGATTTATGAGTGTGTTTTGCAACATGAACCTGTGTTTGCCTGTCATAGTCGGAATATTTGCTGAACCACATATAAAAATACACTTATGTTTCTTTTAAGAAAAACCTTGAACCACGATGTACAAACTGTTAAGGGCCCCGCCTACCTGTGAGCATACACACGGTATGCAGAGCTTCCGAAAAAAATTCGCATTTTACATACATTTAAGATATTCGATTGGTTTCCGTTTACGAAAACCATTTAAGGACACCCTGAGGGCCATGGGTAGTTTAGTTTCCAGATTTTGTTATTTTTAAATGTATTTTTAGAAGAATGAAAATGGATACAATGCGTGTTATCAGAATAATGTTTTTTGAACGAAACAGCCGGTAGAGATTCTTGAAAGCACACATATTTGCCATATGCACGACGAGAAGACTGCCTGTGTACAGTCTTGCGCTTAGAGCCGAAACCGCGGTAGAACCATCAGCGAGCGTCGCACTTATCCCGTCTCACTAACACAAATACAGCCCTAACTAAGCGGGGCCCTTAAGTTATTAGTGCGAATCTTGAAAGCGAATGTATAATTTTGCCTCATATCCACGTCAGCGCGCCGCCTTGTTAGCAATCACAGCCTCTCATGGCTCACAATTCCTCCTCCTTCTCACTATTCCAGTCTTCTACTCTCTCCTGCTCACCTTTAACCATCTCCTCTTCCAGTCTCCTCCTTGGTCTTCCTTGGCGCCTTCTTCCTGTGTACTTAACTCCGCGATTTTCCTTGGCAGCCTCCCTTTTCCCATTCTCTGGACATGGTCATACCATCTCGTTGCTTTTTAAACGATCTCTTCTAGCGCTGTACTCCTGCTCTTGCATGGGCCAACTCATTCCTGACCAGGAGTCCAGGATTCACTGTATTCCAGTCTTGCATAATTTGCTTTATTTTTACTAAAATAATTAGAAATTACTTTTAAAATATGGTTATTTTAAGTTTCTTTAAATATCTACAACATTTATAACTCTGGGTCAAAGTTTGCCCATTCATTAACTGGACTGAAATACGAATATTTCATCATTTGTTTTTTATGTATCAGTTTGAAAATAATTTGTACAATATTGTGTCATTTATTGTGACCATAATCATGTACGTATATGTATTATGGATATAAAATTTTGAGTGAAATTTGGTTTTGGGGAAATTAAAATGAAACTTACGACTGACATACTTAATTTTCGTACAGTGCCTAATGGAACATATATACGAAAATAAATTTTGCGTTTGATTTGATAGCCATATCATTAAAGCAACTTGAAAGCTAAGAAATAAAAAAATTGAGAAAGTATGAAAACGAAAAAAGTATAAAACAATGCAGTTTTGTATTTTTGGCTTTATTCCTTCAAAAACTGTAGGAAAAAGTTTCTACAAGTACTTTATCAGCGCATGTTCACCCCCAGAAACACGTGGTATCGTTTGTAACTGAGAATTTCTAGACGTACAGCATAGCTGTGTGTATTATAATTAGTTGATTCCCAAATAATTTCGGGTCTGAAATGGCAAACAAAAAAAAAAAACTAAGAATGTCGCAGATCGGGATAACGCCGTAGAGTTTTCGTGAGAACATTGGGATAAAATCATAAGTGTTTCGTGTTAATATGTAATTTAATTATATCAATCGTAATAATGACGCATGTGCCTACACCTATGAGATTACGTCACAGGAAAAACAAATACTGCGCGACAAACACGTACGGACATGATCTATCCGTTGTGGGCTCAACTGTTATTTGACCCATTATTATTCTCTTAGTCATTAACGATTCCAACCTGACGGTATTATGTCACACAAGAAAGTTCGACTATCACTGTAACGAGCGAATAGACGTTTTTACGTCAAAAACAAGGGCATAATGACATCGCGCGATTATATTCGGAACTGTAAAAATATATATAGCTGCTGGGCTCATGGACCTCCTCGCCATTTGAGACTCTAGCCGCTGGTATGCCTTCGCCAGAGAGCGGTGGACTCTGTCGACGTCATTTCCGGCCCTCGTCACAGGAGACACTCGCAGTTACTTCGCAGCCGAACGCGCAAATCTCCTCCGGCGAGTGGAAGGGGAAACATCTCCCCCCTTTCTCGCACACCTCCGACAGCACTTTTTAGTCTCCAACGTGGGCACCGCACTGTACTTTATTGGAGGGATCACGTATACAGGTATCGCGCCTGTACATCTTCCAGGGTGGGCCCACCGTAGGAAGCCTGATATTCCTGGTGGGGTGGGAGGTTGGGTAAAACAACGCTGGGAAAACTTTGATGAGAGGAAGAAATATACAGCGCCGACAAGCTTTCGGGAGGATGTTCGGGAGAATGAGGAGGGGGGTTAGAAGAAAAAAAAAAGATGCCTTGCCGCTCTGTCGGGATGAGAACCCGCCTTATACATAGGCATGTAATAATCTGTTTAGCAGACAGCGGGCACTACTGCCTTCTCCACACTCATCATAACTAGTAGCGGGTCGGGAGCTCTCTAGGCGGTCCCTCTGACGAGAGACACAGGGAGAACAAAACAATCCTCCACCTGTACTACATAGCCATACAAGCGAAATACCACTCAAAGACTCGCTGACCCACCCATCACGAATTCTGAACTACCAAGACCTACAGATCCGGCATGTGCATTTGCTACACAGGCATACGCTTAGATAGGATTTTACGTAGAATCACCTCCCAAGTGGCGTTAAAAAAAATCTATATTTCACGTTTATCAAACAATAAAATTTCCAATAAATTGGAATGTTGATGGTCTCTTCGTTTCCATGGCAACGGCTAATGCATTCTTGTTTATGCTTGCTTCGTCTCCTGGCAAAGGCTTTGACATTGTCGATGCTTCTTATTCACTTTCGAATCAAAATCCAGTCTTTCCGTAATCATATTTGCCATCAAAACATACACGGTATTGGTTAAATAAAGATGAATTCGAGGCTTTTAAAAATCTGTTGAATCCAAGATCACGTCTTAGATTTTAATAAACTTCCAGTTTGACCTAGTTCAAGCAATTTTTTTTGTTGAATGAGTAGAATTTCAAAATTTGACTTCTTTTTTTCCGTTTTAATGAGACGCAGCAATGGCGCACACAAGAGCAGCGCGAGAATGCTCTGTCTGTAAACAGCTGTAGTGAAACACCGGTGCGTAATCTAATGCTGAATAATGCCGGATCACAAATGTATTTTAGTAATTTAGGACACTGTCTATTTTGTTGATCCGGGCTTCACGTCTATATCGCTACTGCGACAAAAGTCAAAAGAACCAAATGAACTGTGCTGTGTCTGCGTGGAAGTCCCAGAAATCTCTAAAACATGGCGGACCTGCGAGATGATTGTTTAGATTTCTGTAGCTACTCGTTCTGAATCAGCTTAGTGCCTATTTCAGTGTAATTTTATTCCTGTAAAGAATACATACGATGAATCGACGCCAAAACTTATAGGTGGAGGCATTCATTTTTCGCGAAAAGATATGATCGTTCATTAGAATGCAACAAGATATGCTGGTGCTAGCGAGTGTTCCCTTACTTATAGGTAAAAGCATGTCCAAGCTGATTTTCCTTAAAAATTTCTAAAAAATAATATGTTTGATTTTTTTTGTTTCAAAAAAGAATAGATAACACAGTTCTGATTCGATATTCAGAATATTTCATGGTTTAAATAGGGTTTGTATTAATTTTTTATGTTTTTTTTCAACGTATTTCTCGTTATGTAATATAGCAAAATTATTTAGTTCCTAAGTATGTCCTTGGTTTTTGATGCAGAACCATTAAGTTATTAAGGAATGGAAGTTCCTGCATTGTAATAAGTACTTTTTTTATTCTGATGCACAAGTTATTATTATTTTTTAGAGTTTAGCCAAACACGGTTATATTTACTTACTAGCTTACATGGGGGCACCAAAGTTTTCCACGCGGCCACATGTCTACCAACCTCAAACAGTACATGTTGACGGAACGACCGCGTGAGGTCTAGAGGGCAGCGGAGAATCATCAGCCTTTTTGCCTTCCATAACCTCATTCTCTTCCAGCGGGTCCATGAAGCCGCGCTCGTAATCAGGCTGCGAAATTATGTTTCCCCGTCGGAAAGTGTTGGCCTTCATAGGGCACGTGACCCGGGATCAAAGGTCGCGCGGGTGACCTTGCGACCGGCAGCTCACATTTGCATGGTTGGCTGGACTGGATCATGCAGAGAGACGCACTCGTTTCACCGCTCCATCGACTTCACCGCACTTTTTCCTTGCCCGTTGAGCGCTAGTCCTCCCAGCGACTCACGAATTAAACTATGCAACTTTGCAACTTTTCGGTGTAACTAGTAAGTCAAGTGTTTTTTTTTTTCACTTTTCATGCTCTTGCACTTTTTTTAATGATTTTACTAAACCATTATTTATTTAATTTGTATTTTTTTTAATGTTTAACATCTTAGCTCTCAGTGGGAGTAAAATTCGTAAATGGAACGACATTCGCATGGAACGGAAAAGTGTAACAATGATGCTGCCACCTGTGGCGGATGACGCAAAAAAAACGTTCTCTACGCCAAATTAATTTTAATAAGATGGGAAGTATTTTTATAAAATTCCTTGTCGAAAATCATAACGAGAGACCGGTTTTTTTTTCCGAGTCTTTTTTTTTTTCTCGCTTTTATCGGAGCCGTTTCATTATATAGTTTAAAATTTCGCTCCGTAAATTGAATGATTCCATAGTCGACGTAGCTGCTCCGGCAGTGAATTCTAGCGATGGATGCGGAAACTACGCGTGATTACCGTCAATACATGTGGTTTAAAACACAATTTGCGATATATATTTCAGCCTCGGATTTGTTTTGAAGAATTATACTTTAAATTTCGTACCCTAGTTTCGTGTTACAAGTACATCTGTAACACGAAAACACATGAATTTGCTCGTTACCGAGGTTAGATGTTATACACCTCTGGCGAATATTGAAATACTCGCTCACATTTTTTTTATTTTTTAACTTATAAATTTCCTTTTTAATTTTTCGTTTGAATTTTATAGTAAAATATTAATTTTTTATTTACTACAAAACCTACCAGAAACATCCTATAAGTAATTAACGTGCTAAGTAATAATTAATAAACTTTTGAGTAATAGTCAAAGTGATGTGTTCATAAGCTACTGCTACAGTTCACCTTCTCTTCGGGTCGCATGAGTTTGTCATTGGCGTATAGTCCTTATGGTAGTGTCAAATAACTCGTGATACAACGAGAAGGGACCATTGAGTGTACAATCATTTGCAAGCTAGACTAGCGCTCAACAATCAGGTCTCAGCCAATACCGTATAATGATATGTCGATGAATACCTATTGCTAAAGTTTAATTCTATCTTGCAAGTCCATTATTTTAAGATGGGAAAATTAATATTTGTTGTGTAGAAGGCTTAAACCTTCTGATTTGTTTTCACATGTAGATTTATGTGGATAAATAGTACATGTTTTAAAATCACTGTTACAGCTTTAAGAGAGTTATTTTTTTTTAACAAGTTTAAGGAAAGGTGGCTCTTAAATTACATTAAATTACACGCAAAACTTTGTGAAAGGAATCTAAATAAATTATTTTGAACATTATTTATCCTTGATATGCACGTAACACATAGCCTAAATCTTTAACCTGTGTGTTTGTTTGTGCGTGTGTGTGTATGTGGTAGACAAGGGGATGGAAAAGTCTGAATTGTGTGTGTCAACGACACATGGTAAATTGGTTTGCTGTGAAGTATTTGTCTTGCAGGAAGTGGCGGTGCAGATTTTTGAACAGCCATCGCGCGCAACGCCAATTCTATCTACCAGAAGCTGTAAAGTCGCTTCCGCGCAGCATAGACACTAGCTTCGCGTAGCTGGTTTTATGCCTCGCCCCCCCTACGTTTTACAGTCCACATCAGGATGAAATATGTGACGCTGAATTCTCCAGACCTTTTTTTTATTTTCATTTTTTACTTTTTTTTTCTCTTGACGGTAGTTACGCTGCGCTGAGAACAACATCCGCTTGTTCTGCTGTTTATTTGCTGAATGTGCCAAGTGACCTCTTTCTCCGGTTTCATTATTTATGTTTTACTATCTGCAAAACTTTTCCGTGTGTGACAACCGAGTATTGATTTTCTTCCCTTGATTTTTTTATTTGTCCCTTCATCAAATTATGACTATATTTTACAACAGAAGCTGCTTAAATTATTTTCACGATTATTTTTTATTCTGTGTTTGTTTGGAAAAGTAAGTTTAAATAGCAAAAACTACACTTATAATAAAAATCCAACGTATTTAATTAAAGGTTTAAAATTTTTTAGACAGGTGGTTGTGACAGTAATATTAAAATTCGCGTAAAATTTTATTGGAAATGTATTTGCTAATGTAATGTAGATTCTTTGTGGTATCAACTAAGTTATTATGTATATTGTGGAATAACGGAAAATCTGTGTATTATATACATGTTATGTTATTATACTTTTAAGATTTGAGGTCATACCTCAAAAAGAGTTTCTTTTGTTTAATGTTATGCCACTTTTTTGTTGTTGTTTGACATATATTTTTATTAAACAACATACGCGGTACACAAAAATTATAATTTTTTAAAAATAAATGTTGTGTTATTAGTGTAACGTCACAGCCTAGAACTATAACTAGTTAAGTTGTACTCAGATAAAACCAGCTTAGACAACAGGAAAACCCTTGGCTCATTCATGCGAGGTCAAATTACGCCCAAAAAAACAATATAAAACAAATAAAAAACATTATTTTGAAATTTTGTTGAATGAAGATACTTTTCCCAACAATTAATAAAGCTCTAAGCTATGAATTAAAAACAGCATAAATCGCTAACCCACTAAATTTTAAACCAAATAATAAAGTAATATAAGTACTTATAATGCTATAAAAGGTTTTCATAATATATTACCAAAAATAAGCTCAATATGTACATAACAAATCAAATATACTAACAAATTATAAAATAATTTTTTTTAAATAAAAAAAGAACAACAAGAACCATTAATTTCATAACAAAAGAATGAACAGTAAATGGAGACGAATAAACATGTTAATAAAAATTTGCCAAAAGGTACAGGGGTATCAAATGCTCATTATAGGTGATTTAAATATTTTGAGATTCATAAGAAAAATTTTCATATTGGTCGCTGACATTCATAAAATCCAGGCTGCGAGAAATATTTTCAATTGGTCGCTGTTATTTTTACGTTTCGCTGAGTACTCGCAGACGTCCCGACTGCTAATGCTGCCAGTCAGCACGGGGAGAGGAGGATAGAGGGTGTTGAACGCACGGGTGGAAAGCGAGAGAGGGGGACGAAAAGGGCCTCCCCCCCCCCCTGGTGGCGCAGAGGCGCCGGCCACGCCCCTCGCGGCCGCGGCCTGTAATCACCGGGCAGCGCGGGCGACCCGCGCCGATGACGGGTACCCCCCCCCCCCCCCCTTCAACCAGGCAGGTCCACCCACTCCGCCCCGACGGCCGAGGGCTACCTGAGGCCTGGACTCGTCCTCCGTCGAGGGCCCCTTTCGCCTTGTCCGGGCACACGCGGCAAGCCTTCATTTCACAGACGAGAGAGCCACACCCCAAGTTCCCCCAAGTTCATGCTCGCTTTTTTTTTCCCCCGTTCTATCTCATTGTATAAACCGGTGTGGCCTTGAATGTTGCGGTCGATTAGGATAGGTTAGCTACATTATAGGTACTTTAAAACATTGTGGATGGTTGGTTGTATTAGGTAAGCATAGCTACATTAAAAATACTGTGAAATCATTTTATGGTTGCTTAGCAAATTGCTTTTTAATATGTTGCTATACAGTACTAGGAAACCGTTTACATGATTTCACATTATCTTTAATGTAGCTGTCCTAACCAAATCAACCGTCCACAATGTTTTAAAGTCTGTATAATGTAGCTAACCTAACCTTTAACAATGAACAAACAAAAAAAACGGAAGATGCACGATCGGGCTTTTGGCTCTCTCGTCTGTGAAAATGAAGGCTTCCCGGCACACGCGCGGTGCGCAGAACTTCGGCTCAACTTAACTACAGCGAGGTCTGCTCATGAAGAGCACGTAACAATACACTTGAGTAGCACTGTCTCCGTGTTTAGTTTCCAAGCTGCATTGTTCCGATATGGTGATATCGGAGGATGAGGATTTTATGTGAGTTTCTTCATTGTTCACCAGTTGACCATATATTTAGTTCTTTTAGTTTTTCAGTGTAGCTGTCATCTTATATGGTCGCGCTAAAGCTCGTGTTCTACATAGAGCGACCGGTAGAGATTCTTGAAAACACTCGAGGGACCTTGTATAACACCTTTATCTTCATTTCTCGACCACAGTAAGTTGTCTTATGCACGACGAGAAGACTGCGCGCCAGTTCAGAGGAGACAACGCGCTCGAAGCACCATCTTTGAATATATATACTGTATAGAAGTCGCGAGTGGATAGGATTTACTCTATGTTTTTCAGAAGCGTATGCTGAGCAGCTTGGGAACTTCACCGCTGCAGTGCGCTGCCGTAACGCCCTGTATCGTCTTAGTTGTTATTTACACGTTAGAGCGCAGCGCTGTCGTCCGCTGTCATTCCCCGCACCCCTCATCCATCATTCACTGCAGCTCAACGTCGTTCAACAGGAGGGGGAAGGGGTGTTTGAAGAGTTCGACACTTGTCCGCTAGGGACCACCACAAGTCGATGCCCTAGAGATGGTGGCGATTGCGGCGGTGAATTAACCAACTACCTCAAAACCGTATTAGAAATTTTAACCTGGGCTGGCGACTTCTATACAGTATATATATTCAAAGGCACCAGCGAGCCTGTGCCAGGTACACCCCTGACCAGACCTGGTCAGGGCTGTACCTGTGTCAGTGAGGATCGCTGGTGTAGCCTCTGGACCGGCGCACAGTCTTCTCGTCATGCACAGGACAACTGTGATATCTGAGCGGTGACCGTAACATTATGTGGCCGAGAAATTAAGATACGTGTGTAATGCAAGTCCCTGAACTGCTTTCAAGACCCCAGTACCGGTTGTTTTATGCCTTAAAATTACCCTGAAAACACTGTTATTGAAATTAGTCCGGAAACAAATCGAACCTATAGGCCCTCGGCGAATTCTTAAATGCTTTTTCGTAAACAGACGCCACTCGGATAACTCGAGCAGTTTTCATATAGCGTTGTTTCGGCTGAAGCTCTGCGCTCCGTGTTTGTTGCGAGGGGCATAAGAGGGGGGGCGGCTTATGCGGGGGCCGGGGCCTCTCCCCGGCGGCGATTGGGCTGCGGTCGGCGGGGCCACGCCCACCGCCTTCCTGGATGTCCTATCCAGCGGGTAAACATCCCCGCTCTGTCCCAGCGGGTGAGCAACTGAGGTGTTTACAATGGCAACAAGTACGCGTTAAGGGCGCGTGTCACGTCCAAGGTAATTATTTATGTATAATGACGTTAAAACACTGTTAAACTTGTAGAATTTTAACACGCTTTTTTTAAAATAGAATACCTTTAAACAAAATTTTATATACTTATATTTTCTCTCTGCATAATTCTATGCCAAATATACTGCTGTAAAGCCATAATTAATTAACTTCCCAAGTTACATTTGTAACGTAAAAGTAATATCAAGAAAGTAGTTTAAATACTGTAAGTTTATTTATTTTGTTAAATCCAATCAATTTCAACACTTTAAAATGATGATTAAAATAATTCTGAAATAAATTAAACCCATATTATGAAATAGCCAGTAGCATTGCCTTTAAGCAAAAAGATTTTTCTTTCTAAACACAATTTGATCATTCTTACATTTACACACTAGAAACGTTTAAAAAATTTACATCTTATTGTGTAACAAAGTAAGTAAGAACATATTACATTTTAAAAAAGTTAAAGTTTTCTTAGGTCTAAAGTTTTAGCAGTTTTTTAGTCGTAATTATAAAATAATAACCTGAAACAGGTACCACATCCTTAAGCAGATAGTGGATAATATGCGAAATCATTGGTTATTGAAAAATGTACGTGATAAACACGTAACAGGAACAATGGATTTTACTTGAGATCGGTGTCAAGGAGAGGGACTTCAATTATACAAGCGACATAACGAATATGGAATACGCACGTACTTTAACACGCTTCACTTTGTATCGCTAGTGATGGTCTTATCGAACCAAAGGCTGGTGTTAATTGCCAGCCGTGGCAAGACTGGGGCGCGGTAGGCTTGATGATTCTGCCATGGTTTCACATTGCCTTCCCGCGGTATGGTGGTCACGGAACAACGCGGCACTCAAGACTTGAATCCAGGAAGGAAATTTCCCTCAACCCGGCTGGAAATCGAACCCTTGACTCGCCGGCTAGAAACTCTTACCAGTGAACCAACTGATGAAATCTACATATCTTATACATTAATAAGAGGGGACAGTTTGTCTGTCTATAGCTCGCGTAATTCGTCTTTATTTTTGAAGCGATTTTGAACCACGTTTACCCTATGATCTCCATGGCAACGGCTGTTGCATTTTTAACGCTTCCTTAATCTCCATGGCAATAGCCATTGCATTGTTGACGCTATATTCTTCTTCATAGCAACGGCCATCGTAATGTTTACGCTTTTTTCGTCACTGTGGCAACTGCTACTGTTAACGCCTCATTCGCTTTCGGATCAAAATTCAGTCTTTCCGTAAACATTTTTGTCATCATACTGACATGGTATTGTTGGTTAAATAAATGTGAATTTGAATGGCCTTAGAAAAAAAGCATAATCCGATATATATTTATTCCTGTTTGTCTTTGTTGGGACGTAATTTTTTCGTAATTTGGTTGTCAACGTTAAGTCATATATTTATTTATATATTTTTGTTCGAGGCGCGGCAGTGGCGTACCCATGATGTTGGGAAGGGGGGTTCATAATGAGGAGTGCGAAAGTGCTCTGCCCGTGGACTGCTGTAGCGTATCTCGGGTGCATCAGCTAGTAATAAATATTTGCTTTACCGAGTGAGGGTAGTAAAGGTATAAAAAGTTAGACTCGTGTTCGGGAGAATCCCTTTTTTTTCGAGTCTCGCTTTGGTTGCCCTGATTCCCGCTGACGTCGTTTCCTGAAATCACTCCCGGAAAATGCTGAAACGGCTCCTTACCCCTCGTACACTATAATGTATAAATACAGATATTTGTAAATTTGTACATTTTAATGAAAAAAAAACTTTTATCACTACAAAATAGTGTTAGCAGGAACTCTGGGTCCAGATTCTTACCCGGGCATTTATGCTTTGAGCTGTCCGTTTTTCTAATAGTTATAGTTATTTCCCTGAATAGCTTCGCAGTATTAACTGCGCACCTTAATAGGTAAAATGAAACAAAATAAAGTCTAATGATTGGATATTCTTTTATTATTCCCATGGTTTGGAAAACATTATGCTTGACTGAAACATAAATAGAAAATAAAAACTGATGCGGCCAATTTTGGTAAGAAATACTCAGTATTATCTCGAAAAACGTATTTAATATGTGCAAAAATACCAATATTCATGTGCTGTAAAAAGCGACAATATCTTTCTTGTAGTATTACAAACTATTTCTTGACAACTGGAATTCAAAGGAATCTTTTTTGAAAGTACAGAAAATTTTCTTCTGTGTAGGCCGTGGTGTAGTCTTCAAGGATTTACTTCTTTGTATTCTTGGTATGAGTACGCTTGTATTGACATTGCAGTAGACAAGAAGGAATACCCTGATAACAAAAATGGCTGTGATTTTTTTAAAACCCTTTATTCGTAATGTCCTCACTTATCTTATACATATACTGGACGACGCCCGTCTCTGCTATACGATTTGCCAAATGTTATTCAGAGCTACATATAAAAATTCAATAACATATTAAAGTTTTATAATTTGGCTAAAAAAAAAAACTAAAAAGAAAATGCAAAAATTAAAAATAATATTACAATTCCTCTTTGCATATCTTTTCTAAATCTTATGTTTTCGGAGAATAGAAGTGGAAATAATTAAGTTTCAAGAACGTTTCAAATACCTATATATATTTTTTCCTGTACAAAATATTTAAACAAGATTTTACATGAATTTCACCTATATATTTATTTAAAACTTTTTTGTGGCTGATCTTACTTTTAATTGCAACAAAATAGACCCAAAAACATAAAACCATTTTTATAAGCTGACAAAACGGTTTTGTTGAATCCATGACATAAGTGGTAATCTAACCAATTATATGATATCTTCTACTTAGCTATAGAAGTGTAATATCGCATTCGAGTGAGGTTTTAAACCACGTTACACAAAACGAGGTTACGAAAAATTTGGGCTCTCCGGTCGTTCTAAAGCATGTTTTTTTTCCCAACATTTAAAAAAATTTTAAACGCAAAAAAATAATTTTTATTTAAAAAAGTCTATATATTATTCCCACCACACCTTCGATGCAATTATCAAATATCAGAAAAATCGCCTTATCTTTTGCACATTGATTCATTTCGATTTAACATGGAAAGTATGAAATGATATGGGTACTTTATAAAATAAAATATATTGGGAAATTAAAATTTCCAACGTCATAAAACAAGTTTAAAAATAAAGTTTAATTATATTTGATTAAATGTCAATTTCGTTTGTAGTGAAATATTATCAGTACCTGCCAAAGAAACTAATTTATAGAACAGAAAATAACTCAGTATTTAATTTATAAGCAGAAATCCAAATATGAGCATAATTTAGGATTAATTACGCCAAAATATTACAAAATAGCTCCCTTATATATAAGACGAAATGCCACTTAAGATTGCTCAAAACGCCTTTAAATAACAAGTGAAGTAGAGGGTATTTTGTGTTTTTAAAAATGTTATGTTAATAAGTCTCTAAAACACGTACATACCGAAACTCATGTAATCTCATATCTCAAAGATTTTATCAGGACAGCCTCACTGTGAAGCTCTTATCTGAGACCTACTTGTGAAGGTATGTGATTTTACGGTATCTGAACCTTTAAGAATAATACAGGAAACGTGTTTTATTAATATACAATAAAAACACGAAAAATTTCAAAAAAATAGGGGCAAAGGAAGCAGGTAATGAAAAACGAACGGAAACACGCCAGAAAATAAGGATGAAGATAAGGGGGTAGCGGTTAAAGACGTAGATTTCTAGCAAGATATGAAACAGCTAGATACAGCAAGAAACATGCATAATAAATAAGTGAATAATGGAAACGTACCTCGTGGCAAGTAGAGAGATTCTGAGAGGCAGCGATCTTACGGAGAAGGAAGTCTCGGGGTCTATTTTTGTTTTCCCAGACCATCAAATTAAAGTTTCTAAAGATCTTTCACGGTTGATTGAACATCCACATCATGTAATAGCTTTACCAATGACTTTATTAGTTAAAAAGATCACTCAAAAACGTAAACAACTCTGTGAATTCGTACGTTAATGTTCACATATACTAACTAATCCGCATGCAGTGAATATTTGTTTCGAAATTGTATCATTAAAAAGGAGTTAAAAATGTCTGAATTAATGAAAAAATAACTTTTCATCGCTGTTATTACTACATAGCAAAACTGCATGTTGAGGCCAAGACATATGCAGTATGGATTTTAGCAGGCTGCCTCGTTTGATTTATAACCTAAGGCCACCTGAAAGATAAACTATATGAAATACAAAAAGAGGGTCGCTGCTCAGAAATAAAGTGGAGCAATAATATTATTATAGGGATAGTGACAAGTTATTCATAACCAGAAAAAAACTTTAAAATAAAGGAGTGATATAGAATACATAAAAAAAGTACGGATCTTATTTTCTTGGCAGTTCGAATGGAATAACAAAATCCACAGTTCTCTTTTTTTTTTTTGCAGATAAAAGTAGGGATTCCATTGAAATTCCGAATTCAAGGCATGATACGTGTAATACAAAAACCGTTTTCATTTGGAAGATTTAAGAATGACCGAAACAAAACCACAGGAGATAATATTAAACTAATTTTGAAAATATAGGTAAAAAAACAAGATAAGTTGTAAACTACATCTGCTTCGATTACAAAATTGATGTTACGATACGCAGAAAAAAATTAAAATAAAATGAGCAAAAATATATTCGTTGGATGAAAGCATACTCTGATGCTGGCCACATTTTTTTGTTCAAAGTCGTTGTGTGGATTAGAGTCACGGAATCCATGAGTAAGCACCTTCTGGATGAAGAGCTTTAGATTCAGTGTGTTCACATCACATGCTTATTCGCGTCTTCTTTTTCCGGTAAAGTTAATAATATAACAGCACAAGAGTGCAGCCTAATATGAATGTTAGCTCTATTTGATACGAGTATTTTTATGTAATAGCATAATAAGAAACAAAATATATTTTTGATACTTTTCTGCCTACTTTAGTGTTAATATTCGTAAACTACATTGCATTATAAAAAAATAAAAGAAGACAAAGACAGTGGAAAAACAAGTGACATTTATGAATGCTGGAGCCAAAGTTAACGTTTACAATTAGGACTAAGACTTTCTAATTTTAAGTTTTAACAACTTGAAGGAAATTACAGTAAGAATGTTTTTGTTTTAATTAAAGCTTTTTGTATGGTCTTTTAACTTCACAATTAAATCTCGATCTTAACGCAGACACAAATATTTTACCTTTATCCTTGTTTTTTTTATTTCACTGGTGTTACTCTATACAGCACCTTAATATTAGTGTATTAAATAGATCGTATCGTTTGTTTAGCAAACAAAGGTGGTCAACAAGGTATAAATCAGCCTTTCTGCAATCACGAAACTGGTTTACACTACGCTGGGATGTATAAATTGGTTAAATGTTATTAAATATTATTTATTAATCAGTAGATACGTTGCAATATTCGAGTGTTTGAGTTTTACGCCGTGTATATTTCAGCTCCCATAATTGTTTATAACAATTTATTAGAAAAGGTATTGTTCTCACTATATTTTCTAATTTTTCTCCTATACATGAACAGAGATAGTGAAATATTTCAATACTTTTGACGCGGCTAACCGTTTTCATCTTATGAGCATTAAAAGAAAACTAACAAATTTCACGGTTATTCAAGATGTTATGTATATTTTCAGTTATAAAAAGTATACAAACCTGTTTTTTCAACAGTATCTTCTGTTTATAATTGTGTACTTCCATAAATAGTAAGCCATTGTGTTGAAATGTCTTGAGATTTAAGGACATTTAAACTAAATTTTATTAATTTTTTTTTAAATACATTATTAACAGAAGCCGACTTTGCTCTTAGCAACAGCTGGTCTCGTCAGTTTTATTCGACGTTTCAATCTCAGGTATGCATGCAGTTTCTGGTGAATCCATGCGAGTCATTCATTATTATACGACAGGATGACATAGCAAAAAAAACATAAATATAAGGATCCTGTGTTATTATTCGCCTTTCGCCTCTGTTATCTGTTATGTGTTTCGTGAGTATGGCTCGTGTTTAGGGATGGAAAACGTAAATTGAAAAATTGTGAAAGGTCGCTCTCTACATAGTCTAAATTATGTATTGCGGAGCCACACTTCAATCTGAAGGTTTCCAAGCATTTTCTTCGCTTGGAAAAAAAAAATCTACATGAAACTCAGTACGTGAAACTTCAGTCTGGTTTGTACTTTCTGCGAAGTGCTTCGACCCGTTTGCCACCTCGCGGTGTTGTGTATTGACGGACGACTTGCAACAGCTGACAGCTGACAGCTGACAGCTGAGCGTCGCGGGTGCCTGAGGTGGCCTCAGAAGCGGGCTGAGTGGCTCGTGATGATGGAAATGCAAATAACTCGACGGCACAGCCTTTTGGTGTGAAAATCGATCCTCGTCGACTGAGTGGCTCACATCGTGAAAGGACAGGTCCCAACAGAAGTTTAAGAACTTAGAAATTTTTGTAACATTTAAAGATTTTCAATAAAGACATTATTAAATAACTAGGTATACATTCCTAATTGTAATTATTTTTAAACAAACGAAACCTATGTCTCAAGAAAATATTTTCTCTAGTTGAAATTATGTGTCTTTATAAGGTTTTCCAAATAATAGGGCTTATTTTTTTCTATATATAAACAAACCTGTTTCTAGTAAAAAAAACTATATCTTGCATATAAACCACGATTTATTTTTATAATTATTATTCGTAAAGAAAAGTAGACAAACAATATCAGTTCAGAGGAAATGTTCTTACATAGTTTATTATGTTTTTTTTAATTTGCTAACTGGGCGTATAAAACCATTAAATACTAGTTTTTTTAAATATCTTTTTGCTTTTAAGAAGCAATTTATGAAAAAACTTTGAATTTCACTGTTGTTTTAATACATTTTCTAGTGGTCTTAAACTTTTGGTGGACCTGTAAAATTGAAGCTAACTTTGTATTTTAAGAACCTGAAACACCACGTAATTTTAATTTAATTTTACACATATTTGAATAAAATTTTTACTTTAGAGTCAATTTCGTTGTCAGTTACCTATATTGTTTATTCAAGACTAATTTGAAACGCTGAATTTAAGTTAATCACTTCTATAGCGTCAAAAATTGAGATGCAAGACGTCAAATCATTTACGTCAGCTACTTTTTACCGTCTTTTATTTTAGTAAAAATCTACGAAATGCGAAGTTAGCGGGTTGGTTTTCTAGCCTAAGCCCGTATCCAAATTCGCCTGAAGTATGCACTTAAACGTACTTATCCCCGTAAGTGACATCACAAAGGCTGTCAGAACTTGAAGTGAAGTACTCAAGTAAACTAACTTGTGCACTTCTCACGTACATTGAGCCAAATAAACTTCGCCATTTCGAATAAAAAGTTACGTTTTTTATTTTACTTTTTGGTGTGACATTTAAGTGATTTAAACCCTTTAAATATCATTTTCACTTTATATTTGACTGGTATTAATAAATTAAATAAATACTTAAAAATTATTATAAGGATATTTAAAAATTACGTGTACATTCACACCTATCATAATTTCTACACAAAGATAAAATCATAAAGAAAATTGCCGTAAATTTGTTGGACATTAATGAAGTGTGAAATAATACTTATTTTAGCTAAATATTCTTTTTCCTAAATAAAAATTATTTGTTGAAAATAATGTTAACATCCTTTCCGGCTGGCTGATACAGTTTGAAAATGCCAAATATTGAACCCGTTCCGTTTCAGATCGCTACAAGAGGCAATTGAAATACGAAATTTTGCAAGTTTGCGACCTGACAGTGTAGCACATAGCACATCCGTTTAAGGGAGTAGTTTCCAAAATAATTTCATAAAAACAACATTTAATCATCGATAAAAGTTTTTCCTACTCCAAAAGTCCTTGTATAGATGTTCTTATGAAGTTAATGAAACATATTTTTGTGTATCAGTCCTAGCATTTACTGGGAGAATGAAACCATGTGATGTAGATTTTCAGATTCACCGCTCGTCGTAAAACTCTCTTCATGTTTAGTAGCCTATATCATTAGTAAATCAATAAAAAAAGTTAATTTTCCTAAAACTCTGAAAAATTCAGATTTGTAGGTTTACGGGAAAACCAAATTTTTATTGATTTAATGAATTATATACTGAAATTAAGCGTTTCAAGACGAAGGCTACGTACAAATGTTAATCCAAAACCGTATGCTACGTCTGAAACAAAAAAAATTGCCTTTAATTTAATAAAATAACATTAAATAATGAGTACTTAAGTAGAAGAAAAATATTTTTTAAATAATTACTTAATATTATAATATGAAATTACAAAAAAAAAAAAAAATATTTTTAAAGACACGAAATATTAGAAGAAATATAATTTAGGAACTACCCTTTTAAATGTGTATTTATTTTTCTTTGTGAATAAATAAGATTAAAGTGTTGTTTTTATTGATATGTTTGTGGAGTCAGCAAGCTTAGGGACACGAGTTACGCCACAGCCTGCGGGGCGACTGAAATGCTGCCCCTTGGAAGGGCAGTCCTTCAGGATTTTTCTGGCAATGGTTTGTTTGTACAGCGACTGAAAGGGCAGCCCATCCAATTTATGAAAACATGTTTCTTTAAGTGTTTAAATAATCCTGAAAACTTTCCCCTTGGAATGGCAGCCCAACAGGATTTTTCTGACAGTGGTTTGTTTGTAAAGTAACCTAACATAACCTAACCTAACCTAAACTAAACTAATCACTGTCAGAAAAATCCTGAAGGGCTGCCGATCCAAGGGGCAACAATTCAGCTCCCCCCCAGCCTGCGGCGAAGCCCCCAGTCCTTGTTCTCGCCCGGGGCGCGACGCCCCGTCAACCACGTGATCACGCCGGCCGCCGTGACGTCGTACAAACCACTCCTCCGGCGCGCTCTTTGCAGTCCGGAGACGTCGCAGTGCTTGGACGCTGACGTTTACGCCCTGCGCTCGGGTCCGTGGAAAGCAGGTCCACGAACCGAAAAACAACGAGAGTTAAAAAACGTAATTTGCCATTGGGTGGGATTTTTGGATGAAGTCTGGAAATCTGTCGTCTGTTGTTCGAACCGACAGTAAAGCTACGTAACACAGCCCCTGATTGTGAACACGTGCAGAGCTGTGAGAAAAAAAAATGAAGTTAACTTGGAAAGTAAAAGAAAAAAAAATTCAAATATTTGTAGGGGAACAAAAAATCAATTTAAAAAAAACATCAAATAAAGCTAATTGTAGCACAAACGTTGTTCTGCAACCACACTATTTACTTAGTTCGGCCGAGCTGTATCGACCTCGTATTTCTAGGAATGGCTGTACACCGCACCGACTGACTGTTAAAACAGCATTCGATTGGCTGGAAAGTGGGGTTTTTATCGTCCCGCGTCTTATCAAAACCGGCGATGTGTTTATTCCGCTTCCTCGTGCACGGTTCTACCACCCTCCCTCCTTTAACCCCCCCTTTTTTTCCCATGTCGCTCCTTCTTGCTCCTTCTTGCTCCTTCTCGCTCCTTTTCGTATCTTCTCGCACCTTCTCGTACCTTCTCGCACCTTCTCGCACCTTCTCACACTCCCCGGCCAACGCCTCCAATTTTCGAACTAACGCGCCGCAGCAGAGAATGGATTAAATTTTCTTCCGAGTTGGCGCACTTCCTCCCGCGCACTTCAAAGAGACGCCGCTTCAACCCCCCACCCCCCCCCCCCCCCCCACCCCAAGCCAACAGTTGCCGTAAATGCGATTTTCTCTGTTCGCGCGGAGATTAAAGTCTACTTGCTTTAAACAGACCTCCCCGAAGGAAAGAAAATTTGCTTTTGTTCGAGGCCGATTGGGTTACGCGAAACCTTTCGATTTGGTTCGCGCCCGGGAAAATGACAACACTGCATGGAATCAAGCTTGATTTATGAGAGGGAAGCCATAATTATTTTTTTTATCATCAGTATGGAGAAAAATATTTTTTTTATTATTTTTATAAGAGATGAACGGTTGATAAATTAGATGGCAAATTATTTTATTTGTATCACTACAAATATAGCAGTGTAACTTTGAATACTACATTTCCAGTTAGGTGTTTGATTTATTTTTAAAAAAGCAAGTGATGATGTGTCCATTATGTATAGTAAAAAGGAGCTATTGTTCAAACCGAGTATTGCCTGTACAAATGCGTTCTAAAATATAAGAACGTATTACTTGTACACAGTCCAGCTGTTTACAGTTTTAGTTTATTATCAGAATTATTATTCTAAATTAATTTATATCTTATGTTATAATTGATATTAATGCATAGATGTAGCATAACTAGAGAGAACCAACTAAATGTTAAGCCATTCCATTTCACCTGGTTTTAGACGTTGATAGAAGATAATTTCTGACTTTTAACTACATATTCTTTGAAGTTATTGTTACGTTTCTAAACTTATCTATGCATCAAACACACATTTAATAGTTGTTTTCTCTTTTCACGAGTTTCATTAACTCCAGTTGGAAATACTTCTCATAGTTTCCTTGTGCCTTGGTTGCTACAAAAAAATTGGTTGTCTGTAAAGTCGGTTTACGGACGATAGTTTAACGTAACAACATCATAACAAAACATTGATGAAATTATTGCATACTTTTATGAATAAAATTTTATCATTTTTATTGAATTATCACTATTTTGTATGGATACAAAGAAGGAGTGAAATAAATCTACAATTTAATTGATAAATTTACTTTTATTTGCACTCATTAATTCAAATATGTTAATTACTTTAACGAAGATATTATTTTAACTATAACTTTTATACATGTTTGCTAATTAACTTCTTCCAATCTGTGTTATTCTGTTAAGGATAGGACGATGATAGGAAAAGTAGGAAACGAATGGGAGTGTTTCAAGTTTAATGTGCCTCGAAAAAGTCAAATCGATGGTTGTTCCAATCGAGTGGAAGAGAGATAGATGCGGCGTAAGCGTACAATGAGCGTAACGGGACACAGAGTAACGGGACAATGCGCGTAACGGGACACTTTTTCGTGCGTGCAGCCAGCGTTCATTGATTTATTAGACGTTGTCACGTCAAGAAACTTTCTTTTAGGCATACTATCCAACTTGCGATGTATTAAAAATGAAATGATTGCAAAAAAATTGGTTGTCTGTAAAGTCGGTTTACGGACGATAGTTTAACGTGACAACGTCATAACTAAACATTGATGAAATGATTGCATACTTTTATGAATAAAATTGAATCATTTTATTGAATTATCACTATTTTGTATGGACACAAAGAAGGAGTGAAATGAAATATACAATTTAATTGATAAATTTACTTTTATTTGCACTCATTAAGTCAAATATGTTTATTACTTTAACGAAGAGATCATTTTAACTATAACTTTTATACGTGTTTGCTATTTAACATCTTTCCAATATGTGTTATTCTGTTAAGGATAGGACGATGATAGGAACAGTAGGAAACGAATGGGAGTGTTTCAAGGATGATGTGAAGGAAAATGGCTTACCCAACACCAAGATGCAGTCAAAGATAATATATTTGCGCCATGGACTCTGCAGCAATGCTAGGAGGAACGGGCAGCACTGCGGGAACACACGGCGCAGCTGCAACCTCGTCCGTAGCGCCAACTGCCAACACCTCTGCCGCTGCTTCGTGAACAACTGCCGTGTGACAGGCAGCGCTGGCAAGGTCTAAGCCTTTAAGGACACAGCCAACTGTCTGTCTGGTCAGCTGGAGTGAGGCAGGGCACGGAGGTGGGGACTATGCTGGGATGGGTATCCCTCTAGCCTCTGGTCATAGCCGAAGCTTTTATAATCCCTTACACAGCTCTCTCTTTATTCACTAGCTCTGGAATGTTTTAATACACATCTGTGGGTCGACTCCTGTAAGGGCGCAGATTTTGGAGGGAAGGTAGAAGGGGCGACGGAAGACTGCCGTAATGGAAAACTACCATAACGACAGAATTCCGCCTGACCTCTTCGAAAAAGGCCGAAAAGTACCATAACGGAAAACTGCCATAACGAGACGGGATTCTGCCATATTTATTTATACACTCCGTGGAATGAGTACAACTGCTTCGCTCTCGAAGTAGCGTATAGAATTCAAGATGTAGTTTCGGACATACACCATTACTCATTAAAACTGTATTTCATGACAAACCTCAGTCTGTTTGTGCCTTAAGAAGGGAATAGATCTCTTTCCCGAAACGTCGCAACTGTTCTCATAGGAATCATATCGTTGTTGTGGTTTTCAAAATATCTGTTTTTCGCTCAACTGTTGCTTATGCTGTTCGTCTGTGCTGTCGTCACTGTTTATTCACATCGCTAGGTTCAACTATGCGTCTGAATAGCCGTTTTTTTCAATTATTATTTGTTAAATTTCATCGTTGAGTTATTCTGTTTGCCGTTGTGCACCGTAAATTTTCTTTGTAAATGGAACAGAAAAATTCATGTGAACTTTATATTTGGTAATTTGTACATTTACATTAAAATAACTGTATCACTACAAAATAGTGATACAATTTATGCTTTGTGTTGCCCCAGAACCTCCAATATTTAAAATTATTTGCAATAGCTTTCCAGTATTATCTGCGCATATTAAGCACGGTAAAACAAAAGAAAGCCAAAAGTGATATAAAAAGTTAACTTTTCTGTAGCTTTAAAACCCAATAAATAATATAATTTAACAATAACTTTATGCTTATAAGCACACACACATTTTAACTAAACAAACACTTTTAATATCGAACATTTTTATTTTTCAAAATAACTTTACCATCGACAGTGTAAGCTCTTACGTATTTTTTTACTGGTCTATATTTCTGTTTAATTATTGTACAGCAGGAATGCAAGTTGTTTTGCCGGAAATCAACAAAAAAATTGCCAGTCTAGTTATACAAACTAGATTTCACTGTTATGAAATTACAAATTCATGCTTAACGAACAACATAAGAACACATAAATTTGTTCGTTACCGAGGTTAGGTATTACTGCACGTGTTAAGGACACACGAAACTACAGTAAACTCGTGGAATAACATCATGTCAGTGTTAAGAAGACGGCGGATAGTCGCTCTACCACTCTGGTTCTGGGGTAGAGCGCCTGCCTTGTGACTTGTAGGACCCGGGTTCGCGCCCCGGCTCCTCCAAGGCGGATTGCCCAGACAAAATGGAGGCATTTTCTCTGGTATGAATACAATCCCTTGTAACAAGTCAGGCTACCAAAGAAACGGTGGGTGGAACAGAAAAAAACCTTCCAGGTGGCTTCCAAATGGGGAGCCCGTTTATTTTCTTGGGCTCCCCATGCGGTGGCCATTCCGGGGGTTTCTCCGGGGGAACGGAGTTTTGCAAAAATATTTCTTTTTAGTTTTTTAGCGTTATCATTCCAACATGTTATAAATAAAGCTCAAAAAACAATTAAAACATTTTAAATAATTTTGTTTTTTGAACATAAAATATTTGAATGAAGTGTGTATCAGTCAGTGAGTGGTTGTATACCGATGTAGTGTGTTCAACCATTTATCGGTATATATTTTCTTGAAGTATTATTGACGGTTATATTTTAGTCACAAACTATTGACAAATACCTTTGTTATGTAGTTTTTTAGAAGTTTTTGACGAAAAAATATTTACAGCCACATTAATTTTATTCCTAAAAATATTATTTCTGAAAAACTACGTAGTTTCCAATCAGGATCATCTTTACCACCCACACAAGTATGTTTGTGTGCGTACCAGTATATCATCCAGATATAAATAAAATATTCTATTTATTTAAAAAATTAGATACTTTCCAACACAATCTTATGATTAAAAAATTACCTTGTCAAGAAATGCGTGGCATTAATTTTCTTACAAATAGACGCTTTTCAATCAAATTTGCAAATGACATTTCATGGTACTAGGTGTTCCGCAAAGTAGTAATTTATCTCAAATACTCTTTAATATTTAATAAATGATTTTCCTACTGTTATAAGATTTGATCAAGTAAAGATGCTGATGAAAAAAAAATATATAATTGGGAAATATGTTTGTATATTTCATTTGTATTATTTCAGCTGTCCAGATCTGATTTTAAAGCTAACAAACGTCTCTGAACTACGATAGCATTAATTGTATAAGCTTTAGTAAAAAAAATTAATTCAATTAATTTAACGTGGTGTCCTCTTTTAAGACCTTCGAGTTATATTGATGCCAAGCTTATTTTTCATTGACATGTAGATAATACTATTACCAACACATTAAATTTATAACTTAATCTGCATCAACTAATTTTAATAAGAAAAAAATGAAAGTATCCAGAAAAAGAAAATTGGTTGTCTGTAAGGTCGAATTGCATACTTTTTAATTTGCAAATGTTATTTACAGTTTTAGCATATTTAATTTAAATAATTTGTTTAAATATAATCACGAACAATTAGTTAAAAAGCCCGCCCTAACCTGTTTGGTATTACAGAAGATTTTCTTGCACGGTGGTTGGCCGGTTCTTGCACGCTCTGCTCAGGCGAAACGTGACAATTTTTCGTGCGTGCAGCCGGCGTTCGTCTATTTATAAGACGTTATTACGTCAAAAAATTAAATATACAATAAATTAATACTTTATTCGTGCAATCAATTGGGCTACTGTACCTCTATATTCGTGATAAACACGATAATACAACCAACACATTGTAAGTTTCACAGAATATTGTTAAAGAATACACAATGTTTATTTAGTTCGTGTTGTTACAGAAAATACTGTGACAAATAATACTGTTAATATTTTTTTTTATCCATTTAAGTCTAAATTACTATATTGGGTAAAATAAGAAACCTGTATGTAAGGGTTAACCCTGCCATAATTACTAATATTGCTCGTCACAAGTGAAGAAGTGTAACAGTTTTAGTGCATGTAACCGGAAACTATTATCTGCCGCCACAAGAGAAAACGACAGGGCAAGCGCGCTCTGCCGGGCTGAAATTGTTTCCCAGAAAGGACTCAGCTGTGAAGTAAATTACAGCTGTTAGCCGTAACTGCGGAAGTTTACGGTGCAGTGATAAAAGGCGCCGCACTGGTTAAGGGCGTAAACTGGTCGTTACAACCGAGAACATTCTCACAAAACTGCGCGGGTTAACGACAACCACGGTATCAATACCGTAGCTTTACATCCAAACCTCCGCGGGCGAAACTGAAAGTTAAAAAAAAAAAAAAAATTCGTATCTAGACTTCTTAGACGATAAGCGTCTTAGTACGTGAATTATATGTTAACTGTCTAAAAAAAACTTTTCCTAAACAAGTTTTGAAGCTGGCTGGTGTCAACAAAAAAAAAGGCATCTGTATTATAACATTACAATGGGGAATGAATTTATAAACAGAATCATGACTGTAGCGAATATTTAAATAAAAGTCACAGTATTTATAAAAAGGGGGTTGTCTGTAATGTCGGTTTACGGACGATAATTTTACGTGATAACGTCATAAAAAAACACTGATGAAAAATTGCATACTTTTTAATTTTCAAATATTATTTACAATTTTTTTTCAAATTTAATTTAAATAATTTGTTTAAATATAATCACGAACAATCACTTAAAAAGCCCGCCTTAACCTGTTTGATATTATAGAAGATTTTCTCGCACGGTGGTTGGCCGGTTCTTGCACGCTCTGCTCAGGCGGAACGTGACAATTTTTTCGTGCGTGCAGCCGGCGTTTGTCGATTTATAAGACGTTATCACGTCATAAAAAAAAAATATGTTTGTACAGTAGCTCCGTCGGGCTACGCCGAGCTGTGTCGAGCTTTGGTGGAGCATGTATTGTTGAGTTTAATTGTTGTCGAGGCTTTTGTGTTCTCGTTGTGTTTTTGTTTCGCCGCGTTTTACGAGATGATCCTGGCGGCCTGCGTCTCTTCTTTGCCCGCGCGCTGCCGGCTGTATCGGCGTCAACACAAGGAATGGAAGGACGAGGGATGGAAGGACCCCGGGCGAGGACTCGTGGCACGTGGCGCTATCCTTCCGAGGGGGGTCCTTTCTTCCCGCCTCATTGACGCCTTGATCGACACTTCATTAGGACGTCGTCGCCCGGGATCATCGCCGCGGGCAGCGGGCGACTGAGCGAAGGTAAAAGAGGAGACAGGACGCCTCGCGAAAAAAAAAAAAAAAAAAAAAAAAAAAGGAGGCGAGCTAAGAGATGATGGCTTTCCAAACCAGAGTAGGACTTTTTTTTTTGGCAGGTTTTTGAAGAGAGAGAGGTAAGGAAAAAAAAAATATCACGTCTTCTCTCTCTTCCGCGCTTATTCCCGCGTCTGTCGTCCGCGCGTGGCAAAGGGGGAGGGGGAAGCGGTCTGGCGGTTTTTCCGAGAGCGACAGTCTCCTCCGAGGAGAGAACGCCAAGTTGAGTGGAAAGTTTCGCCCATGTCTCAATTCCGCAAGGCCGTGACGCTTCCATGTCTTAAACCCTTCTTCTTTTTTTTTATTTCTCTTACCTCCTACCTCCGGACTTTTTTTTTTTTTTTCCTCTCCGACCTCCGGAGTTTTTCGCTGCGTCCGGAACGCCTTTGCTTCCAGACGTTCCTCTCTTCCGGGCGCTGAGTCTTTGCTCCGGGTGGCCGTGGGAAGGGGGGGGGGGAACTCAGTGGTATGTGGAAGAGGGGGGTGGGAGGGATAAACGGACATGTTCCAAATCTGTTTCATCCTCCTCATCTCTCGGGCTCTCTTGTTGCGTGACATCCACTCGGAATTGCATGCCTCGCAAACGTATTCCGTAAACATTGGCGGGGAAGAGACGGTGGGATTTTCTTTGAGACGGCTTCACCTTGTGATACATTTTTTTTTCTGATGGTTGCATCCGTGAGTCAGACTCAGTACAACCCCAACATGTTTATAAATCTAATGTATTAAAATAAGAAAGATATTTTACAAGCAATATTTTTGTCTTGTTTCAGTAACGATTTAGATTACTAATAAATATTCGTTTTAAATTTTGATGAAAGCTAAAATTGATTTCACACAGGAAAAAGGGTTAGAATTCAAGCATGCTGTCAATGCTCATTTACAACAAAGTCTGTTTAACAGTTAAAATCCACCTCGTTTGATTCGATTGTCCATACATGTGCAATAGCGTATACCATCACAAACACCTCCCCCCCTCCCCACCCAAAAAAAAGGGGTGGTGACACGTCTGCATGATTACATGGTAACTGGGTGCAGTTTTTTTTAGCCAATATTCTGCCCAAAGCAGTGGCTGAAGTGTAGTATTGGCGTTGTGGAAACAGTTTCAAAAGGCGGTATTTTTTTTTTTGGAAATGACTGTGTTTAACGGCCGAGATTATATATCATACTTACCACCCATCATCAGAGTCGTGGTCAAGAACCATCTCAGCAATGTTTAAGGGGTTACAATACGGCGATGGCGATGTAAAAAAAAAGACTTCAATTACGGATACATCACACCATGCCGCCTCCTGACAATTCATGACTCCGAAACGACAAAGCGAAATGTCACACAGGCAAAATAATTTTGTTCATCATCCTGTACTTAAACTATACCCGCTACAGTTACTCTGAGTTGTGTTGTATGCATTTGCCTCTGGTTATTTCATTGTCTGCAAGACAGAAAAAAATTGTATAATGCTTCTTTAATGAATAAATTCCAAAAATAGTTGGGCTCGTAAACATGGCAATTGCGTACATGATAAGGATATCACGTTTTCGCAGCCATTGTCTGAAGTGGCTTGGCTTGTGAGTTCTAGTCACGTTGAAGACGAATATTTCAATGACGTTTCGGTCAACATTGCAGTCGCCATCATCAGGGTGGCAGTTACCTACTAAACTAAAGTGTTGGTGAAATTTTCGCCATTTATTTAAAGAGTAATTTTATCATACGTTATTCACATACTTGAGGGACCACCCAATATTTCTGCCATCGTCAAAATCCTTTCGCTTAACCTGATTCCACGCCAACTCCCCGACACGATTCAATATTAATGAGCACCTGGTGGGCAGTCAAGATGCCAGGAGCCAATTGCATCAGGCAAGTCTTGTCGCAGTGACCCTCTTTGTGAAACAGTGTCGTGCGAATGTTATGAATAATTTACCTTTCCCCTGACCGATGATCTTACATGCATGTCTTTTCAAAGAACATGGTGGATCTCAAAAATTTAAAAATTTTAAAAATAGCTCTCTGTAAGAGTACACTTTTATATTAAATGTGTTAAAATGTGAATGTGTTGATTAATTCATTTCCACTGACTGATATTTTACTGAACAATCAGTAGGGGCATGAAGTTTCCGCTATAAATGCTGATCACTCATTACTACCTCAATGAGCTATGCCTGCAATAAAGATTGTTCCCATTTTGGCGGCCGTCTGCAAAAGAAGCCACAGTTACACTGGATGTCTATGATTGGTGTGCTGACAGTAGAAATGCACCTGAAAAAAAAAACAGCCAATCACGAAACACAGAAAATGCTACAAATTTCAAAACAAAGCTGGTCTGGAAATGTTTTAGCCGGGGAAGGGGGGGGGGGGGGTGGCGCAGGACCCTGTTTATTAGTGATTTATACTGGTTCTACAGTGAAGCCGATTGAGATACCAGACAACAGCATCTTTTAGATACAGTAAGTAGTTTTCTATAAATGATTCATGCAATGGAGAATTTTATTTAAAGGAATTTTTTTTGGACTTAACGCCATTGCAGGTTTGAACTGTTTTTAATGTATTTTTGTGCCTGATGACGGGGAACACATTCCTGGTACCGAAATGTCGCTGCTGTTTTGTCATCGGAAACCTACTATCTTCGACGGTGTTGTTATTTTTTTCATGGCTAAAATTTTGTGTTATTTCTGTGGATTTAAGTTTGAATGTGTTTGTCTGCCTGTCTCCTGGTAAGTTTCATCGTTGGGTCCATCTTTTCTACATCAGCTCATTTAGGCTTGCTCTCTGTGTGGGTTTATGTTTTAATTTTTTGACGTGACAACGTCTAATAAATCGATGAACGCCGGCTGCACGCACGAAAAAGTGTCCCGTTACGCACATTGTTTCGTTGAGTTGTTTCCCGTTACACACATTGTTCCGTTACGCTGTGTCCCGTTACGCTCATTGTACGCTTGCGCCGCTTTTATCTCTCTTCCACTCGACTGTTTATAAAGTGAAGTGAAAAGTTAATTTGGTTTTCATTACTTATTACAACAACAATTTCGGCAATAAGGGTTAATTATTTAATTTCTCATTTTTCCCATTGGCTAACAGTGTGTCCAAAAACAATGTGTGTTGCATTGCCATTGTCTGGTTGTTTGAAATGACTGATCCACGCAAGGGGATTGGGTCAACGGCGAAGGTGCAGACGCCAGCTGAGCGCTCTCACCGGGCGCTGCGATAGCAACGTGAGTCGTGGAAGGGTGGTTCGGGGTGTGGTGTGTGTGTGTGTGTGTGTGTGTGGTTGTGGCTGGAAGGTGGTGGAGGGAGGAGGGAACCCCGCGACTGAGGCACGTAATACGCGTGCTTCCTTCCGGAAACATTCTTGCTTCGTCGCGCAAGAGCAAAAGCATTCCGCGCAAGCCCGCTCAAGTGGCGGCCCGCCGGTTCCGTGGCGAAGCTTCGCGCTTGCGATCGCATTTCCCCCGGAATGCTTTAATGGGACCTGCGACCACCCTTATATACCCAGCACCACCACCTACCCCCTTCAGCACCAACCCCCCCACAGAAGTCGGCCGAGCGGAATAAACCTCACGGTGCGCAAAACACAATTTACCCGGGACAGCCTTGTAAACAAAAGTTTCGTCAACGGTTATGTTCGCCGCGCTCCGTCGCCCGCAAGACGTAACCGCAGGAATGTCTGTCGCCACGAAGCAATCCGATGCTAGGGCTCGTGAGATTCCCACGGACGCAACCACAGAAGATCTCTTTCCCGCCGAAGCGACGCTGTTTTCGTACACCCAGGGAAAGGTTTGTTTGCCACAACATAAATATTTCTTGGTATGTTAAGAGATAAGAATATATATATATATATATATATATATATATATATATATATATATATATATATATTGTAGTGCACCAAAAATAAAAAGAGCGCGTGTAACTCGGTACACGTTTCAGAAGAGAAACTTCTTTGGAAAGTCAAACCTCGATTCGTAAGTATCTCGTAAGTGGTAAAATGGCAGAGAAAGAGAGAATTTTCTAGTAATGGTTAAATAACAATAAAATTTACTCACTGTTATTATTGGTACCCATTATATTTTCTTAAGCTTGATTAGTTTTAGAGACATAATTAACTATCGTAAAACCATTTTTAACCCCTTTACACCCCCCCCCTAGGGGTAAAATTATGTATTTAGACATAGCGCCTAGTTTCTACGATAGTCGAAGAGCTTTTCATTAAAAAAAAATTAATCAAAATCCGTCCAGTAGTAGTCGATTGATGCTCTGACAAACAGAAAAAAATTTAAAACTATATTTTTGAGTTCTCAATAATGTAAATAGCCGTTTGCAATATTTATTTTCATCATTTCATCCAATGTACAGATTTTTTGCCTCGAACAGTTTTATTATAAGTATAGATAACCCATTTTTTAGTCTTTCTAGCTTTTCTTGTAGAGAGATGAATACATTTGAATAAAATTCCATCTACTTTGTAATATTTTTGAATACCTACTTTCATAAAATTTGTATTACGTGTTTCGACGTCACTCCTGAAAAATAGTTATTATTACGATAATGGATAAGTACACGATAAGTAATATTTTGTATTATATTTAACAATTCCATCCTAACTAGGACTTCAGTTTGCTTTCGCGCTCAAATTTGTAATAAAATTTTTATTTTAAATTTGATTTCCTATTACAAAACTAGTTAGAATTTTCAGCTAAATTTGTGTCTAATTGGAGCTGGGTACGTCACTCGTATCAACAACTTTAGTAACTAAATGCAAGACTTCATTTAATCCCGTATCTTAATTCAAAATTATTTAATACCAGCTTGTAACTCCGCATGAAGAATGATAATCTGAAACTTTTGGGGAAATGAACATGACCGCTACAAAGTGGCACGCGTGTATAAGTTTTTCAGTGTTATGTGAGTTCTCTCCTGGTTTTAACGAGTCCCCGGTCACTATTTGACGCAAAAAAAAAAAAAACCTGTTCTTCAAACAAGTCACGTTTACTATTGCACTCGTATATAAATATTGAAACGGGAGTGAAAATTTTCCGATTGTTTGAGGAATCGAGAGGAAGATCTCATTCATATTCTATTTGCAGTCTAAATATTGATAAAATAAACTGCTGTTTATTCTCAAAATAAATATTATTATGAGAAAAATATCTCTCGCAGACTATTTACAGATCGGTAAAATACGCATGCTGTTTATTTTTTTCCCCGCTTCTTAGTGTATATGTTGTTCTTCAGCCAAGTATACGAATATATCCACTGTTATATATGGCCCCTGTTTAGGCCACAAACAGGTTTAGGCCTAATATTTTTACGCATGTGTTTTAGTATTAGTATTATTTTTGTACGTCTTAATTTTAATTTTTTATTAGGTTTTCTTATAAGGCAGCGTAGATATAGGTAGGTAAATGTAACTTATTTATGTATTAGGCAGTCTCAATGGTTATTTTGATTTATAATGAGTTTTATATTCTTTTTAATTTAAGCTAGGTGTAAATAATCGATAATATAGACAGCCTAGACCGAAATATTTTGTGTGAGCTTTGGAAGGTGTCTATCAGAGATTAGGAAAGGATACAGATGACGCGAAGCCGTTTTTTTTTGCCCAATTTCTGTTTTGCTTATTTTAATATACCAATATTACAGATGTTTGTTTATATTTGTATCAGCTGTTCAAGCCTACTTTTATAACGACTGTTGTAAAGTTGTTCGGAAGAAAATCGGATCAAAATATTACGGGTTAGTATGTTTATATATATATAAAGTCCAAAACGAATCTTCATAATACAAATGTAATATGATATGAGTTGACATTTTTTTATGCAATTTAACCTACAATAGAGATACAACTGATACATTTGTAAGCAAACGGTCGCCATTTTGATATGTGTAGTACAGGGGAAGCCTTCTTTTCACAGACGAGAGAGCCAAATGCCCTATCGTGCATCTTCGGTTTTTTTTTGTTCATTGTAAATAAATATGGCGGTGTTGATAAAATTATACTAACGGTCAGTTAGGTTAGGTTAGCTACATTATAAATACTTTAAAACATTGTGGACGGTTGATTTGGTTAGGATAGCTACATTAAAGATACGGAAAAAAAGCATGAACTTAGGGGGAGCTTCGGGTTTTGGCTCTCTCTCGTCTGTGAAACGAAGGCTTCCCGCAGTACACTGGAATCCCCATCCTCTTTTTTGGCTTCGCCCCTCCTCGGCTAGAATCGGACCTTCAGCTGCGGTGTCGAAAGCCAGGTGTGCGGCAAGTAAGAAGTGTGTAGATGTCTCGCGAGATGGCGACAGTGCGGCGAGAAGCAGAAAGAGCAGAAAACAAACGACTGTGACGTGTGTCATTCGAATGCGCGCTCGTGCGTAGCCGACATTCGTGCTTGCTTGCGTGCGGCGACGCGACGCGACGGCGTTGTTGTTCGAGTAGCGAGCCCGCGCGCGGACGAGTGTAGCTTGCGTTCGTAACGCTCGCCAGGGTGACGGGTGAACGCATTTTCGCATTCTCGGGACCATAACTTTCCGGAGGATCGTGGTCGTTTTGTGCACGACGGCGTCCAGTTCAAGATCAACGCGGGCGTGTGCATTCACCCGCAGGTTTTGAAGACGAACCGTAAGTAATTTTCAATTTTAGTACCCACTCCGGCCAGACGTCATCCGAGGATCCTACGGTCATCAGTGCTACAAGTGGGGACATGCGAGCAGACCCTAGCTAATGCCAAGGCCTGGCATTACCGCTGACAATCAGCAACATTAACGTCGGGCATCCGGCTAACGCTTTGGACTCGCAATCGTCCGTATGAGTCGCATTTGACAGTTTTACCCCCACACTCTCTGGCGACTTCGTTTTTAAAATTTTACCTGAAATGTCTGCATTTGGCCCGCGGAAGAGTAGGTATATCGTACATAAACAGTAAAAGCATTTACTAAAGAAAAAAACTGTGATAAACATTTTAATCAATTTAATCTGCTTGTTAGGATATAAAGATAGTAATATCTTGAGATTGAAAAATATAAATTTATTTTATTTTAACGTCATAGTCGTAACATGGGTACCAACTTTATGCTTTTACATTTGTTCATTCATGAATTTAGGAGTTGAGATTGGTATTTTAATTTTGCTAGACTATGAAAGAAAAGTTTGTAAAGTTAGCTTTGGTTGTATGATTAATAATTTAAGTGTAGCCAGTTTTTATTTTTTATTTTATCGTTCATGCTGTTAAACTATAATAACTGGAATATATTTGCAGCCTTTTGGAAATCATTTGGAATATTTGGTGTCATATTTAAGTTCGAGTTGAATAAATATGGGCTTAATGGTAAAATAAATCATTATTGCGCGCTAATTGGTAAAAAGAAATGCAGATTCCATCACTCAGTTTACACGCAGTGTTCATCTTTATAACTCTGCAACTTAGTTCTGAGAAGCATGCTTTAATTTATTCCGTTGTTGAGGGCATTTGCGTTTTTGGGAGTGAAACTAGCTCGTGAAAACAGTCTTGTTTTATTTTTGCTCGCGACTCCCGACAGAAAGCGACGAGGTTTTGAGCCGCCCTTACTGGTTAAATGGAATTTGACCAACATAGTGGGCCGCAGTTATCAGCTTACTTAATTGAAGGTAAATAAATCAACGAATACGATTATTAGATTTAACGGGAATTTATTCGAAGTAAAACTTCTTTGTTGAGGGTGCTACAATTTTCGAGCGTCACGAAAATTCCGATCGCATGAGGGGAATAGTTAGTACATTGTAGGGGAACCGGAAGCGGAGGACGCGGCAGGGGAGAGGTAGAAATGATGCAGTATACTTGCTAACTTGCATGCTTGTACACATGCTTACGTTTACACTTGCATTCTTGCACACTTGCATTCTCTCACACTTGCATTCTTGCACACTTACGCATTCTTGCACACTTGCATTCTTGCACACTTACAGTCTTGCGTACCTGCATACGTGAACAATTGTATAATTGCACACTCGCAAACATTACACTTGCATATATTTGTTTTGATCTGTGACCTCAGTCAAAGCGAAAGTAACGAATACATATCATTATAAAATTTGATACAGCACACATATTTTTTTTATTTTTTTCAATTATTTATTTATTAAAAAATTTCCCCCTTATAATAGGGGTCATATGACACCATATTCATAAAAACCAAATTTTTATATTAAAAATTGCTAACAATATGGCAAGAACTATATAGAATTATTTAAACACAACATGTGACTGCATACATATTTTTAAAAGCTTTTGTCATTCTTAATTCTTGCATTAAGAGATTAAATAAGAATAAACAGTCTGTCCACGCCTCTGAAGTGTTTCAGCTATCGGGAACGTCATCAATTATTACTGCATTAGGAAGCTTTAACGCACGACCTGGGCTATTCCTGTAAAATAAAAATAAAAATGAAAACTTCCAGGGAAGATAAATCTTTTTTACGCAAGCACCGCGACGCTAAAAAAGGATTTAAAAAAAAAGCTCTTACAGATGAAAGGCGCTCAAGACGTAAAAAAGGAAAAAAAAAAAAATAAACGTGATGATAATTTGGTGTGTCGTCGCTCCGCGTGTTTAAGAATTCTGGTTTGTCGTTGATAATGGGAAGTTAAACGCGAGGTAATGGGATGATGCAGGCGAGCCGCCGAGTTGTTGTGGCGTCTCTCGCCTCTCTTGCGTGCTCGTATGTTACCGGCCCTGGACAACAGATGCGTGCGCGGGCGTTTCGGGTACTCCTTGCCTTCCCCCTTCCCCTCAACAACCCCTCCCTCCCCCTCACCAAACAACAACACTGCTTCCTTGTCACTGTCGGTACACCGCGCCGTCGACAGATGCTCGACTGCGCACGTATGAACGTGACGCGAGCTGCGGAACCGTGAGAATACGTCCGAGTTGGACACGTGTACATCACGTTTGTAAAATGCCAGTCACGTCATTAATTTTTTATTTTTTATTTTACGTGAACACGTCTTTGTAAATCAGTTTTGGAAATTGGAGTGAAACGGAAAAAAAAAAAAAAAATAGATTTTGAAACGTCAACAAGTTAGTATTGTCGAGTTGCGCATATACAGCGTGAGTTCGAATTTTGCCGACAAAATTCGGCTGCTGTTTCATCACGACAAAATAAGTTCAATACCTCTAAACGACTTAATGGTCTAAAAGTGGTTTCAGAAACTGGTTTACTTTTTTTAACGTGGGGTAAGCAACAATTTTTTTATTTTAAATAATAGAGAAATACTGGATGTTTTAAAAAAAATTTAAATTATGTATTTGTAACTAGCAAAATTATTTCATTTAAATAATTGGGAGTAACACCTTTATTTCCACTTATTTATTGTAACGTGTTATTATTACCTCCAAAAATATTTCAACAATTCATTTTTCTAGTCAACAAAATTTGAAGTTTTTGTAGAACTTCATTCAATAAATCATAATCCAGTCGCTCAGTGTTCCGTTTTTACAAAAACCATTCTCTATTATTTACTATAAAAATATACACCCTAACTTCTCAACTTCAAAGACGTATGCCAGATTTCGGAAGAACTTTAGATTGTAAGTCGTAAAGGGGTTTTCAACTTATCTTGTAATGATAAACCTGCAGCCGAAGATTGTCGGTCAAATTCAGACTCACTCTGTATATAAAGGAAGCGGTAAGTTTAACGCACCGGCCATTTCAAACTTTTTTTTATATATATTTAAGGGTTACTACGAGTAATAGCCAAATTTCTCGAACGTTCGATTCTGGATGACTCTTATACTTATAGAGCATATGTGGGACACTTGCGCTAATAGCGTCGAGGCTTATGATGAAATTATATAATCTAAATCGCAAGTAATGACGGTTGGAAGAAAGAACAGCTTGTGACGATTCCAAACGTGCGCCACTCAGCGGTGCCAAACGAACCAGACTCTGCAGGTAGAGGAAGAAAGCTAAGATGGCGGGCGTCACCCGGCCTCTTAAGGCATCACCGATAAAGTTCAGTCGCGGCGTAGTACGAGTGGGGTCGTTACCACAACACCGAACTACCACAACGCCGAACGTATAATAACGCCAAATACCATTACGTCGAATGCCAAATTGACCAAAACGCCGACAGATAGAAAACTGCTGTGTACCACAACGCCGAATGACCTCAACAAAAAAATACAGTAACGCCGAAAAATGTTGCTGTACCACAACGCCGAAATAACAACTGAAAGAATTTGTGTGTGTTTCTTAAATACACCTTAACGCCGAAATACCACAATCATACCTAACCTTACCTAACTTAACCTAACCTAGCATAATATAACCTAACCTAACTTAACCTAGCCTAGCCTAACCTAACCTAGTCTAACCTAACCTAGTCTAACCGAACCTAGTCTAACCTAGAGGTGGGACGAAAAGTATCAACCTGATACTTTGGCACTGATACGCGCCTGTATCAGGAACGGCAAACGAGTACACTTGAAAAGTATCAAGTACTTTTGTATCAGTTCAGAATTCGCCTGGAACAACACCACGGCCAATGTGCGCAGAACCCTATCGCAGATGACGGTCACTTGGGCGGAGCTTGTGAAAGGGGAGGGAGCAGGAACGATGAATAAGGGATAAAGAAGGGAAATAATGTAGGGGAGGAAGCGCAGGGGAAGGCGTTGAAGGAGAGGCGCGAAGCGAAATTGTTACGAGTCGTTTGGTTATTGTCCCACATCAAAGTACGCTCAGTGCGCAGTGCATGCACAGTCTCGTTCAATAATAAAACTAATGAAATTTTAATATTAAAAAGTACATTAATACAAGATATAATATTTATATTTGTGCACCTAACAGCTATGAAAATGCAAATAAATTCTCAGTTGACACTAATAACAGATGTAATCAACACTAGGACTTTTTTTTCCGAAAACAATTAGTAACTAGTGTTTTCATACATTAAAACATTACGATTTTATCAAAAATTAAAAATAAAAAAAATACAGATACGTACATTAGTGAGCATACTATATCAATGTTTACGTTTCAAATCTTTCTTCAGATTAGTCGATGATGATTTATAACTCAGTTTTTGTTTACACAAATTACAATTAGCAAACTCATTATTTTCCGTAAAAAAATTCCACACAAATGAAGTCTTTTTCCTGCACTTATCCATTCCTTATTTCACTACAAAGATACTAACTACAAAGCATGACAGCCCGCAACAATGTACATGGTGGTAATTAATACACGGCCAGACGAACTGCAGTGAATGTTGAACTGATTGATACTGGCTGTATCAGGCTGGCATGAGAGTAATAGAGGTAGAGAATTACCGGCCGTGATAAATAATGTATCAGAGACACCGATACCTTTTTACGCTGGTGATGACGGCACGGAGCATGTGTACCCTGTAACGAGAATGCTGATACCTGGTCGCTTCCTGGGACCGCTAATGCTCTGATACAAAAGTATCAGATACTTGTAACTAGGTACATTACTGTATCAGTATCAGGTTGGAACAGATACCGAAAATTGCTGTAACAACCCACCTCTAGTCTAACCTAACCTAACCTTTGTGGCAGTCTTGCAATGACATTTTTCAGTGTTAGTGTATTTCGGTGTTGTAATTTGGCGTTGTGGTACACAGCAGTTTTCTAGCTGTCGGCGTTGTGGTAAATTTGGCATTCGGCGTTATTGTACGTTCGGCGTTGTGGTATTTAGGCGTTGTGGTACGTTCCCGTACGGGTGCACAAGATGATTGGAACTACTTTTATTGACGTAATAACGTCTTATAAATCGATGAACGCCAGCTGCACGCACGAAAAATTGTCACTTTCCGCCTGAGCCGAGCGTGCAAGAACCGGCCGACCGCCGTTCGATAAAATCTTCTACAATATCAAACAGGTTAAGGCGGGCTTTTTAACTAATCGTTCGTGATTATATTTCAACAAATTATTTGAATTAAATTTACAAAAACTGTAAATAATATTTGAAAATTATAAAGTATGCAATTTTTCATCAATGTTTTCTTATGACGTTATAACGTAAAATTATCGTCCGTAAACAGACTTTACAGACAACCCCCTTTTTTTAACTTACATTTTACCCGACGTATTCACGTTAAAAAAAATTTGAGGCCGTGCTAAAACACAGCATGAACAATTTTTTTTTTCCAATTAGAACACAAATTCTTGTAAGTTCATTGGGGATGTTTAGAGTGACATATACCAGGGATATTAGCCATGGCTTGCAGGAAATATCCGTCCCAGAATTTACCTGGAGCTATTCCGGAAAAAAAAACCTGTGTTGAAACCAAAAAAATGGGATGGCCGGAAGGCAATTCGAATCCTAGTCCTCTGTGTTGCGAGTGTAGTGCCCTAAATTTGATTTCAATTACACACTATATGTTTTACAAGAGTAAATTTTACATTGAAATAAATTTTTGTCTTGTGGAAGTTAATTTTTTTCCACGAAGCGGACAATTAAATTTTAATTTTTTTTTCTTTCTAGAATACATATAATTTTTTTCTGTATTAAAAGATCCTAAAATTTTTGGAACCTCGATTTCAAACACATTTCTAGCAATATATTCTTTTTTTTTTTATTATTTCATGTAAATCACATCGCTTCAAAAGTTGTCTCGAATACATCAATGCATCACGTTAATATGAAATATTTACCCTGGTGGTGCAGAGCCGTTCAACACCTATATTTTTCCAGTCTGTTGTAGGTGTTTATTTTCCTCATTTCTAAAAAAAAAAAAATCCACTTTTCGAAAGCACCTTTTCTTCTCTCATCCTTTTACCATAAGCGCTACAGACACAGCGCTTTGCTGGTTTCTTTCCTACATCTTTGCTCTAAGGCCTCCAGAGAAACTTTCTTTCCCTATTAAAGGCTTATTTCAAAATAGCTATCGTCGTTTTGAGCTTTAGAATCCCATATAAATAAATCAGGAAACAGCTGGGAAAGTTAACATTTTCAAATATGTATTTTTGTGACTTGGTACTAAAATATTCTTACGTGCAAAATTATGTTATGCCAAATAAACCTTAACTTCACTGAATATGAGATGATTCTAAGGTTTAACTTATTGCAAAAAAAAAGTTGTTTCAATAGGTTTGAAAACAAATGGGTTTTTCAAAGTCGTCACGTTAACCTGCGCAACTTTGATGGGACCGAGGCAATCAAGTGCCGTCTAGAACCGGATAATGTTCGGGACGTGAGCGGGCTTTTGGGAATTTTCTCTTGGAGGAGTTGGCATCGCGTGGCAGTCCCGCATTTGTCTCCGCCTCTGCTCGTTCCTGGCTGCGCCGGCAGACTCCGCGAGATGTTGTTGCTTTGTTGTTGTTGTTGTTGTTGTTGTTGTTTTACAGCTGTTTAACGACTGGTATCGTGTTCCAATCGATGCGGGCGCACTCTTCGCCAGTGATTAATTAAAGGACCCCGTTGTTTGCCAAATGTTACCGCGTGTCGTGTTTAACGAGTTCTGGTCCTTGCGTGGGGTTCAATTAAAATGAATTCACACTACAGTTGGCGTTGAATTGGCAATAGCTGCTCGGCTACCATGCACCAACTGACGAAAGCACCTTTCAAGCTGTTTTGCCTACTTGAAAATACTCGAGCCTTTTAAGAATTAATACAATGTTTTAAAATGTAGACTAGTTAATAAACTACTTCTGTATAAATGCGATTTTTTTGGTGATGCTATTAATAAAACTTTTTCTAAGCTTTATTCAGTAAATAAAAGGATTCACAGACGCGTAGTTTTGCGTTTAGGAGGAATATGCCTCCCCAATCTTTGTTTTTTTCCATTTTGACGTGACAACGTCTAATAAATCAATGAACGCCGGCTGCACCCACGAAAAAGTGTCCCGTTACGCACATTCCGTTACGCTGTGTCCCGTTACGCTCATTTTACGCTTGCGCCGCATGTATCTCTCTTCCACTCGATTGGCCTATGCGTCCGAGGAGAAGAAAGACAGCGGCAGCACACAACTTCTACACGTGAACTGTTTCATCGATTGTTTATAAAGTGAAGTTAAAATTTAATGTGGTGTTCATTGCTTATTACAACAACAATTTAGGCATAAAAGGTTAATTATTCTTCCATTTTAAAAATCTGATTACTAGTATAATTTGAAGTATTTATTCTTTTATTATTAAAATAAAAATGATTCAATTTTATTCATAAAAGTATGCAATCATTTCATCAAAGTTTTGTAATGACGTCACGTTAAACTATCGTCCGTAAACCGACTTTATAGACAACCAATTTCCCCCCCATAATTCTGATTCTCTTCAACCCAAGTTTTGGCATGTCAAGGCATAAATCACATCTATCAAATCTTCTATACCTTGTTGCAAACATATATTTAATAAAAATGCTCTAGTCTGTAAGGGCTGCGAATAAATAAATTATTATTTCTCGCGGGCGACTATAACTTTCATGATAACCACTCCAGTTCGCAAGTGTAGACTTCATATGTCATGTTGACAAAAAATTTATCACGGAATTTTATTGCAAACAGTATCAGTAATATTGAAATTGCAATATAGCGAGGCCTAATTTCACTTGTGTTTTGGGAACTCGTAATTTCAGTCGTCACCATCAATTTAAGTTATTGTGAGAAGGAATAAAACAGGTTATAGCAAGAAAATTTTGTATTTAATTTTAGATTGTTTAAAGTGCTGTATATTTTATACCAATATACAACATCATTACTTAAATTATCCTTCTAGTTGCAGTTTTAATGTGTTTATAAGTTATTGGTTACTAGAAATAAAACCCAATCCAAATTATGCTGCTACAGATCGAAGTTGCCATATAAGTTTTTATAATTTAAGGTGTAAAACAGTTTCGTTGATGGCGTATTTATTAATTTGATCGCAAATATATGTTTATTTCCGACTTCACGAACAATAGTCTTGAAAATTTCTCGCAGTTCTTTGCAATTTTTTTTTAATACCTGTAATACGAATAAGATGTTACAAACATATTCTACATTTTTTATGCTCCTTGTAAAATTTCTAAGACCTGTTTTCGTTGAACTTTAATGCACGTAAGAATACGATTGAAATATCTGAGTTGGCCTAAAGAAAAAAAATACTAACTCGTAAAAATCATATCAAATGATCTAAATATTTTAATTACAATCAAATAAATATATTTTTGTTTGCGTCATTATTATGGCCTGTTGTTTGGGGGTTAAATACCTTCCTTTTAACCTTTTATTAATTTTTTTAACTAAGCTTGTGAATCTATCAGAATTACACAAAACACTTTTAAAAAATAACACACTTTAACGTGTGTAAAATGTCTACATATATTGATTTTAGATTATTTTTTTTCCTATTTGGCGGTGATTGAAACAACTGCGTGCCAAACTTTGCCTCGTTGACGAAGGCGCGGGAGGGGTTTTTTTTTTTTTTTTCCTTTACCCGCGGAATAGCTCAGCTTCATCCGTGAGTTACGAATGTGTTTCTATTTGACGCAGCCGGCTTGGGGGAGTCCTGAGACCGGTAACACTGCAGGCTGATGGCGGTCATTTATTCATCCGCCCCATTTCCCTTTTTTCGCGCAAATGCCTGCGACGCCGATCCGACATCCCGGCTCTCCGCGGCGCCGGACGCGCCAGCGATCGGAGCTTCCGCCCCGGATGGAACCGCTTCCTCAAGTCCGACCATCGATCGAGTTCTCCGAACAACAGAGGGGGGAGACCTTCGTGTGTGTCCCGTAGCTGAAGGTTGGGCATCAACGTGAATAGCTTTGCGCGTAGGCTATAGGATTTCTCACGTGATTTCCTCAGATTTCTCAGGAAAAAAAATTAAAATAAAATTGGGCAACACCAAAATTATTCATACTCGTCATAACTTAAATTGTACGTGACGACACAATTTCCTTCAGTCTTGTAATCTTAACGCAGAACTACGTGTTTTTGAATAATTTAACGATCAACCAAACATTAGAAACGTTTTATAACAAGGAGGAACGCGAGCGCGCTGGTAGCAAATATAAATTTCAAGGATTTCACAGCTGACTGTATGAGATAATTCAGTTAACTGAACAGAAATATTCATGTAAATTTGAACATTTACTTGGAAACAACTTCATCACTATGAAATTGTGTTTTCAATAATACTGGGTTCGGATTATTACCCGGACATTCCCAGTAAATATGTGTTATCTTATATCTTTAAACGAGCAATTCTTGTATATATATATATATATAATCCAAATCTTGTAAAAGTCTCCAGCGATTTTCATGAAATTTAGTATGCACGGGGTTTCGGGGGCGTTTTTATCCGTATTTACAATAATCAACTTTATCGATAAACAACATAAACATTAATGACTCTTCCTGACATAGGCTATATTGGCGAGTAATAATATCATTTTTTTAAATTGGGAGCAACTAACTGCTTTAACGACACAACAACACTAAAACCGTGGCCCTACACTTCATATATATATATATATATATATATAAAGGTTTTAGTGTTGTTGTGTCGTTAAAGCAGTTAGTTGCCTTACACTTCAAATATATATATATATATATATATATATATATATATATATTTATTTATTTATTTGAAGTGTAGGGCAACGGTTCGGCACTGCGTGAAGTTGATTCTCGTCGGAGCGTGTTGTTGTCGAACAACGACGCGACGCGAGACGCCTGAGCAGTTCTCTCACGCACGTCCTCGGAAGGACGTAAGGTCTGCCGGCGAAAGTAAACAGCGAGACGCGGAGGCGAAAACTGGGACAAAGGTCGCCGCCCCTCACGCCGACGAACAATGATGGCTCAAGATGGCGGAGTCGCCCGGGGGTGGGTGGAAAGGGGGGAGAAGGGAGGAAATCGTAAAGCACGCCACCGCTACCCCAGAGCAGCAGGTGAAATATTAAAGAGGTCTGGCGCGGACAAGAACACAAAACTCCCGAGGGGGTGTAAATAAAAGTCAAATAGGGCATTAAAGAGAAGGAGTCGGGTACAGCCGGCAGTGCTGCTACAGTGTTTTCTCCTGTAGTTAATTTTAACATCAGAATCCACAACCTTACCAAGCTAATGGAAGGGTTGAATGTAAAGAAAGGGTTATATGTCCTTGAGTTGTGCTGAGAACCATTAAAAATTGCATTGGGCACAGTTGCAACTTTATGCCAGGTTCACTAGTGAACACTCCATCTGCCATCACCATTATAAGAGACGCCCGAGACGAGAAGTACATAATTAAATTTTAATTTATTTTTTAAGTTAAATTAACAAGGTAAATAAATGAAAGTTATAGTGAAAAATGTGGGTAACCACAATTCCTACATACAAACTATTCTCAAGAACTAAAATATAAAAATTTTAAATAATGAGTTTACATATTTGTCTTAAATCACGTTAAATTTTTACACTATTGTGAATAATCACATAGGCCAGTTGCGTAATTTTACTAGACTATAGTAAAATAAAATAAAAATTAGTTTGGTTTCAAAACTTAAAATAAAATGATATAGAAAACTTTATTAATAATAATGATTTTAAACTGGTCTAACATTATTCTTAAATTTACACTGTCTAACCTTGTCCAGCTTTTCACGTTAAATAATTCCAATGTAATAAAATGAATCCATGCATTTATGCTACATTTAGTTGTATGTAAAATTCATTGTAACTTTAGTTATTTGGTCTTCTGGAGTAGGATATGTTAATAAATCATTATATCCCAACTACTTTACGTACATAGTACAAAACAAAATGTTCATATTTCAATTAAAATAAATATGGAAATTTCAATGTTTGAAATATGAATGATTGAATGTGAACTGTTTTTTTTGCGAAGACGAAATTTGAAAACAAATCTATATTAAAATTGTAATGACCTAAACACCGTTGAAATCAAAATGTGTTTTAAATTATTAATATGTTTCACATCAAAAAGTTGACATGTATATAGTTAGAAATCACGGTAAGTATACGGACTTTACAACTAAGATTTTACTTCAAATAAACGAAACCACTTCGTCAAACTATCAAATAAACAATAGTATAAAGTTAGGATGGGAAGCTGATTGGTGATAAAACAATTACAAACGAGCAAAACATTTATTATAAAACTATAAGGGCGTCATTCACATGCTGTAAAGTTAATAGGTTCGGTTCCAAATTCAGGAATGTCTCGAATTTACCTGGTCGTAATATATGGGGTAAGAAACCCACCACCTCCCATCTTGTTACGTACATTTTCTTTACTTCCATGATTTTTAATCGTAGTGTTATACAAGGTTGTTGAATCCTCTGATTCAGTGTGTTTCGAAATCGTTATTTTTTTTTAATTTCCTTTTTTATGGTGTACCAAGGTTAAGAATATGCCATTTTTTTTCTTAATTTTATTACGTTAAAATTATTTTATTTGCTTCAAGTAAGGTAATATGCTGGGAGCTCAGTGGTAGAGGCAAACAACGTATTTGGTTTACATTGTGCTCATAATGTAAAAAAAATTACTTTCCAACGAAAAAAAGTTTTCTTGTTATTTTTTAATTTAAATAAATCTTACATTAAATTATTTTTAAATATCACGAGAAAATATATGATTAATGATAGTAAACGCTTTTTTATTTATATGCTGCACTTGGTTTACTTTGCCCGTAATATTTACGTTTGTCTGAAAATAATTACACATATTTTTTTGTTCTAATTGCCGATAAAATTTGTATGAAATGTTGCACCATCTTAATGTCAGAGCAAATGTTTATCCGAGGAAGAAAAAAAATAACAATTTTCAGCAACGTGATGCATTATTGGAGAGATTAAATTTTTTGTCCTGGAAAATAAATATTTTTGTGGCAAAGAAAAAGGTTTATACAAAGCTCTTGACACGGAAGATATGCGCATATTTCTCGTTATTTCAGCTCCTCTACCGTCGGGGATAAACGCTGGAAGGGGGTCAGGCGGGCTTATCTACGGCACGTGGTGGAGACAACTCCTGGACCATGATGAGGAGGGATATAGTAGAGGGGGAAAAAAGGGGGAGGAGCTGAAAGGGACATCCGCAGATCCACACGCACCTGACTATCGTTTATCCCTCTTCCCCTTCTTCACGGTCCACTGTCTCCCGAATGAGTGTGACGTCACGACTTTCGCAGTCAGCTGGCGGTCGGGTGCTACTTGCAGCCTTCTTGCGCGCAAGTTCTCCCACCCGCTGTTCCTGGCAGTGTGCACGCTGTTAAAACCTTTCACAGATTAACCAGGGGGGGTCTTCGTAATTATATCGTTATCTTTGTAAATTATACGTATACTAAGTTCACTCATTTAGGATACGAATCTACAAGAATTATCTTGCTGCATTCGAAAAGTGGTTCGCACTACTGCAGAAACACTGTTATTTCTCCCACGTCTGTATTTGCCCTGTTAAAAAAAAAAAAACACACATACACACAGAACACGGAATTTTAAATACGTTGAAGTTCCTACGAATATTCAGTTATCTGAAATAGCAAAGATTTCTTTCGTTTATTTGAAGTGAAAGCTTCGTTGGAAAGTCCGCATATTTACTGTGATTTTCTAACAGTGTACACGTCCTCGTTTTGATATGGATGGTTATGAATAATTTAACTGATTTCAACAGTTACAATTGAATATATTTTATTTTTCAAAATAAATGTTTTTGCTATAGCACAGTAGATAATTAAGAGGAGTGCCTGAAGTTAGTGGTGACTAGCTGCTACAAATGGTTAGCTACGTGAAGCCATGGATACGTTTTTTCTGGGAATGACTTACACTGTAAAAAACACCGTTAATAGATACTATTGTACTGTCCTTGCAAATCTCATCATGTGTAACCTCTGTCTTAACGCAGGCAAAATTTCCAATAAAAAACTATAAGAAAATTATTTATTGAATAAAAAGTTTGAAACTAAAATTATTTTTTTTTTTAGTTCTCTCAAACACACTTGAAGGTCTATAGGCGCGTTTATTCTCAGGGATAAACTATCTCACCCTTTTAGACGTGTCACTGCAAATATTAGGCTACGTCATTCATTGATTATTCAGAAGAATTGTGATTTTTTTGGTAACCTTTAAGTTAAAAAATACGTAACAATTTCTTACACTTTTAGTTATATGTGTGTGTATATATGTATATATATACATACACATACATATATATTTAAATTTATTGTAGCAACACGAATACCCAGTAAAAAAAAATTGTGAACGAGACTTTCAGTACCTACTCGTCAGAGATGTGTGAACATATAACCTCGCTAACGAGCAAATTCGTGTGTTCTCATGTTGAAAATACACTTGTAATACGAAACTCGGACTCCCATTCCAACGCAGGAATCTTTAAAATAATAATATCGTGCGTGATAAATACATATGTTTTCAACTGAATTTCTGGGCGCGAATCACGCGTTGTTTTCGCACCCACCACTAGAATTCGTTGCCAACACAGCTACGTTGACTATAGAATCATTAGATGTGCAGAGCGAAAGTTTAAACTATGAAATGAAACTGCTCCAATAAAAGCGAAAAACTTGAAAAAAAACTTAACTCTTGCTTTGGACCTGATTTGCGTCAAGTAATTTTATTTAAATACTGGCCATCTGGTTAAAATTCACCAAGCAGTTAATACAACAAAGTTTTTGCACACGTTAGATGACTATAAATTGCAACATAAAGTATGAAAGGATAGTTTTACTATTTTAAAGATTTTTAAAATCCTGTCTAATTCTTGGACATTCATTTGCTAATAAACGTAATTAATTAAATTTAATTTTAGGTAAAAATAAAGAATATGTTCCTACCTAGTTCAAAATAATATATTTAATGGACTAGACTATATATTTAATAATATTATAGCAATAAGATAAATAATGTATTCATATACATATGCTTAAATATAAATCTGTTTAATTAGTACACTGTTATTTAATATATATATATATAAACTAAAAAACGCGCATTCTATGTTGTCTGAACTGAAATTAAAAAAAAAAATTTGGTGTTTAAATAATTTGTTCAAAAGCGAAAGAATGAACTACAAACTCGGTATAACGTAATTATTTGATATACTTAAGATAAGAATCACGTAATAAACAAAACAATTAATTTAATGAAAAAAGCGTTGGGTGCTCTCTTCTTTCATTTTCATAGTGACTGTTATAAAAAATAGCCACAGGCGGTAGAAAATTTAAGACATCTGACATGAAGCTTGCGTTGCTCTCTTCTTTCATTTTCTTAATGACTCTATCCTAACGAATAGAGTTAGGTGTTGGAAAATTTAAGGCAACTGATATCAAGCACTGGCAACGGATATTTGATGCTTTATTCACTTTTGGATCTTAAACCAGTCTCTTTGACGGTATTTATGGTCAAATGAATGCGAGTTTGAAGGCCTTTTATAACTGCTCAATCAAACATTCCGTCTTTGGTGTGTATATATTCCGATCATTATGTTGTCCCCATTTTTTGAAGCTAATATTCAAAATTCGACTCATTTTTTTTTTCTTCATTTAAGGCTTGTCAGTGGCGTACCCACGAGGAGGCGCATGCATATTGATTAGTGCGAAGGTGTTCTGCCTGCAGACTGTAGACAGCCGTAGCGAAGCGCAGGTGTGGCAGCTGGAGTAGATGAATGCATCTACAGACGAACGGCTAGAGAAGAGGCCGCGGGCTCCCTGATAGGTTACCTCAAGGGGGGCGTGGCTTAGCCGACGGTTGGAGACCGCAATGGGGCTGCTGGCTGTCCCAGCCCTTTTTCTCTCCCCCAACAACACAACAACATCAACTACCACTCTCCACGCAGTCCGCACGCCCACTTCTGGCGCTAACAAGCCCCCGCAATTGATTTTTAATACGAGGTGGGTGGTACAACAACCTCCCCTCCCCCCTTCCCACCTTCTCGCCCTTCACAAACATCTCCACGATAACCCCATGGCTCTCGCTGCAGGACCACCAACTCAGCCAAACCTCATTTCCCGCAACTTCAATACCGCACGTCCTCTCCCCTGGTGGCCGATGGGCAGGAGGGGAACGACTGCCTACATTCGACCCCTGAACCCTCCACCCCCTCCCCTCCTGTTCATACCCACGACAGCGCTTTTTACCCCCACTCCCGAAACCCCAGAAACCACCCACCTACCACATCCATTCACCCTGCCTGCCCCCCTTTCCTCCCTCAACCCGCCAACCGGGCTATAAATTATGGACGCCGACCATCCTGCAGCTACCTGCAAAACAATAAACGTAACTGCTCGGGGAAGCAAAAAAAAAAAAACTGTAGAGGGAAAAACAGATGTGTTCGAAATCGGTTGAACCGGAGGGGTGAATTGTGGAGGGTGGTTGTTCGGTTGGTTCAGGGGGAGGGGGGTGGCTTGTTGTTGCACGCCATTTCACCGTCCCATCCCTACTCTCAGCCAGAACCCGTGAACGCGCCGAACATTAAAATCACGGGCGCAGCTGAAGTCCCAGCAGTGATTGGCCGCCGATACTTGAACGAGACCCGCGCCCTGCGATGTCCGCGCGACATCGACTCGACCGGTGCGCACCACGCGGCATGAGCGCTGTTCCGTTATTCTGCGGCAGACCGATCCGCGCTCTTCGGGAGATGGAATGATTCCTCAGAATTTAGCAGTACACTGTAATTATTTTTTTTACCATAAGTGAGTAGAAAAAAGAAACATATATATTTAAAAATCTGGGTGTCAAGATAAATATATTTTGAACATAATCCCACATTAATATTGATATTCAGATCTTTATATCATCATCATCATCATCATCATCATTTACAACTGAGCGGCCGGTTCAGCAAAATAAAATGTCTCCCTTTTTCCTCTGTCCTTCCATCATTACTCCTTTACACACTTCCTTGCACGTGCCTACTTTAACTCGATTCGGTTCTCCTCTTTGTGCGATGATTCGTCCCCCGAAATTTAGCTACTTGTAGTTTATTTAATAAGGATTTCTTTTTTACATTAATGTGTTTCCTCCTCATTAAATTACTATATGTCTCATACACAGAAGCAACGGGAATTATGTTTTAAAGTAATCTTTATTTAACGATTATTTGCTCAAGTGTTTTCGTATGTATGTGTTTGGTGCCAAATTTATGTGCGTGTTTATTGTATTTAATTACATAAATAATAATGTTTGTTTAGAAATTGTTTTAAATAAATCATTAAATAATTGACTTACGTAAATAGCATTTAAAACAATTATGTAAATAACAAATAAAATATTAATTGTTCAGTTTCTTCCAGCAATATCATCACTTAACTGTATACGTGTAAAAGTTGGAGTTCTAAAAGTTAACTATTACCTGAGATTTCATTAAATGTGATAATCAATGTTCTTTCGAATTCAAATAATAAAGAAAACTTAAAAAGGGGGGTTGTCTGTAAAGTCGGTTTACGGACGATAATTTTACGTGATAACGTCATAAGAAAACATTGATAAGAAATTGCATATTTTTTTTTAATTTTCAAATATTATTTACAGTTTTTGCAAATTTAATTTCAATAATTTATTTAAATATAATCACGAACAATTAGTTAAAAAGCCCACCTTAACCTGTTTGATATTATAGATTTTCTCGCACGGTGGTTGGCCGATTCTTGCACGCTCGGCTCAGGCGGAACGTGACAATTTTTCGTGCGTGCAGCTGTCGTTCATCGGTTTATAAGACGTTATCACGTCAAAAATTAATAATGGTTGTAATGGACCCTTCCTTACAGAATCCTGGCTACGGCACTGTCTCCGTTCTGCGTTGAACTGCGTGCATCGCTCTAGTTCTGTTGCCAGACTAAGGAAGCCATTGAAATATTAATTAGATACAGCGCACGCAGGAAATGCATTTGGAAAGTTACTTTATTTTTTTATATAGTTGGAGGGTGAACGGCACCGAAGCTTGTGTTGGAAAAGGGGTATAAAGAAACGGGTGGCCAGGTATAATTTTGAATTATGTCAGACATCTCCTCGTATCGCAAACTGTTCAGAAAATAGGCACTCACGCTAAGTGTCATTTAGAAGGGAAAAAAAAAGGCTAAACCATGATGATTGCAGGATTTTCTCGAATCGAAATACAACCTCAAATAAAATTTCAAACTATTTCTTACAGATTATGATCAGATGTAGGTGTATCTTTGTTAGCTAATACATATTTAGTTCCGTTTTAATTTAAGATACGTCTTAAAGCCAAATTCTCTCATTTATAATTTTAAATTAACTTTCTTGTAGATGGTAAAGAACTCTTTTTGTGTTTGTTCTAAATAACGATCAGATAATTAAAGACTTATCACAAGCCGTAGGTATGTTTGGGGGGGGGGATGATTACATATGTGTTTTGAATATAAAATTAATGGAAATAAATTAATTAAAAAATTTTCAAACAAAACTCAGCTCTCTCACAATAATCGTTTTGACGTGCAATTACATTTTAGGGGTATCAATTTTGAAAATATATTTTTTATACCAATATTTCTTTAGTTTATTCGAGTGTATCGTTGGTAAGAATGGTTTTTAAGACTTTTTTTAAATGCAAGTATTTAACTTTTAAGAAATCATTATAGTTTTTTTTTGCGTCTCGTGATGTCCACCATGAACATCGTAAGATACATTTAAAAAATAGAGGTTGGCCCATGTCGGGACATAACCACATGTTTTTAATGTGAATATGCGTCGTTTATATGGGATTTTAAAAAAATACAATAGTAGATAAAAATTAACTGTTCACAGTTTAAATATTAATGTAATTTCGGTTACAGTCTTAATATACACCTACTAGGCCGCGGATGAACACTATAGTAACTCCGCACTCTTGCTAGTCTAGGTGACTACCGCCATCTTAGCTATCTTCCTTTCCTTGCAGAATCTGGTCCGTGTGGCACCGATGAGTTTCCCCCCCCCCCCTCCCCGTTTTTTTTGGAGTAGCCACAACCTGTTCTTTCTTTTAATCGTCGTTTATTGAAATTCAGTTTGTATAAATTCGCCCTATGCCATGAAATTGTATTCTTTTTCGCACCGTTATTCGTAATTTCTTCTCACAGTTGTTTTATCGTAAACATTTTCACACCTTTGAAACTTGGTTTAAATAGTTTACTTTTTTTTCTGCCAAAAAATAATTTTCTTATTTTAATTGTAAAGCTGCACTTAAATTAGATGAGTCACTTGGAATCGAACATTCTAGATACTCGCCTGTTACTCGTAGTGAGCTGTAAATATACAAAGTTCTGTTTTAAGATGTCGCATGCATAAACCCTTACACTACCGGTTTTTTTATGCGCACTTGGAATATAATAAGCCAATTTAATATTTTATACTCTCCAATCTTCAAACTACTATTCCGATTCGTTAAATGTATTCACACCACAAGCACTCTAAAAGCCTACATAATTGTTACCCTAACCATGATCACGTAATTCAGAAGCTTTTAATTACATGCCGTCTTACATACGAGAGAATTAGTTTTCCGTTTATGTGTGAAATGGGCTGCCAGGGTTACAATATTCGCTTGAGCAACATTGCCTGTTAGACTATGATGGCAAGAAGGTTTCATGATAAAGGTTAGAATTTTATTAATGTACTAGCTGCCCGACCCGGCTTCGCACGGTTGTATTAATGGGAGAAAAAATGAGACCAAATCTCTTATTTACAGTTATAATAAATGAAATAAAATGAAAATTAATTAATTTTGACAAAAACTTAATACAATGCTTTGTAATGTACCGAAGAAAAAACGAATAGCACCGATGGTTTCCCGACTCTCGAGCACGCAACGTTGTCATGGAGACGAAGTACCCACTGTTTCCCGGGCTTAAACACCAATCAACATTGATAATAAGTTTATTATTAATTATAAATTATTAAGACCACTAATCGAAATAAAAACCATCCTATCTCTCAAGTTGGAAAAAAAATTACACATAAATGCCAATTTTCATCGAAATCGGTTGACTTGGCGAAGAGTTCACTGGAAACAAACATCAGGACACTGGATTTATATGTATTAAGATTTATTATTTGCCATTCAAACTTGGGAATTATTTTCCGTAACTGCGAGACGTAAAACTCTATATAGTTAGTTTACTTTTTACTTAATTTCCTTTTCACTTGCTGCGTGTGAGCTGCTGAAGGGGGGAGATGTAAGACCTTGTTGCGTCTCGCCGGGTTTGTCAGGTCGACCACCGCCGACGTACACATTACTTCCGCGAGGAAGGACGAGCACGATATTGGCGGCACGGTGACGGCGGAAGCGGATGTTCAGCCTGCAAAACTTGTCCCGTCTTCCCGTCGTCCCGCCTACAACACGCAGAAAACCACCCGCCCCTACCATCCCTTCATTTTCACCCAAATCCTCCATTCCCACCCCCCTTTTACCCTTTGCCTAAATGTTCTTATCAACTCCGCATCTGACGCGAGCAGTTTCTAGCGTACGGCACACGAAACGTTTTGCGTGGGATACGCTGACTGAAACACAACAGCCACGTGTTTATCTCCCTCAATCACTTAGTTGTAGAGTGATTTCTTTTATTTTACCTCCTGAACGAGATTGCTCTGGCGGTGACCACCAAGAACGGATCGAAGCTGCGCATCATATTTTCTGGAGTGAAATTAGAGAACGTTAAGCAGTGGGAAGAGGTCTTTGAAGAGTAACGATTTCCTATTGCATTCTATTAGATGAATCACAGTGGACGATTGGTGGTGATGCGATGAGAACGGAGAATCGATGGGTTACTAGCAAATACCTACCGGGTTCTTCTCTTGAGCACGATCCTGGATTAACAACACCGGGTGTCGAAACCCTGATCGCCTTGGTGGGAGGTGAGTGAACACCGCTCAACCGACGCGCCGACAAGTTGTGACGTGCTGAGAAGAGAAACAAGGGCGTTGGAGAAAGAGCTTTTATACCAGTGCACGTGTTTCCTTATGACAGCGTCACACTGTGCTGCTGAACCGGAGCGGTTTGCCAGTTTCTAATCGATGATTTCTTCTCGAATAATTGTTTACAATATCGATTTTGAAAAATAAAATTAAAATGAGTTTATTCTTGAGAGACTTGCATTTTGCAATCTAAGAAAAAAGCAGTCGAAAGGATATTCAGTCAATAAATCTCTGCTGAAGATGTAGCCACAGCTTCAGGAACGCATCATTAAAATAAAGATTAGACTGTGGAAACCTGGCAAATAAACTACTGCGAATCAGCGAAGTTTGAATGAAAATCTGTAAAACCAACTGGTACAAATATGGGTGAATTAAAAGTGCTCTATTCAATGATAACAATTTTTTACAGTTTCCGGCGAAATACCACACGTTTTTGCAGTTAGTCAAAACGGTTTACTATTTGGAGCGTAAATCGTTTCTCGGTAGCTAAAATAAACTACTCGCGTGACAGTTTTATAATTTTACTTTTAATTTTGGCAAACAGATTTAATTTCTCTGAAATGTCAGCCTACCAAGTGTTGGAAGTTAAAGCGCTGGAAAAACTGTTTGTTACTGATTAAATATCGAGTGTTTTCATTAACAATTTTTTTTTAATTGTCGATCACAACCAAATTAATGACGTATCACTACATTGAAGGCTTTTTTTTTAGCACAGCATAGTGGCAATCTTAGAGAAAAAAAAGTACAGTCAGTAATTGCTTTGTGAAATTATTTGAAAAAAACACATTTTTCCTAACACGTTTGAAGAATTATCGGACATTCTTGAAAGCACGAGGGTGATAAATGCCTTCCTCAACCTGACGTCCAGTGGTTCTGATAAGTCTCGTGCCGTCGCGCCATATTTCAGGCAAGTCATGCTGGGCGGTCATTAACATTACACTCCGCTCGGGGCATATCAGAACGGTCCCGAAATCAACGCTCGGGGGAATAAAAATAAAATTAAAAAAAAAAAATCTTCGACCGCAACTTCAAAATTTGTAGCTTAACCGGTTCAAGTTGGCTCTGAATTAGTTCGAGTAGGCCAACGACTCACCGTGGGAGTTCCTGATTGGTTTACTTATTTTGTTACACGAGAAATACGTGATGAAGTGTAATGGTTCACGAAGCACCACTCATGCGTTCCGCTTCGTACTCGACTGAGTGACGATGCGAGCAGCTCTGCCGAACACCTAACCAAATCAACCGTCCACAATGTTTTAAAAGTATTTATAATGCAGCTAACCTAACCTAATTGACCATTAGTATCTTTTTTATCAACACCGCCATATTTATTTACAATGAACAAAAAAAAACGAAGATGCACGATCGGACGTTTGGCTCTCTCGTCTGTGAAAAGAAGGATGCCCCTGCTACATGCCTCGTGGAGTGAGGCATGTGACCAAGATGGCGTGCAGTAGGAATAATTTCGTGTATGATACGCCTTTGTTACAAGCCTATGATGTTTTAAACCAATGTTAATTTATTGCACTTTTTTTTAGCTTGTATAATGTAATAAAGTATCGTACTTTCAAACGAAAAAAAAAGAAGCTATTCCCCAAAGAGAAGAATTTAGTCTCTCGTTACATCCAATCATACACATTCAGTGCAGTAACGTATTTGGCAGTGTGTTGAGCTTGAATGGTTGGCGAAAGTTCTGATCTGATTCATTTTTTTTTTAGAATGTGTTTGACTTTTTTTTTCAATGAATATTTCAATTCTGATAAAACATATTCATTAATAATCGAAAAAAAGTCAAAGTTGGCTACGTTTAATGAATAGAGCTTGTTCATTTTTTGAAAGAGGTGTATAGAATATTTACTGACGGCGACTAATACTTTTAATACTATTGGTCTCTATTTGACCGGCAATGTTTACACATTGCGAACAACTGTGTTATCAAGTGGTCATTTATGTACAAAACGTTGTTTGGATAAACTTTCAGAGTATTTATGTTACTATACTTTTAGTATTTTTTAAAAACAATTTTCTCAAACTATTAATCATTCAGTCAACATATTTTAATGTTATATTTTTTTATGTTTCAAAAAATAATTTTGTTTAAGCAAAATTTTAAAATCCGTTACAATACATACACAATTTTTCGGTCAATTTAACGTTCTTAACTGAAAACGGTATATTTTCTTCATTGTGAAAAATCAAAGTATCATAAATATTTTCATAGTGGTATATTCTGTATGCCATAAATATTTAAATTAAATTTATAAAGACTTCAAAACCAAAACACAACATTCAATTCTTAGGCGCCAAGATGCGCTCGAGGCATACAGTATGATTTCTCAGTTTGGTTTTTGGAATGCGACGGAAGTCAACGAACAGAAATGTGTAACATCACGCTGCTACAATTTGTGGCATACGGCGCAAACCATAGTTCACAAAGACAAAGGGAAATTTTTTATAGAAATTACTGTTAATCTAAATTTAACAAGATGGGCAGAGTTTTAATAAAATTCCTTGCCGAAAATTAGGTCCAAAGCCGGAGTTCGGTATTTTTCGCTTGTATCGAAGCCGTTTCATTATATACTTCAAATTTTCGTTTTGCTATAAAATGATTCAGTGGTCGACGTAGCTGTTCCAACAGCGAATCCACGTGGCGGGTGGGGAAACTACGTGTGGTACGCGTCCTGATATATGATTGAAAATACTACTTTTGTGTATTTATCATGCTCGTTATTATTTTTAAGAATTATAAATTTAATTTATGTCAAAATGTTTTTATTATTTGTGTTTTTGCAAAACACATGGATTTTCTTGTTACCGGGGTTAGATGTTACACATCACTGAAGTGCACTAAAAAAAAAAGAACTAGCTCACATTTTTTTTTGTTTATTAAAAATTAAAGTTTAGAAAATTTCTGTATGATTAACTATGTATTACGAAATATCAGAACAAACAGGCATAAAAATGAATTGAAAATTATAACAGCCGAAAGAGAAATAAATAGAATCATTAATAACTTTTTTTTCGCATAAGGTACAGTATATAATTCAATAATGAAGTATATAAAAAATTATGACATGTACCTAATTGAATGACGAGGTGTGGGCCACGCTTTAGGTTCATGTTTCGTTCATTTACACCATGAACTTCACCGTTTTGGTATAGACAAACATAACGTAAAACTCGTTACCAGTTAATGTAACAACGTCATAACAAAACATTGATGAAATTATTGCATACTTTTATGAATAAAATTGAATAATTTTTTTTTGAATCATCACTATTTTGTATGGATACAAAGAAGGAGTGAAATGTAATCTAAAATTTAATTGATAAATTTACTTTTATTTGCACTCATTAATTCAATATAGGTTTATTACTTTAACGAAGAAATTATTTTAACTATAACTTTTATACATGCTTGCTATTAAACTTCTTCCAATCTGTGTTATTCTGTTAAGGATAAGGACGATGATAGGAAAAATAGGAAACGAATGGGAGTGTTTCAAGTTTAATGTGCCTCGAAAAAGTCAAAATCGATGGTTGTTCCAATTGAGTGGAAGAGAGATAGATGCGGCGCAAGCGTACAATGAGCGTAACGGGACAATGTGCGTAACGGGACAATGATTCATCCTTTTTCGTGCGTGCAGCCGTCGTTCATCGATTTATTAGACGTTGTCACGTCAAAAAAAATATATTTTTTTAAAATTACAAATGAACTTACAGCACGGGAAATATTGACTGCTCTGTTAGATTGCTACTGCTGCGGCACTCGCAGGTCCCGGCGGACGGGCGACCGACGCAGGCCTAGCGCCTCGCGGTCACGTGCTCGCGCCGCACGCCGCGTGTCCCTACATTGTTCCCGAGCCTGGTAATAATAATTGTATTGACACAATCGGGCGTCAGGGGGCGCGCGCGCCGATAAAGTTAGTAGGGGGAGCGAGTTGGTTCTAGTCCACGTTCCCCCTTCACCCCCTCTACCATGCTTCCACCCACCCCTCATTGTTTCACACAATTCCCCCTCCCGACCCGTCTTTCTCTCCCCTCCATTGTGTCACACAATTCCCCTTTTCTCCTACCCCCCTCCCCACCCAAAACTCCAACTATCGGTGACCACACTTTCACTGTGACGCGCGTGTGGGTGACTCATTGGACGAAATTCCCCTTTGCTTACCTGCCTGGCACACTGTTCCCATTCTCCATCACCTCCTCCCCTCCCCACCGGCCTCCCTGGACAGAAATTGCCCTTCCTTCCCTGTAGCGGCGAGCAGTCATATCGATTCCCCCGGCGCCCTCCATGAATACGTTATCAGCACCGGGTCTAGGTGAGAGCATGTGCAAGTCGTATGTGACCCCGGTTTTGTGGCCCGGGTCGGGGAGGGCTGTTGAGAAAGGGGGGGGGGGGGTTCTCTCTGAACTCAGCGGCCCCCCCTCTCACCACACGTCCCGCTTTTTTTTTTTCATGTCATGTAAGCCCGCCCCAAATACGCAGTTACCATGTTCAGACTACGTGGAATAAAACACATGTTTACTCGTTTACCAACACGCCATGTCTCACAATTTTTATTCTAAAACTAGAATTTTTTTTCATTATTTATGTAGAATTTATCTTCCATCAAGCTCGCGATGGAAAAAAAAAATATGGTGCAATGTGGCCAGCCTCACTGAAAGACTCACAGGTTATCAAAGTCCTATGTCACTGACCTTTTTTGGTCCAAAAATAGGAGGCTATGTTTACTAGCGCATCATGCTAATATTTTTTAAGACTACAATTTATGATCACTAAGTTGGTATCAGTTTGGTTCGGATCCCACTGTTATCATACCCTGAAGGTGACAAACATTAAGCGATTAGATGTTTACTTCACCTGCTGACTAATAGGTTGTGCTCGGTGTTAAATGAAGATATCTTCTAACATTTTATCTGTTTGAAAAAAAACATAGTTTCCATTTTTGACCTTATCAGTATCCAAAGTCTCATAATACCTGAAAACTTATTTCCAATATTCCACCGACTTCCATATTTCGGAAAAGAAATCATTTGCTGAAAATCAAAACTTTTGAAATTCAGATTTTTGCAGGCAATCATAACATACGAGAATTTTTCGATTTAGGCAATGATATAAGCTTTTATAATTTAAAAAGGATCCCCCTTTATTATTATCACAGTGTTTAAATATGTACTGGAGGTTCAAAATGTGTTTGAAACATGGAAAATGCAGTGCCGGAATTAATTTGGTATGTTGTACGACTTCACACAGCTCTCTGACAAGTCATCGATTTGCTTAACGTATGAAAAAAAATATTTTGTGCTATATATTTTAAAAAGGGAAACATTTTTTTTTCGTAACATAACCTAAATGCTTTAAAAATATGAAATGAAAACTATTAATGCCAAACTTTTTTTTATTCACAGTCCATGATAATTCTGCCAGGACTAAAGCGTAAGAGGTGAAACGCCGGTTTATGTGCTTGAAAACATCCCGACGTATCAGGCTAAATACACACACACACACACACATACTACGCAGCCCACATTTCTCGCGCTCTTATCTTTCCCACGCGTATTTACACAGTATCAAACGCCGTGCATCGCGCTGTTTATTTGTGTGTTCAATTAAACCGTGGTGCCGGTCGCTGGCAAAAACAACCGACAGCGGATGGAAAAACAACTGCTACCCAAACTTCGTTTCCAGCGGATCGCGTACCGCGTGCAACAGAATTATGGTTTCAGTGGGCGTGGCTTCCATTGCGAAGCTGCTTTGCAAACTGCGTGTGGCGATTTAAAAAGGTACATGTTCGGGATAAGTCAAACAGACCATTACTACACTATTCATTGTAGAGTTAGTCACCAAAAAAAAAACCAAATACATATTTTTTTAAAAAACCACCAGAACGTTGAAATTTAACATGTGCAATATTTAAGATTACGACAAATCCTCCTTCCCACTAATAAATATTACTTTGAAAATAACAAATTTTCTGGGGATAAGCGAGGCAAGAAATAATTATTCAACCGGACACAAAATGTATTCAGGAAAATTCAAATTTCAATTAACTGTGACTGAACAAAAATATTTGTTATAATTACACATATTTTATGGATGGTTTAAATTTAATAATAACCACAGTGTTTAATGTAAACAAGCTTAACAGCAGGATGCAAACATTAAAGAATAACTAAAAAATATATATTTTCAGTTATAGTGCGTTCCTCTTAAGTGATTTTAGTGGCTTGAAGAAGTAACATTTTACAAGATTTTAAAGTTGTCAGTTTTGTCAGTTAGAATGGTAGAATCTGTTTATTTGTTGGTTTTTTCTGGATAACTGTTAGAAATAAAATATGATTTGTGATGGAAATAAACCAAGCGTGAGTCAATTTACTTATAATAATGAGAAAACAAATTATTATGTCATAAGAATTTCTGTATGGTATATTAAACCAGAATATATATCATAGTTTGTTTGCACATATGTACACGCGTTCGAAGTTATACATATTTTGGAATTAAAAAACTGAACTATTTGGAAATTTACTGTAACAAAAATTAATTAAATAAATACTCGATATTTAATATTCGTATAAACATGTGTATAAAAGTTACATTATTTTTAGTTTGGCACTCCAATATTTTTGGTAAGTCCGCTAATTTTTATGAAAGTGTTTATATATGAGTTTATGTCCATACACCTGGGTCCACCATCTCCCTTTGAAAATGTCCTTGCATGATGCGTACGCGTCGTAAAAATTCAGTCTCATAATTTTTCACTAACGCGCCTAAGGAAATATAAATTTAAAAAAGGAACAGTTATTTTATAACGTTTGAACAGTTTTCTTATCAGAAACAACACGCGAAAGCTTTCAAAGCTGAAAAGGACACATTTAAGGTTACTTAATATCTTTTTTCTAGTAGGCATAAGTAGTTACTTATAGGTACACTTTAGATACTATCCGAATTGTTAATTACCGACGATTTGGGGGCGAATGCTTCAAGAACTGTGGCAGCGAAATAACATGTGTAGAGTGAAAAGCAGCTCAAAATTGGTTTTCCCAGTGATATTCACTGAGGCTTGTAATGGATTGTGGTAATAATACATCGAATGTTTAATTACGACTAATATTTTATTCATACAAACAACTGAAAACAATTACAAATTTTAATTACCTGTAAATATAAACGTGGCACACGGCGGGCATCATTAAACAACTGGAACATATGAATTATTTATTCACATTATTAATTTTTTTTTAAACACACATTTGTGACAAACACTTTCTCACCACATATCTGTAAGGATCGAAACTCTTGATTTTCAACTCAGTACTAATCCTAGAATGAAACAAGCTGAAACTTGGTCATTGCTGTACGCTATAAGGACGTGGTATTGAATGTGTACGGCAGTACAGAGCAGGAAAATAACGGCTGACCTCATACTAACAAAAATTTCGAGGCGAAAATAAATTTACGAATAAAAAAAATTTAAAGTCTTTTATACCGTTAACATAATTGCAATAAAAATTTAACATTTGTAAAATATCAATAAATATATCACTTTCGGCGCAGCCTTCAAGAGTTGGTAGATTTCGAAGTACGTAATTCTTCTGGAAATATTTTGGAAACATCTATAAATTTTTAAGAACTTAATGTACATAACATATTTATGTTCTTCAATATTACAAAATGATCGATTAAATATTTGCTCATTTTCCATGCTGCAAAAACTCATTGTATCCACCATTGAATAACTTAGAACGATTATAATATTATATGCCAAATGAGGTATTTATTTGTTTTAACCTTCAAACACTATTTTATATCCCTTGCACTAATAACGTGGTTGTATAAAAATTTGTTTTGTACCAAGGTTTATGGTAATATTAAGAGTTTTAAAATATATTCGTATTAATTTTATAGTAATACATTTCGATATTTTTAATTACAACCCCTGTTTTTATAGAAAAAATTCGATACATCAAAAATTGTTTCAGCCAGAGTTTTAGGTGAACTTTAGGATTAAAACAGTAAATTATAACGAATTTGATAGAAAATATATTTAAAAAAGTAATGATATTTTTTTTTACTTTCATACCTTGTTATACCTACCCCTAGCAGCAATGATTAGTTAAAAATTTATTTTAACAATAGTTTTAGTCAATATTTAGAAGGTTAAACTAAAGTAACAATGGTAAGAAAGTTTTATTTTTTTTTCTTATTCCAACCTTAAGTTTTTTCAACCCCTTGCAATAATGGTTTGTTTTATAAGAAATTGTCACAGACAAAAGTTTTAGATAAATATTATATGATTTACAAACAATTTGAACGGATTTGATAGTGTGCCTAATAAGGAAAGTAACGAATTTTTTGTCATTCAACCCTTGTTTATCCCACCCCTTGCAGTCATTGTAGTACGTATAAAAATTATCTGAAACAAAATTTGCAGTTGTTAATTAAAGCTTTTACAATAAATAAATGCTCTGTTGTGAAAAAGCTGCGAGACGTTTACTAAAATATATATTTTTATTTTCTGTAAATTTAAGTGTGGTTTTGCTTAGGAGAAAGAAAAATAAAAAAAAATATGTTCACTCAGAAAATTGCACGATTTATTTAACTATAAAGTTGTTAATGAGTGCTCAAAAATCTTCATTTACCTTCACCACACGTACAAAAACCCTTAAAGACAAAATATTATCAATGAACCCACAAATTATACCTACTTTGTTTCTTAAGTACTACTCTTTGTTATTTTATACAACGAAGCCTAAAATAATATGTACTATAGGTAGGCCTACAGAAAATAATTAATACATATTTTTTTTCCACATCAATTTTTTTTATAACTATCAACTTCTCATTGTAACGATAAGCACAAACGCAGACTATTTAAAATGATGATTGATCAAATCCACTAAGTAAGTGTAGAATTTAAAGTAATAATTTTGCTATGAAATGTGTGGAGGTAGAAAAGAAGAAAAAAAAAGCAGAAAGTAAGTAGTGTTGAAGATTTTAACTAAACAAATTTATGTGTATATTCGAAAGGAAATTTTATTTACATGGCCTCATATGTAAAACTAAAACTTCTGGAAGTAAATAAGATGATGAATTACAATGTTTCGCAATCACATTCGTCATCGCTTCACAAGATAAATTTAATACGATCACATATGCTCCGATGTGTTTATGATATTCACACATATAAGCTTGATACACATTAGCTTTATTTAATTAACTTTTACAACCCGAGAAATTGCTTCCGAGCTAAACTTCAATACCAATCGCGTAATGAACCTTGAAACTGCAGGCTTCCCGAAACGATTATTTAAATAATTTCTGAGGGCAATGCGGCTGATGATGGGATTTGTATTCGCGAGCGAAAATAAATTGGCTACCTCTGAGGAAATAAAAAAAAATAAAAAAAGATTTGTAAAAGGTAGGTAAAAGATTTAATATTCATGCACGCGTTGTCAACGCAACACGGGTCTCGCTCGCTCCCCATCAGACAAATCTCTTCTGGTCTTCATCCCCTTCACAACCACCCCTCTCACGACATTATTTAATTTTCCATCCCCCTTCCCCCCTATTTTCCTTTCTGCCGCAGTAAGCAGGGAAATTACTACAGTCCTGCCATTTGAATAGCTGCAAACGTACAGTGTGTGCTTGTGTTGGGTTGTGTGTGTGTGTGTTCGTGTGTGCACACGCTAAGTGCTCTGCAGCGAACGGCAGCTACAAAGAACAGCGTTGAGATTAAAAAGAAATGTTACCGTGTGTGATGTTCGGGAGCTTTTTACCGCAGTCTCAAACCAAGGACGTAACTAGACTCTTTTCCAGCGCCGACCCAAAAACCTTTCCCGACGAACAACTCGTATCGCCAACACGTTACAAATATTTTTTTTTTTAAATTTAACTTAAATGTTAAATAAATAGATTTATTAATTTTCGGTCATTTTTTTAACATAATATTATTACAAGTTGGAAAGTACGTGAAAAATACTAGATTTTTTTTTATATTTGACGATATACATGTTTGTATTTGTCAATACAAATAATTCATTTCATCTGCCCCCCAACATGTTTTTTTTTCTGTTCAAACACTCCGATACGCCATTAAATATCTATAGTATAATTGCTAGGTCAGTTTAGCGGCCTTGCCCCCCCCCCCCCAATCAAATACCCTATTTACCACCCCTGGTTACGTCCGTGACCTGAAGGTGTTCCCATGTTCTCAAATCCACAGTTTCCACGTGGGTGATTGCAAGTATGTCTTCAGAGTTGGATCAAAAACATAGGGGGAAATGCTTTAATATTTTTTTAAAGGGGGAGTACAAATTGATTATGTTAAGATTTATTTTTTTAGAAAAATATAACTAAAATATCCATTATAATCTTTACACATTCTCACATGCTACCAAGCAGTTTGCGTTTGTTTATTGGCCACTCTAACATTGATATAGGTACGTTTCTTAAATTTCATTGGAAACTTTATGTATACATACATATGATGTGCCCGAATTCAAAGTGAAAAAGAGAATATATGATATGTCACTTAAGGAACGATTCTAATTGTAAGAAAGTAGTATTTTTCTAATTATAGGCGTTTTATTTTTCAGATGTTTTAAAATCCTCTCTCTACTGTTATATTTTTTACACGCAATCCTAAATAAACCTCCTTATAGTAATGTTTCAAAATAAAACTTAAAATTCATTACCTTTGAAAATAAGTGCGTCTTATGTGGCAAATAGTTTTAATCGGGTTACTTTAGTCATAATGTAAAAAAAGTATTACTCTAACTCTGGAAGTTATTTTAAAATATTGCTTGTTTAAGGAAGATATTCAAAACTAACCACAATACATTTTTTTTAATAACATATATTTTATTAAATAAGTTCAAATAATTTTCGTACCGTGATGGGTAATAAAATAATACTATTTGCAAAGCTTGAATTCTGTGTTATAAACAATTATGCCATTCGATATAAGTAACAGTGAAAGGTGTGAAATTTGAAACGAAACGTAAGCATTCATTGAAAATATTTTTTTTTAAATAAAGTTAAAATAAAATAATTCAGTTTGTCCGGATTAGACAGACAATATTGGTAATTTATATCTTTAAATATATATTTTTTTAATATCAGAGTAGCTGCCAAAAGTCCTAAATAGCGTCCACACAAAGCAGCGACTATCGCCTCAGCTTCCCAAATGGCTGAGCTGACTTGGCAGTCAGCCGGGCAGGTGGATTTTGTTGAGGGAGGGGGGAGGTGGGTAAGATTTAACCCTGACCCTTTTAACGGCTCTCTCAACCCTTCCGCAAACCTCTCGCCTCCCGGTGAAGGCGTGAGCGTTGGGAGGGGAAGGGGTGTGTGATTTACCGCGCCAGTTAGGCCTTCGCGCCTCCGCGATCTTGTTTAAAATATTGCTGTCTCGGATTTAGCGATGCAAAGTGGACCGTGAGTGCGATCTCCCCCCCCCCCCACCCCTCCTTTCCACCTCCCCCCACCCTTCGCCACTTTGGCCCTTCCTGGAATCCACCCCTCCTTCCCGACCCTCAACAAACTCTACGTCGCGAAATAGGGAGATACACGTGTTGTGTACCCTACTTTACTTCCATGACTAAGGTGTAAAATATTTTCATCTCTTTTTTAAAGAAAAAAATTCATATTTGTCATCCCGTTGTAAACGTAATATCAATAATAAAATTAAGGGGTGAGGGTGGTGGAAAGTAAAATTTGACTGCGAATCGCACTCAAAAACAAAAATATTTTTCCCCCCATTCTTTCTAGCAACCAAATATTGGCAAAAATGACATAATATTTTTGAAATGATTATTGTCGGAGAGTAAAATGGGTCATTTAAAACAATTCCACAAGTTCCAACGATTTTTGTTTCATGTTTTAATATATCCTCACACGTGGCTCTGTAGATATTCTTAAAACTGGCTACCAGTTTAACCATATATTTTTAATAATTGAAAAAAAAAAATTACCAAATAAGAATAGCAAAAACTTGCTAAAAAAAACTCTATATGGATTTAAAAGAAGACTAAAAAAGGCATGAATAAGTTCACAAATTATCATAACAATTGTTGAGATTTTGTATTAAAAATATTTCACGCAAATAAATGTTTCAATAATTTAGGCAATTTTTAGATAAAATATAGGAAACTTTATGCCAGTGCATATTCTGGTGTTTTTCGATTATTATTGGAAAACACGACTAAAATTGAATTATTTCTTGTAAATATCTCCAGTATAATGGAAATGAGATGGCAGCTGAACACTTCATGAGAGAACGTTTCTCAGAGAAAAAGCTTTTAGGATGCCTCGTAGGAGACAATTTCCTCTTGCAGCTAAGTGATTGCATTTACTTTTCGCTCTAGTACCCAGCGTTCTAAGTAAACCGTATCCTTCCACGAAAGCCATTTCGACGGTATTTATGTTACCGGTTTGGAAACCTTCTTTATTCCTGGAACGTTTCGGTGGATAAAATCGAGTAATGGAGTTTGCTTGGCCTCTGGGTTGTAGCATCGTCGAAGACGTTTCTCGGCAGACATTGCAGTGGCCATCATCAGGGAGGTAACTGCTCTCTGATGATGGCAACTGCAATGTCGACCGAAACGTCGGTGATATCGTCGCCTTCGACGCGGCTACAACCCGGAAGCCAAGAAACTCCTAAAAATGGCCGCGAAAGAGTCTGTGATATTTACTAAATTCCAAATTTTTTTGGTTATTTGTTGTTTTTTTTTTTTTTTTTTTTTTTGCGTGTGTTTGAGAAGCATTATGCAACAGGTTGCCCAGAGACAAAGATACAACCCGCAGATAAATCTAAAAACAAAATAATTAATGATTATTATTTTTTTAATTAGACGCTCATAGCTCGGAGGAAAGTCTTCATTTCCACAGATTAGTCGTTCGGGGCGGAGGTAAATGACTCGACGTGTGGAATAATCCAGGGATACCGGGTCACCTGCGGTTGAAATCCTCTTCTTTTTTTCCCCCTCTCTGTCTCTCTTTTTAACTCGCGTTATCCGCGAGGCCGGAGACATTATCTCGTTTTATCGGTCTCTCTCTTGCTGAATTTTTCCACCGTATTCGCAGAGTTCACCCCCCTGGGCTTGCAGGATCATCCCCTATCCCCGTCCCAGTCAGAGACTGTTACGAAATAGGACCACGTTAAAATAAAATAAAAAAGGAGCAGAAGGTTTTTTTTTGCCCTTCCCCCTCCCTCCGGGAAGATTATGAGGAGAGGAAAGAGAGAGGGGAGAAAGAGGAAGGGGAAGTAAATTAAGGAGGAGTCTGAAAGGAAGTCGGGGTATTAAGAGGTGCGGAGGGCGACGCGCAAGAACAGGGCTCCTGAGGAGAGGCAGATAAAACCCTCTCCTCGTGGTCGGCGGCGGGGTTCAGGAGCGACGAATAGAGATAAATGAGATGACACGAAGGGGGGGTGAGAGGACTTGCCCGATACGATGAAAAGGATCCCGTGTCACCGGCTGAAGAACGACGGGAGGAGTACCCTCTCCCCCCTCTTCCCTGAACAAATGACGGGGTGAGCTATTTATAAAATGGTGTAAGAATCGCTATGACTTTATATATCTTCTTCCACCTAAACCCCATCCCCTCCCCTCCACAACCCCTCAAACTCCCTTTCCCAGCATGGAGTGATTACTTCCCCTTTGGTTCCCACCAATGGCTGTTCTTTCATCAACTGGGGCTTAACCTCTGTCGCGCCATTATACTTAGAGCTTAAAATCCATTGTCAAAATTTCTTATCTGGTCGTTCCATTTAACCAGAAGACCCATAACTTGCTTCTTCATTATTATAATCGGTACATGATTTTAATGTAAACTATTTCGAGTATGATTAATTTCCGAGCAGTTGTATATCACAAAAAAATAGTGATTTAAATTCTTACAAACAAAATAAACATAGATAATAAGGGCTTCCAGTCTTATTAAATTTGTTTTTTTCACTCTTGTTAATTATTGATGTTCATTACACATTAGAAAAATGTTTCCGGGTTGCACAACAGAGTTCCTTTAAACATTGCCGAGCTTTATAAATATATACGCAAAATGAGTTTTTAACCACATTTCTCGAACCGAATCACGCGTAGTTTCCGCACATGCCGTTAGAATTCGTTGCCGGAGCAGGTGCGTCGACCATTAAATCATTTGATGAACAGACCAAAATTCTAAACTATATAATGGAACGACTCCGATAAAAGCTAAAATTTCTTGGGGGAAAAAAATACTAAATCCGGCTTTATGAACTAATTTTTCGACAATGAATTTCATTCAAAAAAAATCTGCTCGTATTGTTAAAATCCACTTAAAAAAGCTAATGCTATAAAATTTACCTTCGGCTTTCTGAACTTTGGTTAGCGTCGTCTGTCACAGATGGCAGCACCGTGGCTACACACGTTTCCCTTGCAAGCGACATCCGTTCCATTTCGCGAAATAAAACTCATCAACTAACTGATGCATGCTTGAAACTTCCCTTCCCCCTTCAAACCAATGCTCGCTACAGACAAATCTTATCCGTCGTTGCACAGCGAAGTTATTGCTTCGCCCCGTGAAAGGTATTCTTGCAAGAATCCCAGACGGGGCGATCTCCCGTCATCTCCGCTGTTCCTCCACGTCCGCTCCGTTGACGACCGTCGTAAATAATAGATTGGCGGCGGCGGGCCCGACCGGAAGTTATTGTTAACTGTAATGTCGCCGCAGGATCGGGGTAGGAGGGAAGGGATGACGCCGTCGTCGTCGTGTAATAAGTACACCGCCGGATGGGGAGGAAGGAACCCGAATGAAGGCAGGGGCAGAAGATATTCCTGGGCGACGTGTAATGTTCGTCGCTCGTGCGTGTGTCGTAAAATCGATAAGCGCACAACACCGTCAAAAAAAAAAAAATAACTACCCGACGTAACGCCTGAACCCTCCCCTCTCCTACCCCCCCCCCCCCCCTCCAACCCACGAGGGACATCGTCGTCGAACGAACAGGTTGGTGAGGGGGCAGTCAGAGATTGAACCCTCTGGGTACCGCATTCTCGGCCTTATTTTTTTTTTTTTTTGGAAGGGCTGGGGGTGCTTATACAAACTTGCAGAGAAATTTTTAATATAGATATTTACTTGAATATCATATCGTAGTGTTAGAGCACACGCACACAAAAAAAAAAAAAAAACGTAGAAAGGCAGATTAACTGAATTTTTTTGAATTGAAAGATAACACACGTGTGTATCTTCGAATGTTTTAAAAAAACTGTTGCTATCCAACTGGCGTTGTATTGGAAATGAAATTACTGCAAATATATTTAATTATTTACCATCAAAGTGAGATCACAAATATAAATTTGGAACATTTTAGCGGAATTTATATGTGGTGGCGATACGAGGTGTTTCTGGGAATGGGTTTTGGTTTAGTTTAGGACTATTTGGAGAAAAAAAACAAAGTAAATGCTGTGTTGCCAACGCAGTAAAGGCATGCACCGCATTATGCATCATTGTCTTTATCTTGAACATTTCCATACAAAAATTTTTAGTGAGGACTTCCAGTTACGCTAATAATCCCGTTAAAAAAAATTAAATACACCAATTTTTGTTAATTTTATATACCATCATATAACTTTATTTACAATTGAAATTTTCAGGCAATGACGAGAGATCATTTTATACATTTAAGGCACTCGAAAAGGAAAATACTGCATTTTGTGACTTCATAACGTATCATGTCAACTATCAATGTTTTTGTCATTTCGATAGTGAAAATTCAAAGGAGCTGTTCGATGCTGAGATTTCCGGCCAAATATTAGTTTTTATGCATGTATATATTGCTTATAACTCCCCGGGTGGAGACTAGTCTAGTTACGTACCTGGAGGCTTGATGGTGCAGATGCGAACGTGGCATTTGTCTGTCTCACGAGACCTGTTACGACAGGTGCTGACGATACAGTCACTTGAAGCGGACCTGGCGAACTTAAAATTTCCGAGGTTAGACAGGTCAGAGACAACCATTAGCATCTGACGTCACGAACAACAATCCGCCAGTGAAGAGCATGCATGATGAGTAAAATCAAACAGTAATTTCGCGCGAAAATAATTATTCTAAAAAAAATAACTTTTTAATTGTAGGTTAGTATAATTTAGTCTTTGGCACAAATTTATTTAATTTCATTTGTTTTTTAGGCATTAAAATAACATATTGGTGCATATGTATATTAGATTCGTGGATAAATTTTGAGAAACATCGAAAAAATCCATTTTGATACGCTTACATTAAATTCTCTTTTGTATAAAGCTCGTCGAGCAAAGCCAGGATGGATATACATAACAATCCACCGAGCTTCCCTCTGTGTACGATCATGTGAACCAGATACGTCAGACAAGATGACGTGGCACGCTACTGCTGAGAGTGCATCGGACAGCGTGGTCGGTCAACGCAGTCGGACAGGACAGACGGGGACGCGAGGACATAGTCTGTGCCGCCGATGCGAACGGAATCCCTCACCCGGGCGTCACTGTTGTGGTCACTCCCAGAACTCCACGCCCCCCCCCCCTCCACCTATCTCCCGGGAGATGACACACCGTTGCTAGCCACACACGCTCTAAGACAGGACGCGTGATCGTCTAGTGACCGATTCTGCCGGGTATCGAACCCAGTACCCAGCGCACAAGCCAGGAGCTCTAGCCGACATAATCGGACCATCGGTAGAAGAGGTCGTACTGTGAACGAAGAAGAGGTCGTACTGCGGTCTCGAGGAACCAGTCCAGCTAGGAGCGTTCGATAGGCGGAATTGTAAGTGCAACGCTCGCTGCAGTTCCTAGTGCACAAACGTCTCTAACAGTTGTACTCGGAACTGGCGCGCAGTCTTTTACGTCGTGCATCGGAAAACTATGAAATTTTACCGTGGAAATAAAGACAATTTGTGAGATGCACGTACCAACTGTGCGTCCATAGAGTTGTACTAGGAATGTTCGATTCTATGCTATTATGAAACTAAACAAAAGCGTGTTTTTCTTGTTTGTTCGAGCGTCACGCAAAAACTACAGGACCAATCTTGATGAAACTGTTCGTGTTTAAGAGATTATGATTATAATTAAATACTGGTTTATATACTATAACGCTACAATTAAATGATCAAGATTCATCACAACATAACTACTTTTTTTGCAACCAAGTGCAACTAATGTAAGGTGAGCTCTCATTTCAAGTTCATTCATATTAAAGGGGCTCAGTATTGAGTGGCCCGTGCACTGGATACCATGCGGTAAAACTGTGATGCAACATAAAATTATAAAAAATTTAAAAAAAAATTCGAAATAATTTCTAAAAGGTTCCTTGAGTTTTCGTTTGTTTGTATCTTATACACATCTACAGTTTTGCTCCGACCTCGATGAAATTTTGCACACTTGATCTTTGAAACACGAGGAAGGTCACACTGTCTGGGTGATGTTTTGAGAAAACCACCCCTAGAACAGAATTGAATTAATCTTTATGAAATATTTGCCGTTCCATTTTTGATATGCTTCACGAAAGTGACTCCGATACATGTTAATAACGCCAGACGCGGGTCCGCCATCTGGGGACGAAATCAACGAAAAAAGTGAGCTCTGCGCATGCGCGGAATTCGGGAAAAAAACATGTCGGCAACGGATAGGACCTAAAAGGATCCGATCCCTAAAAAAAATCGGTATCCCATCGAAGAACTAGAGTAGTTACAGGTGTAGCATATTGAAAACCTTAACCCTTATTTGGTTGTGTCTTGGAATGCCGGCCTATAGGTGTTAAACAATGTAAACTAAATATAGGTATAGAGAGTTAGAAGAAAAAATTTGCCGTTAGAAATAATCGGTGTTGACTATTTGGACGCAGGAATTGTTTGCCTACACCTTATGTACCGCACTAGCCTCCTGTGCCTAGGACCGTGCATGGGGGGAGGGGGTCTCGTGAAGGATCGCCTGCTACTGCTGCGCCGTGTGCGACGAGCACACACGGCGATGAAGAGTGGCGGGGAGAGGCTCTGTGGACGGACGCCGATGTTGCCTTGTTGTCCCCTGGCCGGTCTGTTACAGCGCCGTGACGGCGGTCTGGGGGGGTTGGGGGCGGCTCGTCCCGGGCGGGGGCGTTGGGGCAACATAACCGCCCCCCGCTGGGGACCGCTGATAACCGCTTCCCAACCCCCGTCCCCCCTTCCGTGAACCATTCCCATCGCGCGGTCGTCAAGAGAGATACGCCGCACGCCCTTCCGCGGACCTATCCGCCACAGCGAGGGCGTCAGACACACCCGCGTCGCTTGGAGCGAGGGCGCCCGCCCAACCTCGGGCCTGGCCGGGCGATTCTCACCCTTATCGAATAGAAACTCTGGCCGGGGGGGCCACCGTCTCCAGCAGACTTCAACACTTACAACTTGTATTCATTTTTTTTATCCACGGGTTTATGCCTAGTTGACGGAGACGTTTCTATAGAAAAGACAAGACGACACGCGTTAAAGGAACTGAAGAGGTAGTCAGCAATAGCGTTTAATAAGTAGAGACCAGAAAAATTCACGGGTTCAATGACCTCCAGGATAGACTCCAATATCCTCTACACACTGGGGCAAATGCCAACTATACATTGGCTGCTGACTTGTGAGTCTTCTCGACTGGGTAACCTGTGATTCGACACTTCTATGAGTGAGGGTGTCTAATTGGCCCTCAGTCCTCCAGATTAACAGTGAACCAATGGCGGAAGCCGCACTAAGGTATAATTATTTGAATTTTAGCAAACCACGAAATGAACCCGCGAATTTTTCAGGTCTCTATTAATAAGTTAGCATTTCATAATCTTCCTTAAGTGAAATATTCAGAAACAATTTCAAACCACAATCACGATCAGCTACACAATTAAAATTTTTAACATAAAATTTACGAAGATTGCTGGTTACACAGGGATCTTCATTATTTTATCGATATCTTCGTAAATTCAAGGGCACATTGTTAAATTACTGGTTAGGTCTCATGTGAAAACATAGTTATTTCTTCCACCTGTGCGTTTTTATCCGGTTATTACCAAGAAACAAGAGTTCCGAAGTTGAAATACGGCGTAGATTATACGAAAATCCATAATCTGATATCACGAAGACTCCTTTGTTTGAAAGTCCTTAAAATTTGCTGCAGGGTGTCTTAAAGAATATTCCAGTTTCAATATGATATTATAACCCTTTAATTTAGACTATATGCAACAAATCATATGTCAAACTAAAGGTAAACCAACCTAGTTTTCTTTTTTTTTTACATCAGCAACTTTAGATATACCTACGGCACACATCCGATCTAAAGTCCGATTCTTCCTCATACTTTGGTCAATAAGTCCGGAGTAATGAAAGCAATAACCTCTTCAATTCTCCGTCGCATCTCTGGCAAATCATTAGGTAGTGGCGAAACGTAGACACGATCTTTTATAAAGAGCCAAAATATAAAATCGCATGGCGTTATTTCAGGTGAACGTGGAGGCCAGCGAAAAAAATCTCTTGTCATCGCGAACATTGGCGGATGTTTTTTTTTCCACTTGAGGGATCACGAATAAACTTTAAACAAAACGCACGTTAAACTGAAATTACAGATTTTGCAGAACATAAAATGCTTTACGTAGGAGTCTCCATTTTGCGAAGTTGGCGCTCCAAGCGAGAAACAATACAGCAGTAATAGCGCAGGCGCCGATCTAACACTGTTGTGACCTTGAACCAAAACTCTACAACGCTTACAGTTTATACTATTAAAATTTGTAAATGGGACATTATTTTATAGACACAATATATTTTCTAACATTGTAGTCACATGCCAGACCAGAAAAAAAGACGCAGGGGGAAATTATTCTTTTTTTTTTGCAAGTTAAAATTTTTTAAATGATTAATGTGAAAAATTTATTAAGAATAGAAAATAGATTGCACTTTTCAGCAATATAAATATAGATAGGGTTTGATATAATGTAGAGTTAATAAAAGTTAATTACACCATATATTACGTAGGCTATAGTAAATAATTAATACAAATTAACAGTTACGTGAATGTGACTTTTTAATGTTTATATTTTCCATGAAGTGTTCAAAAATAATATGCTTAAAGTGAATTTGCATTTGTTAATCAAGCGAGGATAACACAAATGCAAAAATTTTCCGCTCTGTTCTTACTAGCTAATTCTCAACGAAATTTATACTTTGTTTGCAGATAGTGAAAAGGCGGGAACCCGTAATTTATGTTTGGAATCGTATGAAGTGTGATATGGTATTTCATTTCCGAACAGCCTACATTTCTAGTTCGTAAAGTAAGCGTGTTCAGTCCTGCTATACTGAATAGAAGACAGTTAGCAAAAGATCAAGCAAAATGTTCTCCCTCTAGGAGTCGACATAATCCGTGGGATATTTGTGAAGCTGCCCGCGTGGTCCCGAGTTATTGGCGAATGGGGATATAGTTCGCACCGTATCTTCGGGACGCAAAAAAAAAAAGGTGTCACCCCAATTTCACAAAGGTTTACTAGGCTATTAGGATTTTCTCTGACTCAGTGAAAACATGCGACGAAAACTTTACCTGAAATTATTGTATACGTTTGCACCAGCCGTCTAATGTACTAACATGTATTTTGCCAGTGACGTACGGGCATAAACGTGCAATGGTTATTAAATGCTAGTCATGTGACGGTTTTAAAAAGAAGGCGTACAAGAAGAGGTAGTAAACATCGTGTCACCGATTCAATGTTTTTTTGACGTGACAACGTCTAATAAATAGAGACCTGCAAAATTCGCGGATTCATTCGGTGATAGGCTAGAATTCAAACACATATACCTCTTAGATAATTTTGCTATTGGCTTACTGTTCATCTGGACGAATCTCAACCAGTTCTAAACCCTCAACCAAAGAAGGATCGAATCACAGACAAACCAGCTGAGACGACTTACAAGTCGGCAGCCAATGAACTTGCGTTATTTTCTCGAGTGTACAGGGGTATGTGCAGTCTATCCTGAAGGCCATCGAAACCGCGAATTTTGCAGGTCTCTACTAATAAATCGATGAACGCTGGCTGCACGCACGAAAAAGGATGACTCATTGTCCCGTTACGCTCATTGTACGCTTGCGCCGCTTCTATCTCTCTTCCACTAGATTGTAACAACCATAGATTTGACTTTTTCGAGGCACATTAAACTTGAAACACTCCCATTAGTTTCCTACTTTTCCTATCGTCCTATCCTTAACAGAATAACACAGATTGGATGAAGTTAAATAGCAAACATGTATAAAAGTTATAGTTAAAATAATCTCTTCGTTAAAGTAATAAACATATTTTAATTAATGAGTGCAAATAAAAGTAAATTTATCAATTAAATTGTAGATTTCATTTTACTCCTTCTTTGTATCCATACAGAATAGTGATAATTCAATAAAAATGATTCAATTTTATTCATAAAAGTATGCAATTATTCCATCAATGTTTTGTTATGACGTTGTCATGTTAATCTATCGTACATAAACCGACTTTACAGACAACCAATTTTTTTTCTCGATAAATAAACAGAAATGTCTCATACTCATAAAAGTAATGTGCCCATACTTGTTTCGTACCGGGGTCGCCAGTGTTTCGGTTAGACGCTCAAAACGCTGGCTTAAGCTGTCTCAGCAAATTTGAGCATACAACGTTACGAGGAATATCAATTACGCTTCGTTTTTTTGATCGGCTATTTCTAGAGAAATATTAATAGCTGGGTTTTCTCATTCACGAGGTAGATTGCTATTGGAAAGTACTTTATTCTCTAAAATAGATGGCAAAATCGTTGACCTGAAGGTTTCAAGGTGAAAAAAAATCAACAAGTGCTTTAACCCCTGACCTGGTGGACTTCTTAGCAGTCAAAATCGATATTTACATCACATTCGTCCTATTCACTGGTCTACTCTGAATCTTGTGCAATTTTTTTACTGCATGTGTATTATTATTGTATTATTAAACGTAAGACCGATGGCTGAGTGTCCAAAAATAATCCCTTAAGCTAACTCCAATGTGTGTATCGTTTGTACGAATGTGCAAAAATGTTCCGTTCAATCATTTACCACCCTTTTATTTTTTGGTCATGTTTCCGAGCTAGTATGTTTGGTTATTACTGTTTATTTTTTACGAAAACATTTCGCGAGGGTAAAAAAAAAGTGCAAGTAGTATTTGGTTCCCTCGAGACTTCTGTGATTGAGCAGAGAGATTTCATTTCGGATGAATTCCCTTCGGTTTCATTGGCACGGCCTCTCCGGTAATAAGTGGGAGCGGGAGAGAGAGAGAATTGAAGAGAGAGAGAGAGAGAAACAAAAACCTAACCATGGCCGATTCTGCACTGCGTCTCGCCGATTGTAATATCGCCCGTACAAGTAGGTTTTTTTTTTTCGGTCGTCGCGTTTAAATTTGGCTGTCGGTTAACCCTGCCCGATATTCGGCTCTTCACCTTTCCACCCTCCCCCCTCCCCCCCAAATCCTCTTCCATTTTACCGTACTGTGTGTTTTTATACGCAGCCATTGAAATTATGGCTCAGGATCGGCTTGATTGGCAACTGTTAGCGCTCGGACGTGTTCACCATCGATTCCCCATTACTAAAGGTCCTGTCAAGCTGTGAAATATTTATCTACAACTATGATTGACAATAGAGTTTTGAAAGGCAGTATTGGACGGAAAATGGCTTCAAATTTTCTCCATAAAATAAATTTGGACACACAACCTCAAATATGTTTTAAATCATGTCCCGTTTATTTTTTGGTCTGAGCTATCACAAAGTTTCCAATTCTAAACTCATTTTGAAATTAAATAACGATTCACAGTATTGGATAGAATTGATTTAACTTGTAATGTTATTCGTGCATTTATAATTTGATTAAACATGTATAAATTTAACCTACAATAATAGTCGTTATATACTAAAAAGGTTTCAGTGAATGGTTTTTTGAATATTCACATACTATATTCATAATATAATTATTTTAGTTAATTTCACCTTTTTAACCTCTTTAATCGCCCACGAGTTCTTCGCCATTTTAAAAAACTCGTCGAAACGGAAACTGATGTAATTTCCGCTTTCGATAGTCTCGATAGTCTCATAATTTAGTGTATATATTATACCCAGATTAATTTATTTGAAGTTATACGTATGTCTTTGTTAAGTATTTAACGTTAAAAAAATCCCAAAATTTTACTTTGGAAGTCATTTTATCCATTGAAAGTTTTAACCGTCTCAAAGGGGAAGAGGGAAAAGTTCACGTGACTGTATCTAACTGTGAGTGACGCAACAACAATTCATCATGAACCCAAAAAACAACTACTTTTGAATTAGGAAATATCCGGAACCTTCATTGTTATAATCAAGTCTCAAAAAATTCGCCGGTAATGTGTAACATCTAACCACGGTAATGAGCGAATTCATGTGTTCTCGTATTGCAAATGCACTTCTAGTACAAAACTCGGTCACGAAATATACAACAATAATTCATTAAAAATATTCCGAGTGTGAAAAATATTTGTTTTTTCAGCTACATTACTTGACGCGAATCACTTGTGGTTTCCGCACCCAGCGCTAGAATTCGCTTCCGGAGCAGCTTCGTCGGCGATTGAATCATTCATTTGATTAGCAGACCCAAAAATTTTAAACTATGTAATGAAACTGCTCCGATAAAAGCGAAAAATTATTTTAAAAATACTTAACCCCGGCTTTTGACCTAATTTTCGACACGGAATTTTATTAAATTACCGCTCAATGTGTTAAATCGCTCACGAGACAGTTAATACTTTAAGTTTCCCTTTTGTATTAGTGAACTTTTTTGTTCAACCCATCCGCCACAGATGGCAGCAGCGCCGTTTCCATTCTGTAAATTTCTCCCACCAAATGCCGTATACCGAGAAGTAAGATGTTACAAACACATAAAAAATATATATATATATATCTGGTGTACTGCTGCACTTGGCGAACGACGGCCTGCAGTAACGGAACGAGTCGGTGCGCGCGCGTGCGCTATTTGGCGGTCTCCGCGCGGGAAACGGAACGGCCCGTTCGGGAGATGGCAAAGGAAGGTGGCAGAGGCCGTAGCGACGTCCTCCCCCCCTGGGCCATTCGCGTGCGGACAGGTCAGAGGGCCAGGCCCCAGGGGCGGGTGATCCCTACCCCCTTGGGGGGGGGGAAGGGGAGGAGGAGCCCGTCGGCTGTTGGATTAGGCATAATTGCGTCGGGCGCGCGGGTCGCTACGAGCCAAACACTGCGAGCCACCTGCTACCTCCTGCCGCACGCACACCCGCGGGGGGCTACTCTCCACACCCGCGTCGGTACCCGGGTGTCGGGTCGGGTACGCACTGGCCACGTGGCGACCTGATCACGGTTCACGGTCCCGCGCTGATACATCAGTTTACAATCATCATTGTGCTGTCATCATTTGTGGGGGTTTTCTCGTTCTGTTAGTCCATTTTTCTTTGTTTTGTTGACCATATTCCTGTTGTGGAGTATTGTGTGGTGTTTATATCCTTACTACAGCAATTTTTTTGCTTTATTTGTGTTTTTTTTTCATTTGTGTTTCTTTTTTGTAGTTTTCTTATACAGACATACATGTGCTTAGCAATGGCGCATGTCCAAAAGCTTACATCAAGTCATGCACTCCCATTGCACAAATCTTTCAAAGATAACAATCATCAAGATTTATTTGGTGATTATTTTTTTTTCTCGTTCAGTATTTACATTACAAAATGATTTAAACATACAAAAAAAACTTTTTTTTATTAAATCTAAAAGTTATCCAGCACTATACAATTCAAATACTTTTGTATAAAAATGTCGCAGTAAATATATCAGTAAAACCGAAATTTTAGACGGTTCACATACGCCAACTGTCAAATAAAATACCAGAAAATAATTCTTACTATAAAAAAATAAATATAAATACGTGCTTTCAGATAGTTATGTTGGCATACATGACAACAGTTATGTCATCACATTGTCATTAACAGATTAATTAAGTGCGTCATTCTTGTTTTATATTTACTCTTAAACTTAATTTTTCTTTTCACCCACGATAAAGACTTTTAGCAGGACACGATTAAAGACTCTTTTCTGGTACGCGCACCATGTCTGTGTGACGGGTCGTACCATAACTTTCGCAGTTTTGTGCGGCGCGACGATCGGCGACGACGCTAGGAGTTGCGGCCTGTCGGACTCGTAACTGCTGACCGAGGAGGTCGTGCTGACGGCTCTCGTTCACCGGTCTCGTCGTTCCCACCCGGACTGCGTCAACTACCCACGAGTCCGTCATCCACACGCCCTGTGGCAGCGGGCGTTTCGGCAGGGGAAGCCTTCTTTTCACAGACGAGAGAGCCAAACGCCCGATCGTGCATCTTCGGTTGTTTTTTTTTTTTTTTGTTCATTGTAACTCATGATAACTAATGGTCAATTAGGGTTAGGTTAACTACATTATAAATACTTTAAAACATTGTGGAAGGTTTATTTGGTTAGGATAGCTACATTAAAGATACTGTGAAATCAAAAATCAAAAAAAGCGAGCATGAACTTCGGGGAATTTCGGGTGTGGCTCTCTCGTCTGTGAAATGAAGGCTTCCCTTTCGGCAGAGACCACAGCGCCGACAGCACAAGTAAGAGAGGCGCGTGGGCATAGTAAGTCAGACATCGGGATAGTAATTTCCGTTAGTGCATCCAGAATGAAGACTAGTGGTGTTGGTCTCAGGCGCATGAACGGGAATTTTTTTGGATAATTTTCGCTGCCCCGGTCACTGCTTTCGCAACGCAGCTCGGGCTTGGCTGTCCTTAATGACACATTTTGCTAAAAACAATTGCATTAAGAATTTAAATGCAGAAAACCTGAAGTGTAAACCTTTTTCTGGTATCGAGACGGCAGCGTTTGGCATTTTCAAGCGGCTACCAAGCAGTAGCGGTGACTAACTCGGACTAACAGCTATAGCTCGACCTAGTCACGACTAATAGAGTTATTATTTTTGACGTGACGTCTAATAAATCTATGAACGCCGGCTGCACGCACGAAAAAGTGTCCCGTTACGAACATTGTTCCGTTACGCTGTGTCCCGTTACGCTCATTGTTCCGTTACGCTGTGTCCCATTACGCTCATTGTTCCGTTACGCTGTCGGCGAGTGCAGTAATAATAGGTTTTGTTACAATTGACTAAAAAATTATGGTGATTCATATAATTGATTATAGATATTTGATTACAGTTTATTTATATGAAAACTTATTCATAAATATATTTAAACTTTATAGCTAAACACCAGTTTTTAAAATTAATTACAAGACATCTATCTACACGTGAACTGTTTCGTCGACTGTTTATAAAGTGAAGTGAAAAGTTAATGTGGTTTTCATTGTTTATTACAACAAAAATTTCGGCAATAAAGGTTAATTATTCTTGCATTTTAAAAATTTGATTACTATTATAATTTAAATTATTTATTCTTTTACTATTAAAATAAAAATGATTCAATTTTATTCATAAAAGTATGCAATAAATTCATTAATGTTTTGTTATGACGTTGTCACGTTAAACTATCGTCCGTAAACCGAATTTACAGACAACCAATTTTTGGTGAAATAATTGCTGTATAATGCACGAATGCCATGCCGATAGATGATCCAAGACCTATCTTTACGTCCCGTGCGTTTCTGGGAAGTTATTTGCCAGTCCGGACGTTTACACGCAGTGCGAAAGAGAAGTGGGCGCGGCCCTCGTGTTTGGGTCAGGCTATAAGCAGCTAGCGACGCGAGCAGGTGCGAGCAGGCTGCGCGCTCTGAGGTCTCCGCGCAGGCCTGGCTGGCGCGAGGAATTGGCTTGAGTGTTTATTACGTGACATTTGTACAATTAATTAATTAACCGTCGCAAGAGACAACACAGTTTGACATCGCGTGTAGTGATATCCAACTTTTCTCCAACCTTTTTGGTGAAACTTCGCTATTTCTGACACAGCAGAACTCTGTGGGTGTGAAAATTTAAAAGTAAAAATTGCATGAAAATAAATCTAGTAAACAAACGCGAACATTCATAGTAGTTTAATCTAGGGAATTGTCTGCGTTAGTAATTAAATTTATAATTTACTTCAATCAGGAATCTCCCAGACGATTTTGCTGACTGCATGAAAGAATGAGCCACCAAAAAAAAAAAACATAAACTGACATCTCCACCGTAAACGTGCTTTTTTTTTCACGCGCGGTGCTTCGTGGCTTATCCGGTAATTTTATTCCCACTTTTATTTTATCGTCAGTTCTTCCAGCTCTCCTCGTAGTGCAGAGAGGGTCGTCTCCCTACGAAAAAAAAAAAAAAAAAAAAGAAGCCATTCAGCAAACGCAACCCGACCCAACACTTCATACTCCATAACCCTCCCGTTCAGATGGTTGAACCTCTCACAGTTGTGTAATGGACTGCTTCGCTCTCTGCTCTCATTTTATTTTATTTTATTTTTTATGGGGTGGTAATTTAATGCAGCGGCCGGAATAAACAATGCGCGCCGCCGGCGACCCGGGGGAGTCATCGCTCGTCAATTCCGCGGCGCGAGGACAAAGGAACGACTAGATTTTACCCTCGGGTGCGATTCCGCAAACCCCCGTGTAATCACGCGGGCTCTCGTCCCCGATTGTAGTCTTCCGGCCGCCGATAAAAGAACAACCCCCCAATGACGTCGTCAGATACACTTTTTTATTTGTATAGTGACACAGAAAAAAAATAGTAGATACATTAAAAGGTGTTGTCCTAATTAACTTAGACCCGCGACGTAAATATTCACAAAACCAGTCTGTACGATTTCCAGTACGTAATATGAATCTCATCTAAAAATTTAAAATGACTATAAACCGTGAATTAATCTATCTCCTTTGAATGATTTATGCAATATGAAGTTTTTGATTTAAAACCTTTTTCCTTTGTACATATGCCATTGCAGTTTTGCACGGTTTGTCACCGTTTCGTCTGTGTTCGTATACGAACACAAGTTATGTTCGTATATTAGCTGCGTTTTACAGGTTTTGTTTTCTGTTTGAATTTACTGTTATTTTTGAAACTGTGTCATCGTTGTTAGCCCGCTGTGTTCGCCTGTGCTATTAATTTTTTTTCCATTTGCTGTCTGATATTTGAGTTCCTGTCGTGTTGTCCATAATACCTGTTTAGGTACATCTTTGGGTTTATATGTTTGACATAGCTTATTAAGTCTTGTACTCTGTGGGTTCATGTTTCATTTTTTATTTCTTAATTTGCGTTCTTGAAATGTTTCCACAACAAACAGTGTCAAACTTAAATGGCGTATTTCCAAGCAATTGTATGAAATGTAAATAAATCTATTAGACATTTGAAAAGCTTTGCAGTTAATCTTTGCAAATTATAATATCAAAATAAATTAAATTTAAGTATATACTCGAAATGAATGATGCCCTGTTGGCAACCAAGCGAAAAATTATCTCAATTGCAATATCTACTTTTATTTTGAAAATTGCACACTTTTTAGACCTGCTTCTGGGCAGCTGCGAAAACATACCGCTGGATAAACGTTCAGGCGCTTTTTGGACCGGGTGGAGATTGTTTCCTTTCTGCGATGTCACTCAGATTGCCCTGGCGACCGCAATCTCTCTCTCACTTCCCCTCCCCCCACCCACAACTACCACAAGAGACAGGACGGGTGATCTGGGGCGTGAAGACGTGTCCTGCCTCCTCGGCCAGTCCTGCGAGGTGTCACATCCTTGCCTGTGGGAGCCCCCACGGGGAGGATCGCGAGTCCTGCGACCCCAGCGTCCTTCCCCCTGCGCCAGGACATCTGTCACGACAGGACTCTCTAGATGCGGGGGAGGTGAGCATGTCCTGCGGTGTTTGCGGTGTGGATCGTAAGGGTGTTTGGATGGGGAGATGCTTTTTTTTGGGGTAAAGGGTGGGGGAGGGTGGTTTGTGTGATGGAGGTCGCCCCCTCTCGATAGTTTTATAGGCCATCTGCGGGAGGACCTAAATTCGTCCCGGACCCGGAAGTTGGGTCATTTCCCGGCCGCGGCGTGACTGTAATACCTATGTCCGACTGGGTCGCGCAATTCGTATCCAGGCCAGTGAAGGACATGGCTCGCATAGCAAACTGGTAAGGGAAGGTGAAACAATGTTTTAATCAACTGAAAAAGAGAAAGAGGAGAGGTTGGAATATATATATTTAAGAACGTATATGCACAGAAAACCAATCGCTCGCAAAAAAAAATTGTATTTATTTCGTTATTTTCAATCATTTTCATAAATGCACAATGTTAACAGACAAAATTGAAGACTTCAGAACAACTCCGAACGCAGCAATCACCACATAAAACTCTGGAGTCATTATTTATTTTAAATCTAATATTTGTTCTAAATCTAGTTACATTAGTTAGACTCCCTATTTGCAATTTTATTTCATTATTCTTGCCAAAACAAAATGATTTACGTTTAATTTTTCACTTGGGTGTTGTAAAAAGTTTGTATTTTGCGTTTAGATTAAAATCCGCTAAGGGTTGAAGAAATCAAGGACTCTTATTTCCCTCGCCTAAACAACAACGAAGTTCAACTACTTTTATTCCTTGTAATCCATATTTGACAGTGGGCAAAGAATCGTACACTATAGTGCTTCACGACGTGTGCCTTCAGAGAAATAATCTGAAATGCTGCCCTTTTTTTTACAGTTCATTGGTGCTTGTAGTAAACTGCAGGAACGCAAGGGCACAGGGGAAAATAAAAAGAGGAGGGTGACAAGGAGATTGACATCCCCAGTATAAAATCGAACCAATCTGAACAAACTGCGGGCGTATTTTTTTTTTTAGGGGCAAAAGAGGGGGAGGGGGGGTAGGGTATTGGCTCCCATCAACGCCCGCGACCGCTTTTCACGTTCCTCTAACAGTTTCCGCTCTCCTCTCTGCTCCGACCTATCAGTTCTCCGCATCGGCGACCCACCCCCCACCCCCTGTTCCACCCTCGCGAAACCGCCAACTGATCACGCAGCCCTGCGACTTGCCAAATCCAATTAGATGACCCTCAAAAGGGCCTGGTAACGGTGCAGTACTGGTCAAGCTCACTTAATCATCTCCCCAATTCGATGGCACTCTTATATAGCCCATCCTCGTGACCACACCTCCCCCTTCCCCTTCCCACAGATTCCCTTCCCCCCCCCCAATTTCCCAGTTTTTTCCTCTCCTCTTTCCACCCCCCTCCTCCAACCTTCCACGCGCCACGTTTCAAAACGTGAACCCTACGCCGTCGCCCACCCATTACTTTCCGTTCGAGAGAGCTGCCAAAAATGGGATTGTTTTGTCGAACTGGATGAAGAGCGAGGGAGAGAGAGAGAGAGAGAGAAGGAATATATATATATATATATGTGGCCGTCCCGAAGAGCCGTGTGTTTATTGCGCTGCGGAGGCCGTGAGCAGCTGCGAGTTGAGCTTGATCCAACTCGCCGGCTGATCCGAGACCTTCCTTCCCACGCACGGCGCACCAGTTATGGTCGCGCGCGCTGCCCCTCTCAGAGAGCGGATACCTGCCGAACACTTCCACGTTCGCCACTCGCAAGCAGCTAAGTCGAGGGAATGAAGGAAAAAAAATTATAGTTTACCTCGAAATGCACAGGAGGTGCCACAACTCAACGTCTAAACGAGAAACAGTTGATAGGCCAGTAAATAACGGTTTTGAAAGTGTGTGTGTGCGCGTCCGTGTGCGCGTGTGTGAGCGAGTCTTTTAGTAGGGGAAGGTCGGGTAATACCGGACAGCGGGTGATACCGGACAGTACCAGTTTCCAGAGGTGCGCGCTAGGGGCAGCACCAGTCGGTCGTTTGTCTCGTAGGTCTCTGTGAAGGACACGCAGTGTCGCCATTATGAGTTCGTGCGTTGTCTGCTTGTTGAGTAGTGCTACGTTTTATTGATTTTAGGCCAAGATCTTCTGCACGAAGATAACTTTGCCGGGTTGTTACAACATAACAAGTAAGATATTTATAAGTTTAAGTATAGTAACTTGTGTACTAACCATTTATATATTACCATACAGTGTAACATCTGTGTGCGACAAATACTAAATATTTTATGACGTAATTTCGATGGCATGTCCGTCGGGTAATATCGGACAACCTGCTGGAGGGTTATATCGGACGGTTGCGGGTGGTATCGGACACAATGGTAGAGTAATTTCCCGTCTATTCTGATTCAAGTATTCTTTCTATTTGCAGAAAATGGAGAAAAGAAGGGGAAGGTGGAAAGAAGAAGATATGAAATTAGCAGTAGAGCATGTTATAAATAAAGAAATGAGCATTAGAGAAGCAAGTGAACAATTTTCTGTTCCGAAGAGTACACTAGGTGATCGACTCATTAAACTTGGTTCGGGAAATGAGGCAATTATGAAACCACACATGGGTACTTTCAGTAATACATTCAGTGATGCACACGAGGAGCAGTTATACAACCATGTTAAAGCTTTAGATAGACAACTCATGCCATTAACTCGAGATGAATTTCTTAAATTATCTTTTGACTTGGCAGAACACCTAAATATTGATCATCGCTTCAATAAGCAAAAAGAGAGGGCTGGGAAAGACTTCTATTATGAGTTCATGAAGAGGCACCCCGATTTGAGCCTAAGGTCTGCAGAATCCACAAGTTTGCAGCGAGCTGCAGGGTTTAATAAAGAACAAGTTGATCGGTTTTATGAAAAGCTGACTGAATTAATGGACAAATATTCATTTAGTCCATCGCGGATCTTTAATGCAGATGAAACTGGGGTATCCTGTGTTCACAACAATCAACTGAAAGTCATGACAATAAAGGGAAAGAAACAAGTGGGGAAATTAACATCAGGCGAAAGAGGAAGAAATGTAACTGTTCTCTTATGCATCAATGCTTCTGGAGACATGTTTGTTCCCCCACTCTTTGTTTTCCCCAGAGTTCGCATCGATAAGGATCTCACTAAATATGCTCCTGTTGGAAGTGTGTTTGACGGACAACAAAGTGGTTGGATAACCAAAGATGGATTCCTAAAATGGTTCAAATTATTTGTTGAACGAGTTGTGCCAAGTGAAAAGAACCCTACACTGTTAATTGTTGATGGTCATTCAAGTCACAAGGACTTAGAAGTGATTCTGTTTGCTCGTTTCCACCACGTCCATATCCTGAGTTTACCACCTCATACAACTCACAAAATGCAACCACTGGACAGAGTAGTTATGAAGCCATTTAAGAATGCTTTCAATGAAGCATGTTCTTTGTGGATGCGAAAATATCCAAAGCTGAAAATTGCTCTCAAGGACATAGCTGGACTGGTTAACTATGCATTAGCAAAAGTCTGCAGAATGGAACTCGCTCAATCAGCATTCATGTGCACTGGAATTTACCCACTCAACCGTAGCATATTCACAGACTTGGATTTCCATACTAGTTTGAATGACTTACCAATCACTGTTCAAGAAGAATCTCCACCGTGTGTTCGAAGACAGAGTTCACCAGAGCCTTCAACTTCAGATCAAGCAGTAGGTCTAACAACACAGCAAATGTCAACTCCATCATGCTCCAGAATGGAAGGTTCTGAAAGCACTGTACTGCACACTTCAGCCTTCAATGTAGTAGAACAAATTTCTCCACTTCCTAGCAGTGCAGTTGCCAAGTTGGCCTCACGAAAACGACGGGGAGACAGAAGTGAAGTTCTAACATCTAGCCCATACAAAAATGAGCTTGAAGCAAAAAGATGCAAGTTGAATGTGAATCAAAAGTCGCAAACCACTAAGAAACTAAAAGGGAAACATCTCAGAAAAACATCAATGCATAGAACACCCCAACCAAAAGTTCCATGTGCAACAAACGAAGAGACTACTGACTGTATCATTTGCGGTGAAAATTTCAGTGAGGATTGGATACAATGTACCATATGTAAAGGATGGGCACATGAAAACTGTGCTGACCTTGAAGGGGATGCTGTATTTTATAAGTGTGATGTTTGTAAGAAAACCTAAATGTTATTTACAGGCGGTATTTTGTAAAAATCTGAAGGGGAAATGACTGTCCGATATAACCCTCCAGTTTACTGAAACTTCCAAATACCACTGTTTGTTCAAATGTAAAATACTAATATTTCTAAATGTTTTGGCCCATTTTCTTTATTAGGCATTATAAATAATTAAAGTACAATTCCAGAGACATATGTACATTTCATTTTTTGCAGTAAGTTATATTTTTATTAAAAGAAAACCTAAGGTGTCCGGTACTGCCCGACCTTCCCCTACTCGCCGTTGATGTGGAAAAATAAAAATCTGAAAATCGGCAAAGAGCAAACTCATGTGTTCTCATGTTGTTGATGTTTGCACATAAACTTGAAATACGAAGCTCAGACATTAAATAAGGATGTACTTACAATTTTCCTTTTTAAATTATACCCACCGAGATAAATAAACAGATAAAAAAATTATTCGCTTTTAAAATAACCAAATTTCATAAGCATTATGGGACATACTCAAAGTATTGGTATGCCAAATGAAACTTTATGATAGTGAAACTATACTGAAATATATTTGATAAACTAATATAGTCACAGTAATAAGTGGTTTCACGTTATAAAATACATAAAAACTGCGATTACAATTATTATTATAATACATCTTCTCCTTCCTAATCCACTAGGCTTCAGAGCACAGCGGTAGAGCGCTTGTTGACATCAATGGTCGATGTTCAAATCTCGTCACTATAATAATGTTTTTCCTTTTTTAAAACATTATAATATAATTATATTATATAGTAATAATGATGAATCAACTCAATAAGGTAAAGGTTTTGTTTGTAAGAGGTATTCACAGACTGATTTCAGACGTTTAAGGAAAAAAACTAATTTACACGTACTTAGTGTTATAAAAAGCTTTTTTTAAATGTTTATAATGAATATTTTAGTAATGCCACAGCAGTATAACTACCTAGGTGTGCGGAAACTTTATATATATTTTGACTGTTTAGTAAATTTTGAGAAGATGAACAGTATTTTAATAAATTTAATTGTCAAAAATGAGTTCCAAATACGTGGTTTAAGATTTTTCAAGTCTTTTTTTCGTTTTTATCGGAGCCGTTTCTATTAGTTTAAATTTCCCGGTAGTTTCCTGCTGCTATTTTCACGTGATAGTGGCAAGCAACGATTACGATTCAGGCAGAGAATTTTGGGGTTGGGTTCAGAAAGTACCTTAAATTCCGTGTCCTAGTTTCGTATTATATGTTTATTTGCAACATGAAAAACACGAGAACACATGAATTCCCCCGTTACCGTGTTTAGATGTTCACTCATCACTGGCGAGTACTGAAACCCTCGCTCACTTTTTTTTGTGTCAAATTTTTATGCCTGTTACGAGTATTTGATCGTCTTTCATACAATTCAGTCAACACGAACGGAGTGTTTGTTTTTTTCCCCGAAAAGCAAATCTTCTACTTTATTCAATACGTCAGAATGAAAGACAGACCGCGTTTATTTATTTATGAGCTGTAAAGCTTTCCCTCGCAAAGAGAGAGAGAGAGAGCATAGAAGGTGGGGCAAGGGAGGAAGGTTTAAAAAAAAAAAAAAGAGAGAGACGAGCGTGGAGAAAGAGAGCGAGGAAGATGGAGAGAGACAGACAAAAATGGCGCGGTGAAGATAGAGTGGAGCTGCCAGTACGTGTGTTAATGTTGTGAGAGAGTTTTGTGGGGAAAAAGACAGCGAGATTGTTTTTTTATGTAGTCTCCCTCCACAAAGAGTTATGGAAGGGGAAAATGGTGAGGGGAGAGAGAGGGGGAGGGGGGGTACTTTTCGTGGGGGGGGGGGGGGGGGGGTGGAGTATGAAGTTTCGTAAGGACCGTACGGAATTCCACATTCAGATTGTGAAAGGGTCGTTTGGGGGGGGGGGGGGGGGGGAGGGGACGAAGGAGAAACTGCTGTTTGAGGGAGCAGAAGAGATGTTCTCATATTCATCACCACCATCGCTCTCACGATGCCCACGCAACTCTCCGCTGGAACTGCAGAGGAAAGTTTGTTTTCCAATATGGCGGCCCACGAGGCTCCCGTCGGAGTAGTAGGGGGTGGTGGGGGGTGGAGAGGGGGGTACGCGGAGGAGAAAAGGTGGTTTCGGACATGTAATTCCTCCCGTGCTTTCACCGCACGTACAAAGTATTCAATATTTCTCCCACCCCCCACCCCCTTCCCCCAACCCGTGCGAAAATTACCCTTCGTGTGTGATGAATGCTCCCGGGAAGGCCCGAAGTTCCCACCCCCCATTAGACTCGCCCGTGATTCCCACCTCACCGGAAAACATTCACCCAGCGAAGGAAAGTCGGGGAGGGGGGTGGGAAAGTTCAAGGCGGCGGAGGCCAGGAAGGGTAACGTAAATCATACAACGCCATTGTCCCTTTTAAATATTTGAACGTTTTCGGCTTCCTCCTGAAATTATCCTCCGTTTTTCGCGGAAAACACTGGGAAGTTTTCAACTTCCACTTTTTGGTCCGGGGGAGGGGGAAGGCAAAGGATTTGGTGTGCGGAAATGTGTCGCATATTTGATCTCAAACAGGATGGGGTGGCTTCGGGAATCCGTAAAGTGTTTTCATAAATTTATTACTTTGAAGAGGGGTCCCCATATTGGCATATCTGGCACACGGATCAAGTCCCCCCCATCCTCGCCAGCAAAATCCAGGCAGCGGTCCTATGATATTGGTTGAAAAACGACCACATCCTCTTATAGTTTGGTAACTTGTCCAAAAATTTAATGTCAGTTTATGACTAGATCTAGATATTTTGCGAATGCTTTGGGCGTCAGGCTGCAATTAAAAAGCTTTGCATTTTCTCTACTAACATTGTCTTTTCCATTGGCTGATTACTTAGCGAGAACATTCTTGTTCTTGTTAGTTGGCACTACCGTATTCGCTTACTTTTCTCTTACCTGGGAATCGGCTTACGGGCGTAGAAAAATAACTGCCGTCTAATCATGGACACAGTGCACGGGTATGAATGTTTGCATTCTAATTTGCGAACAAATATATCCTTAAAATTTCCGTACCTCTGATATTGACCTGTGCTATAACATGTTGAAAAAAAGTCCTTTATTTGTTAATGGAAATAAAATGCACTGAAATGTACAATGATTGTATCTTAAAATTTCACATACATTTGCATATACCTTACATTACTTGTTTAGAAATATTACTTGATTTTTTTTACAGTCTGCATGTATTTTTCAGGTTTTTGCCGAAAACCATAATTCAAAAAAAAAACTTTTTGAAGACCTTTTACACTCACATGAACACTTAAAGTGAACCCTAAAATACACTACAGGTAAATGTAATAATTATTATTGTGGTGATTGGTTGGTAGGCCCGGAGACTGATTATGGCCATTGCCGTTGGGAAATGGGCACGGTGTGTCTGGGTCGCACCAGGCGAAATGATTCAGCGGTGTTTCGGCGTTGCCTTTCGCAGCAAGGCACAGAAGGGACAAGACAACGTCAAGTCCCGAACCCAGAAAGACTCACTTGTCCAGTCAGGAATCCAAAACGGGGACTTAAATACGCTAATTTATGTATGTTATAATCTTTGAACACTAAGAAGTCCTTCGGGTTTCCAAGTTTTTTTTATGATAGTAACTATTTTTTTTAACACCATATATATTCACTGTAACTATTTAACACTAAAGTTTTATACGTGCAATCGATATATATTTTGATGAGAGCTGACGATTGAAACCCAAACGAACGTCGTAGCTTCTCCGAGTCAAAAGTTATACCAAATGGAAATCACGAAACGCAGCAAAATGACCTCAAAATGGCGGCGCTTCCCCCTCCACAGCGCGCGAATCGTCACAGTCCTCGCTTAGCGCTACGAATTTTTTGATCCTTTAGCTGTCCAGTGGTGTAATTAAATTTTTGATGGAGATGATAGCTGCAACACTACATACACTGTATCACCCCATTCTGTTATCATTCCTTTTTTGTTAATTTCCTCCCACTATGGAAGCAGTTTCAAAGACGTATTCACGTCAAAAGGTATCTGATCACGGTCAGCCCAGTCTATAGAGAACTCTTGAGTGAGCAGCCGATGAGCAGGGGGACATTGGCTCAAGTGGGCGGAGAACTGTAGAGCCTGTCGTAGAGGTCCCTGCCCTCCGGTGCCGCGGTTATGAGGCGGGAAGTAGAGACCCGTGACCGCACAGACGAGAGAACCACACCCGAAGTTCCCCGAAATTCATGCTCACTTTTTTTTAAATTTTTGATTTCACAGTATCTTTAATGTAGCTATCCTAACCGAATCAACCGTCCACAATGTTTTAAAGTATTTATAATTAGAGTCCCGGAAATTTCGCGGATTCCTCTGGCCTCAGGATAGAATTCAAAGTTATAGGTGTGCTCGACCCATGTTTACTTTCCCATTGGTTGTTTTCTTAGCGAGAACAGTTTTATCCTTGTTATATGGCACTAACTGATTCGCTTACTTCTCTCCTAGCTGGACATCGTTGGCTCACGGTCGTAGAGTGGCGTGTCCAGATAACTGTGGTCCAATCATGAACACAGTGCGACAGTGTGGAGGTTTGCATTCTAGCTTGCAACTAAATGAATCCTCGAAATTTCCGTGGCTCTATTTATAATGTAGCTAACCTAACCTAACTGACCGTTAGTTATCATGAGTTACAATGAACCAAAAAAAAAAAAAAAAAAAAAAACGAAGATGCACGATCGGGCGTTTGGCTGTCTCGTCTGTGGAAAGTAGGCTTCCAGTGGCCGCGACGCCGAGGACTCGTGGTGGCGCGCGCTGTGTCGACCGCAGGAGCGCAGCTGGGGCGCTGATTGGCCCGTGTCCGCCGCGTGACACCTCGCCTCGCGCCACGAACCTACAAGCCCGGGGAGTGCATCCCGGCCGGATGATCGTTAGCGACGCAGGGAGTTGAGTTGTAGTTGCGCGGAGGCCGAGGGGTCGCTCCGTCTGTAATTTGGCGCGCGCGGTTCCGGGTAGGCGAGGGGTGGTTTGTCATCCACCACCACCACCCTCCCCCTCCTTGTGCGAGCCGGTCGTTAACTATACACCCCTGGAAACCACGCGCTCCGAGTCAAATTGCTGTCGTCATGACTGCGGCGGTGTTTACGAACTCCCGTCACGAGGAATCGTCAGCGACGTCTGTCCACTTGACTGGGAGTCATTCTGTACGCGTATGGTGTCATTGTGCAGCCTGGATATGTATAGCTCATTGGTCCGCTTGCAGGATGTCGAGCGGGTTTAAGTTAAAGACTCACTTATATATATATTTTTTTGACGTGATAACGTCTTATAAATCGATGAACGCCGGCTGCACGCACGAAAAATTGTCACGTTCCGCCTGAGCCGAGCGTGCAAGAACCGGCCAACCACCGTGCGAGAAAATCTTGTATAATATCAAACAGGTTGAGGCGGGCTTTTTAACTAATTTTTCGTGATTGTATTTAAACAAATTATTTAAATTAAATTTACAAAAAACTGCAAATAATATTTCATAATTAAAAAGTATGCAATTTTTCATCAATGTTTTCTTATGACGTTATCACGTTAAAATTATCGTCCGTAAACCGACTTTACAGACAAACCCCCCCCCCCCCCCCCCCCCACTTTTTTTTGTAGGACTTTGTTGATGTCCATTTTTAGTATTGCATTTACAATCTATTTTATTGTGCTTTACATACTACTAAATATACATAATGCTATGTACACCTCTGATAGACGCACCATATTGATGGTCTGGGGAAAAGCTTTTATAAGGGACTGGAAAAGATCTCCAGGATAGACTCCACAATCCCCTAAATCCTCAGGCAAATGCCACCGGTTCATTGGCTATTGACTCGTGAGATCTGTCAGCTGGGATGATTGTGATTCGATACTTTTTTGGTTGAAGGTTTTTTTTGTTATTGTTTCAAATTCCTTCAGATAACCGTGAGCCAATCACAGAAGCAATATTAAGGGACATTTGTTTGGATTTTAGCCTATCGCGAAATGAATCCACGAATTCTTTCCTTAGTTAACAGGTATGCCTGCCCTTCTTGAAATGATTGAGCTTCTCAAATCGCATGCAGTAAATATTTGGGTAAAACATAAATAATGGGCTTAAGTACAAATATGAAATGTAAAATGAGAAAATGACACCAAATTCTTACTTCATTAGTAGTATAAAAATTAAAATTACTCTTTAGAATTTTATAACCCCGCACACGTTTCTAAATAAGTTATAAATCACTTTCACCCTTTCCTGGTCTTTCAGAAATTTATGAAACATACTTCAACGTCGAACTAATTTTAGCAACCAATATCTCAGCGCCGTAGCACAACAGGAGGAAAAAAGTCACGGAAAAAAGTTGCTGTTCACTCTGTGACGACATGTGTTATTAACTTCTCATACGTTAGTGATACTGAAAGCGCAATCATTTATCATTCTCCTGTTGTTTCTTTTGCTGGGAATATCTTGGCAGATGAAAAACTGACTTACGAATTATGAGTGTGTCGCTAGCAATTTTCGTGCGTGGCTCCAATTCATCATCTCGTTTAAATCAAATCTTATCGGTAATTATAACTAAAGCTTACAAAGTAAAAAAATTAAAGTTGATATTATATAAATATTTGCATGCTTATAAAATACGTTAGTAAAAGTCCAATTATATGTTGTTTATTTTAAAATATAAATTTAGAAGTTTTGAATACAAAATAAATTAAACAAATGTAGCACTCTTTAAACAGGTACACTTACTTACCTATGCTTATTGGAGGAGGTTATCATACTTGTAGTCAAACTTGAACATTTTAAACACCCATACTTCTGATTTAATACCTTTCGACGGAGATAAATACCAACCATCAAAATTGGTGACATCTTCTGCGAAGAATATATTTATTGGTGTCTTTGCGTATTTTTGGCTGGGGAGTCGTAAGAGGGAAACGCACAACAAAAAATTAAGGGAACGATATAAGGGATTAACCGTGGTCTTTTATAATAAATAATCTGAGAAATTGTCTGACAGTAGTTGACCTCCGTGTACTAACATACAAGCAGTGCTCACAGAATCATACGCGGCACGACGCCAAAAAACTTTCGAGACCGGACACGAGGCGACAGCATCTAACGACTGCTCCATCTTTATCGCGAGCAGACTGTCTGGTGGCTGCAGTGTTCTGCGCATGCGCAAGTATAAAAAACATTTTTCTACAAAGTCAAGTTAGACTGTTTTTTTCGTTATTATGTACTTTAATTTGAGTTAATTTTAACTTGTAAATTATTTAAGTTGATTTCTCCTCCGTGTGGAGCTGTTAGTATGTTCATTGCAGGATTTTGAATAAATATCACGACATCAATTTGATTTCAAGAATGTGGAATGAAATGATGTAATGAAAATATGGTTTTAAGCTGCCGCTAGGAAGAAAAAAAAAACTGTGTTAACCTGCCGCGAGCCATCGTGTGGTGTCGCGTGTGATCCTGTGTTCGCCCGGCCTGGAGTATGACGTCGTCCGAAACGACGCCCTTCCACGCGAGCTGGACTCGGAAACAAGAGCGAGTCGGCGCGGCACCTGGCGGCGAATGCGGAAACAACACTCCTCTTCGTGGTACAACCGTCGCGCACTGGGACGAAAAAAAAAAGTACCGCAGAACTACGCGGGGCCTGGCGGGGAAATTTGAGGAGATGGGTTAGTAGCTTTTGGGGGGGGGGGGGGGGGGGGAGGGAAACAGGGAAACGGTCTTAATGAGGTTATACTCGCGGCATCGCGACGCTCGTTATTCGCCGTGGAAGTCTCTCTCTCTCTCTCTCTCTCTCTCTCTCTTTCTTCCGTCGTGCGACACGTTGCCGATGATGCCCTGCTCCTGGTGTTGTGTGCCCTGTGAGACTCGTGTCTCTCCCCCCTCCCCCAAACCAACCCAACATCCCTCCCTGACTTTTCTACCAACCAGCGCGCGGATTACTTATTCATTCCACGGACCATCTTGATCCAATTAGTAGCTGGCCCCCTTACTTTTACCCCCTCTTACCCCGTTCGTCGTTTTACCCCCCCCCCCCCCCTTCCTTCTCCTTTTTCCGACGAGCCAACCATTTCGCCATCACGCTACCGCCACAAGGGTCGTGCGAGGCGAAACTGGCTGGAGGGTTGTAGAGGGGGGGTTGGTCTCATAATTCTATTGTAAACGCCGGCCGCGTGGTTATCTCTGCCCCGGCAATCTTCTTTCCTTTGCTCTCTGCTGCCGCCCGACGCGGAGAAGGGAAAGACAGGAGAGAGAGAGAGAGAGAGAGAGAGAGAGAGAGAGAGAGATAGAGAGAGAGAGAGAAGAAAAAAAAAGAGACATACATTTTTACATTAGGCAACAGAACCGCGGGATGGCTCGAGGAAGGAAATGAAAAGATATCGGGTTTCGTTTTGCGCTCTTTCCTGCTTGTCGCCCCCAAGAACATCTTTCACTCTTTTTTCTTTTTTGTTAATTTTTAGCGCGTGGCTCTTTGGGACTCGGTCGACGTTTCTTTAGGAAAGACTTCTCAAAAAAATACGCCATGTAAAAAACAAATACTTCACTCCGAATGAGATTCGAGAAGACTGTCGAATTCAAATTATTTTTTTCCGTGTCTTAACATTTGTCACTTGTGTCGAGTTTCAAATTGAGCAACGTAATCATGGGAAGTTAAAAAAAAAAAATGTGGCCAATGAAATATTATTTCAAAGTTTGTGGTAGCCAATTAGAACACTATAATGTGCATATGAACATTTTTTTATCGTTACGCGTAAAATACTGTGACAAAATATTTGACTTGAAACGTTTATTTTCATCTTATAAATTTTTTTCTTTCGATAAAGTGTGCTGTGTTTAAATACTAATTCCAAACTTATTCATGGAAAACATCAGTACACCAAATATTTATAAGAACTCTTTTTGACTTAAGAAAATTTTAACTTTTGAGAGTAAAAGAGTTAAAATTATCTATGCATATTATTCCGATACATCGGTCTTTGATTGCCTAAAAGGTAATACCATTGATATATTGATAAGTGCTATAGTTATTTCCCCATTTTCAGTTACCTATTTATTTCATTTTTATCTCCTTATCCATACTGCACAAAAATGCTAAAAATTCTACTTTGCCAGCTAATTATGCAAGAAGTATGGACTATTAATATATTTTTTTAATTTTTTGACATGACAACGTCTAATAAATCAATGAACTTTGGCTGCACGCACGAAAAAGTGTCCCGTTACGGACATTATTCCGTTACGCTGTGTCCCGTTATGCTCATTGTACGCTTTCGCCGCATCTATCTCTCTTCCACTCGACTGTTTATAAAGTGAAGTAAAAAAGTTAATGTGATTTTCATTGCTTATTACAACAACAATTTCGGCAATAAAGGTTAATTATCCTTGCATTTTAAAAATCTGATTACTAGCATAATTTCAAGTATTTATTATTTTATTATTAAAATAGAAATGATTCAATTTTATTCATAAAGTATGCAATCATTTCATCAATGTTTTGTTATGACGTGGCTACGATAAACTATCGTCCGTAAACCGACTTTACAGACAACCAATTTTTTTTTTTTTTTTTAAATTTCGGCTACTCAAAAAGTCTACAAGTTTAACCATGTTGAACGTAAAAAAAAATGAAATAATGACATGGAACAGGGCACACGCTCTCAAAGCACTTACTGCCGTTGAAGCGAACTACTCGTACGGGGATTCCCCTGCGAAGAGGCTGGCAGCGCGCGCAGAGATAGGAGGCGCTGCAGATAAAACACAACCCCCCCCCCCCCCTCCTTGTCCCAGAGGGGCGATACGCGAGCGCAGGAGATACCGCCACTGCCCGGGTGGTCCCTCTGGGGTTCGATCCCAGATCCTCCCAACAGCGCGTGAAGAAGAGGAGAAGAAAACTAGCCCCACTACTTGGTGACGACACATGATGCATTTAGTTTTGTCTTTCTCAATTTCATACTTGCTTTCGAGCGTAAGTTACCGAAGTTCATAAAATAAGAAATATATATATTTATTTATCACATCTTCTAGTTTTGTGTCCTTAATGGGAGTATCACTTTTTCAGGTCATAATTTTGTATTTGCATCAAACACTCTTATCTTAGACTTGTAGACACTTTTTTAGTGGCTTAACTTTTACTCATTTAAAACTATTCATATTATCTACTTTGTGCATAATTTATTGCCAAAGTTACAATTTTAACTTTTTCCGGGGATACAAATAATAAGTATAGGTATATGGATTATAAAACTGAAAATTGTTGGGTACCTAATAATATAGTTTTAAATTCTTAAACCAAATTTTATTTTAATGTTACTGAATTTTAGAATTATGAATGTGTAGGTGAAATAAAATAGTTTTTTTTTCCTGACAGAAATTGAAAACGTTTCACAAAGTAGCCAATAGAATTTACTTTGTATGTAAAGAATTTCAGTTCTTAATTATATTATATTTACCCAATTTTTATTATTTGTAGACCAAAAAAAAATATCTATCTTTAGCATCTTATTATACGAAAAGTATGAAATTTTTTATATAATTAAATTAGTAGAAGCCAAGCCACTCAGAAAGTCTACATTTTTAAATGTATTTAACTTAAATATAAAATTATTATGACTTGAAATGTGACGCACCCCCTTAAACACCACTCTGTGCTAAAAAAATATTATCTCGACCGTTAAGTCCGACGCGTTGGCTCAGAGTGCTTGCCTCCGTGGCGCAGTCGGACGCACGCCGCCTTGCGGCGCGAGTGGTTCTGGGTTCGAGTCCCACGTTAGACATGGGCGTGAATTTGTGAGTGTCCTGATAACACACAACACCACCTTACAGCGTCACTGAAACTGTCTTGAACACATTAAAATATATATAATGATGGTTCTTGTAATTGGGAACATTGATTCTATCTGTTATTTTGGAAAAACTGCATGGCTGGTTCAACTATGTGTCATTAGAAACCACAATAAAGGACAAAGAAGATGAATATACAAAAAAAAGGATGAACATGCAAACAAGCATGAAACCAGCTTAAACCCACCGATGTAAAAAAAAAATAGAAAACGTAAACAACACAGAAAACTTCGTGGTAGGAATCAGTTAAAATATTATTACAGCACAGACGGACACAGGGGACTAAAACGACGAGAAAGTAGCAACAAGGAGAGCAAATAAAGAAACGGTTTGTGTCTGAGGGAACAGATATCAGTTCCCGAAACTTCGCAACTGTTTTCTTGTGAAGCCAAGTGCGACCGTCTGTGCTAGTGTCATTGTGATGTCCAGAATATCTGTTTAGTCACAACGCTGGGTTTGCCTGTGCGCGTCTTGTGTTGTCGCTGTGTTGTCCACTATCATCTGTTCAGTATCATCGTTGGGTTTTTGTCTGTCGCTGTGTTTTCCAATGTCGTTTTTCATCTTTATTTATTGTCCATGTTGCTGATGTCTTGTCGTTTTAGCCCCCCTGAGTCAGTCTGTGCGTAATAATTTTTTGACTGATTCATTTCACGGAATTTTCTGTGATGTTTAAGTTTTTTTTTTTACATGGGCTGACTTTAGCTGTTTTTCTTTGTGTTTGAATCATATATTTTTTGTCCTTTATTGTGGTTTCTTATAACGTACAGAGTAACCAGCAATAGCATATGTCCAAAATAACATCTTGAACAAGCTAACAATTTCACAAATTATTCATTAAAAGGGGTATGGTTGGCTTATTGGTTTTAAAGAATTACTTGTGTGTTAATCATAAAAAAAATTAAAGTGGCCAGAGCTTCTGGCTAGCGAACGTAAGGTTCATGTCTCTATTCCCAGCTGGCTTGGGGCTAGAACTGGGCTTCGTGCTGTCCCTTCGCCTCCTTACTGCCGAAAGGCAACGGGAAATCTCTGCAGAATCAAGCTGCAGCTTTCCACCTCCCGCGGCATTATTTGTGGTAGCAAGACTTATTCACCAACGGATTAAGAGCTTATTTCAGTACCGTAGTGAACAATCTTTTGGAATAAACATTATGCTTGTAAAAGCTATTTCATTTTACTTCACTTGGCAAAAAAATGTTAACATGTAATGTGTTTCACCCTACCAACAGAGAGGGGTGACTTTTCCTCGTGCAAGAGTAGACGGGGACTATATGAACACCGCTATTCAATTTGCATTTTAATAGACAGTGGTTTAGAGAAGACGAGAACAAACATAAAGCGTAATTTCATGGGTCGAAGCTTTTTTTTTAGTAAGGAAAAAACTTCGGTTAACTGCGGCTTATAATTATAATTACTCCAACCCATCGTTTCGGGAAGCCATTTCATTTCCATTTTCTCGAGTCCGTGGCACACGACCCGAAGTCGAGGGTACCGGAGCTGGAAGTTCCCTAACCTACCGCAAGAAGCGCTAGCCATCCCCGAGACAAAAGAATTCACCGACAATGCTTTAAATTCCTTTTTAATTGAAGATTTATAAATGGCAGCTACAAAACCATTTAACTGCAAAAAAAATGCCATTAGCCTTTATAAAAGATAGTATATCGCATTTAAGATATTAAATTATTGTACGAGTATTTTTTTGTGCATTTTAAAATTAAAATAAAACCGTTTAAAATCCCCAAATACCTGGCAAATTTGTTCAAAATTTTGTCGTTTAATGGATTTTCACAGAACAAGCCTATTATGATAGTGAGTATTTTTTTTATTTATTATTGCGTGTAGTAAGCCCGAGCAACGCCATGTTTTGTGACAGTCGTGACGTTCCTCTTATTGCCAATTCAGGATGATACAGCTGTGGTTTAACGTTGCCTTCCGTAATGCAGGTGAAAGTGACATCACAAGCACCCAGTCTTGAACGTAGGGAGAGCAATGGCGGCTGCAGGATGACTTTTCGGGACGGGCTATCGCACAAAGAAAGGTCGTAGTTGCAAAAAAAAATTAAAAGTGGTCAGATATTGGCCTTGTAATATTATTTACAAATTACAGGTTTCAAATACAGAAACGTGCAACTTTTGATAAGATAAAAGTTTAACATATGAAATTAAATATTTAAATAAATATACACTAATCAATAAAATTTGTCTCGGGAGGGGCTATCGCCCCCACCGCCCCCCTTCTGGAGCCGCGCTTGAGGGAGAGGGGTTTTTAAAGTCCTCATCCCGGCTGGGAATCGAACCCGGACCCCTTGGCCACCAGCTAGACACGCTAACCACATTTTTTTTTTTTTTTTTTTTTTTTTTTTAAGTTTATTAGTTTATTGTGATATCATGTGCATGTACATAACATTACAGCTCACATCAGATTACAGTCAGTACAAATGGGTTACACGATACTGATACCTTGCCCCTGCGGATTAACACAGTCCCACACCATCTGTACAAATTTCAAAACATGAAAAGGTAATGTCCAAATCCCCTTCTTAACGTATTGTTCTTTACCATAGACCATCTGTCACGTCGTAGCTGGGATATGAAGTCCCGCAAGAAATATGGCATTTGAGTTTTGAGCACAAAATCGATCAAATTCGCCATCAGCCACACAGCCGCCCGCCTCTTCACGGTAGGGAAGGCCGTGATGTCGAGGTAGCACATGCGGTCCGCGCACACGTCTCGTGGAGGTAGGCTGAGCAGTCTGGAAAGTTTGGCTGTACACCACTCCCACAAGGGGCGCGAGAATGAGCAAGCACATATGCGATGTAGGGCGGTGTCACGGTAGCCACAGAGTTCGCAGTGGTCATCCTGGGATAACGCAATGCGTTTCTTGCGATAAAGGGTGGGTGTCAGGTCGTTGACAAACGTGAAAGCTGCGGCACGGAGATGAGTAGGTAATTCAGGATCAGAAACGTTTTTCCATATGTTCAGCCAACGCAAAGAAAGGATCTTATTCTGAATATTCGGCACAGAGGGTGTTGCTCGTCGCTGGAAACCATAAAGTTGTCTTGTGGAGACATGCGTACCTTCGGGAAGTTCGGAAATCGTCGTGCGAAGGTGATCGGCGGCGGACTTGTAGTGTCGGGGTAGGCGCTCCCTGGCGCCCCATGCGGCTGTGTACAAAGCCGAGGAGCGACCCCCCTGTAAGACACGTTGTATGACGCATTTCTGGAACAAGGCTCGTGCTTTTTGCTCATGCTCAATGAGTCCGAGACCACCTTTAATGACAGGCATCGTCAGCTGATCGCGGCTGACCTTGAAGAGGAATCCTTTCCAGATAAACCATCCAATGTATTGCCTGATTTGAGCTGCAATCGCAGCTGGCATGGGGAACACCTGTGCCATGTACCAGAGTTGTGAAAGGGAGTACATGTTAACGATATATACACGTTGGATGATGTTGAGGTTTCTAAGGTGTGACTCAAGCAGGCTACCACGAACTTTCCGCACCACTCCGTCCCAGTTCTCTTGAATGGTATGTCCGATGTCACCCGTGAAAAGTATTCCAAGTGTCCTGATCGCATCCGTAGACACGAATGAATGCTGTGGCACAATCACATCTGGCGCTGCTTTCAGATTCAACACTTTGGTTTTCGCGAAGTTGCATTTTGCATGCGTTGCCTTGTGGAAGGCCTCAAGAATAGCATGAGCGGCCGTGAGTTCATGTTCACTACGCACAATGACCGTAACATCATCTGCATACCCAATGCACGTTAAAGGATTCCCTTGAATACTCAGTCCTGAGAGAGTAGAGTTAAATTTCCTTATAAGGGGCTCAATATAAAGGACGAAAAGTACCATCGAGAGCGGGCACCCTTGTCGGACAGAGGAGCGAATCGGAAATTTGTCACCAAAACCACCATTGATGGACATCTTCGAGGTTAGGTTCTCAAGGAACGTGCGTAGGACAGCTCGAACTGTGGGAGGGAAGCAAAGGTGCTCGAGCACCCTGTCGAGAAAGCTCCATTGCACCCGGTCAAACGCTTTCTCCAGGTCAATGTTCAGGAGGGCGACAGCGCCCGGCGTTGTGCGCGCCAGGAGCTGCACATCGCGGAGCGCAGAAGTGCCTTGTGTGATGGACGTCCCCTGCACAATACAATGTTGGTCCGGCCCGATGACATCAGACAGCGCTGATTTAATACGATTGGCATACAACCGTGCGATGATTTTGTAGTCAGCACACAGAAGCGTGATAGGCCTATAGTGGGCTACTTCACGTGGCTGTGGTACCTTGGGGATGAGCACAATGATTCCCTCTGTTTGCGTGCTGCACAGACGCCCTCGTCGAATGACCGTGCGCGCCATTTCGCAAAATTCCTCTCGAATCGTTGGCCAATAGTGCTGGTAGAATTCGTAGGGGATACCGTCCACACCAGGGGATTTGGTTTTTGGGGCCCTCCGAACAATGTGTGTGATCTCTTCGTCAGTTGGGTCGGCCTCCAGATGGCGCTGTGCTATGTCGTCAAGGCTGCTGTCATAAACATCGAGGAATGACGTCCCTTCATCATAGTCAATGTCGTGGTCCGCATAGAGTTCCCTGTAACTACTTGTAAATACTGTGAGGATGGTTGTGGAATCCCTTACGACCGTGCCATTCGCGTCCACAACCGAGCTGATGTGCCTTCGCGTTCGCCTCTTCCGATCTCGCATAAGGGAGTGAATGCTAAGCCTTTCTTGCTGTAGCGCACTCTTGGTGTTGTTGAATACAATGCGACTTTCCATGTTCGCTCGGTGTATGGCGATGATCCGTTCCTTAAGGCGACGGGCTTGATCCCTCAGATTGGTAACTGCGGTTGGATGCGTACTTAATTCCCGCAGGGCCCTCTCGTGCAAATAGAGAAGGGAGTCCTGCTCCCGTCTACAACGCCCGCCATGGTGCTTAAATAATTTGGCCAGACCTGGTTTGACGCAGCCATCCCACCAATCCGCTGTGTCCGCGTACCTCTGTTTACATCGCAACCAATGAGACCAGCGCCGATGAAAATCATTGTCCACTTCAGTTTGACCCAACAAGCGTGTTTGTAGTCTCCAGTAGTTACGCCCAGGTGTGGGTGAAACCTCCGGAGCAGCCACAGTAAAAACGACCATGTAATGATCTGTGACAGCCACTGGCACCACATCATATGATCGCGCGTTGTGTCGATGTGTGCGGGACATATAAAACCTGTCGAGGCGCGAACTAGATGAATAGGCATGAAAGGTGTAATGTGGTGTGGGTACTTGAAGAATGTCGACCATGTCTTCCACAGCAATGGCAGTAATGAGCTCCTGCAGTGCCGTGTTAATGGGGTAGTGTCCACCAACGTGATCACTGGGTTTAATTATACAATTGAAATCTCCACCTAGAATAAGACCCGTGCCATCATTCCTTATAAATGGAAGGATTTCCTGGCGAAAAAATTCCTGGCGTTCTGTTCGACGCTGAGAGCCAGAGGGGGCATAGACATTCACACATTGTCCGATGATGCTCCTGCCAGTAGCGCTGGAGGGATTGAGCGCTATGAGTGTGCCAGAGATTATCCTCCCAGATGCGTGCGCTCTGATGTGCGTGAGTTCAAGATGGTTCTTTGTGACAACAATGGTTCCTCTCCCTTGAGGGCCGATGTTGGGGTACACATTATATTGGTCAAAATATGGTAGCCGCTCTAGCGCACACTCTTGTAAAAATAGTACGTCGATAGCGTGCGCACGTACAATGCTCTGTAAAGCATGAAATTTGAAAGGAGCTTCAATGGCACAAATGTTTACAGTGGCAATTGTTAAAACTCTAGTCATCCGCTACGTCTTTGCTATTAGCTACGTCATCCCCTCCCCCACTCTGTTCCGTTATGCTGATCGCGCCCCCCTTGATTTGCTCGATCGCATGCTGGGCAATGCGGAGTGAATATTCACGTTGTGAACGCGGGCTGTCCGGTAGGGCGGTGTCGCGACTGGCTGGACTGCGACTCGCATGACGGGCCTTTTTGTCCCTGCGCCCGCTCGGGGGCCGTTCACGCCCACCGGACTTTTTGCCTGAGCGGGGGTTGGTGGAGTGTGCCTCCTGTGAGCATTCGGACATTCCGTCATCCTCCATGTCCGTGGGCGTATCGAGTCGTAAATCCGGGGCGGGCATGTCCTGTTGAGTCGGAGCAAGAGGTGATGCGGTAATGGTGGACAGCAGAGTTTTGAGTGGGACCGCCACATAAGGCCTCTCCTCCCTGTCTTCTGACGTCAGAGTTTGTGCCGGCGGTTGTAAGCTCGCCCCAGAGGTGGTGGGCCGGTCCCGCACTTCGTGCGGTACTGTCGAGCGACTGCTCTGCGCGCCACCCTGTAGTGTCTGCGCCCACGTGCGCGGCGCGCCCGACCGCTCGCGCGGAAGAGTGGGGCAGGCCGCGCGGTGGTGTCCCGCCTGCGAGCAGTGACTGCAGGTCTGGAGTTGTCCGTCATACACTACGAACCCGCGATGCCCATCGACTACCAGCTGTGAGGGAATATTTTGATTGAGTTCCATTTTCACTATTCGTACCCCTGTCTTGGCTTTGAACTTGCGATACACCCCCCACATTTCGTCCACGCACGTGTGTATCTTTCCGTACGGAGTGAGCGAGTAAACAATCCGTTCATTTGGTACTTCCACGGGAATGTTTACGACCCTGACGGTTTTCAGGTTGTCTAGCGCCAGTTCTATGTCTACTTGTAGTGACTCACCGCTCGCTGCGTGTATCTGAGACGTTCCGCCGGTCTCTCGGATGATCCTCTCGCAGTGTAGTAGTGATGTCAACTTCACAAAGATGCACCGTTGGCGTCCGTCGACCTGTACAGCAATCACTTCGTCATCCTGCAGCCCAAGGGTCTCGTCGAGCCATCGGAGTAAGTCCAACGCGAGCGGTTTGGTTTGACACTTCACGCGAAGGGTATTCACTCGTGGGGTCGGTTGGCAAGTCGCCATGATGGTCCTGCGAAAGTCAGTAAGAAGCCTTTAGAATACGTTACGTGTAAGCCGCACGACACTTAACTCGCTCTCGCACTAAACCAGGAGAGTAACAGCGCACGAGACACGTCGCGTCGCACACGTCCGCTCACCACGCGAGCACGGGGCGGACTGCTCCACAGGACCGAGTGGGCGGGCATGCCTATTACAGTTCAAGGAAGATAGCAAAGGTTCCCGTCACAGCCTCCGACAGGGGAGAACCGTCCCAGCATATCTGCCTGTAGCGACCGAACCGCGGAGAGCTGAAATCAGGAAGGTCTGGCCGGTGCTCGAACCCGTGTCCTTCCGAATGCAAGTCAGATGTTTTCACAATCGCGTCACCTCGCTCTGCACGGCGGGGAGAGGTTCCGCGCTGTTAGAGTCGCTCCCGCATTAAACGCACCAGCGAGAGAAGCCCCTACCACTTCGCCTGACTGAAGCTGAGGCACCTGATCTTCCCCCCATTATCACTAGAGACCGGAAAAATTCGCGGATTCATTTCGCGATATGCTGAAATGCAAATAATTGTACCTTCATGCAACTTCTGCTATTGGTTCAATGTTAACCTGGAGGACTGTGGGCCAACTATAGACCCTCAGTCAAAGAAATATCGAATCACGAGTCCCCCAATTGAGACGCCTCACAAGTCACCAGCCAATGAACAGGTGACGTTTGTCCGAGTATGTACAGGATCGTGGAGTTTATCCTGGAGGTCACTGAACCCGCGAATTTTTCCAGTCTCTACTTATCAATACTAACGTGGTGATGCCTTAACTCAGAAATGTACAACTTTGACATACACATGATATAATTATCGATGCGACGCGGTTCTAACTTGTAATAGTTCTAAGTTACACAGGTGTGTTTGAAATGTACGATCTTTCTAAATCACGTTTGTTTTATTTTATGGCGTTTCTAAGTCATATGTTTCGACGCGGTGTGTGTTTACATGACATTAAGTGTTTACATCTCAAAACAAGTTATAACTTGCTAGGTTATGAAATTCTAACGTTTTCTAAGTGTTATGGTTTGGCGTTGTATTTATAAATTACCAGTTTTATTATTCGCTTGTTACTCAGTTGTGATCTAAAATTATTGTATTTTTGTAACTTGATGGTTTGTTATAACTAGAGACCTGTAAAATTCGCGATTTCAAATCCCTAAAGGATAGACTCCATGATCCCCTATGCACTTGTGCAAACTACATCTGCTGATTGGTTACCGACTCGTAACACCTGTTGGCTGGTATGATCGTGATTCGCTGATTCTTCTGTTAAAGATTTTTCATTGGCCTAGAGTCCTCCAGATAAACTGTGGCCCAATCACTGAAGCAAAATAATGTCAAAAAAAATGTTTGGACTCTATCCTATCGCGAAATGAATCCGCGAATTTTTTCAGGTCTCTATTTAAAACTTATGGTAGTTTCAAAGTCGCGCGGATGTTGCGACCGTCTGGCCAGAGCTCGCGAATAAGTGGGCGGTTGCCCCAGGCCTCTCTTCGCCTCGCGAGTCAGCGGCGGTGGGGCTCTTGCATAATGAACGCCGCCTCCATTAGGCGGCACATCGGCCGCATTAAACATTGAGCGGCCTCGCCGGCTGCGTTCGGGGCTATACCACCCCCCCCCCCCCCCCGGAGAACCAGGGCCCGCCGACGTTGCTTCCAGACTGCGTCCGCCGCTAGGTGGCCCGCAGTCTCCGGTTAACATTTGTTCAGCCCTCCTCCTCCTCCCCTCCTTCCCAGCGCGCCGAACCATCACGTGATCCGGTCACTAGCAGTCCTGTACGAGGCGTCGCGGAAGTTGCGGGCACTTGTTGCATCGGGGTGCACTCTCGCGTTTTTCCCTTCTCTATAATTTCATCGCGTCACTGCATCCGTCCCAACGTTTCATACACCGTCCCTCCCCTCCCCTCCCCCCTACACCTTCACAAATTCCCCCTCCCTTTTCCACGTTGGAATCGGCATAACATCCGTTCATCCCTAGAAGGCGCTAAAAAAAAAAAAAAAAAAAAAAAAAATACCCCGTTTGTTTATTTTGGTGGTCTGCACACGAACTGCGTGCTCAAGGGGGAAAATAAGACCGATAACAAAACAAAATTTTAAAATGTTTTCCTCATCGGCTTTGCGAACTCCTTTTTTTTTGTTTCGCGTCATACTTACACTGCAGATGGCCCGCGCCCGCCGTGGTTCACACATTTCCGTTCCGCGCGGGCTTCCCCGTTCTTCCGTTCACGAGATTTTACTCCTAAGACGTCACAACAATGCGTGTGCCTTGCTTGTTGCCTAACCGGGTTATACGAACAGGTTATGTGCAGCCTGCCCGGGGAGGGGGGGATTGTGGGGAGAGGGGGTGGGTACCCGCCTCTTCGAGGCGCTTAGCAACGCGGCGCGGGTATCGAGCGGCTGCCAGTGATGTATAGTGCAGGGAGCTCCCGCAGGAGTGACGTGGGGGGAGAGATGTACCGGATAGGAAGGAAGGAAGGAGTAGAAGGAGTTAAAAAAAAAAAAAAAAAAAAGGCGAACAGTGAAGGGGAAGAAGGGGCGACGCCGAGGGCGTCGGTAAGACATGGGGCGAACGGATATCTGGCTTCAACCCCCACCCTTCCCCCACACTCTTCTTCTCCACCTTCCAGCCAGACCGCCGGAGTCTTCTCATCGCCTGATAGTGCCCGGGTGATTTGCAGGGGCCGATGTGCAATCCCCGGCCGCGTGTAAATTCTCCTTTCCTGCCCCACGCGGCCTGGCCGGCCTTCCAGCACCTTCCCCCCGCCCCCTCCTTTAACCCCTCCCAACCAACTCCCCGGGTGCGGACAACCTGCCTCACCCAGTCTCCTAGCGCCCTCTCCTGACCGGCTGTATACGTACACTGCAATTATTATCTTTTGTTACTTAATTCATTTCAGTCCTCACTTCGATTCCCCGGCGAGGGTAAACATTTAATTTATCAATAAAAAAATTAATGAAATTCTTAATTGAAATTAAAATCAAATTTTTTATAAAAAACCTTTCTTATAACACACCCGCCATCTTGGATTCTAGAATATTTTTACCGTTTTAAAGAGAGATATCACCTCCGCCATAATTACTTAATTAATCTTTTAATGACAACACGCGTAGTGGAGTCTTCGGTTCGAACCCGGCGAGGTCATTCGATTAAAAATGGCGATGGTTTCTTCCTCCATGGAAGCCACCGGCAGACTCCCTCTCTTTTCTATGCGGCAGACTGACCTCCTACCACTAATTCCAAATAATATATTACGTCAGACAATAGGGCGCTGCCACCATACTAGTTAAACTTTTATTCGATAGAGTGCAGTGGTAGTATTTATTAAGAGACCGTCAACTGGCTTGATATCCGCCATTTTGAACATCTTGAAAATCGGTAATTTTTTAGATGGAAATTCGGTTAAAATTAGCGAAAATTACAAAAGGCATCAAAAAATTAATTGAAATATTGATTGATTTGATCTATTCCCGTCCTTGGTTCGTTCCTTAATCAATACAAAAAATATATACTGAAAGTGACAGATTCGAAAAATAAAAACAATACTCTTTTACAAATAAAATTTAATATGTAAATTCTAATCTACTACAAGTGATTATTTGGCAAACCTAAACGTCGGGCTCATCAACAGTTTCACGACGGGACCTCAACCAAAAGCCAAGAACCAGTTAACAGCTCTAGCCATTGAAAGCGTACGACATAGATTGAGGAACCAATTCTTTTATCCTACTTTATGAAGCTCTTTTAACGCAAGAATAGTGAGCATCTCGAAATAGGAAAAATCAAGCAAAACCAGTATTTCAAATAAATACGAGTCAATTATTGCACGATTAGATGCAGCAGAGCTCTCGTAAAACATGCTGTAGACAGACGTGTTTGACACAGTGCGTAGTTGAGACGTTGGTGAGCTTCAAGAGAATCCTCAATGTTTAACAAAGGAAATTGGTGGGAAATCTTCCGCGGAGTAAAACGTTACCCCGAAAGAGATTACTTGGTATTTTCTTTTTCTTTTCCCTCTTTTCTTCTAGGCCCGTCTCTTAAATAAACAATTGCCTGATTCAGCGCGGAGTGCCGTGGTTTTTGGTGGATGGATGGAGGATTAGGCGGAACGTGGTTTTGGTTGAAGAAGGAAGGGGGGGGGGGGGGTGGTAGAAGGTAGGGAGGGGCGGAACCTCTCTCGCGGCACAAGGAATTGTAATTGGCTGCGGTCCCCAGCGGAGCGCCGGGCAAACAGTTCGCGAGCAGAAGTTTTATTGGAAGTAATGTACCGGAACGCACAGAAAGAGGTTTATGGCAAATTACAGTTTCTTCCCGCCGCTTGCGTCGACACGGGAGTCTTCAACACCCCCCCCCCCCCCCCCCCCCCCCCACCTCCGCACCACACCGCTCTCGGAAACGTCGCCGATCTTCCGCCGCAGATGTGCGGTGTTTGCTTCGGCTACCACTCCCCTCCCCCTACCAGCGCAAGAACACCGCCTTATCTCCGCTGATGCTACTGCCGCTTTCTTCCTGCTTCAGGTCCCGTTCTACAATGGCACGGAAACACTGAAACTGTGACGAATCTCCGTGGTGAACATTTCACTGCCGCGTCTGCTGCGTCCACGGCGCGCACGGAAACTTAATAAATGGCAACCAGCGAGTTTGCATTGAAGGATTACGAAAATATAATTAGATACATAATGCTTCAAGATCATAATATAGGCAGAATTGGCATATATAGATGAAAATAAAACTTACTGAACATAGATATTCAATTACTTAAAAAAAAGGGGGTTGTCTGTAAAGTCGGTTTATGGGCGATAATTTTACGTGATAACGTCATAAGAAAACATTGATGAAAAATTTCATACTATTTAATTTTTCAAATATTATTTACAGTCTTTTTTTTTTCCAAATTTAATTTAAATAATTTGTTTGAAAATAATCACGAACAATTAGTTATAAAGCCCTCCTTAACCTGTTTGATATTATAGAAGATTTTCTCGCACGGTGGTTGGCCGGTTCTTGCACGCTCGGCTCAGGTGGAACGTGACGATTTTTCGTGCGTGCAGCCGGCGTTTATCGATTCATAAAACGTTATCGCGTCAAAAAAAAAACAATTTGTTAACGTATTTAAAACACAAATTAACATGGCCACCACCACAGCCAAATACTAGGCTTCTATTGGTCGCACGCAGCAACGTAAACGGAAGAGAGCTCAGCATTGTCGAGCTGATTCTTACGGGTCCGTCCCCGTCTGCGTGCTGTTGTAGAACCTGTCTTTATTTACGTGATCCGTCTCCGTTTACGTGTCATTGTAGAACGGGCCTGAGTACGCATTTCTCAATGTCAAAACGTGTTTCCGGGATGTGCCTTGAGCCTCGCTGTATAGTACTTTACAGTTAAAATGAACGTTTTGACATCGTCTTCCGAGAACAAATCGTCTCATTGTTGGACCCCGCCCACCAAGTTATTTTTTCCCCGTCATAACTAAGATTTAAGGACTATTCCTATAAAGATATTATGAAATCTCTCTTGAATTTATTGTTGAGTAAAATTTGAGATGTTTTACATCAAAATCTCATAAAGTTTAAAACTTCGCGCAGCAAATTGAATGGTTCGATATTCGACGTAGCTGCTCCTGCTACGAATTCAAGCGGCGGGTGCCGTAACTACGTCTTATTCGCGTCAAGAAATGTAGTTGAGAGCACAATTTGCGTATATTTATCACGCCCGGCGTTATTTGAAAGAATGTTACGTTAAATATTTTGTCAGTTCTCGTATTATAAGTGTATTTTCCACATGATAACACATGAGTTTGCTTGTTACCTATGTTAGATGTTACACATCTGAAAGATTCGTTCACATTTTTTTTCTCGCAAGATTTTTACTAAAAGTTATTTGAGAGCCGTTAAGTGTCACGCCAGTGATTATAATTATGAAATCATGTGTGACATTTTACCGCTTTTAGGAACCACTTCGTAATATCTGGTAAGATAATTTGTGAAAATGAATATAATACAAGATAATTATTTACAGGGAAATTAATTAAATAATAATGATGAAAATAAAATTAAAATAACCACTTTGGCATGGTGAGACCGAGTATAATTACAGCGTCCTCAATTTTTTTTTAACCACATCATCATGACAGATGAATACGCTTTGACACGCAGCCTGCAAGCGTGGTCATTAGTTAGCCACAAATTGTATATTGTCTCAATACTGTTCCAAGCAACAATACAGTTTTAAAAAAATGGGCGCGTGTACTTATGTACGCGCGTGAGAAGTTATACTTCTTTGGCATCATTAAAAAATAGTTTTTAATTGCATGCAAATAATTAATTATAATAAAATAATAAAACGGCTGGAAAAAGATAGTCAACAAAGTCAATAAAGTTAAGTTTAAATTTGAAAAATTAAATAAATAAAATTTAGAGAATAATACATATATGACGTAATTTGTACTAAATATTATAATATTATTAATTTTAAATATTTATTATTTAATATTTTAAAAGAAAATAAATAACATTAATAATAAATTTAAAAAATAATTTAAATTTACATATTTTTTAAAAAATTATTATTTTCCTAATTTAATATTCATTTTCATTTTGATCAAAAAGTTTTCATTAAATTTGTTCATTTATTTGTTTAAATATTTATTATTTATTCAATTTAATAATAAATATTAAAAATAAAATAAAATTTTGAGAATTTTACATAGGCTATATATTACATAATTTGTACTAAATATTATAAGATTCTAAATTTTAAATATTTATTATTGATTATTGAACATTTAAAAAGAATATAAATAACATTAATAATAAATTTTAAAAAATAATTAAAATTTATTATTTTTTTAAAATATATATTGTTTTTTTTTAAATTTAATATATACTTTTCATTTTTATCAAAAAGTTATTATTAAATTTGTTCATTTATTTTTATAAATATTTATTATCTATTCAATTTAATCATAAATATTAAATTTAATATTTTAATTTGATGTTCGATGTTAATTTTTATCACAAATCATTTATTAAATGCTTAATTTAAATTATTTCTTTAATGTAATAAATAATAGAAACTTGACGAAACAGTGTTTATTACAGGATGTGTTAAAATTCATAATATTTTATACTCGTTCTTAAAAAAAATACAAATTAACTTTATGAAATTTGTCCAAAAATTTACATTTCACTTATCTTCTATTACCACTGATTGGATGTTTCGGAGACAATCTATACAATCTAACAACATATCTAGATTATTTCTAGCTGTTTGCAATAATGCAAAAAAAAAAAAACAAGATAATACTGTTTGTAAATTATAAATTATTATTTTTCTATAATTAATATGATTATGTGAAGTAAAACGGATACTTTAACAAAATAGTTTTAATATAGTCCAAAGTTAAAAATGTTTAGGAAAATAAACTACTAGTTTTTTTTTTGTTTGAAGAGATATAAAACTTTTAAAAAATAGGTTTACAAACGAGTCTTCATCACGTTACAATCTGTTGACACCTTAACGAAAATCTTGAATCGTAGAAACCAGAACAAAAATTAAGTCATTTAGTAAATTAGTACAAAAGCCCGTACAGGGGCGAATCCAGTGATGAGTCACGGAGAGAGAAAAAAAAAAGGGGGGGGGGGAGATAGAACCGATGTCTTTCAGCTAATCACAAAAAAACAATTACCAAATATAGACGTAAGGGACTTATTTCCTAAAACATAGAACAATACTGACAGAACCCTGTTTATGAAAACCCGGGCATAGAATATCCAATATAGAATAAACACATTGATAATAGGTACCAATCTAATAAACATAATTCAAAATTATTTACGTAAAAAAATTAAATGTATTTGGAAACCAAATTAATTTGTTTTCAAAACAATTCATATCAAGTAGAATGCAATACTTGGGGCATTAAAAAGGTCTTGGGCAAATAAACCGAATATAATTTCTCTTTATTCACCAAAAAAAGATTATTCACCCGGATTGCATCACATTTTTTTTTTGCAAGATTCGTTTTCCTCCTCTCCTCTCACTCTCAAACACACATTTGCCGACTACAGTACACTTAGTATTAACACTTTGAAAGATATAATGATAAGGTCAGCGGCCTAGCTACAACGAACATAAACTTAAACCTATTCCTTTGTTTAGTTTGTTTGCTTTCGCTTTCGAAAAATTGTATGAAGTTGGTTATAGTTATAAAAAAAATAACGGAATAAAATCCAGAATAGTGCAGGAATTGTAAACTTAAATGCAAAAATAAAATTGTTTTTCTATGGAAATTTGACTATGATATTTATAACTTAACTACATCGTGCGAACATAATAAACGAAATAAAATATTGTTCGGCTCAGTCTAGTAACAAACGCTTTTTCTTATTCATTAAATAAAATTCTAAAATGTAAATGATGACGTAGAAGAACGTACAGATTTTCTGATTGGCCGAAACCATACAGGTGTCACGTCTTAAGCAAAAACATAGTATCAAGCAAGAGTTAGACAGCTTGTGTACGATTATAGCTAGTTAGATTTAATTACTGTTCTGTGTTGTACTTGTAAAAAAGTAATTTTTATTGTGGCCGGGAAAATTAATTGAAATTAACTAAAATTTTGAATACAATCTTTGCTGAAGGAGTACTAAAATATGTTTGCTAATTAAGTTGTGAAATTTCAATACTAAAATAAGTTTATATATATATAATATATTATTTAGTTTAATATATATAAAATAGTGTTTTTTTTCTTTCCGTTATCCGTTATTCAAATGCATTAACGTACACCTAGCGCATTCTTACGGGAAAATTAAAAGAAGGGTCTAGAAGTTAGCTATTCACCCGCTAGATAGCAGTGCAGTTACAATCGATCTCATACGCAGCGCTATCTACGCGGAAAAAAGGAACTAACAGTAACTCTGCTTTATCACGTCTGCACTCTATTGTTGATGTGTAATACTACTACTAGAAACTAAATATCACTTCGAAGTATTAATTTTATATATATTTATATGTTACTGTTTCCATACTATATTAATTTTGTATACAAAAAAAAGTATTTTGTTTGTTTTAACCTACGAACTATTGAAATCTTGTCAACCTTCCAGGATTTCAGGGATGTCGGAACGTTTTCATGAGTGGGGGGGGGGGGGGGGGGGGGCTAAAAGATGTATCACACTTACCTCAGTTCTAGAGCGGGGGGTCCAGGGGCCCTCCCCCGGAAAAATTTGGAATTTTAGATGCAAAATTGTGCTATTTAATGAGTTTCCGAACCAAAATATTAAATATACCGTTCCAAGATTTTGATGACGTAGTATGTATTAAATACTACTCTGACAGTAGATATAGTACTATTTAAATAAAATACCATCTAGGAATTCGAAAACCTTTTACATTAGGATTGACAATCATAAATTTGATTTTCTAGTCAATGTTATCATCAATGCAACGTTTGTAATACTGGTTGAGAAAAATACTGCTAGGACCAAACATTTATTTTGGGAAAAGGAAGGGGGCGAAATGCTACTCTCGCCCCCCCAAGCATAACAGCACGGGGGCGACTCGCCCTTGCTGCCCCCCCCCCCCCTCCTTTTCCGACGTCCCTGCTGGATTTGCAATTAAAATACACTGTATTAAGTATAAGGCCAGAATATAGTTATTTATTAATTAATTTTTTCGTTTTTTCTTATGAACACCATATAAGAGCAATTTTCCGGTCGTTTTCTAGCAGCGGTGCAATTTGTTCGAATTAACTTTTTTGTAGCAAAAGCTGAGTTTGACTCATCAATGTCTTCGGAAATAATTACACCCAATTATATCATTAAGCAAACTAATGTTTTCTATAATCGTAGTATTGGAAAATAAAAAAAATATATACCGCTTAAAATAAGGGGCCAACTAAAAGGAGGACTCTGTAATCTAAACTGCATTGTACATGACTATCAGCTTTGTACAGCACCAAATATCTCGGGCCATTTCGGAATAACAGACTGCACACATATATTTTTTTTTTTAAATTAGGCTAAGTTTTAAAGGGAGAAAAAATGATCCTACGGTTGAAATAACTTCATATTTGAGCTACGAACAATTGTGAATAAATTTAATTGACATTTACGTTAACAGCAAAAACTTCCTGTATGCGATTAAAGACATTATATACACGAGTAATTTTTTTATAATAAATGTTTTTTTAGTATACAGTAATTTTTGCCGTACAACCAAAAGGTTTTACGTACAGCATAACATTTAAAATTTTTATAATTGCTCAGGTAGATTAATTTTGTTATTCACACCAAAGTCTTATGTTTTAAAAATTAAATTTTAAACAGTCAAAAACGGCAAAAAAAAATAGAAATATCTCTATCATAGTTACAGTGAAGTCAACGTACTACATTTATAAAACGTATTTTAATTAATGATTTCTCGCAGAAAAAGGTGGTAACGACACACGGATCAATTTGGGGGCAATTGACTAAGCTACCCTTGTTGTTACGATGGCTCCTATAAATTTAGCTGTTCTAAGAATGCATTAAAATAATAATAGCAATTTTAGTAGATTCCGTACGTAAGGAAAAACGCTAGACTCAATTTTGGGTTGTTTGCCTTCATATTACGGGGTATTAAGGGAAGGGTATGGAACTCTTATCTTTTTCTCTCTCTTCCTCCCCCCTTTATCCATCAGTTCCTCATGCAATAAGTTAGTTGTCTGCTAGCCCGACGTCGTAATAATATGACACGGATATTCATACGCGGCATCAAGAAACATATTCTGGAGTAAATTAAAAGTCCCAGGTTTAAAACATAGGTCAATTTTATTTTCACACAGATACGATCTTGTTATTAGTTTACGCTCGCGCTGCAGTCGCCGTGTGTCAAGTTTCATCGTTTCGATCCTAAAATCACGTTACTCAGTTCGTGAGAATCGAGATAGTACCCCAAGTACAAGATTTACGTCCATCCCACCTTAACCAACACGCTTGGTAATCAGGTTGAAGGCCGCGCGGACAAGAGTCGAACCGGGGCTAAACAAACAACGTCAACAGGACGCAGTCTTTCCTAACCATTCTGGGGAGGGTGCAACCTTCCCACATCAGGGTACGATCACCCTCCCCCCACCCCCCGGGTGGTTTGAACGTGGATCTCCTTGACGGCATGCACGTGACCTGACGTTTCAACTGCTGCGGCGCCAGAGTCCACTGCGAGGTGTGCGGTCTGTTGCTGTTTAATTTTTGACGTGACAACGTCCAATAAATCGATGAACGCCGGCTACACGCACGAAAAAGTGTCCCGTTACGCACATTTTCCTTTACACTGTGTCCCGTTACGCTCATTGTACGCTTGCGCCGCATCTATCTCTCTTCCACTCGATTGGCCTATGCGTCTGAGGAGAAGAAAGACAGCGGCAGCACACGAAAAAGTGAACTGAAAAGTTAATGTTTTTTTCATTGCTTATTACAACAACAATTTCGGCAATAAAATTTAATTATTCTTGCATTTTAAAGAATCTGATTACTATTATAATTTGAAGAATTTATTCTTTTATTATTAAAATAAAAATGATTCAATTTTATTTATAAAAGTATGCAATTATTTCATCAATGTTTTGTTATGACGTCACGTTAAACTATCGTCCATAAACCGACTTTACAGACTACGAATTTTTTTTTTAAGTGAAATTTCTTTGGGTGCGATGAGAATAAAGTTTCAAGGTCAAATATTGATGCATCGTTTTTCGTGAAACGTTTCTGACGCTCAAAAGACAGAGAATAGGTACTAGGTATAAAAAGAACACTATGCGATACACGTTGCTGGGCTCTTTTTCGTTTTTCTCTTTGTGCGATGTTTCTTCCTCATACATAAACACATACGAGAGAGATAGATGAATGAAAGAATAAGACAGAGAGTGTAGGCATGCGCTTGTATTAGAAAATAGATAAAGTTGTCCTATACAGTCAGTTTGTGAGTGCCTTAAATTTTATATTTGCTTATCAGCGCTCTTGCGTTCCTCCTTGTTAAACCAGAGCAGCGTAGAGAGCGCTATTGAGACAGTCCCTGCATTTCCCGCATAGATAGCGATACCTGTTATAAATTTTATATTTCGTTCAGAGCTTTGACGTGTTCCAAATGGCAGAATGGTCTGAAGAAACAGTAACACGCACAGTTTTTCTTTGTGGTGTATTTCAGCAGTGAGTAATATAATATTTATTTTTAATTAATCATTATTGATTGATCAATAATTATTGATATCTTGAGCAGCTATCTTAAAGTGAGTAATAATTTTCTTAATTCATGTTCTTTTAGGAAATAAATCTATCGCTCTTTCTCTCTCTCTATTTCTCTCTTCCGTTTTACCCCTTACGATATGCTAACGAGTCGAGGTTTGAATTGTCAAAGAAGTTTCACTTTTAAAGGATGAGTCTTCGAAGGAGATAACATTGAATTGGGATATTTTTTTCCCAATAAATATGTATTTTTGGAAAATCACTTTGATTTATTTTGGAACGCACCTATCGTGTCATTATCTGCTCACGTTTTCACCATCCCGAGGCGCGAGAGAGGTCGTGTCATGACGGCTCAAAGGTTGTTCCTGGAGTAAGAGGATAGGAGGATAGGAATGGTGTGTGGAGGGCAAATCAAAGTGAAGAGGACTCGCGTCCAAATGCCAGCTTTTGTCGAACCGCAATATTTCTCATCAAACGGGACAACAAGAGAAAGCCATGTTTGTGGCCTTTCAGAGAGGAGGAGGTAAGCTGATATAAACCTCGAGTCTAAACGCGCCGTTGAAAAACCTGCGCAGATCCGGTCACAGGGCGGAGGTAATTTCGAGTCTCATTACTCGACTTGACCCCGGGACCGCCATCGGATATTCCTGGAACCGAACGGACACCCGCCAAAATTAGATCTCCCGCAAGTATTCTTCCTCTCTGCCGACACTCGGCGCTACCGGGTCTCTCTCTCTCTCTCTCTCTCTCTCTCTCTCTCTCTCTCTCTCCCTCTCTCTCTCTCTCTCTGTCTCTCTCTCTCTCTCTCTCTCTCTCTCTCTCTCTCTGCAAGGGGAGAAGAGAATAAAAGAGCTCTGATTGCGTGAAACCTAATCACGCCCGTCCGCAAAGCGGCTCTTCCACCATCACGCTCTCACGCTCGCACGCACATCTCTCCGTCCGCGAGGTTATGGGGGGGGGGTTATGGTGGGGGGGGGGGGAGTAACAACGAACCGTTTCTGCTTGTCCTGTGGTCGGAGAAGCGCGCAATTGTTAACATTCCAGCTGTTAAGGCCCTTTCTACAACGGCACGGAGACGGTGTCGGGGTCTCCGGGAACACTTCACTGGCCGCGTCTGCTGCTTCCACGGCGCGCGGGAAACGTAACAAATGGCAACCAGTGAGATTGCATTGCAAAAGATTACGAAAATATAATTTAAATATATAAATATATATTATGCTTTGAGATCATAATACGGTAATAATTTGCATATATAATGAAAAATAAACTTAAAAGTAATTCCTAATAGAACCTATATATGTTTTTTTTACATAGAACAATTTTTTAACGTATTTAAAAACATATATAAATATGGCTTCCACCGCAGCCAAATACTCGGCTTTTGTTGGTCGCACCTTTGAATATATATACTGTATAGAAGTCGCCAGCCCAGGTTAAAATTTCTAATACGGTTTTGAGGTAGTTGGTTAATTCACCGCCGCAATCGCCACCATCTCTAAGGCATCGACTTGTGGTGGTCCCTAGCGGACAAGTGTCGAACTCTTCAAACACCCCTTCCCCCTACCGTTGAACGACCTTGAGCTGCAGTGAATGATTGGATGGGGGGTGCGGGGAATGACAGCGGGCGACAGTGCTGCGCTCTAACGTTAAAATAACAACTAAGACGATACAGGGCGTTACGGCAGCGCACTGCAGCGGTGAAGTTCCCAAGCTGCTCATCATACGCTTCTGAAAAACGTAGAGTAAATCCTATCCACTCGCGACTTCTATACAGTATATATATTCAAAGGTCGCACGCAGCAACGTGCATCGCCGAGCTGATCCGTCTGCGTGCCATTGCAGAGACGGACCCCTCTGTTCCGCGAGATGCGTCTCTGTTCCCGTGTCGGACCGGGCCTGGCCCTTCGCACTAGGTGTCCTCCGCACGTGTCCGGCGAGCTACAGGGAGCCGGGAAACGTGGCGGACGATGCTGTGAACCGGCGCGTATTTCTCGGGTTCGCCACCCGCTTCCCCTCGTCGCACTGATCGCGTCGACGTTGCGTTTCCATCTCAACCACCTCTGACCTCGACGTTCATGAGCGCACGCAGGATTTCATTTACTCAATGAAGGTGTTGGAAAAAAAGGGGGGGGGGGGCGATAAATCCAATTTTGCACGCTGTTGTTGCTTTCGAATTCATTACTTTTGTTGGTTCGAATCGTGGGGAAATTATTATTATTATTTTTATTCCCATGGAGGCACGTGGTATACAGTTTGTCATTGCAGTATTACGGGAACTATTTATAAAGTACAAGCGTCTTTCCGCTGTGAGGGGCTCTTTGATTCCAGAGTATCGCCTCCCAGCGCCTCAACTTGCGTGTGCCAGGGTTCACGAGACATAAATCCCTAATTCATTCATTCATTTCAGTCCTGTGTGTGTCTAAAAATAAAGTGACATCTTGAATTTTTTTTTCATTAGGTGATATTCTGATGATTATCAGTAGAGACCCGGAAATTTCGCGGATTCTTCTGGCCTCAGGATAGAATTCAATGTTATTGGTGTGCTCGACCCATGTTTACTTTCCCATTGGTTGATTTCTTAGCGAGAACATTTTTATCCTTGTTGTTTGGCACTACCTGATTGGCTTACTTCTCTCCTAGCTGGGCATCATTGGATCACGGTCGTAGACGGGCGTGTCCAAACAACTCCGTGCCAATAATGAACACAGTGCGAGAGTGTGGAGGTTTACATTTTAGCTTGCGACTAAATGAATCCGTGAAATTTCCGGGTCTCTAATCATCAGTAAGGTTACCAGATGTTTAAAAAAAAGCCCTGTAAGATTATAACTTGTTTCCGACCCAAGGGGAATCGAGACTGGCCTCCAGATAGATCCTCCGGAACAATTCGCGGATTCATTTCGCGATAGGCTAAATTTCAAATAGTTATACCTCTGTGCTGCCTCGGCTATTGGCTCACAACTTACTCACCTGGATGACTCTGGGCCATTGAGAAACACCCAACCAAAGCTTTATCGAATCACAGGCTGCTACGTTGGGACGGCTCACAACACAGCAGCCAATGAGTTGGTGGCATTATTTGACCGAGTGTACGTAGAACTATGGAGTTCATCCTACAGGTCATTTAACCCGCGAATTTTTCCGGTCCCTACCTCCTGATCATTCCGCATCCTCTTGTCTCCCGCGGTCGCCGCCAGGGCGCAGGTACGTGCTGGACCGCGAGGGGGAAGCAGCGCAGTTCCTCGGAGGGCAGTGAAAGAAAAGGGCTCACTCTCTCGTTCCGCTTCCCTCTTCCTCCCTCCTTGTTCGTTGTTCCGCCGTCCACGGCGCTTCGCGGATGGGCGAGGGGAGAAGAAAAAAGCGGACATCTCCTGGGAAGAGGAGGAAGGAGGGGGGAACGATGTGAATAATTCCCAGGCACGTTATTCAAATTAGGTCTCTTCCTGCCGGCTGTATCATTTTCACGCAACCCGTCCCCGGTGGAAGGAAAAAAAAAAAGAGAAAGAAATAGCTGTACGTTATCCTACCGCGAGGAAATGGAGACTAAAGAAAAAAAATAAACCTCCCCAGGATGACGGACGCGCTAACATCGACGAAGATATCCTTCTTCAAAAGAAGAACAACTTTACGGGTCCGCGGGCGGACAACGTGGCGGGACGTTTCGTTTTTGGACGACGCTGTTTCGACACGGACGCTGGGTGGTTCCGACGATAGCGCGAGCATTATACTGGTCATCTCCTTGAAGCAGGACGCAACCGCGACACGAGTCCTTGGACGAAATTGTAACGATGCGTGTTTCTACATGGCACTGGTGCAAGTCCCTTAAAAGACATGTGCTTAAACAAATACCATTTAACAAAAAATATAACGGGATTGAAATGCCTAGAAGTTATAAAAGACGCGAATTTTTAATCGAATAATTAGTCTATATTTTGTTCCCACGGACGTAAAGTGTTCGGGTGAATAGTTTTCATGAATATACATGTTTTCAAGGTTGCTACTGTATATCATCTAACAAAAAAATCTGAATACTAAATATCGAGATTAAAAAAAAAAAACAATGTAAAAGCACGAAGTAAAGATGAAATTGACAGTAAATCCTACCGATGGATCAAAAGAATCATAGTTCAAATTTGGGAGGGGTGCCTCCAGGATATACTCACACATAACAAAAAAGTAAATTTTCTCTGACTTGTTTTGTATTTCAAGACCGTGCTTTGTGACTTGACGTAAATTAACGGTTTTAATTTTTTTTAAATTTTTGCGATATCGACTCCTTTGAAAAAGCCAGTTATCCAAGAGACTATGATTTTTTTTCCCCAATGCAATTTCCCACCATCAGCATTTCTCCTTTTGATAAAAACAGTGCCCGCTTCATTATCTGAAACGAACCATTTCTCGCCGCGGCATGGCGAGTTCCGTAAACAAAACACAACAACAACAACAACAACAACAACGACAACCAAAAAGTAATAATAAAACGCACCGCGCAACACGCTTGTCGAAGTAATCTAGTTTTCCCGTGGGCTGGAAAACTACAATCACGCACGGCCGTGCGATAGCCCGGACCCGAAAGAGAGGAAGAACATAACAGAATATATGTGTACATATAGTCGAAGCGATTGGCCGGGTCGACTGTAAACTCCGCAATTGCCTATCCGTACGGAACGGAGTTATTGTATTACTGGTAATTGCTTACTAATTGCGAAAAACATTCGCGCGGTAGAACCCTCACCGAACGGCCGCTGAAAAAAACAAAAACAAAAAAAAAAACAAAGGGATTCCGCAGGGGACACGGACCTAAAATAAAAAGGGAGTGATTGGAAATAATAAGTGGTTTAACCCCCCCCCCCCTTTTTTTTTTTCCTTTCCGCTAGAATCACGTTGCCATGAATACGATGGTCAGCGTTCCATGGCGCGACTGCAGTTTGAAATATGTCTACATAGGAACTTATATCCGAGCCTAATTACCAACTCGACGTAAGTATTTCACGTGCGCGTGAGCACTTCCTCACCGTGGTAAGTTTGATTCGTGTCTGTGACGAATAAGGCCAATAGTGGCACTGCTTCATGGAAAAAAAAAAGCATCCTTTCTTGCTTCAAACTATGTATGTTCAATTGAGATAAGGCAACGTTGATAAGAGAAACAAAGTTGAAAGGTTGGCTTGGGATTCTTTCCTTCTCGATAGCTTTCACACACAGACACACACACCTACACACACACACACACACCTACACACACACACACCTACACACACACACCTACACACACACCTATACACACACACACGTTAGCTTACCCCCTTATACTCTTAGCGCACCGTGAGAGAGTAAGCAGTAGTACCTCGCGCTTCTCTCTCTCTCTCTCTCTCTCTCTTTATCTCTCTCTCTCTCTCTCTCCCGGTAAGCTCAGTCCTCCCACTCTTCTTCTTTCTCTTAGAGCGCGCTCATCATTGGTTAGCTATTTTAAATTATTACTAATTACCTATGGGTCAGATCAAAAATTGGCAAAGACTTCCTGTCTCAGAAATTTATTCTCTATCTGATCCAAAAAAAAAAGTGCGGTCTTTCACGGACACCCTAAATATTATGCTTATTCAGCAGTTGGTTAAACACATGTTAGATACACAAATTTTACTTTAAATCAAATCAATTGCATATAGTTCAAGTACACATAAACATATATTTATTTTAGATGTCACAATTAACTTTTCCATACACTATTAACACTACTAAATTTTACAAACTAACAGTAATATAAATATATGACAAATTACTTATCTTCATTGTTATAAGGTTGGACACATCTTTAAAATAAACAAGAGTCCAACGAAATATGATGTCAATTTAGTAAGTTAGTAACAATCTCAGAGTATTAAATATTTAATTTAAATTAAAAGTTTTTGTTCAAAGCTAGCTCATACGTTTCATGCAATAACTTTACTGTAAGACCACTGACCTGAGCATAAAACAGAGTAATATTCACAGAGTGTACTGTTTGTCAAACCACATACAACTCTCAAATGCATTTCTTAGTGAACAGTTAACAGGTTTCTTTGAATATCACTAAAATTATTAATAGTCTTAGACTACTAAAATTGACCTTATCAACATATCCGCTGTGTTAAGAAGCTGAATTACCGCACAAGATGATGGTGTGGTGGACTATGGTCTATGAATTTATCACCCTTTTATATTGGCATTTGTGTTGTCAGACAACAAAAAATTATACATAGTTGACTCTTAGATTCTTAGGCAGATATATTAATTTATATTACGACACAACAACACATACTGTGCCTGCAATTGACGCCTGACAGCCATAATATCAGAAAAACGTATTCTTTCATAAAAGTTTTTTTTAAGATAAGCCAAATTCAAATTACAACCATACCAGAACACAAAGATAACTTCAGTTGTCAAGAAAACTGAATAAACAAGAGATTGTTGTACACAAATTTGTTAAATATATTCATAGCTTAATTCTGAAATCAGTCTTAATTCAAATAACATAACAATCAAATTTATAACGGCATAAGCATAGCTTGTAAAACACATGAGTAAGTAAAAAATTCATAATTTCATGTAAATAATGTCCAAAAGGAATATTAATACTAAGGTTAGTTATGCTGCAAAGAATACAATTCCATACACTTAAATATAATAAATATACTAAAAAATATCAAATACAGAATTTTTTTTAAGTCTGTTAAAATTGAAGGTTTACAAGACTTTTTTCATTTAAATGCGAGCAAATGGTTCCAATTCTTCATTCTCACGATAAAAACGAGCCTAGATTATTTTCGTGATGCGATGCATATTTGAGAAGTTATTAAAGAACGCGTAGTACTCGGCATGTGTAGAAGATAAAGTTTTTTTTTATTTTTATATTCCTCAATTTGCACATAACGCGGTATTATCTGTGGATTGAAAGTTCGGGTCGTTACGCGGTGACTGTGCTTGATTGACGGGGGAAATTCTCTCCATTGTAGCTTTGAATATATATACTGTATAGAAGTCGCGAGTGGATAGGATTTACTCTACGTTTTTCAAGAGCCTATGATGAGCAGCTTGGGAACTTCCCCGCTGCAGGGCGCTGCCCTGTATCGTCTTAGGTTGTTATTTGCACGTTAGAGCGCAGCACTGTCGCCCGCTGTCATTCTCCGCACCCCCTACCAAACATTCACTGCAGATCAAGGTCGTTCAACGGGAGTTTGTGCGTCACAAAACTGTAGGGATGAGAGGTGGAGTAGAGGGTGGGTGGAGGACAACGCGTGTTTGAGGGAGGGTGGGGAAGGGGTGTTTGAAGAGTTCGACACTTTTCCGCTAGGGACTACCACAAGTCGATGCCATAGAGATGGTGGCGATTGCGGCGGTGAATTAACCAACTACCTCAAACCGTATTAGAAATTTAAACCTGGGCTGGCGACTTCTATACAGTATATATATTCAAAGATTGTAGCGCCCACGACCTGGGCGGAGTTCGGCAGGGGAGGTATCACGTGACCGTCGAACAATTTCGGATGTTCTCGGCGGACTTCGGGCGAGATCGTGACTCCTGCCCGACCCACCCGGCGAAGGTGTTGTGGAGAGGGTACAATGCGCAGGGCAGTGGCTGAGACCTCCCCGCCCTCCCCTACCCTGAAGGGACACCCCACCCCCCACATCCCTCCCCCCCCACCCGGTGGTATCGAGCGCCGCTATCTTTTAATTATGCGCGCTCCCGCTGGACGCTGGAATGACCTAATTAGCGGCCTGTCTCTTTTGAGCCCGCCACTTAGTCGCACGCGACGCCCTTCGATAAGTATCTGCGATCGACAGAGCGTTCGTGGAGTCGGGAAATGGGTTGGGAAGGGGTGGAAGGGGAAGAGGTAGAAGTGGTTCGTTGCTGGGCGAGGTTGGTAAAAAAAAATTATACCGTAAGAGAGGGTTTTTTGGTAAAGGTGGCGGAGGCAATTTCATGACTCAGTTGCACGCACGCGTCAAACGCCGTTTGTGACGTGCAGTACCCCCCCCCCCCCCCCCCGCACCACAGTGTTAACGGATTTTCTTAAAAAAAGAAAAAAATATGCTAGTCATGGGGACTGTCAACAGAAGTGAAAACTTAAAACTTTGTTTTTAATTGTGTAATATGACATCATTTCTACGTCAAATGTAAGTAAGAAAATATTTTTGGTATTATATCACTACGATGTCAGCATGATATCATTTATCCTTACATAGTTTTTTAGTCTCAACAGATGTCAGTGGTGTGTAAAAATTACGTAAAAATTCATTACCTAGCTATGACTTACCAGTGATGTCAGACCTAGCTCATGTATTCACGTGGTAAAATTAACTTCACTTACTGCTACTACAGCATGTCGGTGATGCGAAATCACAAGATTTTACCCATCGAAAAAAAAAAGTCCAACACGCACATGATACAGTCGAGTGTATTCAATGTATTAGTGTATATATGCGTATACATGCACTCAGGCCGCTGCGATTCGCCGGTCTGGCGCAACATGTCACAAGCATGTAGGTGACGCGAACCCATAAGTTTTGCCCCTACCAAAAATCGCTCAACGCGGCTAAAGAAGTTTTCACTTCAAAAATAAAAATGTGAGCGAATTTTTCAGTATTCGTCAGTGATGTGTAATATCTAACCTTGCTACCAAGTAAACTTATATGTTCTCATGTTGCAAATACATTTATAATACGAAACTCGGACACGAAATTTAACGCAGAATTCTTTTAAATAATGCCACGCGTGATAAATATACGCCAATTGTGTTTTCAACTAAACTTCTTGACGCCAATTACACTTATTTTCCACAACCGCCGCTATAATTCGCTGCCGGAACAGCTGCAACGCCTAGATTTTAAACTATATAATGAAACCGCTCCGATAAAAGCGATTTTTGACAAGAAATTTGATTAAAATACTGCCATTCAATAGTTCTTGGTGTCCCCAAGATCATGTTATTTTATTCATGTTATTTTAATGCGGAGTGTTTAGACAATACAGTTAATTTGTTAAAGTAATATATAAAATTATAAATAGCTACAGAAGCTACTTTAGAAAAGTATTTAAACACTACCTAATATAGAAAGTATAATCATCAGTTAAATTATCTGGCCATATATTGATAAATTATTTTATTTTTAACAGTTTTATTACGTTTTATTTTATAAGGTAGAAAAGCTACAATTTTTTACAGCAAATATTCTTAACATCATTGTGAAATGTTTTCGTAAATCAGAGATATATATTAACTTTGGTTTTGTTTATGGCGAGTTAGATAATTATGAGATACGTAATTTAACTGAATTTTACTTATGTAGATACTTGTTTACAGATCTAAAGTACAATTATTCCATATAATTTACTCATAAAACGTTCTATAGATGGGTACGACATTTTATTTTAGATTAAGAATAAGATATATTTTTATATTGTAATAAATATTTTGATGGACACTTTACTTATTCCTTCCCATGTCAAAATTCTGAATACAAAACATACTGAATATTAGATAAGTGAACAATTTTTATAAATTCTGTAGATAATACAGATCTTAAGTGAAAGAATTCATACGATTCTCGAATTTTGGTTGTAAGATACAAGTTTGTCCCATTTAAGAAAACAGTAGAGCTTATAAAAATTTACTAAGAAGAAAATGTTTTGTCCAAGAATGTTTTAAAGTAACGATTGTTGACGATATAATTTTAAGATATAAATAGGTACGGTGTAAAAGTAAAATTGTGAACTTTACTAGTGCGTAAGGCAGTCTTAACTTCTTTCTATCGGAAATATTGCAGCCTCAAGATTTTACAATACATAAATAAATAAATAAATAACACTCGTCCCAAATTGGTTTAGCTTTCATGTAAACGAAAGTTTCGTCAGATATTATATTTGGATAATCACCTGCGTTGTATTTTTTGTGTGGCTTATAAAACCAACACATAAAATAACAAACTTCATCGGATATTTTTCTCTATTTTTTAATTTTTTACATGATTCATCAACAAAGTAACATTTAATAGAAAAATTTACGTGTTAAACTATTATATTCGTTAAATTGAACCGTATTTCTTTACCTTCCTTTTTTAAAGTAAAGGAGGGAGTTGAAAAACAAAATGATAAAGCTTTGCATGCGAGTAGAAAATATGTATGCATTTATCACGCTCGGTATTATTTTAAAGAATTTCTACGTTAAATTTCGTGTCAAGAGTTTCGTATTGTAAGTGTATTTGCAGCTATTATCTTTGAAAGATTTGTGCTATGGGAGTGCATGACTTGATATAAGCTTTCGGACGAACGCCATTGCTAAGTACACCTATGTCTGTAGAATAAAACTACAAAAAACCCAAAAGACAAAAACACAAGTTAAGCAAAAAATTGCTGTTTTCAACAGGATATAAACACCACATAATATTCCATAACAGGAATATGGTCAACAAACAAAGGAAAAAAAAAAAGAAAAATGGACTAAGAGAACGAAAAAAAACCCACAAATGATGAGAGCACAAAAATATTGAACCCAAAAAAATTCAGCACAACATTTAAAACGAGACAAATACACGACTAAACGAATAGACGAAACAAACACAATTATTTATCAAAAAAAGAAGCGAACGAAAAAAACCCCACAAATGTTGACAGCACAAAAATATTGAACCCAAAAAAATTCAGCACAACAGACAGGCATACATGTGCTTAGCAATGGCGTATGTCCGAAAGCATACATCAAGTCTATGTATTTGCAGCAACGAGGACACGTGAATTTTGCTCGCCACCGAGTACATATCTCTGGCGAGTACTGGAAGAGCGAGACGTCCAAAACTACTTACTCTTGCCCCCTTTTGTCAGTGGCTATCCACTCGGCGTGCGACGCCCCGTCTAGCGGGCGGTTCAACTCCTCCTCTCAACCATCATCATCATCATCATCATCATTATTGTTCCGTCGGACAGCCCCTGAAAGTCGTGAAAGCGCGGCCGGGGGGTCCGTAATGAAAAGCCAGCGGCCTTGAAGGTTGACGTGCTCGAGTTTAATCCATTTCCGGCCGCGGCCTCCGGGAAAGCAGAGCACTTCCCCCCCCCCTCCCCCCCACTTCCTCCCACCCACGCCCAGGTGGTAAGTAAATAACAAATTGAAAAGGTGCGAAGCTCTCTGTTGGGGGTGGGAGGCGGGGCGCGCCGCCAAACGCGAGGTTGAACCAACCCCCGCGGACTCTGGCCTAGGTGAAGGGGGGAGGGGGGAAAAGAGTTGGCGGTGACCCTCACGCGATGCGCCAATTACGACTGTTTTCCCTCCGGCGCGGACACGTGACAAGGAGTCACGCCTCCGTCACGCCAGGACGACTGCCACTCAGCCAGCGAGGGGCGTGTGCGCGCGGATGTCACTGCGGACGGTGTCGTGTCGTGTCGTGTCGTGTCGAGTCGTGTCGCTGCCTTCCGGCCCCGCCCCCCCTCCCGCCACTCCCCGTGTCAAAGTTGTCGCATTTGCCTCCCGTCATTCCTCCCGGCGGTTCAACAAGTTAGCCTGTACACTCTACAAAGCTCGCTACACCGCGAGTCATAAGTAAACTCGGTAATGGACAAATTAATGAAAATTACAACCAAAAAAAAATTGATAAACATGCAAACACAGAAAAAGAAAAACATTTATAACAATTTCTTGGGACATAAGACTTTGCGGGTTTTTGCACTGTTGCACGAACACAAAAGATGAAGATAATCTGATATCGTGGACAATAATCGTCGTTTTGTTACATTTACTGCGTTGTCCAAGTTTTTTGTTTGTTTGTCTGCATTTACTGTTATCGTTTAAACTGTTCTCGTCGTTGTTAGACCGCTGTGTTCGTCTGTGCTGTTGTTATTATTTTTTTTAATGACTAAAATTCCTTCCGCGTTCCTAAAATCAGGTTTTTGGACTCGTCGTGGCCAGTATTTTGGACTCTTCGGACGCGGCTCGGCGAGAGAACCCAGCCTCTATCCTCGCCGGGTCTTCGTGATACGACAGCCAGACGATCAGCTTCATAAACCCCCGCGACGTACGAGAAAATGTATTCAGACGATAAAAAAAAGGACGGGGGGGGGGGGGGGAAGGGGGGTTTACCAAGCTGCAGCCCGTGCAGGAATGGGAAATAAGATATTTGGGGAAGAGGTTCCGGGGGAGGGGGGGGGTAGGAGGAAGGGTGGGGAAGACTGGAATTATTTTGAGGACCTCCGTTTTCATCCCACAAAAGGGTGTTTCCACCCTTTTCGCGATTAACTCCGGCGGCGGGGCGCCGGGTGCGAGAAGTTTATGGCAACATTTCTGCGAATTACGAGTCACGTTGGGGTAGGGAGGGGGGGAGGCAGAGAACGTGCGCGACTCTGGTCCTTACGACTGTTCCACCGCGCGGCAGAATGTTTGTGAGAGGGGAGTTTGGGGGTGGAACGAGGGTGATGAAGGGGCGATGGCGGGTAGGTCTGCGGACTATAAGATGGGAACCGTAACTCGAGTGGTATTCGTGGTTGGTCGAGAAAAAAAAGTGGTTTGGGTTGGAAGAGGGGGTAACTTCGGTAAGAAGAGGAGGGGAAAGGCACGAAGAGAAGGGGGGGTTTTTAATTATACGAAAACGAATTTCACGGCTGTTACTTTCACGGGGCAAGGACTTCTCTCCCGCAGCGCGAGTCTTTCCCCTTATCCGCCCCTTACCCACAGCCTTAATCTAGCGCGCCGCACTTCGCCGTGTGGAGCTAAGGGTGGGGACACTCCTTCGACACCGGCGGTTTAAGACGTCACCGCAGCCTTCCATTCGGAGGAAGGCTGTTTGAACTAAAACATTATACATATCGCGTAACCTGTTTTTGATCGCCCTAAGTGAAGCTGAGTTGTGACATGAATTTTATATTAAATTGGAAATAATTAAACATGAATTGTGCTGGTTAAATAAATTTACTGAAAAGATATCATTACAATAGGAACGTTGTAAATTTAGTTAGATTTTTTAAAGTTTATAATTTAGTTTTAATTATTAAACACGTAATTCATTGACAGTAAGCTAGTAAATACGTATTCTAGTAAAGGAACTAACCAATGTCCAAGTAGTGAGAAATCGCACTCTTATTTAAGAGGAGTGGTCTTTGTGTAGACATTGCTTGGCGGAAATTCGCTAGAACTCCAGGCAGTAACTAAAAACTTTGCTAGAACGGTCGTAATCGCTTTCATCGGTTTGCAGCCTCGAGGATGTGTTTACCCATCTTGCGGCGAGAATTAAAAAAAAAAATATTATTATAATCCGCGTTTCAATTAACTTCCCCGGGAGGCACAGTCTGCCCGCAGACGCTGCAAGAGCCGCCCTCATAATTACTGCTCTCCTGTAGGCAGTCGGTGTGATTACGGAGGGGTTGGTTTCCCCCACACCAACCATCTTCCCGATGTTAATTAACCCCCGCGAACATTAACGCCAACTTCAAAAGATTTTCACACGCTCTTCTCCGCGGCGCCGGGCGTGTGACGTCATTCGCGAACGCGAACGCCCCGGCGTGCGTCTCTGGTTTCGTGAAGGCGGGGGCGTGTGGAGGAGACCATCGCTATGGAAAAAGGGGTGTGGGGAAGGAATAGGCAGGAGAGAGGGAAGCTAAGGATGGGAGGGGATGTCGACACGGGGAAGAAACTAATTAAGGTAATAACGTGGGTCTGAGAGGGTTCACTCATTCCCGTTAGCGTTAATCTTATCAACGAAGGGCTACAAGGGGACTGCTCCCCGCGGCTTGGACGAAACCTCGCCGGGTTGTCCGACAGGTGTTGGAGGAGTCGTGAGGTGGGACGGTGTCTCGTATCATACCCTCCCCCCCTCATCCCTAGCCGCAGAAGCACCATAAAGCCGGCCTCACAAACGCTCCGGTTTTCTTCAGAGGTCTGCCTCTAGGTGCTATGCTTAAAGGAAGATCTGAAATGGGGGGTGCGCCCACAACTTCGGGTCTCCTAGAGTTACCTCGAGGCGTATGCGTCAGTAGTATGTACAGCTGCAATTATGGCGTAAACGGACGATGCTCTCGCTGTCGTTGAATTGCTTATAGGAACGTGTACTACTGACACGTACGCCTCAAGGTAACTCTAGGAGATCCGAAAGTGTAGGCGAACCCCCTATTTCAGGTCTGCCTTGAGGCAGACCTCTGAGGAAACCAGGAGCGTGTGTGTGGCCAGCCATAAGGACCGGTGACGAGCTAGGCAACGGGGCCCGCCTAGTCGGAGGCGCATCGTGTCGGCGAGTCGCGACCAGCGCGGTGTCGCCTCTGGACTGGCGCGCAGTCCACAGAACAAGTAGGGAAATAAAGAAGTGAGTCTCTTACAGTGGAAACTGAAACCATGTTTCACGCGACATGTGTCGCTGTCTTTTGGACGGGCCCATAACTACCAGCAAATAAAAAATCGAAATAAAAATTCTCATACAAAGTTTTTTTTAGTTAATACGTTTTTTTGTTCATATTAAGTTATCTCCTTGGCGGCGCAAAACTAATTTAATCGATGCGCAAAAACTTAATGCTGTTTTGTAATAAACCTTCATGTAATAAATAAAGGAGTAGGAGGTGCAAAAACTCATTGTATTACACACCACAAAATTAGTGGCTACCTAAATAGAGTGAATTTTCACTGGTTTGTTTGCCTGATAATAGCTTATACATTACTTCTCCTAATAAAGTAATATAGTTATGTCAGCAATATATTTTTAAAACTACTATCTAGCGGACGGGACCATAACTACTTCAAGAAACTGGGTCTCAGTCTCGGTAATTAAGAGTATCTCCCCCATGGCGCAGTCTTCTCGTCGTGCATACGGCAACCACGAGGTTGGTTGAGAAATGAATATACAGGCATACAGCTAGTCCCTTTAGGCCCCAGCCTACCCGGGCACACACACGGTGCGCAGAGCTTCAGGAAAAACAACACAATTTCAAAACTACGTAAGATATCCGAGTGGGGCCTGCTTACGAAAAGCATTTAAGAGTTCGCTGAGGGCCGAAAAGTACTTTAGGTTTCGGATCAAGTTTTTAAACTGTATTTTTATAAGAGTTAAAATTGCTAAATTGCATGTTTTCAGAGTAATTTTTAGGTGTAAAACAACCAGTAAAGATTCTTGAAAGCAGCTAAGGGAATTGCGTTACACCTTTAACTTCATTTTTCGACCATATAATGTTACGGTCACCGCTCAAATTTCACAGTTATCCTGTGACGACGAGAAGACTGCGCGCCAGTCCAGAGGAGACACCGCGCTAGAAGCACCAGCGAGCGTCGCGCTTATCATCCCGCCTCGCTAACACACACACACACACCTGACAAGGCGGGCCTCTTAAGTGCTGTTAAGAATTCGTACTTGAATGATTAATGCCTGAAAGAGTAGTCTGAAAACACGCGTTTTAGCCATTTTAACTCTTCTAAAAATACAGTTAAAAACAACAAAATAAGGAAACAGGACTGATCAACCACACTCAACACCTTCATAAATTCACAAACAGATAATCTGAGTGGTTTTCAAAGAACGTGTTTTTTTTCTGAAGTTTTGCCCACCATCTGTATAGGGTCCGTAAGATACTTAACCATCACGCCTACATAATGACTTTGTTGGGGAAAAAAAGTAGCTAGCTAATGAAAACAATTCCAGTTAAAAAAAATACATAGAGATATCTCGTCATAGTTAAATATTAATTTTTGCTCTTTTTTTAAATAAAAGTCTAGAAACTTTACTACATATTTGATAAAGCCATCGGTATTAATTTTCAGCATACAATTTTTTGAGCTTTGAATTCCTTGTGACTATATTTATTCAAACAAACAATAAGTCAATGAGTTTGACAATTCCATAGTTTGTTTTATTCGCTTTGTTTCATAATATAATAAAAATACTCCAATAAGATAACTTTGCACATCGGGATTAAGTACTTGAGTTATGTGCTCTTAGCCTGGTATTTACGTGCAAATATGAATATTAACTATAGCAAAGGAGAATTTGTTCCTGACTTAAATTAAGTTTGAATCCTTAGCTAATTTATTGGTCCTTCTGACGTATTCTTAAAAATTGAAACAAATAAAAATGATTATTTTTTGAACTACTTTAAAATAAAATAAAAAATTAACGCTTAGCTCTGCCTTTTAGAATTTATTAGTTAATGAAAAACATTTATTTTAAATTACTTTTTTTTAATGACAGAGCTTAAATAATAAATTAAAAGCTTTCTCGTTTGTTATATTATGTTTTATTAAGGAGAATTTACTCTCCAGAAAGTAAATACTAAATTTTTAAGTATTTTTCTCAGAGATTAATAAGATGATCACGAATGTTGGGCTAGCCCCAGAATGTTGCTTTTTATAAGCTTATAAATTTTAGGTCCCGTTCAAAGACAAGTCTTTACTGCAAGCTACTAATGATATTTGAGAACCATAACGTTATTTAAAGTTTCTGGACCACTTATCCGGACAAGTGATCCGGATTCCAGGTCCCCGTCGGTTTAAAACATGTAAACGTGTTGCATGGTCGTTTTTTAATTATTTTTTTTGACGTGATAACGTCTTATAAATCGATGAACGCCGGCTGCACGCACGAAAAAGCATGACTCATTGGCACGTTCCGCCTGAGCCGAGCGTGCAAGAACCGGCCAACCATCGTGCGAGAAAATATTCTATACTATCAAACAGGTTGAGGCGGGCTTTTAAACTAATTGTTCGTGATCATATTTAAACAAATTATTTAAATTAAATTTGCAAAAAAAACTGTAAACAATATTTGAAAATTTAAAAAGTATGCAATTTTTCATCAATGTTTTCTTATGACGTTATCACGTCAAATAATCGTCCGTAAACCAACTTCACAGATAACAACCCCCCCCCCCCCTTTTTTTTTTTACTTGCGCACGCACCGTGTACGGCGGTGACAGGCCGTGTAATCACCGGTGCGTGGAAATCACCACGTGCTTCACGGGGTATCTGCCGTCGGTCGTCGCGTCGTCACCGCCGCTGACCCCTATTTGCGGAGGATATACTGCCCCGCGCATCAGAACCGCTCTGCGGGCATGTATAAGCGGACACCTCCCAGGGGCTATCGCCGCGGAGCGCTGTAGGCGGTCCGCGCCCCGCGCGATGCTTCACGTCACGTGTGTTTGAGAGGGGGGGGGGGGAGGGGGGGGCGGAACACGACGACCGTTAGCCCCGCGATGATGTCGTGAATCTGTAAACAAGCCATCTCTCCCCTCTACCACCCACCCCCTACCATCAACAACCACACCGCGCTCAAATACGTCCCCCGGGAGATGAGGCCGCGGATCAGAGAGGACGAGACATGACGACCCGCCCCGAGAGCCGCTACAACGAGGCCGCGCGAAATGGATGGGAAAGGATCTCCGCGTCTCTGCGTACAGCGGCGTTCGTTTCCGCAAATCCACGCTTTGCGATCTTGAACCGGACATGTTTTGTGCTTACGAATGAAGGCAAAAGTTAATTTTCGTTATCTGTGGCTATATCGTCATTGAAATAAATAAATATATGTGTGTGTGTGTGTGTGTTAATTTATCCGTTACATATAACCTGGATAAGTATAAAAATACAATCTGACATGACCAAGAAACGTATTTGCGGTCGTGTCTTTCAAAACATACCATAACTATTCGAGTTCTGTAACATTTATTTGACTATACAAACATTTTTTCTTCAATAAATGTAGATTATACATAAATAAATGTTTTAATTGAGCAATAAATAAGCAAATTTGTTTTAATTTTGTTGAAAATATATTTTAAAAAATATATATTATTTAGGTTGCTTTAAGAGAAAACCTGCTGTAGAACGTAATTTAAAAAAAAAATGCATCGATCTAGTAAACGAAGCACTGTTTCACTTGCGAGGCAAACATCACGCACTAGCGCTACAGCGGATCAATACGCAACTGAGCGCGCTGCCTGCCACGGACATGAAGCGGGAAGGGTCGATATATACTCCGTGTCGAGTGCCGGTGATAATGCTGCCAACATACGTAGCTGAAAGAAAAAAAACTTGTGACAATACCTTATTCTCGTCACGCTCATGTCGATATCGCTTTAACATATATACATTTTTAAATTGTTGTTTATTTTATCACCTATGTTATAGTTATTAAATAAAATTAATGGTCTACATTTTCCTCTCACTTTTTGTTTCTACTAAACCAATTCGTAACTGTGTAAATTCGCGAATGCTATGAACTCATCTCGGCAATAGATTAAGGCTCTAATGTAATTTATCGACGTTTGCTTTTTAACGGGTTGCAAATTATGAAGTTACTAACAGTAGGTTACTGATAAAACTATGTTGAATTCAAATGTAAACGTTATGCACATATTTAACACTAACAAAGAATTATGATATTTGTTTTACTTTATGGAACAGTTCTGTTTAGCACTATAAAACAAATAAAAGTTTTTGTCGCTAAAACACAAAAAATAATTATTACTTGAAAATGCACATAAAATGAAGTATTTTGACAAATTTTGGACGTATTTCCTAATAATTTATCAAAAAATTACTACCTTTAGTTGAAAATAAAAAACAAGTTTGTCTAATGTGAGCGATGGGACTACAGGAAAGTATTCGAAAGAGTATGACATTTGTCTAGAACAGAGTTTATCAAATTTTATGGCAAAATAAACTAATAACAGATTTAAGACGATAAAAATAATACAAGATAGATTCAACTGAATAATAGGTGAACGACTCGACATACAGTAAAAATTAAATTAAATTAGTAAACATCGACGGAAGTTGAGGTGGTGTAGCAAACATTAGCCCTTAATACTTTGCGATCTGTTAATATTACTGTTGTGTCACTTGCAGTTATTTAAAATTTCTATTTGGTTTATTTTAATGGAAAAATTCACAAGCTACCGAAATTGCAGGCAAAACTTTAGTAACAAGTTCTTTAGGTGTTTGAATTTAAACTACACTTTTGGCACGTACGCCAAGTAACTATAAATATTTCTAGTGAAAAAAACTTTAAAGTTTCCAATTTAGCAGTAGAGTACTATTTGTGAATGAGGACGAATTATTCTGTTTGGTGTCAAAGTAAATTTCTGGAACTAATCTTGAAGGTTTCACTGTACAAAAGCGTTGCGTTCATGACGGAAAGCGTAATTTCAAACCCTAGGTTGACTCGCGTGCTGACTGGGGAGGAGGAAAGTGTTTATGGCTAGGGTCACCGTGGAAAGGGGGTTGCGCTCTGACGAAATTTTATGATGGTAACGGTTGTCTGATCTTGGAGGGGGAAGGGAAAGAATAATGCCATCATTACGTGGCTAAGGTGCACAGAGTCAGAGTAGGCATGCAAAAAAAAAAAGTAAAATTAAAAATAGGCGAGGGTGAGCATTTTTACTGCTGCAGATTCTGAAATAGACTTAGGGAAGATTATTTCAGAAGACTCTGACGATGCAAATTTCAAAATGGTAAAGAATGAATTGAACAGTGAAGGTTTTAGTTAGTGCTACTTCCAAGACTGAGAAAACTAAATGCGATGGATATTTGGAGAGAGAAATGCAATTGTTAGGTGAAGAGTTTCTCAGGCGTTACTAAATTTATTAAAAAATGAAAAATTGAAAGTCGCACTTTTTTAGATTTTGTGTTTTATTTAATTATAATTTAACTAATAATTAATTTTAATCTGTCTTTTGAAGTGGAAGTGATTAATAACCAATGTTACATAATTCTGCACGAAAAAAAAATATTCACGACTTTTACGATGTAGAAATTTCATAATTAATTACCAGTTCATTTAGTTCCGTTTGTATTCAGAATGGTAAATTTTCCCTTTGAATTACATGTTACATTGCAGTAGATATCTATAAAAACCTTTTTTTTAACTAGTTATATTTCTGGTGCCATGATTAAACCTCTTGAATTCCTCACGAGTATAGTCATCAAAAAATATCACTGAAAATTATTTAAAACGCCGTAATGGTTTATTTAGAATTAATTTATGATTTTAAAGCTAAACGTTAAAGTCTATTACATGTTTGCATTTTTAAGAAACTAATAATTATTAATGGTTTGAAAATTAATTAAAAATATTCAACCGAAATTATTGGAAATTTATTTAAATTAAATACAGAATTTTTACATTGTTAAATGAGAAAATATTTTATTCAAGAGGTGTGTTAATGATTAATAATACAGTACGTTATTATGTTCGACCTGAATTTAAATTAATGATTAAAAAATCACCAAAATTATTTTTAGTTGTTTTTGAGCTATCCGACAAGACACGCTTTAGACAAACAAAAAATTTAAAACAAAAAAATATTTATTTTTTTCTTCCCAATAGTGGTTTTAACTCAAACATAGGTGATTTTTCAAGGAAGATTCTGTTATCTTTAACCATGAATAACTCTTCGTTTACTCGAAGTACACCCTTCGTTTGAACGTTCGTTAGTTGGAGCATTGTGGAAACATTTAAACTGCAACGGAAAATGACTGGGAGAAAACGCCACAAACCCATCATGGCTTCGCAGGGAAGCCGAGGAGGTGGTGTTTAGCGTTCGCCAGTGTTACCGCTGGGTTGGTAACGGCGTCTCCCGTACCATAACTACAATGAAGTAGCGCGCTTTGGTAATTTTACGTTGGCCACATGGACTTATAAGTGGACTGTCATTTCTACGTACTATTATTTTTTCAATGTATTATAATATTACTCGTTGGCTGTATGAGTAACAGGAAGGTAATATGCTTGTTCTTGGATAGAGTCATTGTTCGTAACGAAAAAAAGGCATACAAAGTATTTATACAAATTAATTAAACAAGTATTTATTTAGCAAAGAAGGTTTTAGTAAGAAGAGTTTTTTTGTTAGATTTCGAGCCCCGTAGTCTCCCATGCCACCTTATTACTTTGTTGTTGGTTACTGGATCCTACACCCACACAACAGGGAAGGGCGACATTTTGGATATTTTTTTTTTTGGCTTTCCTGTAAAAGTGGAGTGTGGAAGGTTTTTTTTTTTTTGTAGATCCCCGGTAGTTTCGTGTGAAGTCGAGCTGTAGGCCGGGGCTACACCAGAAAAAACATTTCCCCACGCGGTTGCAGACAGCGACAAGTGTGGCCGAAACTCCGCGCGCCGGGCGGTGGTTTGCGACACGTGACGGCGAATCATTTGTGTTTGCCCGGGAGTAGAGTGATGGAGGGGGAGTGGGGGTTGAAGAACGATGTAGACGGATAAAGGGTGTGTGAAGGTGTGAAGGAGGGAGAGTTGCTGTTTCCTCCGCCTACGAAGCTGCTTCCGGAATGCGATAAAGCAGCTCCTGTCACCCCGTTGTCACCGGTGGGAAGTGGGAGGGGGGGGGAGGATGAGTTGTACGCGGAAAGAGGGGCGCGCGAGAATTGCCCGCCGGCTGTTCCCCCGCGTGTTTCGGAACGAGAGGAAGAGACCTGGCTTTTGTGTGCCACAAGGAGTGTGTGGTGACGGGCCCTGCGTATACGTACACTTTACAATACGGCACACACATCATGACAGTTGGGGGTAGCTGCATTTGGATTTATATAATATTAATAATTCACTTTACTAGTAGTCCAATTTATCATTACTCTAATATACCGTTTTATAGCTGTTGCGACCCTGGCGAACAGTGCGCTCTGGTTCTTAATTGCATTAAAATGTTAAAGAACATAACTTTTTACTTTTTTTTCCTTTTAATGTAATACAATTTTTTAAAAACATTTATCAACTATCGTTTTAATTACATATTTTTTTTTTACTTTTTAAGTTAAAGTTGATGAACTGTTGATTTTAGCCGTTAGTAAATGTAAATTTAGTAAAGCGTTACGTAAATTTTTAGATGGAGGGAGGGGGGGGTAGGTTCCTTTTGTTTTAATTTTATGTTTACGTCGGACTGGTTCGACTGAGCTCCGAGTGCAGCGCTAGGGCTGCGGGTGATTTCATAAGAAGTCCGCTGCTCGCCGCTGCATGGCTTGAAGGGGTTTGGGGGAGGGGGGGGGGGGAGTGGCGAATGCCTGGATCTGGCGGCAGACGGGCGTGTTCGCTGGAAGATTCGCGTGCGGAACGAGAGTGTTCGGGAAGTGACGTGTGTCATCCGACGAGCGTCAGCTGGAGACCAAGACGACTGGGGGGGCACCTTGTTCGTGTGCCGCCCGGCACACCAGGTGTGTGCTGCGTGTGCCGCCGTGGCACACCGGCAGCGTGTGATCAAGCGAGTTGCATCAGCTGTGATAAGACTAGTCCCTTCTTGGTTCCGTAATCGGAACTGACCGTCTAGTTTCCGTCAGGGACTATAATGAATTTTGGCCTTATAGCAAAAAAAAAAATACGTTGTGATCGTATTCTTGTTGTACTTATTCTGGTACGTTTTTCTGTCGCATCAAAGATATTTGCCGTAAATTCCCTCTGCATTAGTATTTCCCTTAAAATTACGCATAATTGGACTTCTTCCACTTTTCAATATTTTTTTTTGTACATTATAAAGTAGTTTCATATTTCTTGAATTCTTTTTTTCGAGCTTGTTATTTCTTCTTTAAATAACCGGGCCTTGATGCCCACAGCTATTGTCCTTCTTTTCTCTTCTTTCGCATTTGCCGTGGCTCCTCCTTTTCACTAACTCCTTCCTTATTTTTGGGAACAGTAAAATTTGAGACGACTAGACACAGGCTACAATCGTCACCAAGCAAATCGCCCCCTCTTATTTCGCAGCGAGCCCGCGGAAGGCGAGGATGCAGCAAACAAAAACACCAGAGACTAATACAGGACAGCTCTATGCTAACAACACGGACGGTAGTGTGAAAAATAACCTAGCGGCAAGAAGTGTGACTTCTATAATTATTTTATAGATAAATCTATAAATTATGTTTTATATTTTCTGGTGTCAAACGATTAACCTTTTTTTAAATTATTAATTTGAAGCACCGGAGATTTATTTCCCCCATAAAACTGTATTACTTTTAAATAAGTTTTTCTAAGAGTTAAGGAAGTATTTTCGTTTTCGTAAGGGAAGCCTACGATGTACATTCTGAATTGCACAGACCCAAATACTCACGTTGGCAAGCCTTCTTTCAACAGACGAGAGAGCCAAACGCCCGATTGTGCATCTTCGGGTTTTTTTGTTCAATGTAAATGAATAAATATACAATTCATGATAACTAATTGTCAATTCGGTTAGGTTAGCTACATTATAAATACTTTAAAACATTGTGGACGGTTGACTTGGTTAAGATAGCTACATTAAATATACTGTGAAATCACGTAAACGGTTTCCTAGCCCTGGATAGCTACATATTAAAAAGTTATTTGCTAAGCAACCATAAAATTATTTTACAGTATTTTTAAAGTAGCTATACTTACCTAATATAACCAACCATCCACAATGTTTTAAAGTATTTATAATGTAGCTAACCTATCATAATCGACCGCAAAATTTAATGCAACACTGGTTTATATAATGAGATAGAACGAAAAAAAAGCGAGCATGAACTTCGGGGAACTTCGGGTGTGGCTCTCTCGTCTGTGAAAAGAAGGCTTGCCAGCGTGAGTATTCGGGTCTGTGCAATACAGAATGTACATCGTAGGCTTCCCTTTTCGTAATGTTAGTACCGTGCGTTCGAAACTGCTACATTGTTCATGACATGAAGATAGGAAGTGTACTAATACCTCCATGGTTCAAACTGGGCATGCGACCTGCCATCTGTCGGACTGACGTGAATACAACGCCAAGGTGTTTACTCGTTCTTCTCGGGGCTGTTTGTATCAGTCTGCAGTGTGTTTGGGCGCAGGGATATCGCCCAGCGCGGGCAGACAACAGTCGCTCTTGCAGCGGCGCACGCACTCTTGATCATCGAGCGGTCAAGGGGGGATTTTACTAGGAGCAGGTTTTTTTTTTCTAGCGTCGCGTCGAACGTAATGCGCCCAGCGTAATACGCCGTTCGCTCACTGCAAAGGGAAACAACGTTCTACACCAGCTGCAAACGCTCGGCGAAATGGCAAACGGCTTTCGAGCAGTCAGTTGGAAAGCTTACAGTTAACAGGGATGAAAGCCACAACCACATCCCGAATAGTTCCGACATTTACTGAAGTGAAAGGTAAGGTTATGTTAGGTTAGGGTAGGGTATCGAAAAGTAGTGTAGGGAAGTATAGCGTTGGGTAGGTTAGGTTAGGTTAGGGTAGGGAATGATAGCGTAGGGTAGGTTAGGTTAGGGAATGATAGCGTAGGGTAGGTTAGGTTAGGGTAGGTTAAGTTAGGGTAGTTAGGGTAGAGTAGGTTAGGGTAAGGTAGGTTCGGTTTGGTTTAGGTTGGGTAGGGTAGGTTGGGGTAGGTTGGTTAGGGTAGGGTAGGTTCGGGTAGGTTCGGATATGGTAGGTTTGGGTAGGTTTGGGTAGTTTTTGGTAGGTTGGGGTAGGTACGGTTAGGTTGGGGTAGGCTATGTTAGAGTCATGGGTAGGGTTAGGTTTTAATAAATAAAACCAAGAAATGATAAATTCATATCCTACTCTATGACCGTAAAATATATAAATCCTTGCAATATGGTGTTTTTAAGAGGGAACAGCAAACTTCGGAGAGCTTCGAAAAGGTGCAAAACTGGAATGGCGTATGTCCAAGAAATGGAATAAAATCAAAATTCCCCATTGCACGAATCATTTAAAGAACGGTAGGTACAGTTTTCAACAGTAGGTAACTGCTCTATGATGATGGCGACTGCAACGTCGACCGAAACGTCGGCGATATCTTCGCCTTCGACGTGACCGCAACCCCAGAAGCCAGGCAAACTCTAAACGATTTGATATTTTTTTTCCTCAAATTTATTTACAGATAAATTTAATATTTTTTTTTTACTTGAAATAATATTTTATTAAAATTTGTTACTATAGGACAAAATATCGATAGAAAATTGTCGATATGTATTTTGAACCTGAAATACCGAAATTGAAATATAGTTGCCGACCCTAGCCCAAGGAGCCTTGGTTTCTTTCAACGAGTCTGGATATATGTCCGCAGTTATTTAATTAGTATATTTTTTTGTAATGTGTCGACGTGAAGGGGGGTGGTATCGCTGCTCGCCGCGCGAGCGCAGCTTTACCTTTGCGTGCAGCTAATTAGGGCAGGTAATTGATCAGCCAATCAAGCAGGGGGTGTTTGCGGTATCGTGTTCTCTTCCAGACCCCGAGGACGCCGGAGCACAGGAGTGAGGAAGGGCCAGTCCGCTCTGGCGCGACCGCTGCGACCGACACTACGGCCGGACTCAATCCACGCGAGCGTAAAAGCGATGGAACGGATCCTCGATGGAAGTTAGCGGCCGACCCTTCCCCCCCAATCGCCCCTCTCCTCACCTTTCAGCCCTGACTAACGGCGCGGGGCTGGATTTTAAAAGCGACTCTCCACGAGAACGAAGGTCTTCAAAGGCCCGCGCCGCATAGCGCGCCGGGTTGTGTGTTCCCGGAGGCTCGCAAGACGGGAAGAGATATTCACAAGAGTCGCCAATCGCCCCCTGGCGAAATTGCCGGGTAAACATTTGCGTGATATACTTTCTTTTTTTTCTTTATTTTTCTCTCTCTCTGTCGAAGCGCGATAGAGAGGGAGAAACTACGCAGGGGAACCCCGAAATAACAAAAGGAAGAAAGAAATACGCAGTCCGAAACGTATTTTCAGCCTCCTGGCTAGTTTAACCTCTCCCTGAATTGCCTTTCGTTATTTATTTTGTGCTGTAAAAGAACGCTTCAAATAAATTGGATTTTTTTTTTGTGAAACAAATGGCAATGTATGCTAGATAGAAACTTTTCAAAGGATTTTTTTAATATTGAGTGTCATTTAAACTTTAATTAGAAGTAAATACTACGAAAGTTATTTTTAAGCAGTGCATCCCCAAAATCATATTTTTTTCAAAACAGCCACATAAACTGGTATTTTAAAAGAAAGATTTTAAAACCTTTTTTTATAAATCAAAAGCTTTATACAATGTTCAAATATAATGCGTCACAATTTCAAGTTCTTGTAATTTAAAATAATATATTATGTATGAATGTATTTACCGCCAAAATTGAACAAGCATTTTTTTCGCTACAGTAATCTAACTTTATATTTTACAGGAAAAAATAGTTAGTCAAAATTTAAAAATTATGTCATTACAGTTAAGCGATTTAAGTTCTTTTTTTAATTTAGAAGAATAAAAAATTTCACTGTGTTTGATTACTGTCTAGTTGGTGTTAAATAATTTTAATAGAATGAAAAGTAAATACCTAACAATGTTAACAAGTGAATCATGCTGAATTTAAATCAAATAAGCAACTACAAATATTTCTCGAATGTATGGGTTATTTAAATTTTGAATCTTTAAAATACTGAAACAATTGGACAAAGCAAGGACAAACATTATATAAATGTCTTGGTCCAACAAACTGAAAATGCACTTCCTCGACTGTTTCAATCACTTAACTTCGTCCTGCTTCGTTGAGAGGGCTATGACCCAGGCGTCACTTTCTGATCACGTGGGTTACAGCTTCTCTTTACAGGTTCATTACAAAATTGTCTGTCTTTGTTAAATGTTAACCTACGACAAAATATTTTGTTCGTAAACATTTTTATGCATTATTTGGCAAGACTTCTACTGAAAATGTCTAAGCTATTTTTTTTATTTGTTTGTATTTGGTATCAGCCATTTGTACTAAAACTATCTCCTCCAATAAAATACATTTGTAAAATGTAGTTTAAATTATGAAATATAGTGAAATTCTTTAAGTGTCTTAAATTAAAAAAATCTCAATGCCACATGTAATTATATAATTGCATTAAAATTTTGTTAACAGTTTTTTTGCTGTAAAAAATTGATATATATTATTATAGCGAAGGATTGTAAAATGTTGGCACACAGTTTTTAAAATGGAAACTGCGTTAAGAGAAAAAAAAATATGTATGTTAAAAGTTTGCATTTTCAATTCTACACAGCATCCTAGACTGACTTTTAAGAAATTACTCTCAAGCTCATTAAGATCTAGCAAAGTATTTTATGATTGTTCGGCCTTCCCCGGCTGCAGTATCTCGGAGAAATTAAGGACTCCGCTTATCTGGGAACACATACGGTGTGCAAAGCTTCAGGAAAAAACAACTCGATTTCAAAACTACTCAAGATATCCGAGTGGGGTCTGCTTACGAAAAACATTTAAGAGTTCGCTGACGGCCGAAAAGTACTTTTGATTTCGGATTAAGTTTTTAAACAGTTTTTTTAGAAGATTTGAAATTGCTAAAAACGCATGTTTTCAGAGTAATTTTTAGGCGCAAAACAACCAGTAAATATTATTGAAAGCACTGAAGTGACCTGTATTACATCTTTATCTTCATTTCTATGCCATATAATGTTACGGTCACCGCTCAAATTTAACAGTTATCCTGTGCACGACGAGAAGACTGCGCGCCAGTCCAGAGGCGACGCCGCGCTAGAAGCACCAGCGAGCGTCGCGCTTATCATCCCGCCTCACTAACACAGATACACACCACTGACGAGGCGGGCCCCTTAAGTTGCAGCGGAGATGTAATCCTCGTGTCGGCGAGATGTGCGGGTTGCCGCCTCGCCAGGCGCTGACGCGGAGGCGAAGGAACGTCTCGCTGCGTCATAACAGTTGGAGGGGAGTGGGAAAAAGAGTAAATTATCGCCCACGGGGGGCGGGGGGCCTTTCTAATGTGCCCCCGACGCCCGCCACGGGGGGCAAAGGTCCGGAGGGGTCCACGGGAGAAGAAGGGCTGCGGAAGAGATGACTTTCCCAAACTCCTTCGCGCCCTGGCGGAAAGGAAGCCCGTCCTTATCTGCGAGGACGTTTAATATTTACACTCCAGGGGGCATGTCCTGTTATCGCGTTCCGCCTCGCTGGACGCTCCAGGACTCGGGCCCCGGGGGGTTTCGGGATTTATTCCTTTCCCGCGCGAACCTCGAGGCAGACTTTGGTCGCCTCGGAGTTCTTAAGGACCTTCGCGCCTCCTGAGGAACTGCGGAGAGAAGCGGATCCAGAGGACGACGGCTATCACTCCCAGCCGCGGCTACGTGAAACCTTCCAAGTGTTTCCCCTCGCCTCATTCGGAGGGTAGCCCGAAAGCTGCAAACACAATAGTGAATAGTTCACCGAAACAAATATCAAGATGGTGAAAATTTAAATTCCTAGTATCCACCAAATTTACTTTTAATTACCTGATATTGTATTCACTCAAAATTTCTGTTAAAGAGAGAAAAATGTGTATTTAGCAAAATGTTTGCTTATTGGGTTGTAGTCGTGTCCTTGGCAGTTACTGCTCCCAGATGATGGCGACTGCAATGTCAACCGAAACGCCGGCGAATTATTTGCCAAGGACACGGCTACAACCCAGAAGCCAAGATACTTCAGACAATGACCGTGAAAGCCTGCGAACATGTTTGCTTATTATTGTTCGAACAGTTGTTCTTTGACATTAACAACAATTTTTATTTTAGTGCTGACTGGAAAAGTGAGAACTATTGAAGAGTTAAAACGTTCTTGAATTAAATATGTTAAAATCCAATTTTTTTAAGAAATAAAAAAGCTTGTGCGGTTTCAGTAACTGATTGATCAACGTTAATGTTTCACTGAGTAAACCAAACCATCTAATATCGTAACACTGAGCTCTGTTAAGCATATGGCACTAGTGAAATACACCTGACAAAGTGACCAATTAAAAAAAAAAGATTTAGGTATCTGCATTATAAACAAAGCAGATAGCAAGTATAAGCAATAGTGTGTTTTCGTATACATAAAGAAAACAAATTACGCTACTTCTGATAATGTTTATGTCATATGCAGTAAAGTTTCAGAATTTATTTCAACTTTATGTTTCTAAAATTGTCTATTTGTTGTCTGACTGAACAACTTAATAAATTTCTTTTTATTTGCATTTCATTACAACAGAAAGTTCAGTGGACAAATATGATGGCAAACAATTACGGCACGATTTCAGACAAGTGTATATATCATTATATTAAACAGTGTAGGAATGATTATGTGTGAAAACTGGGAGTGTCGTGAGAAAACCCACCTGCCATAGTCACGCCTGGAATTACTTGTGGTGTATAATAGGGCCTCCTGGAACTGGGTTACGTGTGGTGCCGTCCACCATATTGTATTGTGATGTCGTGGCAGCCATATTTGATGAGCATGACCTTTGACCTTGCCTTGAACTTGACCTTCAAATTTTGCCAAATGGTTAAATCGTAATTCACAAAAATTGACTCAAAATTTGCCAAAAGATTAAAATTTCCCCTTATTTTTAGGAGAAAATATATATAATTTTTTTTTAGATATCTTAAATTCCATATTTTATTTTTTTGAATAAAAAATTGAAGTAATAACTCAAAGTGTTTTTTCCACTAAGAAAACAAACAAATATCCAAAAAAAAGGCTTAAGTTTCCTTAAATATTTAAATTCAAGTATTTGAGGCCATGACATTGACATTCAACATTGAAACAGGCTGCCTATTGGATTCCGCCATTTTATTTTATAGAATGCTCCGCCATCTATGATTGTGACCACATCCGTCATCTTGTATTTCAAAACTTTCTACAATTTGGTTTTCCACCAATGTTTAATATGACGTAAAGTTACCATATTGAAAGTCCATTATTATTATTATTATTATCATCATCAGAAAATTGGAATAATTGATTAAAATTATTGAATTACAATTTTAGTAAAATTGTAATAAAATGTAGTTACGTAATGGTCTTTGCAGTAGGTTCAATGACCGACGAGATAATTTGATTAAAAACGACGTCAGGTCCTTCCCCAATGGTGTCTAGTGGCAGACTGAACTCCCATCACTAACGCCAAATACTATATTACGCCAACCAGTATGTCATGACAGCCATCTTGGATCCGTCATATATATATATTTTTTTTTTGCTTGAGTTCGCTGACGCTATAATGGTTTATTTTTACTCGCAAAGTGCAGTATGTAGTGACAATCACCAGACCATCAGATATAGCATCCTCCAACTTTTCGGCCATTTGGCCAACATATTGAAAATCTGTAATTATTAATCTGGAACACAAAATGGCCGAATTAAAGGTGGCAACCTGGTTCAAGATCAAAAGTCGTTAAGAGGCTTCAAATTAAAATTTTTAAGGAACCTTAGAATCTTAGGCATCTCTTAGGTAAGTTGTTTTTTTTAACAGTTAAACCCTTTGAAATATTTTAATTTTGAAGTTTTTAAATTATTTATTGGAAAAATTTACCTCTAAAATGGAAATGTTCAAATTTCAATTTTGAAAAATTTTTTTTAGTAAACAAGTTAATTTTGAATCATTTGGTTAAATTTAAGGTCAATTTGGGTACTTTTTGACAAATTTAAAGTTCAAGTTCATCTAATATGGCCACTGTGACGTCACAATACAATAGGCAGATGGCACCAGGCACCTCACCCGAAATCCAGGTTCTGGAGCCCCTATTAATATAATATTATTATTTGTTTATCGTCTCTATGTAAAGTTAGCATGCTTTAGGTTATATGCCATAACATAATTGCCTCCACCTAATCAGCTACTAGTCGGCCTTCAAGCAACACCTAATATGATAACCTATGCATCAAAAACATAGCGATGTGGTGCAGAAATTAAAATATTGGAATCCTTCTTCCGGAGATCAGGATTTGAGTCCTGGTCCTTACATCGTGATTTCAGTCTTCCGTAGTTTCCCCAACATCACTTCATGCTGGGATGATTTTTTACAACGTAACTTACACGATTCCTTTACAACATCTATAATTTTGTGTTGTTTCCGTCTCTCGACGTAACACTTGTTCCTTTAGGATTACCTAATGTAATTATTTCCACGTAATATATCAGCTTCATTCACTTTCTCTTATTTGGGTCAAGCATTGATCCGCAGCGCTGCATGTCACTCGGATCGGCATGCTGTTAGACAGACTGGATCTCATTACATCCATACGTCAATCATGCGTTCGCTAGGAATCCATAAATGTCCCTCCGCGCGGCGAACAGATAGATTCAGTTATTGTCAGCTTTGAATAGATTGTGTGATGAATCATGAACCCTAGCTACTGGACGTGTTAGTCCAGGTTTTTAAAACGGCGCCGACAAATACGATAAATTATAACCACTAAAGAGAAATTATCTCATAAAAGTAGGTGGAATTATGGGACCCTACATGTGAACTAAATAATTGGCGTAAGTTTGATATAATAACATGAAATACGGTGATTATTTAACTTTAAAGCACAACTTAAAAGCCTTACTTTAAAGCGTTCGTGCTAATGGTGTCAGAAGCAGCAGATGTAAGCGATGTAAAACAAATTTTTTGTTTCCAAACATTTTTCATAAAATAGTTTTATTAAATCTTTCAAAATTATATTCATATGTAACTGTTTTTGACGTGATAACGTCTTATAAATCGATGAACGCCGGCTGCACGCACGAAAATTTGTCACGTTCCGCCTGAGCCGAGCGTGCAAGAACCGGCCAACCACCGTGCGAGATAATCTTCTATAATATCAAACAGGTTAAGGCGGGCTTTTCAACTAATTGTTCGTGATTATATCTAAACAAATTATTTAAATTAAATTTGCAAAAAAACTGTAAATAATATTTTAAAATTAAAAAGTGTGCAAATTTTTCATCAATGTTTTCTTATGACGTTATCACGTAAAATTATCGTCCGTAAACCTACTTTACAGACAACCCCCTTTTTTTTCATGTACAGAAAGATTTTAATAATTTTCAAACTAAGGTTCGAGGTAACAGAAGGGGAAGCCGTTTCTTTTTTGCCTGCCCGGTTCACTTCACCACGTCCACGCGAAGCCGCACCGCGCCTTTCGCCCGTTCGTGATAGCGGTATCAATGACCGCGCGCGCCTTATCAGCCCATCCTCGCGTTCCGGTGCTCCCAGAACCCCTCCAACCCCCTCGCCCCCTTTCCCCCCCTCCACAACACCCCGGTCTTCCCTAGATTCCGTTCCTCCTGGCGGCGCGGCGTTACACGTGTTTATGTCTGCGCCGTGCCTCCGTATATCGCCCCGACTAGCGGGCGGCAATCAAGGCGGCGATAAATACCGCTCGTGTAATTACTGTCTTCCAGCGCGGGCTATCTCTCCTTGTTATCATAATATAAGGGCGCGTGCTACCCCATGCGAATCCCCCCCCCCATTTCCTCAACCCCTCCAACCCGGTTGTCAGTCCGGGCCCCGCTGTAATAATTTCGTGGAGAGGGTGGACCAAGTCGGCTCGAGGAGTGACGAGGGGCGGGGGGTGGTATGTTTCACCCCCTTCATGCTGAGAACGTGAGTAATATATTTTCTCTCTCTCTCTCTCACCCTAGACCAGTAATTTTTTTCCCTAACCCACCGCTGCTCATACATCATGGTACCAGCGGCAAGCAGCGATGGTGTAGGGGTGGAGAGGGGAATGGGGTGAGGGGAAGCAGGGAGAAAGTTTGGGTCTCCTGCAAAAAAAAATTACCGAGAGCTGGGCAAAAAAAAATATTTCCCTTATCCGAGCGCAACCAGAGCGGGAGGAAAGGGTAAATTACACCTGGTTCCAACTTGCTGTTTTAATTGTTTTCAACCCCGGGGGTCCCTCACGTTTGTTTTGGGATCCCTGACTGTTTTAAATTCCCGTCTAAAATGTCCTAAGGTGAAGCAAAAAAAATATGATTTAGTTTACAAGAATCTATTATTTTTTAAGGCAAGCAAAGGTTCTATGTTATTTATCATATGTCCTTGTCGCTCTTAGTCCAGCACGTAAAATTACTAACAACGTGCTTGGACCAGTTTTCCTTGTTGAAAATTTCAAATATTGGTTAAACGCATACGGTATAAATATTATTGAAGGAAAGTGAGATAAATACATAAGGGCACGTAGATACTTTGTTCAGTTCCTAGCGCTCACTATATATGTTACGACAGCAAAACTGATAATTATTATCGAGAGAAAACTGAACGGCACTATATCCATGAACTTCATCTTGAGCTCTGGACAAGAAGTGTAAAAGGTAACTTTAGTTCCAGGAGTCATATCGGTGACGGGGCCAGTGCATCCACCTCAAGATTAAGTGACGCGTTTAAATGAAAGGATGAGTAATTTCTTCACTCAATATATGTACTTCTTCCCTTGATTTTAATCATGTTTCAAGTTGAACTGACGTGCTGGAATGGTCTCTTGATGACAGTTCCTCCACAAAACAATAAGAGGTGTCGCACATTACGAGAGGAGTGTCCGTTTAAGGTGACATTATCTCCGAATAACTCACTTTAGAAGAAAATAATTAATTTGAAGGGGGTTGACAGACGTGCCTTGAGAAATTACACTAGCCAGCGGGAACAACTGCCACGTTAAAAAAAAAATTTATAATTCGTATCGAAACCAGATAACATAGTAAAGATAAAAACGGGCAGCCCAAAGACAAATCTGTGTAACTCAGCGATGGGAATAACCATCCGTTTCGTTAGCAAGGGGGGGGGGGGGGGGGGGGGGCAGATACCACTGGCTTCCTGCCAAATCTCACTCGACTGTGAGAAAGGGAGGGGAGTTGTTTTTGACCCATTTTTTCTCGGTATGCTCTTTTTTTTTTTTATTCAAGCTGTATCCATCAGTTTACTTTTTCGTCTTCTATAGTTCGCTGCCGCCATATTTGTTTATTTTGTACTCTCTAGAGTGCAATAGTGTCACCAGACCGTCAGATGTCGTGGCATCCTCCATCTTGTCGGCCATTTCGGCCAACATATTTAAAATATGTAATTTTAAACCTGGAAAAACAAAATGGCGGAATTCATGGTGGCAACCTGGTCCAAGGTCAATATCATGGCCTCAGAGACTACAATTTCTTTAAAAGGAATATTGACATCTTAAGTCTCTGTTATGATAGTTGTTTTTTTTTTAAACAGCAAAACCCGTTAAATATTTAAAAATTTTAAAAATGTTAAATTATTATTGATTAGTAAATTTCCGTCAAAAATGGAAATCTTTGAAAAGTAATATATATTTTTTTTGGTGAATATCTACTATTTCTTAGAAACTGGAAATATTGATTCATTTAGACGTATTACGGGTCAATTTGGATAAATTATGAGTCCGTTTTTTGCTAGTTTTGGCTAATTTAGGTCATCGCATTCATCCAAAGATGGCCGCCGCGACGTGACAATCCAACATGGCGGACGGCGGCCCCGGGCGAGGTGACGCCGGGCGACAGCGCGGGTCCCTGCCGGAAGTTCGCTCGTCCATCCATCTCCGTCGACCACGCGGCGTCAGTCTGCCCTGCCCTCTGGGGGAGGGGGGGGGGAGGGGTGTGGAGGGGGCGACCGAAACCCACCCACGCCCTGATGGACACGGATTGGTGGGGTTGGGGTCCACGAGCAGAAGGGGGAAGGGGGGGGGGGCAGAAAACCCAATTTACTGACCGCATTTACTTAGAGCTCGCAGCTCTCTCCCCCTGCCCCGCCACTTTGACCTCTTCCCCCCTCACGAGCCCTCGGAGATTCTCTCGCGAACTTGCGCCTGGGCGTCGAGGCCCGTGAAGTGGCCACGTTGTTCGGACACCACGCGCATCCATCAGCCGACGAGGGACGGTTGTTGGGTAGGATGGAAGGGGGGGGGAGAATCTTCCTCCAACGTTCACCCCCCCCCCCCACCCACCCTCCCGGAAACAATGCCCTAGCTGGCGCGAGGAATTTCAAGGAGGGTTCGCCGCGACCGGAAGATTGTCCGGCCCCCTAGAGTCTGGCGGCAAAAACCAACCACGAGCAACTCTAGCGCCGCCTCTGTGAATGTCGTGTTAGAAGCCCTGCCTGCCTCGGCCCGTCGGCGTTTCACTTGATTTCACTTTCAAAACCAGCGTTTATCGCACGCATTGCTCAGCTGTAGAAACATACATGGGTGGCAACGAATACAACATAAAAAAAAGTTTAAATTGTGTACGCATAGTAGAAAATGTATAAGCTTTTCCTGAAACCAAAATTTGCAAAAACAACAACAAAGTATGGAACACCTACGCAGCAGTGGATTTTAAAACCCAAAATAATGCAACGTAAATCCAATAACAACACGAAAAGTAAGTGGAACTGAGATTAAACGAAGAAATTTAAAATGTAAGATGCACCATTTTTTTTTTTTGGATACACCAAAAGTTGTATACCAGGTGTTTACTAGTAATTATGTTTAAGAAATAGCACATATTTGATTGAGATGCTCGAAATTTATTTTAAGCGTTTACAATAAAGTTTTCCTACTGTGAAATTATTTTGTTCAACTGTGAATAATATTTTTTTCTCTTTTAGAATGGATAAAACTGCAAAAATTGTACCTACAGTCACTCCTAAGTAAGCTCAGAAAATTCCTTTTTACACAAATAATGAAACTTTTTAAATAAAAGTTATAATTGTACATTCAAACGACTGGATTTCCCAAATATTCGTGATAAATATGTTAGCTATCCAGATATGTGAAATTAATAATGATCGTTTTCTTTTAATGTGATTAAAATCTACTGACTGTTTTTTTTAAAACCTAAGGAAGAATCTTATGAGTTGTTAGCTGGTCTCTTCATCTTTATTTATTTTTATTTATTTATTTATCGTCTATTGGGGGCGAAGTTTAGGTGGTACGCCTTTTCTTACACTTAACTATTTTTCTGCAATTACATAAAATAGTGGAATATTAAAATTTAATCATGATATAAGCAGATGTTGACTAAATATTAAGAGAACAAATTAAAGTTTTAACTTAATGTTAAAATATTAACTATATTGTTATAGCGCGAACTAAATTATTGAAAAATCTTAAGATAAAAATTACTCTACCGACGAAAAGAACTATTACGGATTTTCCTCTGTCAACAAAACAACTATCGTTTTATTTTTAGATTAAATTCAATTTACCATGAAAATTTTTAATCCCTTTATAAACACCGAAATTGTTTTACAGCTGTTAATTTCCTGTGGTGTTGTGGCGAGTCTAAAGTATTAAATATATAAAGCGTATACATATATATTCATAATAATTAATATAAGGCTCGCGCAAAAGCCTTTAAGTAAAAAAAAAGGGGGGAATTTTCGAAGATGACATATTTTCTACGGCCCGTGTTTTCTGGAGAGAGTTCCTCGCGGGGGCTCAGGAGACAAAAGACCGGAAGTGGGATGACGCCTCGGCTCTCCGGCGGGAAAGACGCCCTTACAACAATAAGGAATTGAAGTGTCTTCTTACGTGCGTTGGAAAGCGAGGACAAGTCATGACAAGGCCGGGCGGGAAAGAACACAAAAAAAAAAACACCCAGGGAGAATAAAATGGGAATATAGCAGAGAAGGGGAAGGAACAGGCAGGGAAAAAACCTTTGGGGAGGGGGGAAGTTGAAAACGAATCAGCGATAATAAAGGCCGGGCCCGCGAGGAAAAGAAAATGAGAAGAAAGCTAATGAAAAAGGAGCCAGGGGGGGTTCCCGGGGAAAGAAGGCGAATGCGAAGGCGAAGACGAAGGCGCACTCCCGCTTTCTACCCCGGAATAAAAATAAGAGAGGAGAGGCAGCGACAACAAATTGAACTCCTGCCGACCTTTTAATGTCCCTGGTTCCCGAGTAAATACTATACACAGTGGTAGTGTCTCATGGACTCCGGCGCGGGGGTTCTCTCTTTGTGGAAAGGGCGACTCCCGTCTGGCGGAAGAAGACCTGCGCAGCTTTGGACGTCTAGCTCCTGGAAGCATCGGAGGCGACGTGGGTTGTCGTCGGGGTCGAGGGGGCGAGTTCTTTGTGCGCCGCGGCTCCGCTGACCCGTTGGGTGGGTGGGGGGGGGGGAATTGGCGGAGGCGAAGGGCTTTGAGCCCCCCCCCTCCCCCCCCCTCACGGACGGGGCTCACAACTCCCAACATCGTGCACGGACCAGCCAGACACTCGAGTTGCTTAGCTTCAGGGGGCGACGCACCACAACGCCAAAATACACTAACGCCGAAAAATGTCATTGCAGGACTGCCAAAAAGGTTATGTTAGACTAGGTTAGGTTAGACTAGACTAGGTTATGTTAGGTTAGGTTAGGTTAGACTAGGCTAGACTAGGTTAGGTTAGGCTAGGTTAGGTTAGGCTAGGCTAGGTTAGGTTAGGCTAGGTTAGGATAGGCTAGGTTAAGTTAGGTTAAGTTCGGTTAGGTAAGGTTAGGTTTGATTGTGGTATTTCGGCGTTAAGGTACATTTAAGAAACACACATAAATTCATTCAGTTGTTATTTCGGCGTTGTGGTAGCTACACAGCAGTTTTCTAGCTGGCGGCGTTGTGGTCAATTTTGACATTCGGCGTTATGGTATTTCGGCGTTGTGGTAACGACCCGCTTCAGGGTTGTAGCCGCGTCGGAGGCGAGGTTGCCTCCCGCTCCCTGATGATGGCACCCGCAAAACGTCTACCCGAAACGTCGGTCGGCTACATACAAAACAGAGGCCAAGAAACTCCATACAATGCGACCTCTTATCAGCTGGACACTCGTTAAAGGGGCTCGCCTGGTTATAGGGGTGCAACTTTGCTCGCTGGTGCTTCCAACGCGGTGTCGCCTCTGGACTGGCGCGCAGTCTTCTCGTCGTGCATGGGGCAATCTGAGCGGTGACCGATCATCATACGGCGGAGAAATGAAGAACTTTGGAATTCCTGGCGAAGCACAATTTTTAATGTTCGTCAGCAGCAATGTCAAGGACAAGCCAAATTACGAGCACAATTTTTTTCTACTGGTTAGAAAATAACATGCGTAAGGATTAGTTAAATCAGTTAGATTTTTCTGCAAAGCATCAGTTATCAATCAAAACCAAATAAATCGAAATAAAATCTTTGACAGTTACAACTATTTTTTTTTATGTACAGTGCAATATAACCCTTGGTAGAATTAATTATTTAATGTTCGCTATGGCTACTGTTAATGGCGTAGTTGGGTGAGTGAGTGAATTGTAAAAGTGTTTCCCCTCAAAAATCCAAGCAGGCTTCATTACTATTTTTTTAACGGCAAACATAAACGCGATGAGTTATCACCGTGAAAGCTCGTCGCGCGGGGGAGATCCATGCCTTGTTTGTGCCACATGCGCCGGCCGTGAGTTAATCACATTAGAATCCCAGATGCGACGCGTTAAAAGAGCGGTGGGAAAACTCGCTTAGGGTCTCCGTGTGAAACTAACGGCGGTCGTAACGAGAAGAGAGTGATTATATGTGTGTATACACACACACCCACACACATCGACGGTAAAGACGGGATGCTTTATTATTACTTGACGTGCTGTCGGCGGCCGTGGGCAAAGCACGAGCCGGAGCGAAGGATGTTTTTGGGAGGCTTTTACGCCGGTGCCTGCTCCCGTAATGCGGGCGAGTCGTTAAGACTGGGATGGCGGGTGTAAAAACCTCTCCCTTGCTGTGCTAAGACACCCGGAGCCACGCACGAAGCTCTCGTACACTACGTAGTACTTCAGGGGTTACCTTCCGTTCATTGTAAAAAAAAAAACCACACACACAAAGATGCTCCCCTGAGCTTTTATTCCCCCTTTTTTTTAAATGCACTTCTTTGGTGGCATCAGATGGAAGCCGTAAAAAAAAAATACTCTTTTTAGTAAGAAGACGTAAACAAACTTGTTGATGAAAGCAACGGATGCAGGGCAGATACGCAAAAAAAAAAAAATAATTATTTCACTTTTATCATAAACCTGAAAACATTTGTGGTTTTTTAATGCGAAAATTACTTTGATGTAATTTAAAGATAAGAGGTGAGATAAAATACGTGTCATCTATCAGTGTTTTCCTTGAGTAGTGCTCTGTGAATTTCAATGTAGGTTTTCCTGGTTGCGTGAACTGCCTTTCCAATTTTCTCAACAATAAAAAAAGCTGTGATTATTTAGTAGGGAGAGCGTGCCGACTCTGGAACATAGGCGAGGGGGGAGCGGGGTAATCCGGGGATTATCCCATTTTTTATGGTTTTTTACGCATTTTTTATGGTTTTTTATGTGCAAATCCAGTTTTTTATGCGCTAATCCAGTGGCTAATCCGCTAATCCGCAAATCCGCAAATCCGCAAATCTCAAATTCGCAAATCCGCAAATCTCAAATTCGCAAATCCGCAAATCCGCAAATCGCAAATCCGCAAATCCGCAAATCCGCCATTTTGTATTTCTAGAAATTTCCACCAACTTCGAATCGTAACATAGTCGAGGGGGGAGCGGGGTAATCCGGGGATTATCCCATTTTTTATGGTTTTTTACGCATTTTTTATGGTTTTTTATGTGCAAATTCAGTTTTTTATGCGCTAATCCAGTGGCTAATCCGCTAATCCAGTGGCTAATCCGCTAATCCGAAAATCCGCTAATCCGCAAATCCGCTAATCCGCTAATCCGCTAATCCGCAAATCCGCAAATCGCAAATCCGCAAATCCGCAAATCCGCCATTTTGTATTTCTAGAAATTTCCACCAACTTCGAATCGTGACGTCATGATTCTGTGTCGTCTGCTGGAGGCCGCCATCTTGATTTCTTCTGGCCGCCATCTTGTTTCGTCTGCTGGAGGCCGCCATCTTGATTTTTCCTGGTCGCCATCTTGTTTCGGCTGCTGGAGGCCGCCATCTTGTGTGACGTCATATAGTTCTGTTGGTCGCCACCAGGTAGCAGCAGGTATTATTTTATTTTAACTAAAATATTTTCAGTGCCGAGGCTGGGATTCGATCCATGGGACGTGAAAACGTCCAGGATGTCGTGGTTACGAGGCGGACGCCTTGACCACTAGACCACGAGACCAATTGGAATATGGTGGAATAAATAATCTATATATGCTACGTACTGACGGCAAGTTTATGATAAATGGGGGAGGGTGTTTTTGCCTTCCTTAATGCATACCTAAGGCGCCACATTTGAAATTAAAATTATTATACAGCCGCCATCTTTAATTCCAGCACAGACTACCAGATGGCGCCAAATTCAAAAATTAGTTGCCAGAGGCGCCGCCATCTTGGTTCTCAAGTTGGCTGGTAGATGTCGCTAGTATCGCGCGCCAAATTCAAAAATTAGTTGTCAGAGGCGCCGCCATCTTGGTTCTCAAGTTGGCTGGTAGATGTCGCTAGTATCGCGCTGCAAATTCAAAAATGAGTTGCCAGAGGCGCCGCCATCTTGATTCTCAAGTTGGCTACCAGAGTGTGCCACCGTCGCCATCTTAATTCATATTTCAGATGCCAGGGCACAGCACCATTCGATAGATCGAATGCTAATCGATATATTTACTTTTATTTCATATTTCAGCTGCCAGGACGCAGCACCATTCGATAGGTCGAATGCTAATAGATATATTTACTTTTATTTCATATTTCAGCTGCCAGGGCACAGCACCATTCGATAGATCGAATGCTAATCGATATATTTACTTATATTTCATATTTCAGCTGCCAGGGCGCAGCACCATTCGATAGGTCGAATGCTAATCGATATATTTAGTAACAAGTGTTGCTACCAGAGGGCGCGATATTTAAATTTAAAAAAATATTACAACCTTTAAACAATTCTCCGCCATATTGGATTCAACAGCCCCACCATCTTGGAAGCACATGATACACCCAAGGACTCGTTCCAATACATGCACAGAGTGCACCGAAAAGATTGTTCCCTTACATGCACAGAGTGCACCATATTGAATGATCATGATATGTGTTCCTTTATATGCATCAGAAGCAGGCATAAGAAATTTTTTCTTATAGGCATACTTTAGTGTTAGCTTTCCTGTAATGCATTTAATAATAGTGTAAGCTCATTATTATTATTTAGTGATAGTGAATTTATAACTATGATGTGTAGTCTCATTCTCTTCATCTCGACGTGGCGGAAGATTCTCTGGAGTGTAAGCTGAAAAAAAATAAATAAATAAAAACTTGTGTTTGAATTTATAGTGGTATGCTGCTTTCCACATCACCTTAGAGACTATGTCTCAGGAGGTACAGCATTAGATGCGTTAACTCCTTTTTTTTATACATGGCGAGTTTCCCCGAGAGGCCTATTTTCCATGTTTAACAAGGGCGCAAGCATTATGCTTCACCGTCACTCTCTCCGAAGCCGCTGTCCACTCCATCATCTGGCTCCACTTGCTCTTGAGCCTCCATTACAGCTTCAAAGCATGCTATAATACCGTTGTAAAGGTATGTTAGAAACTCGTATTCCTCTGGAAATGCAGCGAACAAATTGATCGCGGAGACCTCTAGATGGTGTACTATCGCATCTATATTCATGCCGATGCAAGCATGAAGCGCATATTCAATGCAATCGCGCATTTCCTCAAAAGCAGCCATGTTCATTATGGAATTGTCAGAGACAGAATGAAGACTATAGTTGACCTGGTCTTGACGGAAAGATGACATGCAACAAAGTTTAACCACATTAGCATTTAAAATCAGGATAGACTCAAATTTACTTTAAATTATTAAACAGACTAGCATTTAAAGAAAACTATCAGATTCACTATCTGAACCGTGTAAATAAGATGAGTGCAATCTCTACATGTTAAACATACCGATGGTTTTATCTCCACATGCGCAGTACAGTAGTGCATGAGTTCTGTCCAACATTCTTAATGTTTTATGGCTGAAGGGGGAGGCAATGAATCGAAGTTGGTTGCCATCTACCCAGTTGACCACTCCGAGCGGAGGAGGAGTTTGGAGTGCTGTTGTTTTCCTACAACTCGACTCGGAGCAGCAATGCTTATTGAGCGTACCAAAGTATGAGGATAGTACAAAAAAAAATAAACTGGAAAATTATAAAAAAAAAAGTTAGAATCTCTTATTATGTGGGGAACTCAGGTTCAGGGATCTAGACGGTAATGTCCCCATGGAAGCGTGCTAATTCCATCATCGGAAATGCTCCGCTTGTCGTCACCTGATGACAACGCCACCTTAGTCACGCGTTCAGTACAAACAATATGATTTCGTGAACGAAAATGATATTGAGTCCCCCAAACCCGTGAATTTGTTTGCAAGCAATCCAGATATTGCTCAAAAAGTAGCGAGCTGAGTACACTGGCCTTCACACCCTTGGATTTAAGCGTAAAAGCACCATCGTCCATTTTGTATGCATAAAGTTTGGGGCGAAGACCAACATACTCAGTAATGATGCGTCCAGCGGCTTCATCCTTCATGACACCAGTCATGCCGTGGTTGACTGATGGAAACCTTTGAGCATTATCTGGAGCATAATTCGAAGTGTCGAATCGAGAAGCCAAATCGGGGAGAATCGAAGAATACACATCGCGACACTCGATGTGGTACAGAAGAGAATCGGTATCTGAGTAAAGCAGGTGCAGAGATGGAAAGGGAAACTTAACCTGCATATAGTTATAGTGGAAATCATAGAGATGCAATTTGGATAAATCTAAGATGGCCACACCAGTGTAAAGGGGTTTGTTGAAAGTTACCGAACCTTTGGCTAACTCAATGAGGACCAGATTCTCATCGACGATCCGCCTTGCCTTAAATGACGGACGACCTATCAACTCTGCCGCACCATATATGGTATCGTACCGCGAAACCACACGTATGTCACGCTCCCTACGCGGCGACTGCAAAGATTTGCCAAAAACGGAATTATTCATTAATTTATAGAAGGATTTCTCAAAGGGGTTCGCTGCCTGAGCACGGCAATTCAGATTATACCGTACGTACGACGCCATCCAGGATTTTTGTTCAAAGCGCAAAACACGATGAACATTTTCAAGAACGGCCCCGTACGTAAGGTAGTGCTGCAGTGTTTTTGCATGTAAAACATAGTTCTTTCGCGGTTCAAGTGTCAATAAGAGCTTTGACATATTGCCGTTCACCGGTACGCCATTCACGGGTGCAAGCGGCAGGTCTGATAGCCGGTCATGACATTCACGCGGAAAGGATAGATCCACCTCTATAAAACATGAGCAGTCACCATCGGTGTCCATGGTGCTAAAGTTCCAGTTTGCATATTCGAGTTCCTGCACCCACTGGAAGTTGCCCACCGGAAGCTTACCAAGCATCGTATGACCATAGAGAGAATTTACATCGAAATAACAGATGTAGGAAGATGGCAGGCTGGAGTCATAATCGCTCATGTAAACATTGTTAGCCTTCGCATAGCGCCGACTAACGTTGGTGATCCCACCCCGAACAGCATTCTCCAAGAAAAGATAGATATCTGGATCGGTGACTAATTCCAGACACACCTCAGACTTGCTCAACAAACCGTCCCACGCAAGTGATGGGGCCGTAATGTAGTGCACCGGATCTAAGCCATAGGACTGGCAACAAACTGAACGGAAATTCTCGAACACGTCAGCCAACAAACACGTATCCACCTTCAAATACTGCAACGCGTAATCGTTCAAAGTCTTACAGCGGAAAACATTCCACGCAGATCTAGCGTGAGCATAGTCCCCGTCACTCACGTCAGTCCCACTAAGAGCATTATGAAATGCTTCCCTAGGGGGTAGTGAGGTCGTCTGCAGTTCTGCCATACTAGTGACGAAATCGTATGGGAACACCCCTTTCCTACGAGCTAGATCAAACTGTGCGTCTTCTGGAAACTGGACACGAGTGAGGCTCAGCTGAGCAGGCGAGAGATTACCTGCCAGAGTATCCAGAGATGAAGTTAGGAAGTTAAGGGAGTCAATGAATCTTAAACGCACTGTTCGAGCACCTCCTCTCGCATCATTACCGGTAATCGGTATGTACTTTGTTATGCTCTTGTAACTTTCAAGAGACGTGCCTATAACCCTGACCTCCCCGGGGTTCTCCAAAATGGAGGAACCGTCAGGTTGTGCAATATGACGTGAGACTAATGGTCTCATCAAAAAGTGGGCATCATAATTCTGAAGATTGTGGAAAATAGCCACCAGTTGGTTCTTCTGCAGTCTAAATGCAATATTACACTTAGAATGCGCATAGCCACGAATCTCACCGGTCAGGTGGTCATGGTCCAACACTGACTTGTCACCTAGTGTCTTATTACATATATGGCAATGTGTCTGACTCGCCAACCGCGCAGCAACAGCAGGAGTCTGGGCTTTCATGGGAACGGTCTTAGCATAAATCGCGCACACCCACTTAGTCATATCAATCAAGGTAGAGACCATGTCGGCAACACAATTCTCCCCTTCAAAGTGCGCATATCTGGTAAGCGAAGCCATCGTACGAACAAACTAATAAAATGCTACATGCATAAGGCACGTGCTCGTTCACCGTCGTGGTGCTGGAGGCATCGGTCTCCGGTAAACAGGTGGACATCGGTTTCAAGTAGGTCTCTGTATCGCAATAAGCGACAAAGCCCATACGTTCCTTCTTGGATACATTTGTGAACTCGAGCCATTTGGTCTCCTCAGTCGGGAATACTGACCGAACGGCCGTGTGTTGGCTGCACAAATCAGTGTGGAAGTTCAACTTGTCCGCAGTATGGAAATACTGAAGACAGCAGTCGCAAACCCACTTTGTATGTTGATCACGCGAGAGTTGAGAAGAAAGCAAGCGGGACAAATTCTTAATAGTCACGAAATGGAGATGAGCGGGAGCACCAGACGCACGAATAGCCAAAATATTCACATGGCGATCACATCGCATAGAGGTAATGCAAATCGGCTGGATACTTGCATCAGTGGGTTTGTTAAAATCCTCGTCAATAATCGTTCCCTGATCACTCACGCAAGAATAAATGTTCACGGAAATATTATTGAGACTCTCAAAGATCTTAACCTGATGCAGTGTCATGGGGAACGTCATACCGGTCGTATCAAAAACCTCGAGAGGATTAGGATACGATCCAGTACGAGTAACCATCCCAGCCACCGGCGTCACACCTGCCATAACGGCATACAGAAAGCACATCTCACGGTCAGTCTCGATGTTTACACAAGCTTTGCGGTTAGACAAAAATGCAGGCAACTTTGTATGCGCGGCCCCCACCGTGAATGGTCGGTATGCAGAGACATGCATGTCGAGATGTTTTACATGACTCAACATCCATCCAGACCCGCGCAAAGCAAACTCACTTACATGCTCCATAAGCACAGAAACTAATGTGAAACTGAAAATTTCTGCTAGGTCCTCACTTAACAAAACAGGGATACTTTTGGAGGCGAAGTGGAAGCTTTCACTAATGGGCCCCTGCCCAGGATCCTCCTTAATAAATACCGCGGCCAATGTAAGATAAATTTTGAATGGGCGGAGAACGCCACCCACTACGTCCAGAAAGGGTTCCCTGCACCTGGAGAGAAATCTATTAATGTTGGGGTCGGGCTGGGGAATATCATTCGCGATTCTGGAATCAACAAGTCGACCCTGGAATGCGGAATCTAAAGCGACGGGCTTCAGGCTAGGCAAAGAGGGAGGTGGCGTGTCTTCGATCTCTAGGTTGGATGAATCATCAGCCGACGATAAAATCACTGACTCAAATGATGATGAAGATGAAATCAATGAATCAATAGATGATTCATCGAGCTCAGACATCGAAGGCTCGCTTTCCTCAAATCTAGCACGCTTATTAGAGTATGGAGAAGACATTATTATAAAAGGAATTTAAAAAAAATAAAGAAGGATACGCTCAACAAGTTAGAACCTGAAAAATAAATAAAAGATGCTTGCTCTAATATACTGAAACCAACAGCTGTATCAGCACTTATTATTTTCCATAATATGTGTAAAAATTTGTATTGAAAAAATAAGTGTAAATATGAAATAATTGTATGTCATGAGAAAACTTCTTGTAATATTTATTTGTGAAGTATTTCAAGTTGTAAATAATGTAGAAATATAAAATGTTTAAGACATGTAAACAATGTGCAAGAAATTAATTATATGTCGGTATATTCTGAGAATGTAGAGAATTATTATTTACATGGAACATACTGTATTGAAAACAAATGTATATCAACTTCATATCACGCTTAATATTGTTTAAAGTTTGACAAAATTTATTTAACTGTTTGCAAGCAAAGAACGAGCTCTGAATGGTTGTTGTTTTTATAAATCGCGCATAGCGTTCAGTAACAGAATGAAAGATGTATTAAAGAAATATTAAATACACGCATCCCGTTGTAAAAATAATTATGAAAACAAGTTGATTCTCAATCATTAATAAATAAGCGAAAACAGGAATAATATTCAAAGTAATATAATCGCAACAAAAAAAATAGAGTTTAGTAATTTTTCCGTGATAATACACAATTTAAGTAATATAAATACATGGATTTAGTTATTGCTTAATTCGACCGTTTTAAAGTGTGTTTATTTATTTAAAATAGTGGACATATTGTTAAATAAGAACTGTAAACACAGTGCGCGAACGTGTTTTAACGAAACGAATGTACTCCATCTCGTGTTGTCAGTCAGAACTGACAGAACACATACCTTATCTGGAGAAGAACGTCTCTCTGCGGAGGAGGTATCGAGGGCTGACGAGGGCTGGCTGCGATCAAATGAGGTTTCCGACCTCTGTGGCAGGTGTATATATATATAAATCTGCGTCGGGCGATGACCTGAATTCTCGCGGAATCGCCTACTCTGTGTGTCGGCTTTAGATGACAGTTATAAACTGAAAATTATTAATTTAAGAAAGTTGAGTAGATTATATTTGGTAAAATCATTTAATAATATGGTGATCATGGAAAACTAGTTAAACTATATGTTTTTTTGTTTTAGAAAGTAGATTTTCTACCATTCACCTTTTTCAGAATTAAAATTTAATTAATGTTTTTTTTATTATAGCTTACTGAAAACATTTTTCTGCAATCGTTGTAATGCATTACAACGATTGCAGAAACTGTCAACCAAGTCTGTGACAGCATATAGACACCTCTTAGGTGCGACGACAGTTGTCTGGAAAAACAAATTCCTTTCTCTGAAAATAGAGAGCTTCATCCACGGGCTCTCGCACGTCAACCCGCTGGTCGGCCCAGGAAGGCAGGACGTTTCAATGCTAGCTTTTATTTTATATCAGAGGAATACTTAAATCATAACAATAAATCAGAGGTTACACATTAGTTTTATTGTAGTCAACATACATTTCGTGAACGTGCGGGCGCAGAGACTGATGGATAATTTGAATACATTTTTTTTTAAATTATACTAAACCAGAAAATTATACAATTGAAAAGAGTATTAATAAAAAATACAGTAACCTACACGTTCTTTACTTAAGTTGCAAACAGTTTCGGTAGTAAAATATGCATTATGCTTTTAACAATTTATTTTAAAACTTTATGCAAAACTGAAATATTACAAGAAAATCACACATAATGTTTGCATACAAACCTGAACATTTACATACAAAGAGTATTAAAGTGACGATAAAAAAAAGATTTGAATGCTAACTTGAACATTTCCTTACACACAAAGAATATTATATTTACGTATTCAGCTGAAACATTTACATACACAAAGTGACAAAAATTCAATTATACTTTGCTTAATAATTCTAGAAGTAATGAGCGCACTGCTACCCGGGCCATCTCGTCAGTTCTTTGTATGGAAGCACTAAACTCTGTTTGAACTCCGACATCTTGACTCACCGGTCCTAAATGACTGAGATCTCTGGTTCGACTCTTGCGAGAGGCAGCAGGCTTTCGCTTTCGTCTGGTGGACTTCGGTGTCGCCTCGGTGATTGGCTCAGCTACAGGTATGATGGATGTTGGCGAATCAGGGCTGATTTGAATGCATTCAGGGATAACCTGAACCGATTGGGTAGCTGTCTGGTTGAATGCGTGTGCGTAGACGTCTTCACTCGTGGCAGGCAGCACTGTATCGTGTCGAAGCATGTTAACAATACATTGTCCATAACCCGAGCAGTTAATTAATTCAAATGGTATGTCTTGAGGTCCTGGGTCGAGTATTTGTTTCGAGTGAAACATGCCGTCACAGCTTTCCGATATGTGTTTTAAATTGTCTTGACTCCACTCGCTGTAATCAACACTGCCTAGACCAGGATTTACACTCACGTATTTCTTGCTTGAATGAAAGTTAGACATCTTGCTTGGCACAGATCCTCACACCGACACAGTTTCAGCTCGACTGTCGACCCAGGAAGCGGCGATCCTATTTAAAAATATATTGCCCATCCGAATGAATAAATTTATTACGAAATTCCATAGAGTAGAGCATCTCGTAGAACAGTCCATTATCTATATCCCCATAGTTGCTTGCTTAGATGCGTCGACACCGAGAATTTGTTTTCTCGTAATAAACGACCTCTCGACAAGGAATACAAATGATTACTGCAAGGCGTGTCGTGAGGTGGGTTCCACATGCATGTAGCGGGATTATGGCGATAGTGTTTAATTCCGGTACACCATTCGGAGAAAGTACTTTCATAGTCTCTGTCACGGGATGTCTTGAGCTCATCAATAGTACAGGGAAACTTTGCCATTGGATGACTAAGATTTATTACACAGTCTTTATGCTGACAGTCGAAAACAGTCAAGAGAGTCACGGACTTGTATGGTCTATCAGCGTGCCACCTCAGTCGGAAATGAGTATTTTCGCGACAAAGTTCGAAATAAACGTATCGAAGACTACTCAATCCAATATCAAATTCATAGAACTCTACATGAAATTCAACACAGTTCAGACTTGCACGTTTGTAAAGATATCTATTTTCGGTATTGTCAAACAAAGTCGAAGGCTTCATTTCTTTAGATCGTGGATCAGGAGGATAATTAAAATATCTTGTCGCTTCATCCCATGTTAAGATGCTCGGTGCCCACAATTCATCTATTACGGCATCTTCTTGGCTTTGAGTTATATCATGGAATCGCGGTGATAACATGACTGACATAGGTATTGTCTTAGCTCTCAAACTTAAGCGAATGGGGTGAATCGATAAAGTTTACACTGAAGGAAACTACATGTCTCGTAGCAAACACTGTTTTCATAAGTTGTGTTGTGAACATAACCATCACACTGCTCCTCCCAATGCACAACTGTCTCTGGGTTCGTGCTGCGTCTCAAATCACACCTTACTGCAGAATAATCTGGTTCTGAGGTTATAGTTTCAGTAGCGGCTGCTGCCTTAAGTTCTTCTAAGGTAGTAGGAAATTTACTGTCGGGTCTCAAGTAGTGCACAACACAATCTACCTGATTGCAGGGCGTCTCAATAAAGTCCGGAGCCTCCAGATCGCAATCGGTGCTCCAGTGATGATTGAAGTTGCAGACTATGAGGTGGAACTCTCCATCTCCGGTAAGGTATGCCACACGACGAAAGCCGGGTGACACGTCTGCGTAGCGTGCCGATGGATCGAACGTCATTTTTCTTGAATATATATAGTGAGTCTACGCCCGCACGACCGCGAACTGTACGCTGACTGTCATACCCCGGGACGATGACCTCAATTTATAGCGCCTCCAGTCCAGACATGTTTACCGTTGCTTCGCTTGTTGTTGATTCCATTTCGAGTGCGTCATCCAACATTCCAGGATCACTGTGTTCTAGCATCCAAGCCCTAAGCAATGCGACGTTACGGCGAGACGATACAGGTCTTATGCTGTCACGATTTTGAGCATACATTATGTCTAATTTTTTGAAAGCCGGGCAGCCATATTCCTCTTGTGCATCCACTATGTGCATGTGTTTGAGACAGTGTTTACCCAACCATCTTTTCTGTTCGCTTCCAGCAACTATTACAGTTCCACTCAAGTGAGTTGTCAAGATGGTGGAAAGACTGTTGTAGGGAAACAATCCGTGTTCCCATTTTAAACTATGAAAATTTTTAGTGAGCCACGCATTACTTCTCCGGTATTTACGACTAATGTCTCTCCACTCAAACGGCGGTTTGAATGTTCGCGTAATTATGTTCCCCTCAGAGTCAGCAATGCTAAGTTCCTTGGTAATAAAGCCATACTGAGAGAAAAATCCTTGCAGATTAACATACTTCATGGTGGCTGAGACACGACTGAGCCTCTACTATGCTTAACTCAGTATTTTAACAGCTTTGTCTCGTGGATTATAGGAGACAAGTCTGTCGTGCAATATTATTGCAAATGCTTGTGTTAAGATCGGTAGGTTGTCTGAGCTTGTGATCTCCAACTTGCAATCTATGATATTCGAAGGTATTTTCTCAGCTTGACGGCTTACATCAAACATGAATAACGTAGCCAGTTCCTTAAACTGATGAGGGTCAAGCAAAGGTGCATTCTGCTTTCCATAGTAAGACTCTTGAAAATTTGAATACATATCATATGCGATTAAGTAAAATCCATTGTCGAAGTTTATGTCCAAATCCGTGTATGGATAACTTTCTGAATTCAAGAATAGTTTTATATTCTTTATGTTGCAGTGGTCAAACCTCGATTTATCGGCAGCCATTACATTATGTTTAGCCGATTGAAAGCCGACTATTATGTATCGTGGTTTTTCCATCGAGAAGCTTGTCTTTACTGACCAGCTGACATTTTGTGCTTGTGGCATGCTGGGATATGTTTCAACAGACCAAGATCTAAATGCTATATCTATATTTCTGCCTTTCTCCACAAGCTTAAGCAGTCGCGTGCGTTCCGCTGGAGACACTTGGATGTGTGGTACGGCCCAATCGATAGAGTTTATGGTTAAATTAACTGCTTGAGGCTGCGCACTCGCATCTACGATCGAGTTAATGTACGTATTTTCTAAAACTATAATTAACTCTTGTTTGGAGTTTAGAAGTATACGGTGATAATCCTCAGCAAAGCCGAGGAGATGGCTTAGCGGAACACAGATTTCGAAAACACCATCGGCTGTTAGAGGCAAGCTATAGTTTTCCTCGAGACACCATCCCTCCATTTTGCTGATGGCGTATTCATCACGAGTTCGTGAAAGATAATTCTTCACTGTAGATACCACTCCTAGTGATCTGGTCTGATCTATAAGAACGCCGTTCAGTTCAAATCCTATCCGATTGATCATATGTAATACACCATTGTTTATAATCTTTGCATGGTCCGGTTTCCGTCCGTCTGCCTTTACGAGTTTTCCACGTATACGCAAAAAGGATTTTGAGATGTTTGTGTATGCATCATGATTTTGAATCACTATACGGATTTCAGAGTTGGGGGGCATAGGGTCCGTTTAAGTATGGTTTGTAAATATGCATTTCAGTTTTTGAAATAGAATCCTCAAATTGTGGTGCTTGCTCGACTTCAAGAACGGTGTTCTCCATGAGGATAAACTCTAAATCCAAGTTTTTTAAGGAATCTCACGTTAACAGATGTTAGCCGCTTGATGTCTCGTCGTCTACTGGATAAGGACACACCTGAACCGCTCCATTTATGCTTAGAAAAATATTTCACTCCCATTGTTTTTTCAAATGCAGTCTTAGAGTTATTTCTTCCTTTCTTAGGTTAACTAAGCGTCCTTCCTGATCGACTATTTGAATGTCGAGCTCCGATATCGATTGAACGGTAACTGGGACATAAATGAGCGTGGTAGGTCGTTCATTTATCTTATATCCCGGAGGTACTATGGGGGAAAATTCATGAATAGTATTGTTTAATTTACCATTCAAGTATGTGTGTCCCACAGCATTGCTTGTAATTCGTATAACATTCACGGGGAATATATTTACAGGATTTGTCGATTCATGCAGCTCACCTGCTTTGTATACTTGAGAAGAAAATCCAAGCATTTCACCTAATGTATTTTTTCCACTAAAATCCACATGTATATTGTTGCTGAACATTATGCACTGTAAGGTGTTGGGGTTGCCTCGTAATAGAAATGTTGAATCTGCAGGTAGGTTCTGTTTTATGTAAGCTTCCATGTCACTTATTTCATATGCACCTGTTGGTAATTTCATTTCATGATGTTCATTGTTTGCGATGTATCGAAAAACTTGATTATTTTCATCAATGTTCGGTATCGAGTTATATGTTGTCAGATCGATCAATGCCATTGTCCACTCTCCATCCAATTGCAAGGGAGGGAAGTAGTAGGTTCTCATAATCGAGCTCTTCCCAGTTAAAATTAATGTTATTGACATTTTGTCTAGTTTACACTGCGTCACGCGTTGTGTGTGGTCTCTCTATAAACACTCTGTCGCATATGTGGCTTATGATAACACTAATGCTTCTTATATATTGATACTTAAAATCTTAAGCATAAGTGACCGCAATTCCATGAATGCAACTTTTGTTGCCTGTCATAATTATAGGTTATGTTGCACTTGTTTAAATATCGTATCAGTTCCACTGGTGGAGGCAAGTCTCCGAAGCTATCGTAATATTCAACGTTAGGACCGGTCTTGACATAAGCAGTCCAATGCGTTCCCGGTCCTTTGGATGAGTCTAGATTCAAAATAGCACTTTCATTACGCAATGGTTTCTTAGGTAGCGAATCGCGCATGTATATTTGTCTAAAGTATGGTATTTTCAATTCTTTTATCACCTTCATTAACTCGAGGTTTGTAAGAGCTCGCTTTGGTAAGTTTTTGATTATCGCTTCCTGCTCCCGCGATTTTTCTTTCTTCTTCTTCCTCTTCGCTTTCCCCCACCACCCGACTGTGGATAGGGGCGTAGATAAAGTCCTGAACCGTTTTTTGCTGCACGTGCTATCGCTTGCATACGTGCCTGACTCCGGACATCGGAAACAGTTTTAGCAACACCCGCAGCTCCACCAATTAAGCTGCCTAATGCAGCGAGTGCTGGAAATATAAATGGTAATAGACCACCCTTCTTCCCCAGGGCTTTCCTGACAGATTTACGGTTTCTCTTCTTTGATGATGAAAATCTTAAACCTGCACCAAGCTTACGTTTCACTCTCATAATCTTGTTAACGGTCCACGCGGATACTCTCTGTCCAAATTTAGTTTTGGGGGGACTTCTAATCTTCTCGGCCGTGTCAGCTAATATTTTATCCGCTTTATGTCTTTCAGCCAAGTTATTACTATTCGCATACACAATATCGTGAAGACGACACGCCTCGTCTAGTGCATTCACACCACGATCACCTCTTGCTAGTCTCTCGGCTAGTCTCGTGCCAGGTCCACAGAAATTGTAGCCCGGAAGATGTGCCTCGAATGGTAGCTTATTTATAACAGAATTAACTAAGCCTGAACCTCTCTTCCGTCTCATACAAGACATATCAAGACACTGAGTGGTTTCACTATAAGGATGACTGTTTTATAGTGTTTAGGTTTAGTATTAAGAATGGAGGTTGTTCAACAACAGATCGCTTTACCAATTTCACTAATTGATGATGATGTGTTTAGTAAAACTGAAGAACGTCATGGATCTCTGTTACCAAATACCATACGGTGTATAGTGTCAGGTCCTTCGAATTCTGGCAAAACTTGTCTTATTCTTTCACTTCTAGAACACCCCAATGGGATACGTTTTGAGAATGTGTATTTATATAGCAAGTCCCTAGAACAACCAAAATATCAACGTTTAGCCCATGTGCTGGAAAATGTCGGGGGAGTGAAATTTTTTAAATTTCGAGAAAATGCTGATGTTTTAGACCCCAGTCAAGCCCTCCCCAACTCTGTGCTAATCTTCGATGATGTTGCTTGTGATAAACAAAGCATTGTTCAAAAGTATTATTCTATGGGGCGACACCACAAGATCGACTGTTTCTACTTGGTACAAACTTATACCCAAACCCGAAAGCAATTAGTGCGAGATAATTGTAATCTAATAATTTTGTTTAAAATGGACGATCTTAATCTAAAACATGTGTTTTCCGACCATGTCGGTACAGATATGAGCTTTGAGAGATTTAAAACTCTTTGCGGTCACTGTTGGAACAGTCCTAATGAGCATGGTTTCATTGTGATAGCTAAAGATTTTCCTCTACATAAAGGGCGTTACAGATGTGGTTTTGATCAGTTTATTGTGATAGGTTCATGAATCATGATGTCAAAGTTCGGTGGTGGTGGACTTAAACGATCGCACGACTCATGCATGACGTTTACTCGTGAAGGGGACTGCGACTTAAGCTGGAAACATTTGAAGAGAGTTGGTGATCCTAAACAAGATGGTGATGCTGCTAATAAGAAGTATGTTGACGCAGTAAGCGGGGCTTTTACACATGCTTTGCATTCGATGACTGATGGTATGACACGACAAGTTACAGATATCAACAGATCACTTACTGTAACAAGAGATGTGCAAGTGGGGATTATGGAGTTCTTGCGCAATATGGAGGCTAAAGAACAGCATTTAATTGCTCAATTAAATGAAAGTCTTTCAGCTGTGTCGACAAAGTTGGGTGATATGTGCACCTCGTTGGAGAGCAGGTTAGATTTATTCGCACAAACATTTATAGAGGAACTAAATGATGCACTAAATGCTAACATGGTTGAGATGGTATTGAAAATTAATGCTGGAATTGTACAACAGCTTTCACAAATGAATCGCACTGTTGGTGTTTTGACGATTACTCCTGATGAATATTCTCGCGGTGTGTTGTCTAAGAAACCTTCACCTCCAAAACCAGCACCTGCAAAAACAGCATCTTCAAAACCAGCACCTCCAAAACCAACACCTCCAAAACCAGCACCTCCAAAACCAGCACCTCCAAAACCATCAAGCTCTAGACATGCCTAGATCACTCACGTATTGATGCTAGTTGTATATAAAAGGGTGATATGCTATCGCTAACTCTGCAGTCATGGCTCTTGAGGCTAGTAAGTTGGAGCGCGTCATAGAAAATGTTCGTGCAAAGTATCTACTTGCCAAACGAGCTCGTTTGGAGAGGGATGCAATTAATGAAGAAATATTCAAGTCTGTTAATTCGCGTTTGGATAAACTTGGACCTACTACATCGCTCGCACAGTCTATCGATACTGTGAAGCAGGATTCTGCGGAAGAAGCTACTGTGAAACAATATTTAGAATCAAGCGACAGTGATGACTCGAACGCTATTCCTTTAAAACATCACGGTGTTCCATATGATGATTCTTTAGGTGGAGTGCAGTCTTATTTGCAGAGCTACAACCTTCGCTCTGGTGATGGAACCTATGGTGTATCTAAACGACATAACCGCTGGTTTTTAGGGGACACGGAAGTATTTTTTCACGATAACAATATGATTCGCGTTAAAGATGAACTAATACAACCTGCTCCTGGTTTATTTGAACTTTTATTTCGCAGAGAGCCGCATACGTACTCGGAATCGGCCCTTAAACAATATGGTAATCTACTAGAGCTTACAAATGCTTATTTTAAAAAGAATGATCCTGCAACAAATCTCTATAAAAGCACGTCACATGCGAAATTTGATATCATTAAGCAACTGTTTCCACATATTGGTTCGCAGCAACGAGGAAGTGGATTGTTACATAAAACATTGGATTTAGGTCGTAAACGAGAGTTCATTTATTGGAATGATCCGAATGAGATAGTAGATCGACTCAGGTTGTTAATGGCCTCGCAGGCTTCTGGCCACACCGGACACAATAACGAAATCCTTTCGATACTTGAAGAGTTACAAGAATCAGGATACATTGCAAAATGAGCGACGCACAGCGTGGGATTGCATACGAGCTTCACCGAGGCAAATGTATTATATTTCCTCGCAGAAGGGTTTTAACATATGGACTCCATGATTTACTACAGATTGATTTGGTAGAAATGATACCATACAGTAAAGTGAACAGTGGTTACAAGTACATCCTGACTGCCATAGATGTGTACAGCAAACGTGCTTATGCAGTTCCAGTTAAACAAAAGACAGGTGTGATGGTTACTGCTGCCATGAGAAGTATTTTGAAAGAAGCAGGAAGTTTTAAAAGTATTCAAAGTGATGCGGGAACAGAATTTTATAACTCAACTTTCAGAGCTCTTATGAAAAGAAAAAATATTAATCATTATTCCACTCACAGTGAGATTAAAGCAAGTGTGGTAGAGCGGTTTAATAGATCTCTAAAATCGCTGCTTTTTCGCGAGTTTTCAGCTCAAGGAAATTATAAGTGGCTTAAAATTTTACCACAAGTTCTACGTGTCTACAATAACAGATTCCACCGCACCATTGGCATGGCTCCGAATCAAGTGAAGGATGATTCTTTGCTACAAAGTGTTTACAAATATGTAAAGACAATTGACCCTTGAAAACCTAAGGCTCGTGTGGGGGATCATGTACGCGTGTCACGAAACAAGAAAGTTTTTGAAAAGGGGTTTACACCGAATTGGTTTCACGAAGTGTTTAAAGTAACAGCTATGAGGTCCAGCTTTCCGCGTGTGTATAACTTGAGTGATATGGATGGAAATGAAATACAAGGTGTTTTTTATGCTTCAGAAATTCAAATTACAAAATACCCCGATACATACTTGGTAAATAAAATTCATCGAAAGCGTGGTGAAAGATTCCAGGTGTCTTGGAAGGGGTTTCCCGATACCGTGAGGACATGGGTAAAGAGAAAGGATATGGGAGTTTAAGATTACATATACACATTTTATTTTACCTTATTGCTTGTTCTCAATCGAAGCATATTCTATGGAATCGTTTGTGTGGGCTGTTGTTGAGATTCTATTCCTGCAATGTATTTATAATGTGTGGACTACTTCCTGAACACGACCCAGCACTCTGCAGCTTGGGATCAACAAGCTGTGACGTCAGCCCGCGCTGGGCGCCTCATTGGAATGTGTAGTGCGACATCGGGGTTGCATGTCATCTTTCCGTCAAGACCAGGTCAACTATAGTCTTCATTCTGTCTCTGACAATTCCATAATGAACATGGCTGCTTTTGAGGAAATGCGCGATTGCATTGAATATGCGCTTCATGCTTGCATCGGCATGAATATAGATGCGATAGTACACCATCTAGAGGTCTCCGCGATCAATTTGTTCGCTGCATTTCCAGAGGAATACGAGTTTCTAACATACCTTTACAACGGTATTATAGCATGGTTTGAAGCTGTAATGGAGGCTCAAGAGCAAGTGGAGCCAGATGATGGAGTGGACAGCGGCTTGGGAGAGAGTGACGGTGAAGCATAATGCTTGCGCCCTTGTTAAACATGGAAAATAGGCCTCTCGGGGAAACTCGCCATGTATAAAAAAAAGGAGTTAACGCATCTAATGCTGTACCTCCTGAGACATAGTCTCTAAGGTGATGTGGAAAGCAGCATACCACTATAAATTCAAACACAAGTTTTTTTTTATTTATTTTTTTTTTCAGCTTACATTCCAGAGAATCTTCTGCCACGTCGAGACGAAGAGAATGAGACTACACATCATAGTTATAAATTCACTATCACTAAATAATAATAATGAGCTTACACTATTATTAAATGCATTACAGGAAAGCTAACACTAAAGTATGCCTACAAGAACAAATTTCTTATGCCTGCTTCTGATGCATATAAAGGAACACATATCATGATCATTCAATATGGTGCACTCTGTGCATGTAAGGGAACAATCTTTTCGGTGCACTCTGTGCATGTATTGGAACGAGTCCTTGGGTGTATCATGTGCTTCCAAAATGGTGGGGCTGTTTAATCCAAGATGGCGGAGAATTGTTTAAAGGTTGTAATATTTTTTAAATTTAAATATCGCGCCCTCTGGTAGCAACACTTGTTACTAAATTTATCGATTAGCATTCGACCTATCGAATGGTGCTGCGCCCTGGCAGCTGAAATATGAAATATAAGTAAATATATCGATTAGCATTCGATCTATCGAATGGTGCTGTGCCCTGGCAGCTGAAATATGAAATAAAAGTAAATATATCTATTAGCATTCGACCTATCGAATGGTGCTGCGCCCTGGCAGCTGAAATATGAAATAAAAGTAAATATATCGATTAGCATTCGATCTATCGAATGGTGCTGTGCCCTGGCATCTGAAATATGAAATAAAGATGGCGACGGTGGCACACTCTGGTAGCCAACTTGAGAATCAAGATGGCGGCGCCTCTGGCAACTAATTTTTGAATTTGCCGCGCGATACTAGCGACATCTACCTGCCAACTTGAGAACCAAGATGGCGGCGCCTCTGACAACTAATTTTTGAATTTGGCGCGCGATACTAGCGACATCTACCAGCCAACTTAAGAACCAAGATGGCGGCGCCTCTGACAACTAATTTTTGAATTTGCCGCGCGATACTAGCGACATCTACCAGCCAACTTGAGAACCAAGATGGCGGCGCCTCTGCCAACTAATTTTTGAATTTGGCGCCATCTGGTAGTCTGTGCTGGAATTAAAGATGGCGGCTGTATAATGATTTTTAATTTCAAATGTGGCGCCTTAGGTATGCATTAAGGAAGGCAAAAATACCCTCCCCCTTTTATCATAAACTTGACATCAGTACATAGCATATATAGATTATTTATTCCACCATATTCCAATTGGTCTCGTGGTCTAGTGGTCAAGGCGTCCGCCTCGTAACCACGACATCCTGGACGTTTTCACGTCCCATGGATCGAATCCCAGCCTCGGCACTGAAAATATTTTAGTTAAAATAAAATAATACCTGCTGCTACTTGGTGGCGACCAACAGAACTATATGACGTCACACAAGATGGCGGCCTCCAGCAGCCGAAACAAGATGGCGACCAGGAAAAATCAAGATGGCGGCCTCCAGCAGACGAAACAAGATGGCGACCAGGAAAAATCAAGATGGCGGCCTCCAGCAGACGACACAGAATCATGACGTCACGATTCGAAGTTGGTGGAAATTTCTAGAAATACAAAATGGCGGATTTGCGAATTTGCGGATTTGCGATTTGCGGATTTGCGGATTTGCGAATTTGCGGATTTGCGAATTTGCGGATTGCAATATCTGGATTGCTTGCAAACAAATTCACGGGTTTGCACATAAAAAACCATAAAAAATGCGTAAAAAACCATAAAAAATGGGATAATCCCCGGATTACCCCGCTCCCCCCTCGCCTATGTTCCAGAGTCGGCACGCTCTCCCTACTTTATTTATTTTTAGGATCACTGAAATGTCCAAAATATATTCTATAATAGTTTTCGCAATCATTAAGTTTCATTTCGCACACCATCACGCTTGGTACGTTCCCTGATTATCACAAAAATTATAATATACGAGTTAATGATCCCAGACGCGGGTTCGCCATCTGGGCGAAATCAACTAAAAAGTGAGCTCTGCGCATGCGCGGAATTCGGGCAACAGAGCGGCAACGGATGGGACACATATAATCCGTTCCCTGAAAATAAGGGAATGGTCTTATCCTGTCTTGCACTAGGAATATGGTTAGGGCACAGGTGTAGCATTTTCAGTAATTAAACCCTTTTTTTTTTTTGTGTGTCTTGGAATACCGGCCTGGTAGCAGAATTCGGTGGCCGTTCGATTTGATGAATTTTTTCAGGGCAGGTCGCACCAAGGTGTTGACAGGACTGACGAAGGGGAGGCCGAGAAGGATTCGGTGTCCCTTGTTATGTCGGAAAACCATGGAAATTAGAAATCGGCGAGTCCATTTATTACCACGAAGACACTTCTCTCCGTCGCATCGTAACGCCTCGATTCCAGGTTTGCCTTCCTTAACAGCCGCGTGAGGGGGACAGGAGGGCAGGGAAAGGACAGAAGTGGAAACATCTGGCCGTGCACTCTCGCAAAGGGGTGAAAACGTAAAAAAAAAAAAAAAAAAAAAAAAAATATCACCAATTGACGAGTTTCTATTGGTAGGTCCGAAGGACCTCAATAAAAGAGCTTTTTTTTTTTTTTTTTTTAAGAGGGAGCGGGTGGTGGGGATGTCCGATCCGAGGCGAAGGAATGATTTTTGCAGTTGTTTTTTTTTTCTCTCCCCATGGCTGACCGGAAGTCGTTACAGAGCCGGGCGTCGTAAACACGCCTGCTTTTACAGTCCAAACAAACCCCTGACCCAGACCAGACCCCCCCCCCCTTCCCATAACTCCCACACGCGACTATCTGCCGGGGATCATTTACCACCAGCGGGGGAAACATAAAGTCTCCATCGTTTCGTCCGGCTGCCTGATCATTTGATTTAAGGGGCCGGCCCAGTAAGGGGTGTGTTTGTGTCAGTGAGTGCGGGATGGTAAGTGCGACGCCCGCTATAGGCGCTTCTTGCGCGGTATCGACTCTAAGCGCAAGGTTCTTAACCGGCGCGCAGACGCGGAGTAACTATGAAGATTCGAGCGGTAACCGCGCCACTTTACGGCCGGGGAAATGAAGATCAAGGCGTAATGCAATCGTATTGAGTGCTTTAAGTATCAATACCTTATGTTTCATGCCCAAAAATTATTTCATAAACATCTGTTTTAGTCATTTTCACACATGTAAAAATACAGTAAAAAGAAGTACCTGGGGAAACAGGCTTTGCTCGGCGTCTAATTATTTATGTTGTAAAATAGTGGTTTTTCCAGGGGAGACACCTATTTAGATAAATTTGAAAAGCAAAATGTTAACTAAATATAAATTTTCTTCCAAATCGTTATAGCAGTTTCCGAGATGCAAATGTTGTATATGTATGTGTGTGTGTGTATATATATATATATATATATATATATATATATATATATATATGAATTGCTTGTTCAATAGTATCTGATACAGAAACATATTTACTGATCCGCCCTAAGCATATTCATAATAATTGCTATTATAAAACAGACACCACTGATATCTTGAGAAATTTTTAAAATTATGTGGTTTATTTCAGAACCTCTGCACACCATACGTTTGCCCGGGTTGGCAAGGGCCTTAATGGGCTTTACGTTTTATTGAAAGTGAGATTACTAAAGACGGACACACAAAAATAAAGAAAGGGAAGAAAGCGGCCATATATTATCGTAATAAACCATCTCATAATTAATTGGCCTACAGTTATTTCGGAGAAAATAATGTGGTAATTTTGAAATCAAGACGACTGAATAGAGATTCTAGCTCAGGTCGTCAGGAATGGGAGTACAATATTTAACAACTTCGTCAAATTTTTTGACGTGACAACGTCTAATAAATAGATGTACGCCGGCTGCACGCACGAAAAAGGATGACTCATTGTCCCGTTACGCTCATTGTACGTTTGCGCTGCGTCTATCTTTCTTCCACTCGATTGGAACAACCATCGATTTGACTTTTTCGAGGCACATTAAACTTGAAACACTCCCATTCGTTTCCTTCTTTTCCTATCATCGTCCTATCCTTAACAGAATAACACAGATTGGAAGAAGTTAAATAGCAAACACGTATAAAAGTTATAGTTAAAATAATCTCTTCGTTAAAGTAATAAACATATTTCAATTAATGAGTGCAAATAAAAGTAAATTTATCAATTTAATTGCAGATTTCATTTCACCCTTTCTTTGTATGCTTACAAAATAGTGATATTTCAATAAAAATGATTCAATTTTATTCATAAAAGTATGCAATCATTTCATCAATGTTTTGCTATGACGTTGTCACGTTAAACTATCGGCCGTAAACCGACTTTACAGACAACTAATTTTTTTTTTTCCTTATTTTTGGATGACTGGTGATTTTTTTTTGTCACCAACGAGCCAACACAGTCGTGTCTTCGCCCCAAGGGGCAGTCAGAGTCATCGCGGCCAAGGGACAGAGACTCCGGGTGCTGGTCCCGTCTTGTGGACACGGCGAAGGGCAGACGCGCAGTCGGCAACCGTCTTCCTCCGCGGGGGTCGCCTGCCGCCGTCACCCCCTGGCAGGGCCGGCGCGTCCACACAGGCGAACCAGGCGACCGCCTAGCTGGGGGCGGCGCAGCTCGATACATAGCAGCTGATACAACATGTTTAACGATTGTTGAAACTAGACTTACGCGCTGCCTACTGCGCCACCGCGGCCACTCCGACACGGAATAATTAATTACGGAAAATAAAATAACTCTTCGAATTTCCTACACGAGTTTCTTGGCTGTTCTTCTTGTGTATGTGTAATCGAACAGTCGATTTGAAAAGAACTAATTAAGGAAAAGAGAACAAGAAATATACACCAGATCTCTCTCTGAAAAAAGAAATAAAGTGATGACAAAAGCTACTCCCCGGAAAATCGTATAAGCAAGTTAAAAGGAAATGATTTATCATATAATATAAACAGTATTATATTATATAATTTATATCAATTTGTGTGTGTTAATATTATAATCTGTGTGCAATAAATATAAATAAACTACTCTTGCAAACCTTATAAAAAGGATTATATCCAGAGTAGTCTTTAAGTAAACATATATAACCTACAAAATATAAATATTTTTCTATAAGCTACAAGATAATCTGTTGAAACTAGATTAAAATGGATTTTTGTAACAGTTTGGAATGTTTATGTCGATACAAGTAATTATTTAAAGTCCACGGTGACCTGTTTATGATTTGTAATAAGTTAAAAAAAGTGAAGGAAAAAAAAACACAAACCTGCTTACATTTGACTGTTGACAAAATCTTAGGCTTACGTGATGTATTTTGAGGCAAGGAAAATTTTTGTTTGTGGTGTCCGGCCTGGTGGAGAAGGGGGGGGGGGGAGGGTTAAGGTTTTTCGCCTAGGGCGCCAATTGACCTTGCACCGGCCCTGACCCCTGGAGCTCTTCAGCTGAGGCGCACGACGGGGAAAATTCTCCCCCTTCCCCCCCACCCGGGCACGTCAAATATCGTGATCTCGCCCGCGGACGATAACGACGCGACATCGCGCTGGGAAGGGGGGATTGACGGTCGGATGAAAGGCAGCGCGGGCTTATCTGCAAGCTTAGAAGCCCGCGCGACACGGTGCACCCTCAAAATAAAAAATAAAAAAAAAAACCTCCGCGCCGGTGAAAGCGTTAGAACCTCCATTCTTCCGTCGGAATCCCCCTCTTCGATGTCGCGCGGGACTGATGATGGATGAACGAAAAAACGGAAAAATCTCTACTACACCGTTAGAAACGATAGTACATTCCAGATAACTTCGTATGAACTATGTACTCGGGGTCACGACTTGCGAGATCTCTGTTTCGTTGTGTAAACAGGGTAAGCAAAACATGTCGAACATGTCGAGTTTTTAAATCAAGAAAACAAAATTTTTTTTTTCGGGCGCACACGCTCTGGTAGTTACGAAGTGCCAAGGAAGACATTGGCTCGTGCGTAACATGCCTGTTCTCCCATGCTAGCATGGATACGAACTGGCGTGTATATTCATCGCGCTGGCAAGCGGCTATCTCACGATTTTAAGCTGCACCTTCAAATATTACTTAAAATACCATAGAAAAAATATGTTTCATCCAAGTTAATCTTTTCCACTGTAAAATTGAAATAATGATAGAAACAACTATTAAACTAAATTTTCATGGGAAAATGCAATGGTTCTTGAATTAAATTCGTAATCAGACAAATTAAAAAAATCAACCGTTTGTCAATGGATTTTATTTGAGGACTAACATTATGAGAGTTTGGGAGAATCTTTTTCATGAAAAGGTTTTCCGTCTGGTCACTAAGGCTGTTTTTTTTTTTTTTTTTAACTTTTCAGTAAACTTTGTATTTAGGTGTGATTTTGTGCCTTTTCTTCAGTATTTCGATGTTTAATTTTGAAAGCCCCAGGGGCCACACAGAAAAAATGTTATTGTGAGTCTATGTTCTATTATTTTACGATGATTTAAGGATCACTGGCAAATGGTACGTACTTTATCGTTAAATTAGAAAATAATTTTTTTTAAACATAAAATGCAGCAACGACTTAAAACCCTCAGACGTGCTGCCGTTAAACTCCCTCTTCAACCGGCAAGTGTTCACGCACAGGTATTTATTCTTCACCCGTACCAAGCTATGCACCCATTGCAGTGAACCACTCATTTGATATCGCAACTTGTCCCTAAACAAATTTGGAAACGTCGTTTTTATTTATCAGTAGCGGATATTCAATGAAGATTTATCAGCGTGTAGTTCCCCAATGTTTAGTATGTTACCACAGCTGTTACTTATAACTAGAGTTGCCCCATTTCAAACGTAAAATGTTTAGAAAACCTGTTTATATCCAAAATAAGTATGACAACATTTAAGAATGTTTTGATGTAATCTTGTGGACATACGCCATTGCTATGCACATTTTCTGTAGGAGAAAACTAAAAAAATACCCAAAAGACAAAAAACACCAAATTAAGCAAAAAAATTGCTCTTGTCAACAGGATATAAACACCAACATAATATTCATATCTTGTTGACAACAGCAATTTTTTGCTTAGTTTGTGTTGTTTGTCTTTTGGGTATTTTTGAGTTTTCTTCTACGGAAAAAGTGCTTAGCAATGGCGTATGTCCAAAAGATTACATCAAATCATGCACTCCCATTGCAAAAATCTTTCAAAGATAATATTTAAGAATTTAAAAATTGTCTCATTTTAAACCGTATTAAATTACTTTGCCTCAAACCTAGTTTTCAAGAATATACACATATGATATTTATGTTTGTAATTAAAATCTTAATATTGTTTTGTCTGATCTTAAATTTAAAAAAAATGCTTGGTTTGAGGATAGTATAAATAAGAATATAGAATTTCACTTAGTGTGCTGCTAACCAAATTAAATGTAAGTAATAAAAAGGAAGTTTTAATATTCCCCTCCCCCCAAATTTTGGTTCATATTGACGAAAAGAGTTTCGTTGAGAAATAAGAAACGAGTGGAAGGGAGTATCTTGGGCTCTCAGCCGAATGAAATACAGCAAGTAGGGCTTCACACCAGTCCTTTTTTGATCGAGAAAGGTAACTCTTAACTGGCTTCGTTACGAGTCCTTCCAGGTCTTCGAAAGGCGAAGTAACCATGGCAATTCATTCCTTATGGTTGCTCCTCTGCTATCCACTCCCTCTTTCTGTCGACATCCGCAATTGCGCAGGAGAACTAGCAAATAAGAGCAAGGGAATTGGAAGCGAACGTCCATTCAAAGTAAAAGTTTTGCTTCGCACAGCACTACGCAAAAAAAAAAAAATAATAATAATGTGTTAAGGAACGGAATCTGAAAGAGTAAAAAATGGTATCGGAACCATTGATGGAACATTTTGGTGTTAATTATAGAACCTAGATGAAAATACGTTCTCAAACTCCTATCATGCCATGCTTATCAACTCATCGGGACTGCGAAAATAATAAGATGCGGAGAAGTTTCAAATCATACATTCGTAATATTTGATAAATTTTGATTACGGCACACAAGTCAGTTTCTAAACAACCTGCAGTTGAAAAGTAAAACCCCGGATTTGTATTTTTTTTGTCAGTAATATTGACGTTTAATTTTTGTTTTATTTAAATAATCGTTCCACATACAAGATTTGGAAGAAGGAATAAAAAAGCTGCAAGAATTCATATTTTGCACTTATTCTTCCAGTTACTACCACATTATACATCCGTAATAAAATTACTTCGCTGTTTAAGAATTCGCCTACATTCATATAGTTCTTATTCTCCACTTTGCCTTCTATTAGTGACGAGGGCAGGAGCCAAGTAGGGTATCACCGATTGGTCTTAAACTGTGCAAGTAGAAGCAGGTAGGTGCCTCTTTCACCGTCCTGACACATCTCTCCTGAGTGGGACCTAGGAAGCTAGATAAAGCTCTTCAAATATTTTAAAGAAGGGTTTGAGAAATAATAATATTTTTCATCAGTTACTAAGTCAGTGGCGTACTGCATTAGCCAAGCGCATTCTCTGGCAGTCCGTCTGCTCTGGTTTGATACACACTGGAATTGGTTTTTTATTCCTTTTTTTATTTCTAGTATTATCAAACTATTAATCACAGAATTTAAATATGTTCAAACATTCAAATAACGTAGTTAAATGTGGTCATGAATAAAATATACATTTACAAAAATTTTAGCAAGTAATTAATTATCTACGATGCTTTTTATTTATTACTATATAATACATTACAATTTTTTTTCCAATTTACAATTAAAATAACAGGTTTTTTAACCCTTTCATGACCAAACATCAAAAAATTTGGTTTTTTAATAAAAACCCCTTGAAACCTTCAATAAAATATACCAATAAACATGTTCTAGGAATATGATTTATTTATAATACTGATTTCATAAAAATATTTTAACGGGACTTTTAAGTCCCATTGGGCCATTGGGTACAAAAGACTACAAACAAAAGCTACATATAAAAAATCACAATAAATCACTAACTCATAAATATTAATATGTTTTACAGCAATTTTACTTTACTTTCCACAATAATACCTACCATTATCAATTATAAATTTTTTTATAACAATAAACACACATCGATAACATTTTCTGTCCTTTTTTTTTTTACTTGTGACTACTGAACTTTGCGTATTTTGACAATCTGAAAACGTAATGAAATTGACAATACAAATTATTTCTGTTACTCATCAATACTGGTCAAAATTTTAAACAATTTCTACTACAAATATTATTAATTTTATACGAAGTATGTATCTGACAAGATCATTATTTTCTGCACATATTAGGTATGTATCTATAATTTCCTTACACCTAATGAGCTTTGCACATACAAACTGACTGGTATGACAAGTAGTATTTACCTTTTACACATATATTTCTATAAAAATATTGTACTAAAACTCTATGAAATATACTGTCACTCAACATTATCATCATTTACTGCAGTATAAAATTTTTTTCCTTCATTTTCTTTCACCTGCAGAGATCTGCGGTCATTTCGACGAAAGACATTTACAACAAATTATATTTACAGTTTACTCATAAATAATAATAACATATTGAAGATTGCCAACTACAAAAATTAAATAATAAAAATATTTACTCAGTCTAAAGAACATAACTTGCTGCTAAATGTTTTTTTTTCTCTCTCTGTTGACTAAAGTAACTACATATTTTGCACCGAATACCCTTGACAACACACATACATTATCTTTATCACATAAAGACTGGTCTATACTTGGAACAATGACCTTCTTGTAAATATTCCAACTTATACAGAGTCACTCAATAATAGGGACATCATGATATGCTGCAAAACAATTTTTTTTGTCATTGCAGCACAGATGAACTCTACACATTTTACATACACTGAATGGTCTTGATTCAATTTTTTTCAGGCTGCATACTTCACACCTGCCCCGTTTTTTCACAAATTGGGGCCAATGGCATCCCCGATTGCCAATGCGTACATCAAGTGGTACAGAGTACATCTGTTTTCCTCTTTTAGGGTGGGGAGGGGGAGTAGAAGAACTCGGCCTCTTTGAGACACACTTCTGCCTTCCTATTGGTGTTTGGACAATCAAGTCTTGTGCTACTGATCTCCTGAATTCTAACACTGTCATTTTAGGAAACATCAAGTTATGAATAACAAAGGAATTTACAAAACAAATGTCCAATACACCCCAAAATATTCTTTGCCACCACTTCCTGGATTTCCTATTGACACAATACAGAGCACGCAGCTGATCAGCTTTATCTACCCCTCCCATTTTCTCATTATAATCCTGACCACCCTTGGACAAGAGATATCTACTTTGGAGCCATCTTGTTTCCGTCGTTTTACTATTGTTTCTTCACTACCATGGAAATTGCTTGCCAGTAAAACAGCTCTATTGTCCTTCCACTTGAAAACAGTTATTCCCATGTTTGAAACTCTGAAGTCTGACTCCCCACGGCTCAGTGAAGAATCATTTGCCAGCTGTGGAATAATTTTTCTATTGCTTCTTATTGTACCGCAAGCTAGAATTTTTTCTACTTTCAGTTTTTCAAGCAGAGCAACAGAAGTAAAATAGTTGTCAAAGTACACCTGCAAGCCTGTTCCCCAGAATGGTTTAGTAAGAGTGAGGACTACTCTTTCACCTAACCCATATTTCGATAACTCTTCGTCAACTATTTCCTCTCGCCCTTGATACACTCTGAAACCCACAATGTAACCATTTTGGTCAGCTATACACCATAACTTGTAACCTCGCTTGATTGGTTTCTTTGGATTGTACTGTTTCAAAGAACTTCTTCCTTTGAAACGAATCATGGACTCGTCAACACTAACAGACTGTGTCACATTGTACAAAGAAGAAAACTGTGAATTAAAAATATCAATCAAGGGTTGGATTTTGTACAGTTTATTCTTGCAGTCAACCGGTTTTGATGTGTTGTCATTACAGTGCAGGTGTGTCAAAATATCATCAAAACGTTTTCGTGGCATTGCATTTGAAATTATATGGACACCTAAATCATTACTTGTACTCCAGTAATGTTTCCAGGATGGAAGTTGTACATAGCCCATCACAAAATTAATTCCAATGAAGGCAAGAAACTCTTTTTCAGTCATGGCTAGTGTTTTCATCTTTTGTGTAGCATACAGATTTGATTGATAGCAGACATGATCTATCAAGGGACCACACATCTTTATAAATACATCAGTTGGTGTGTTGCACCCAGCAAAATGATCTTCTATAGGACCTGAAACAAAATAATAAAAATATAGATAATATATGTTACAACCACAATGGGACAATAATTATTATACATTTCCAAGTTCTAGTAGTCAGGACTCGACTTCCATAAAAGTGATCCGGGTTCAATTCCTGGCAGGTGCCATTCTCGTTTTCACATGTGCGAATCATGCCACATGTAATTTATCGTCAATGTGTTTTCTCGGGGCACTCCAATTTCCCCTGCTCTTTCATTCCGGCACTGCTACATACACACACGTAATTCACCATCAGCTATCATAACCGCTCAAATATCGCCACTTATAAATTACCAAATAACTATATTACCTTCTGGGTGAAGATACTCCGGTATTTCTGTAGTCACTGTCTTTTTCTTCCATCCCCTGGGTGCGTCTTTGGGAGGCGGTGTTTTAGTTTGCATGCTGTCGTTCTCATTGCAAGAAGTATTGCCTTCAGGATCTTGTAATAAGCACTCATCATTTCCAGAAGGTGGCTGGGTCACAGTCTGGTCCACAGTTGCCTCTGCAAAAATTTATAGAATAAAGACACCAATTACAATTGAAAAAGCGTGATTCCATGCTACATGAAAAAATGCAATCTCAAAAAAAAATATCACATGACTTCACCAGGATTCGAACCCAGATCCTCCAGACATGACGAAACTATGCTAACCACTACTCTACAGGAACACATGATAAGCAAGATGCTTGAATATGTATCATCAGTACTTGCAAGCGCAAACATTATCTTAGAAATCAAGGCAAAATTATAATATTCATTATATGTGAGCATAAAAAAAAGTAGGTTACTCACATTTTGCCAGATTATAAATATAAAATCACTTTGCGTAACGGTTGCACGGCGAATAACTAGTTTACCACTAAACTGCAATATATTGTATCAAAGGAAATAAAGTAACTAAGCTATATACATGCACATTACAACAATATGAATATTGTTTAGAAAATTACCTTCAGCAGCTAAAAGTTTGTCAAAGACAGAAGAAAAATTATCTTGTTCTTCTGTAGCCACATTTCTCTCGTCATCACTACTATCTTCTACTTCAGTATCAGTATCGTCTGGAATATCTTCAAACAATATTTTATAAGCCTCTTCATTAGTAAGGCCTTTTTTGCGATTCATATTTCTTGTACTTCAATAAAAGATACGCTTTTCACAAAGAAAACACAAATCAATATCTAACACTGCTTTGTCTATGGTTTCGTGTTATTACAAAGAGTTGAAAATACGAATTTTATAAACCAAAAACTAATAATATGCTCTGGTTTGTAAACCACGTTTCTTAGTGTGACAATACCGCCAAATGCCCAACGGGACTTACCAGTCCCGAGAGAAAAACTTAAAATTTTTAAGAAAATAACAACGTTTAACTGTTCCAAAAATTATTTTTATGCAGATAATTGTAAAAAGTGCAGGCGGTAATTATAGTATAATCACTGGAAATAAATAACAGTGTAGAAAAAAAGTTCAAAAGTTTTGTACTTGTAGCGCATGTTTACAACACGCAGCTCGGTGAAGAAAGTGAAGTCTAGCACGATCTAGCGAGTAACCTGCGAACCACTTGCACACAAGCTGTTCTGGACAATGGGACTGAGATGTCCCGATAATCAGCTAGTTAGGAAACATTTTACACATGATTTCAAATGCTTTAATAGTAACCGGGACGTTTGAGTCCCAGTGGTCAAGAAAGGGTTAAATGAAAAATCAGAGCAGACACGTGGCGGGACGCCGTGCACAAATGTATAGACTGTTACAAACTGTACGGGAAAAGTAGCAGTCGATCTCTATGAATAACAAGACATTCTATTAAATTATGTACCTACTGTGCTCAAATATTTTAATATGAAATTATATGAAATACATTTTTGGCGGAAAGTTTTTTGGAAAAATGGCGTGTTTAAATCACGAATCGTCAGAAATAAAAACTCGATATTATCAGACGATACTCTTGATAAGATAAAATTGCATTCCCTGCCGAGGGCTCACACACGTTCCTGTTGTCAACAGACTGGTTGATGAGCCCGACTTGCTTCTCGCCTCGGTCGCAACAGGGGCTCCGAGCGCAGGAGTGGGAGTGTGGATTGTAATGGACAGAGACCGGAAAAATTCGCGAATTCATTTCGCGATAGGCTAAAATACAAATAGTTATACCTCAGTGCTGCCTCTGCTATTGGCTCACAACTCACCTGGACGACTCTGGGCCGGTGAGAAACACCCGACCAAAGCTTTATTGAATCACAGGCTGCTACGTTGGGACGCTTCACAAGACAGCAGCCAATGAGTGGGTTGCATTTGACCGAGTGCACGTATAACTATGGAGTTCATCCTACAGGTCATTGAACCCGCGAATTTTTCCGGTCACTAGTAATGGAATATTACCTACCGCCATCATGAATTATGATGTCACCGTTGCAATTTTCGTTACGTCAGCCATCTTGAAAATCCGTATTTATTCAGCTAGAAAACAAGGAAAAAATTTAAAATTCATATAAAATTTATTTTAATAAAATTAATAAAACTTTTATAAAAAACCCACTTATGTCATGGAGCTCGGGGTATTCGGTTCGAACCCGGTGAGGGCAAAAAATATATACCAACGGATCCTTCCTCCACAAAGGCTACCAGGCAACTGACCCCCTGCCACTAATGCCAAGGAGTATATTATGGAAGCTAGTATGACGTCGCGTCCACCATATTGGCTGCCATCTTGAAATCCTGTAATTATTAATCTATAAATTCTTAAAAAAAAATTACTAAATTCATCAAAATAATCAACAACAGCTGTGGTCAAATGCACACTTAGGTCCAGTTACCTTACTTTTGTCAGTCATCAAATATATATCTGTATTTCCTAGGACGTTGAAGTACCATTCTGTCAACGCAGAAAAGAAATGACAAAATTATTCCACATAACATATAACTAGAGACCTGCGAAATTCGCGGATTCAATGACCTCCAGGATAGACTCTACTACACTCTACACACTCGTGCAAATGCCACCTGTTCATTGGCTGCTGACTTGTGTAGTCGTCTCGACCGAGTGCCTGTGATTCGACACTTCTATGAGTGAGGGTCTCTAATTGGCCCTCATTACTCCAGATTAACAGTAAACCAATTGCAGAAGCAGCGCTAAGGTATGATTATTTTAATTGTAGCATATCACGAAATGAATCCGCGAATTTTGCAGGTCTCTACATATAACATTTAGGACGGTTTACTCTTGGTGAGTATACATACATAAAAAAACCACTAAGGAATAAGTAAAATGTACAGAGGAGTTAGGAAATAATAATAATGAAATTAAAGAGTTCAAGTTTTGCGGGGATAAGGAAAATTTCACTCCGTGGAACCAAACCACTTTTCCCTCCGAGAGGATGTCAATATCAAAAATGAAACCTTTTGTTCCATCTATCGGGAGCGTGGATTGAGAATATGTCATAATTTATTTCATCGTGACAAATACCTTCTCTCGTGTCAGCTATTCGTAACAGGCTATTGCCTCCCCATCTTCACCTCTTATTCCATTACGAATTGAAAGTAAATCAAACCTGGCTCTCATAACTTTTTTTTTTAGTGAATCTCATTCTTTCTTTTATTCTAGGGTTTCTGCGGTCTGGGCTCGTATATATTAACATTTCTTTCATATATTTTTTTTTATCCGCTTTCTCTGCCCGTATTTTTTTCTGAGCGTCTCGCATTCTGCCCGTAAGCCCCTTGTCCTATCTCTGTCCCTCTCTTTCCCTCTCTCTCTGCCAGAATAAGGGATGTTTCCCGAACTCTCATCCAGGACGGCGAAAGCATAACAACAAGACGGGGGTTCGAAGCGGTTCGCCCACCACATTGATACGATTTTTGGGTCCGGGTAAACTACCATGAGATTTTCATCCGACCTAAAAATTGTATCGAATCGTACGGAAACATGTACTCACATTTGAAAGAAATATGGCTAAGTTAAATGGTTAAAAAAAAAAAAAAAAAAGTTTGATGAAAAATACCTTAACACAAAAAAAAAACAAGCATGAAGCCTTTCTGAGCAGATGAATCATAGCTCATCCTTTACTATTATTTCTTTTTCTTTTGGTACCTTACTCAACTATTCATTGAAAAATTTATCATGGATATTTACACATGTGATATAATATGTTGCTTTCCAGTTTTAACTAACCTTGTTCAGTGATGCTGTGGTTATTTTTTCTACGTGAAAAATAACAATTAAGAATCCTATTAATATTAGTTATACCTGTAAGGGAATTTTGTGGTGAATTTTTTGTTTCAAAAACCACTGGAGAAAAAAAAATGCTGTGTAACTGTCCTAAATGTGTGTTATCTTGTAATTCTAAAACTATTACAGCTATTTAACCGAAACATTTTTCTAATCATTTCATGTTGTCAGCTGAAGTATTTGTTGTGGTTTTATAAATAATATTACGTTTATCAAACTAAAAAAAAACGCTTTAATTATTGGATAAGCTAAAAACTTTAAAAAATCATTAAATTGAAGTTATTTTTTTAACAGCGACAGAATTAACTACAACCCCGTAAAAAATATATATTTTTAATATGTTCAAAATAAGATTCAAGTAATACGAAAATGATTAATTTTAATAGAAATAAAGCGTATGGTGCTCTTTTATTTCATTTTCGTAATGACCCTGTCCTAAAAAATAGAAATCAGTGGTAGAAAATTTAAGAAAACTGTTATCAAGCACCCTTTTTTTATTTTTTTGGTTTATTACTTGATTCTTATTTTAAGCCCTTTAAAAAATCGTTACAGAGAGTAGTATTTAATTCTGTCACTGCTGAAAAAATTCTTAAATTTAAAGATTATTTTATACTTTCTAGTTTAAACGACAATAAAGCGTGCTTTTAGTTTTTTTAATATGTTATTTTAAAAAAAATTTTTTTTATGGTTTAAACTCTTTTTATATATTACTCGAAAGGCAATACGAAATCAATTTTCATAGTTTCAAAAATTTCGGGGGCAGTTGACCCTCCAAGGTGGTCTCGATGGTGCCCGAAGGCCCCGGAAGCACGTCAAAATTAACGTACTTTAATTTTTCCGACTTAAAAAAAAACGGGGGCAAATGACACCCTTACTAAGAGGGTAGGGGGAGGTTGAGAGCATCGAATAGCTCGGAAACACTTCAAATAGAAAAAAAATAGATTTTGGAAATTTTCTAAATTTTGTGGTTTTTACCCTCATCCTGAATTGGGAAGTCGACTTAGGGAAAATTTCCCACCTTACCACGGACTCATGGATATACAAAAAGTATGGTTATTGCCCATAGCACGAAAGAAGTAGTTTATTTTGCCCCTTTTCTCTTCGGGTAATAGTAATGAAGTTATTGTATGGATTAAATATAATTAAAAATTTTAAAATGTAAACAACAGTTAGAAGTAAGATAAAATTTACTTACAAAATTTGATTAAATAGTTACAAGTGAAGCTAATAAAAGCGTGTCAATGACTATTTATAACGCTTGATAAAACCGAGATAGCTACATTCAATAAAATGCACCTTATATATACACATTTATATGTTTATATATACATAGATATATGTATATGATATCTGTATGTTTTAAGAACAAACGCATCGATTATATGGTTGTAACGGAAATAACTGACTTTATAATAAAATTGTTCTGTGAATTTAACGGAAGGCCAAATCCCTGAATACCCATTTGGCAGTCGCTTGCGCAAGTTTCGTAAAGTTTGATGCCTGACTGGGCCATTGGTAGTGACGGTCACTGATGCGTCCAATGCGTCGAGGGTCACGTGCTGGGTCCCAACCCTCCGCGTGACCATGCACAGAGGTTTGTTGCAACGGGACGTCCCATGATTTCAGCGCGCTCCGAACCACTCATGAGTAGAGACCTTTAAAATTCGCGATTTCAAATCCCTAAAGGATCGTCTCCATGATCCTCTACGCACTCGTGCAAATTGCATCTGCTGATTGGTCACCGACTCGTAACACCTGTTGGACTGGAATGATCGTGATTCGCTAATTCTTCTGTTAAAGATTTTTCATTGGCCCAGATTCCTTCAGATAAACTGTGGCCCAATCACTGAAGCAAAATAATGTCAAAAGTATTTGGACTCTATCGTATCGCGAAATGAATCCGCGAATTTTACAGGTCTCTACTCATGAATAGAGACCGGAAAAATTCGCGAATTAATTTCGCGATAGGCTAAAATACAAATCGTTATACCTCAGTGCTGCCTCTGCTATTGGTTCACAACTCACCTGGATGACTCTGGGCCAGTGAGAAACACCCAACCAAAGCTTATATCGAATCACAGGCTGCTACGCTGGAATGTCTCACAAGACAGCAGCCAATGAGTGGGTGGCTTTTGACCGAGTGTACGTAGAACTATGGAGTTCATCCTACAGGTCATTGAACGCGCGAATTTTTCCGGTCCCTACTCATGAATGCTCATGAATGCTCATGAATGCTCATAAATGCTCATAAATGCTGGGATATAAGCCGCGAACTTTAACGCATGAGCGATCGCGACCAATGAGAAACGTTTTGGTCGGAAGCGAATCACTTGTCATTACCATCCACCTAAAGAGGGGAAAAAAAACCTCGTGAACGAGTCTTTTCGTTACTTGCAAGAGAACATCTAACCTCTGTAACGAGCAAATTCGTGTATTATCATGTTGCAAACACAAACTTATAATAGCGAAACTCGGTCACGGAATTCCAACGCAGAATTCTTTGAACGAGCGTGATGAATATTCGCAAATTGTGTTTTAACTTCATTTCTGGATGCGAATCACACGCAGTTTCTGTATCCGCCGTTAGAATTCGCTGCCGGAGCAGCTGCGTTGAATTTTTTAATAATTTGATTAGCGGAGCGAAATTTTCAACTACCTATATGATGAAACGGCTCCGATAAAACCGAAAAAAAAGACATACAAAGACACCAAACCCCGGCTTTGGACAAATATTTTTTTTAAATAATTTTCAACTACCTATATGATGAAACGGCTCCGATAAAACCGAAAAAAAGACATACGAAGACACCAAACCCCGGCTTTGGACAAATATTTTTTTTAAATAATGCCCATTGTGTTTACAAGTTAAAACTCGTAAAGTTTTCCTTTGTACCTTGTGAACGTGTGAACAGATGGCAGCACCGTGGTTACACATTTCCGTTCCAAGCGAATTTCGTTCCATCCACGAAATTACTACTACCGAATTCCGTGAACCGAGAACTAAGATGTACATAAAAGGAATCAGGTTATATATATATATATATATATATCTATCTTAATATATATAAATCTCGTGTCACAATGTTTGTCCTCAATGGACTCCTAAACCACTTAACCGATTATAATAAAATTCGCACACCATGTGCAGTTCGATCCAACTTGAGAGATAGGATAGTTTTTATTTCGATTAATGGTCTTAATCTGATAATTTTAGAGTTTTCTAATGTGATGTATGTATGAGTTGGCAGAAAATCACCACGGCAACGGCTGTAGCATTGTTGATGCTTCATTCGTCTCCATGGCAACGACTATTTCATTGTTAGTGTAGTCCTCATCACTCATTAAATACAGACCACCAATTTTTAGATATATACAGGTAAATAACAATACACTGGTAGAACAAAGTCGGTCGGGATTTGAAAGTGATTTCTAAAAAGGTCCAGTGAACTCTTTAACAAGTCAACCGATTTCGATGAAAATTGGCATTTATGTGTAATTGTTTCCAACTTGAGAGATAGGGTAGTTTTTATTTCGATTAATAGTCTTAATAATTTATAATTAATAATAAACTGATTATCAATGTTGATTGGTGTTTAAGCCCGGGAAACAGTGGGTACTTCGTTTCCATGACAACGTTGCGTGCTTTAGAGTCGGGAAACCATCGGTGCTATTCGTTTTTTCTTCGGTACATTACAAAGCATTGTATTAAGTTTTTGTCAAAATTAATTAATTTTCATTTTATTTCATTTATTATAACTGTAAATAGGAGATTTGGTCTCATTTTCCCCTCCATAAATACAACCGTGCGAAGCCGGGTCGGGCAGCTAGTAGGTATATATATATAAATCGAAGTGAACTCCAAAACGGCTGGAACGATTTTGATGAAATTTTCAGGCAATCTTCAGATTAGCCCAGCAGGTGATCTGTCAAGTTTGTTAGCGATCGGATCAACAGATTAATTTTTTTTTGGCAATTTTGTGTAATATTTTCAATACATATTAGATTTTTTTTTTTTTTTTGAAATTTCAAAATTAAAAGCGATATAAGGGTCGCTAGTTCAGTTACAAAGCAAATTTTTACGTTAGCGTCACGTATGCCATTTTCCCGGAATCCCAGTGGAAGTATTGGGTGAGACTGGTGTTGACATCCTTATTTAAACATCGAGACGGATTTGTGGGGGCAAGCATTTTTCGGGGGAAAAATATCTGAACGCCAATTAGACGGCAATTAGGCGTGCTTGCACCGGCGGTTTTTGCCTTTTGATTGGCGGCTGTCTGCGAGAGAAGCCATTGACTTATACGACCGGACCATCCATAACGCGCGTTTGCTTCCGCGCTGAATTATTGTGATCAATATGCTGACAGTAGACACGTACCACAAAGAAACTCGAATAATCACGACACTCATCCGATGCTACAGTGTTTTAAACCTAAGTTAGGCTCGAAATATTTTCGCGAAAAAGAAACTGTAATTTTTTTTTTAAATTGTAAATTGAACTGAAATATCAATGTAAACAATCGCGATTTTCTCAAAACTATAATTTTGGACTTAACCCCTTTTACGCAACGAGCACATATTAATTGTGCAAAAAAATCATAGCCATGTATTAAAACTAAGTTACAGTATGTTTCATGTTGTACTATCTTGGCAACTTGTTATCCAAAGAATTTTTTTTTGTGAATGAACACAACATTTTTTTTTTCCTTCTGTGAGGTTGATAAAGAAAACGAGTGCGCACACCGAGAGGAGAACAAAAAAAAAAAAGCACGCAGTTACCACCGGCGACGTCCGCCACGTATTATTCCCTGCGTCGCCGGGAAGAGAGCCCGGGTTATGAAATTCTTCGGCGATGTGGAATCCTTGCGTGTGGAGTCGGTGCACCTGAACACAGCTCCAAACAGCTCGAGGGGTTGGGGGGGGGGGGAGAGAAATTGCGATCGGAAGTGATATTGCGGGGGATTGTTCCCAGCCCCTCCTCCCCCACCCTTCTACCGTAACGGCGAACCTCCCCCCCCCCCCCTTGCCGACACCCACGTCGAAGAAGGAAGGGGAAGGGGCTCAGCGAGATGATCGTCGGGTCTGGTTCTGGCGGGGGATCCTTACGGTCTCCGGCGATGGGATGTGTGTGTATGTATGTATGTATGTATGTATATTCTTTTTTTTTTTCTCCGGTCTTCCAACCTCTCGAGGACCGGGTCTTCGGACGGAGAAGCCGTCGTCGGGGCCCGGGTGGGGGGAGGGAAGGCGGGGCTTACAACAGGTGCGGCGGGCCAGAGATTGTGTCCTCGCCGGGGGGGGGGGGGGGCGAAAGACGGTGAAGTGTCGCGGTCGGAGAAAAGGGGAGTGGGGGTTAGGGCGAGGATGGCAACCCGGGGATTGCCCCGGTATCAGCGGGGAAAATTTCGCTGCCGATCCCTTACAAAGTGCCTCTCGGAGCGTGATAGGGCGAAGCGAGAGGATGAGGAAGGGTGTGTGTGTAGGCGATGGCCAATCCCGTGCGAGGTCCGCAGCTCTCCTCCAGCCCACCAACCAACCCCCTAACCCCTCCGTCCCACACACCGTCGTAAGAGACTTATATCTCCTTCCGACCTGAAAAGCTTTTTTCCCCCCTCCCCAAGGCTCTCAAAAGCGGCTCGCCGCCAACGCGAAGTTGTTGGTTGCCCCCCCCCCCCCCCCAATGATGTGGGTGTTGTGGTTGAAAAGGGAGGGGGGGGGGGGACCGCATTCACGAAAACGGACCGCCGCAAGGAAATTACAGAATTAGGAAGCTTCGCCTTTTCGGGGGGTTCTCTTCGCTCCTCCATGGTCAGCTCCTAGAAGAATATGCACCTCAAAATCTCCCCCTCCCCCAACTCCGCCAAAAAAAAAAAGTGAACTAACCTCTAAGAAACTCGCCAGTGATGATCAAAATCTAACCTCGGTAACTAGCAAAAATTGTTTTTAATATATTAGAATCGTTTGTTGATGGTACTAATTGAACAAATTCAAAAGTTATTTTTAGTTAAATTTTAAATTTTAATGACTATTATTATGGATAATTATTTGGTTTTTGTTTTATCGTAAATTCGTTGATTTCCCATGTACCAATTTTAAAAGTATTAATTAACATGGTATCAAAAGGAATTAATCTTAAAATTTTAAAACGACGTTATAGTATCAATTACAGAACCTATTTATTGATACTTATTTTAAACAAATATATTCCAGGAATAAATTCGTATCAAAAACTGGCGTATTAGGAAAGTTACGTGTCAAAGCTTCGATACCGAGCGTGATGAATATGCGCAAAATATATTTTCAAGTACATTTCAGGACGCGAATGGTTCACGCACTTCCCGAATTCGCCGCTAGAATTCGCTGCCGGAATCGTAAACGTGGTTTGTCGTCATCACGCGCAGAAAGCACCACATTCGCTACGTCAACTATCGAAACATTCACTAAGAAAAAAGGAATAATTAACTACAGAAACGGCTCCGATAAAAAAAAAAAACTTGGACAAAATTGTGAGAGAGTCTTTCAGTGTTCGTCAGTAATGGAAAAAATCTAACTTTGGTAACGAACAAAAAATGCATGTGTCCTCATGTTGCGAATAAACTTATAATACGAAACTTGGACACGAAATTTAACGCAGAATTGTTTAAAATGATGCCTAACTTCAACATACGGAAAATATTCATTTGAGAGAAAAGCCGTAAAAACGTTAACCCCTTATTAAACCTTACTATAATGATGTTTAAAAAAATTGTACTATTAATTTCTCAGGGCTATCTGAAAGCAGGGTTACCGAATGCAAATGTAAATTGATTTAACCTTGAACCTGTGACATTCCTCCCTATACTGGAATTATCATCACTTGCATTTTTTTACTTTGTACTTCTTTAGGTGCGTTTATAGTGAAATGTTAGTATGCACCAGAAATGTAACGAAATAATCGCGCATTACTAGAGACCTGCAAAATTCGCGGTTTCGATGGTGTTCAGGATAGACTGCACATACCCCTGTACATTCGGGAAAATAACGCAAGTTCATTGGCTGCCAACTTGTAAGTCGTCTCAGCTGGTTTTTCTGTGATTCGATCCTTCTTTGGTTGAGGGTTTATAACTGGTTGAGATTCGTCATGATGAACAGTAATCCAATAGCAAAATTATCTAAGAGGTATATGTGTTTGAATTCTAGCCTATCACCGAATGAATCCACGAATTTTGCAGGTCTCTACGCATTACACATAGGAAATTAACAGGTTGAAAGCCCAATGCACAATCATTCAGAAACTGCTATATACACGAGTCGAAGTCGTCAATATAGCGGACCCACGTGTGCCAACATGCATCCGTAAATATTAACTTTCACGAACATTGAGGGATTAACTAAGCGTGTTGGTGTGCCAAAGTAAACATTAAGGTAGTGAAACTATCCTGGAATACATTTTGAAAACTTTAATGGTCATAAAAACATCAAACATCAAACTTAAAAAAATACCTACAATTTATTAGCCAGGAGAATAAAATATAAATAAATATGTTATAAACAGTGGAAACTGGTTCCTGTGGCGGTTTTGAACACAACCTTAACTTTTCTATACATATTAATATACTGCGTTAATATAACCCAGTGAGTTGCGCCGTAATGAAATAAATAAAGAATATATTTAAATTAATGTAGACATAGGCCTATTTGCAAATTGGAAGTATATATTAAAATATCTTCTGAGTGCTTTCTTTTCAATACCGTAATTACTAAACAATTACAAAAAATATAGTTAAAACCAAATGAAATATTTTAGCCGTGCTAGTATCTTGTCAAGAATTTCCTGTAGAAGATTTTGAGCAGAAATTCTTAATGAACGTTTCATTTCAATTTTTCGGTTTTTCGTAAGGGTCAGTTTACATTTTTGTGAAAATTTTTATAAGGAAAGTGATTTATGTATAAACCAGTTATAACGCATTTACAATATTAAAACAATTTGAACACATTTATTTCATTCATAACATAGCTATAACTTTACGGAAAGCTCATAAGGTATCGCGTAATGAAACGGTATGATTCAGGTTTTTTTTAAATGTTATCAGAGTACGTGAAATATGCGCATTAAAAAAACTTTATATTGCGATATAATAAATACTAACCATGTTTATTCGACGCCGAAAATTGTTAATAAACTCCTAATTGTTCTAGCACTTCACACACAGAAAATAAAACTAGCAATTCGTACTGCATAAATTGCCGGACAATCGTGCAAGAATAATTTTTATTTTTTTATTTTTTACTTTTTACTACCGCCCGCGGCGACGATAATATTTCAACCCGAGAGGGAATTTGCGGCGTTGTCGAGGGGAGTTTTGTTGGGGTTGCGGCGACGGGCCGCTGGCCCCAGGGGGGGGGGGGGGTAGGGGTTGGGGAAGTGTGGGTCACGGAGAGTTTAAACAAGTGGTTTTAGCGCTGACATGACGTCCTCATTAAAACTTTTGACTCTAAAACTTCAAGCTAATTACTCCCAGCATCGCCGCAGCCCCATGAAGAGGGAAAGGCCGTGAAGAGTATGCCTGGAGGGGGTGGTGTTTGGGGGGGGGGGTAACTTGATGCCTTCATCTGCAAGCGACTTAAATCCTCGTTGACAATTCGCGCTCCCGCAAACATACCCTCTCCCCGCTCCCCACCTCTCCCACGCAGTGTTTTCACCCCATTTTCTCAGCCGGGGATAAACATCCCCCCCCCCACACACACACACAACGCTTTTCTGTCCGTTATTTTGCGAACAGCACGCTGGCGCGGACACACACACACACACACACATAAATGTCCTTGCTTCCACGTGTAATAATTCCACGCGTCGTCCCTGATTTATCACGCCTCGTTTATTGTGTTCTTTTTTTTCTCTCGCAAGATTCTCTGTTTTCTGGATGGATCTGGTGATGAAAGACGTGACAATAAGTAGGAAGAAGAAAATAGCACAATGATTCCAAAAAAATCATTTGAGTGAGCTTTCATTTCAAAAAAATGATAAAGGTTTGTTTTTCGATTCCTCAGTTCAAAGATATAACGCATCTATGTTTATATTTTTTCGAATTATTTTATATCTTTAAATAGTTGGTTGTTAAAAAGTTAAATTTTAGACCCGAATAATGACTTTATCTTTGGTAATGGCTGAGTTAAACACACACATATTTCTGAAACTTATCTTATAGATACATTAAATCAAACTGTTGTATATTACACACCGAAAGTTCCCTTTGGTGCCTGGAAGTGTTATCCGATTAGAATCAAAGGCGCGCCAAGTCGGTTGTCTCGTAAAAGTTTCGTTTTTTAAGGCGAATATTGAGAGATACGCGTGTTTATTAGTATGCAGAGACATTGCAAGGGTCGCACAGCATCTGGTTTTTAAAAATCCCCTTTATTTTTTATTTTTTAAATCAAGCCGTTACAATGTCGAGAATAAAAAAAGCGTGGAATTCATAATCATGCCACACAAAAAAAAGTGTACCTGCACTTTGTGCCCCACACAAATAGGACCGTCCCAGATCTTCAGTGCAACGGAGTAGAAAAGGCCTTTGATTCCCGCCCTCCTGCTTGCAAGAAAGTTGAAACGAGCTTAGAAAGTGAAGAGCAAGTCCTGAAAGAAGTTTCTGCAGGAACTTCATAATCACGCCGCCACACGCCTTCTATTCCGACGAATTCCTAACGAACACGAACTCTTCATCTCTGCCATGCAGTCGCCCGCTAACAGAAGGCGTTCATTCTTATTTGAGTTGCAGTAAGTGAATTGAATCCTTAGGTACTAGCCAGTTTAGGCTTTACTGAACATTTTGTGACTACAATGAAATAGTTTTTAATGTTCTCGAAAAGGTTTACTAGCGAGAGAAAAAAATTATGTTGTCACTAAAACAATTTTTTTGGAGACACAAATTTTGGAAATGTTCACCACTAAAATAGAAATAAGGTTTGCGAACTAGTGTAACTAGGATAATAGTTATATCATCCTGTAATTAATAAGTTTTTTCCTATATATTATAACCTGGAAGAAAATGAAATTCACCACGCTAATATTAATTAACTTTTATGACGAATAATTTGGACGCATTCAAACATTAAAATAATATAGAAAATCTTTTCTGAACCGGAGAGAGAGAAAGAGAGAGATCGCTGTTGCCAGTGTTCCTAAAATAAAGTAGGCCATATGTCCGGAAAAAAAGTCCCAGTTATATATTTTTAATAGTCTCAAATTTAAGCGTTGTAGAGTTTTCATTCAAGATCACAATTAAAGAATAACTCAAACAGTTTTAGATACGCGCATGCAAGAGTACTGCTTTGTTGTTTCTTCGCTTGCAGCGCCACCTACGCAAAATGGCGACCCATGAGCTCAAAGCGTTTTGTTTTCTGCAATTTGCTAAGAGTGAATTTGAAATTTAAGTTCAACGTTCCGTTTCGTTTAAAGTATTAATGTTACCACGAATGCGGCAAAATGATTTATGATTCTATGGGCAGTTAGAAACGACCTGATGTGTACGAGACGACCAAAAGTGTCTGTACAGGATTTTGACCTGCGTTGTCCTAAGAAATCTGCTCATAGAAAGCAAGTCTTGAACATTTGTCACCAATAACGACCGAGTGAAAAAGTTGTTAAGAACACGTTTGCATATGAGGCTATTTTGCTTTAATTACTCTGAACTTGATAGCAAAAGTGTAGGATGAATCGGACTTTAAATTTTACAAAGCTCACAAAGCAGTATTTTTCTAAAAAATATCTTGTCAAAAATCAGGTCCAAACCCAGTATTTAGTTTATTTTTTCCCCCAGGGGTTTATTTTTTCACTTCTATCGGAGCCCTTTCATAGTATAGTTTAACATATCGATCTGCAAACCGAATGATTGAGTTTATAGTCGACGTAGCTGCTCCGGCAGCGAATTATGGCGGCGGGTGCGGAAACTACGTGTGATTCGCGTCCAGAAATGAAGTTTAAGAATCAAAAAAATTTGCGTATATTTAACACGCCCGGCATTATTTTTAAAGAAACAAATGTGGGAAATTCCGTGTCCGAGTTTCGTATTAAAAGTGTACTTGCAACATGAGACCACATGAATTCGCTTGTTACCGGGGTTAGATGTTACACATATTTGGCGAGTAGTGATGAAAGGCTGGCTCTCATTTGTTCCACCCCCCCCCCCCCCCTTCAACTGTGTGTTAAGGCCGCGTAAACGCAGTCGCTGGCCGGCGTCGCGACGCATCTGCCTGACGGCACGTGACGCGCCCAGACGTGAAGGAATTCAGTCCAGCTGCTGATACTCACATGCCACGTCGACACGCCACTTGCCACCCCCTTCCCCCACCCTTCCCCCGCCCCTGGACAGTCCGCCACCCTCTCGACCGCCGGCACGCACGAAGGGATATCCGGCCACGGGAAGCCTTCATTTCACAGACGAGAGAGCCAAACGCCCGATCGTGCATCTTCGGTTTTATTTTTGTTCATTGTGAAAGGTTAGGTTAGCTACATTTTAAATACTTTAAAACATTGTGGACGGTTGATTTGGTTAGGATAGCTACATTAAAGAAACTGTGAAATCATGTAAACGGTTTCCTAGCCCTGGATAGCTACATATTAAAAAGTTATTTGCTAAGCAACCATAAAATTATTTTACAGTATTTTTAATGTAGCTATACTTACCTAATATAACCAACCATCCACAATGTTTTAAAATAGCCTATTTATAATGCAGCTAACCTATCCTAATCGACAGCAGAATTTAATGCCACACCGGTTTATACAATGAGATAGAACGGGGAAAAAAGCGAGCATGAACTTCGGGGAACTTCGGGTGTGGCTCTCTCGTCTGTGAAATGAAGGCTTCCCTATCCGCCCACGAGCAGGTCAGGACTGCCAACCTCGCAATCTCGAGAGAAAAAAATTCTACACAACACCTATGTTCAAAGTTATGGAGATAGGAACTGTCAGGCTACGGCATGCTGTGACAACGAAGTTGAAGTCACTTTTTAACCTCGCAATGTCCATGTTGTTCCGCCCGAAACATTGCGGAAATTATATTTGAAAATGCCTGACAACGGTTTATAAGTTTAAATTAGGTTCTCCGATGTTAAAAATAGCCAATTTCATAATAATGAAAAGTAGAGACCTGAAAAATTCGCGAGTTCGTTTCGTGTTATGCTAAAATTAAAATAATTATACCTTAGTGCTGCTTCTGTAATTGGTTCACTGTTAATCTGGAGGACTGAGGGCCAATTAGAGACCCTCACTCATAGAAGTGTCGAATCACAGGCCACCCAGTCGAGACGACTCACAAGTCAGCAGCTAATGAACAGTTGGCATTTTCCCGAGTGTGTAGAGGATATTGGAGTCTATCCTGGAGGTCATTGAACCCGCGAGTTTGTCCGGGCTCTAATAAAAAGGAATTTAAAATTGAGTTCTACAATGTAAAAACTACACATCAATCAATGTTTTCGGCGTCTATCCAACATGGCAAACAATTAACTTGAGAAAAAAAAATTTCACACACTTGTGTAACCATACAGACGTGGCCATCCCCCTTTTTAAAATGACCCTTGTTTTTTATTCTTGAAATAATTTGATCTTTGCATGGTTCAAAAATATCATGAGAACCTATAATTAAAATACGTGAAAACGTTAAAGCATACTTATAATTTTAAAAAGCATACAAAAACTATAACGATGTCGCGTCTGTAAAAAGTCATAGTTTGTGTAATAAATCTTAAGAAAGAGACGGAAAATCTAATACATTTTTCTAATTTATCAATCGGTTCATTATTTACAGAATCACGAAAAAAAAATCTGTCAATTTATTTTCATGAAATTGAGCACAGTGAAGTAACATTTAGGGCATTTATTATGCTAATAAGTTTCATTGTTTCTGCATGTAGCACAGCTTTGTCTTTGCACGCATCTCTCAGAAACTATTACACACGAAAGAAATTGCAGGCAATATAAACGCTTACTATAAAAATGTAAAAGGGCCTGAAACTCACCTGCATGTAAATATGATTCAACCACTCCAATAATAAAAATATATATTATGTAAATTATAATTTTACATACCAACGTTTCATCTATTTATTTAACCTTCAAGGTTTCTTTAGCATACCTCAATCAGACCAGTTTTGAAATTCTTTTTTATTTGCAAACTATATATATATATATATAAAACTAATAATCATTTGGAAAACGAATTTTATTAATTCAAATGACCTTTAAATTAAAATTACAATTTTAGTTTATAGTACAAATTTTTTTACTGATAGTCACCACAGTTCAGTCCTTAGTTATGGAAAGTTTGCATTGAAGATAAAAAAAAACACAGTAATATTCAAGATGCAGAAATTTGTCAATCTGTCGAAACACACAAAACTATTAAGACTTGTAGTTAGCGGTCATATGAGCTATACGACACGAAATAAGTGAATAAATTGTGTCCCCGTGTGCAGTTGTGAACGCGTTCTGGCAGTGGCGACATGGGTTTAGGCGAATTGGAAATTAAAAAAAAAAATTGAATTATGTACATAAATTAATTTTGGGAATATTATTCCATTTTGTTTTATCTCTAATGCATTGACTATGAATATTTTATATTTTTTTGTGTCATTCTTTAGAAATCTCTCTCCCTCCCATGCCTGGGATTATTGTTTAGCCCTAAAACAAGGAAACAACTACGGGAACATTGACACGCACATATAGTCACGTCACTCCCTGCACGCAAAAGCAGTAAGCTGGCGTGGTTGCGTGTAGCTAGTTATTTTAAACAGCAACCGCATGTTTTAAAGTGCGCACGACGAACGAAAAAGTTTCCTTTAATGTATTAGTAACTTTTATATTCCCAGAATAAAAGTGAAAAAAAAATCATATTTTCAGAATTTTTTAAATATATAATTTGCAAGCAGAGCCTAAATAATGCAAAGTTAGCTGTATTGAATAGTCAGCTGTGGAAGAAAAAAGAAAAGAAAAAATGAACATCTATATAGTTACCGTGATGCATTTAATGTAATGTATAATTTTGAATAAAGACTACATTTCCGTAATTTAGGGAAAGTTCATTACGTTTTAGTTGAAATTTTAGGCTACCTACTTCAAAAAAACTTTTCATCATCTGCATGTTCGGAAGCTTCGATAATCGTTAACTGTGCCCTATCAGCATTTACGTCAATCCAGTCGCCATATTGGAAATATCTGTGGCGTTGTAATTCAATTCGGGCGAAACGTCTCAAAGTTGCACGATCTCACGTAAAAAAAGCTGTCTCGAAAAAATGTTCTGGTTACAAACCGGAGTTTAGGACTTAGGTCGTAGCGGCGATTTTCGATGGCTTTGCACCCTCAGAAATATGTGGCATATAAATCTCGTGGTTTTCACTAAGAAAGTAAAACGGTCATAAAGTTTGAGGATTTTCGTTATGTGGTATTAAAAGTGAAACACATTATATTTCCAATGCATGTATTAATTTGAATTCCTACTCTTAGGTATTATAAATGCGAACGTGTGTTTGTCTGTTTGAACTTCTTTCACGCAGCAACGGATCAACGAATCGAAATTATGTTTTTTTGCATATAGATAGTTTATGGGCCAGAGAGTGACATAGACTTCATATAATTAGGGAATTACATCCAAAAGGGGGTGAAAAAGGGGTGAGTTAAGTTTTATAATAGAAAATCATAGGATATAGGTACATAGAAAAATACTTTCTGTACCTTTACAAAAACTTCCTTTGAGAACCGGTTGCCAATAAATAGTTTGTGATACTACAAGAAAGATATTGTAATTTACACAACACATGGCTATGGTTATTTTTACATATATAAGTAGCCTTTTTCGAGATAATACAAAGTATTTCTTACGAAAATTAGTGCATATTTTTATACTTTAAATAATGTTTCATTCAAAAATAATTTTTTTAAACCACGGAAAATATAATTGAATAATCAATAATTGGACATTTTTAACTTGCTAGTTTATGTGCGCAGTTAATACTGAAAAGCTATCCAGGAAACTGATTACAAATAAATTGAACTATTGAAGATACTGAGACAATACAGAGAAAAATTTCCCAGGTAAGATCTGAACACAGTATTACTGCGAACACTATTTTTTTTTTTGTGATACAGTTGTTTTATTTAAATATTCATATTTACAAATAATAATTCACAGTGTACATTCCGTGAACACAGTCAGTGATACTGTGTGTGGTGTTTCTGTGAGATTTGTACTCGTGGTGACTGATCATTAATATAAATGTTAACCCAGAGCATTTCCCTCAAAAATAATTCAAGAGGCGTGAGTTGTTAGTTTTGCCATCCCACGTGAAACCTATTTACTTCGCTGCTAACATAAACATTAGTGTAATCGTAACGAATGCAATATGGCTGAGCTATTTTAAACATAAAAGTTTCCAATAATTTCATCAATTTCTGCAATCCAAAAAAAAAAATTCTTGTGTTCACATAGCTGATTTTGTTCGTGACCATTTTTTAGTGTATCCAGGATGCAACATTGTAGTTACAAAACTAATTAGAATTATGTTTTCATGACTCCTGATAGTGTTTTTAATAAATTCGTAATATAATGCATTGCTGAAGAGAATTTATTCTTAAGATAGTTTCACTATTTTTGAATGTAATATGTAACACAGCATTTTAGAATAATTTAAATGCCCGTAAAATAAAAAAAATAAATTTTTTTAAATGAACCAAGGTAAAATGTATTTATAAGTATCTTAATCTTTTAACTTACATCCAAATAAAAATTAACACTTAAAACACAACCCTTTTGAGTTCAATCAGTAAACATTTCTATAAATAAGTAAAACTGCTTATGCTGAACCATGATTATCTGTTGACCGATATTCAGTGATTTCTTATTTTATAAATACTCCCACATTCGTTTTATTTTAAATTACATCCACGTGCATAAATTTAAAAATAAATTATACAAATCGATTTCTGGCACGTGTCAACCCACAGGTTAGGATCGACAGTATATAGAATCACCAAAACTCTTTAAGTAACACACATTCAAATGCACAATTATTTTTCCTCATTGAGAGCTAAAGGTTAATTTCTTTAATGGTGATTGCTTAAAATCTTTCAAATGTACCGCAATGACCGACCTCCCATTAAATACTAAAACAGTTAACGTGGATATCATAACTTACTGTGCATTATCGAATCAGGTTCCCAAACTACGTTTTCAGTCTTCTTAGTTAAGAAAATGTTAGAGAGGAGAAAACTATATTTTTGTCTTACCCCTATTGTAATTGTTGTATTCCATAAACGTTGGAATTCTGAGTGAAATTTAGAGCAGACAAAATTTGATACATATTATTTTTGTATTATTTTAGGCGCTGAGAACAATTTTGAGAACATAATTGTTTTTATTTTCGTGAAAGTTAGCCGAGCAGGTATAATTTATGAAACGATTTCGTATGCTTTTCCGTTGATATGCGAGGCCCCATATTCACGCGCAAAGCAACGATCAATTGTCGCGACTCTAACGAACTCATTAAGTTTATGCATCGGACTGTCTTACTCCTGAAACAGCCGAGTGACATGAATATTGGCTTGGCTTGCGTCTAAAGGCTAGTGTGTGAAATTTAATATAATAATAAACAAAGACAGGATTAATACCTACTGCTTTTCGAAATGTATACATGTGCGTGTTTCAAAATATTTTTTTATTGCGTTTACGTGGTTTCGCGGAAAGGTTATATCTACATGCGGTAAACATATTTCAAGAATATGATTTACTTAGCTTAGTGGAAAATATTTATTAATGCAACTCAAGATACTTTTTTCTTGACATTACAGATTTTGGCCGTAGATTATAGCCCCTGCCAAGAGAAATTTAATTATATTTTAATTTCAATGTTTGATGCCATTATACTTATATTTTTAGGGGCCTCTATAAAATTTACCGGAGGCTTTCAATGGAAAAAAATAAATTATTATTAGTGTTACAACATAATATCCCTTTGGTAGGTATTATAATATTCTTTTATAATGCAAATGTTGTCATAAATTTAGCACAAACTATACATTTTTATAACAAAAAATTATAAATTAAATATGGCATTTGTATATTCTCCTTCCAATATTAACCTTTTTGCTAAAATAAAAATATATGTGTTTATTAATAAACTTACTATTATTATTACAATATTATTGAGGATGAATAAAAAAAGTTAATAAATAATATTCTAAAACAGAGCATAAATGTTTAGAACACGTGCATAACTGTATGCGTGTAAAATATTTTAAAATTCTTATAATGTTTACTATTAAAATCAGTTTATATTTTATGTTGCGTGTATTTAAGTAATCGGGTATAGAAAAATATGAAATTTTTTTAAAAGTTATATAAAAATTTGCTTGTTGCCTTATTTAAGAACACCTGCGGTGATTGCATAATGTGCATTTTCATTTTCAAGGCAACCAAGTTGTGAACTGTTGAAATAATTTAGAAAAATTCCAGTTAGCTCTCATATTGCAAATTAAAAATTCTGGCTACTATTCAGTGGCAGACCAGTTTTATCATATGAATTGATATCAAGTGTACCCTAATACGATATATTTTATATGTGACTGCTAATATTACTCTCATACAACTTGACTACCTGAAACTTGAGAACAATGAATAAACAAGAATATTAACAGCAGTATCACACTGATCAGCAAAACTTTGTGTGTTGTAAAGGGTCTAAGTACTTTAGTTCTTTGAGGGGAAAAGCAAAATATATGTTCAAATAAGAAAAACAAAACAAACCCGCTATCACGAAATTATTTATACTTAGGTCCTTGTTGAAAACATACAATAAGTTACATAGTTTGAGTAATAATGAACATACACATTAATTACTGTAAAAGTGCATGGCTAAATATCTATTTTTTAAAACACGTTATAGATATAAGATTTTTTCCTTGATATAAATTTACAATATAACCTTTATACACAATACCTAAAAGAATAATTATTTTATGGCCGAACGGTTACTTTTGTATATAAAATGCTGGATATAGGTCGGACACATTAAAAATAGCAACAGTTCATTAAATTTAGGTCATTTTATAAGCCTTCGAAAATAAAAACACTGTTAGGTAATAGTTTACTGATATTTTTAAGTAATAGGTAGGTGTTCGCTTCGGCTAGCTGAGGCTTAGAGGTAGTCACAAGAAACTTTCAATAGGACCCACTGAGTGTGTGTAAGAACCAACAATTACAGATTAATGTTCAGATTCAAAATTAGTTGTTTCACTCTTACTTAAACATACGTGATAGATAATTCTTATTGATGATAATTACGTTTTAGCAGCATTTTATGATACCGAGAAACTCATACACTAAAAAAATTTATATATAAAATTAGTGCAATGTATGTGCATAAGTGAGGTGAAATGTGCATAACTATATACTCACGGAAATTGCGGCTCACTTTACGGTATCGCAGATAATCACAATGTTTTATATATCAAAACATTTAAAAAATTTAATGGAACATTTTGTTATATTTTCAGATAGTGAAAACACTTGTTTGCACATTAAATTGAGTGGATTCAACTCCACATAATACCATTGCACTACTCCATTTGGATGCTAAAACATTCATTTTTAATCATTTAAAATGTTTTAAATTAATAAAATGCTACTTCCTGATTGCCGTGAGGTTAAACGTTTTCCCAAATCAATAAGACAATATAAACTGTCAACAAAAATGTATTAAGTATAAAATAACATAGATTTAAAATAAAAGCATAATTAAAGTTTTAAATTTCATAATATAAATCTATTTCAATTTAGAAATATCATGACCATTGGTCTTGAGAGGGGTCTGTGCATTACGTTGAAATTCGAAAAACAATAGTCATAGCGTTAAAGGTTTTGTAGATATGGATTACATTCAAAATAAAATGCTGTTTATAATGTCATAGTTAGTAAAATGTAGAAAGTAAAAAATCAAAATTACTAAATAACATCTGTGCTAACACTTGGTTTGAGACACCAGGAAAGAAAATGTCCTGATTCGCTTCAAGTAACTATTTTTTTTATTTAAAACGGAACGTGATGCCACGAAAGACATTTTGATTTCATGCCTGGGATGATTTACTTCCAGTTAGCAGACGAAAAAGAGACAGTTTCAAAATGTGCGCTCCAAATTTTTAATAAATAAAGACCGGGACTTTTTTTCCCCTGTCAAATAATAGACAGTTCTCGTTTAAAAAACGCACGAGTAAAAAAAAAATGCTTTGAAAATTTTGGAACAAAAAAAAAAAGAAGTGAAAAGACACCATCAGTGTGTAAAATAATTTCTCGCACTCCTACAGGGGGTTCTTGTACAGTTCTGTCTGTTCATCTCTATCAGAAACCTCCCTCCCCCCTATCCGCACCCCCTAATTCTTTTTTATATTTTACCCTTCACCGTGGGCCAGAGCCGTGGCGAAACGCGCTCGCAATATTTAACGTAACAATGCCTCTGTGAAAATTACTCCCGCTGATTTTCCGAAACAATGCGCAGCGCATTAAAATTATTCCGCGAGCTGGAGTCTGCGCGACTGGGATAAAGCAGTTCTACAAAGTGGAATAATTCCCACCCCCTTCCGCCCCTTGTCGGCAGGCAACCCTCCCCTCACTCACCCCTCAACCACCCTTACACTCCACGCCTTCCCGAAACTCGACGCCGAAGGCTCCCTCTCCCCTTTTTCCCACCCTCCCTCCCCAAAGACCGACTCATTTTCCCCATGACAACAGTTAATTAGTTGCGGAACCACATACGCGCTCCCCCTTCCCCCTTCGCCATGCTTCCCTCCTCCTTAAGAACAACCCTCTCTCCCCCCTCTTCTTATCCTGTTCAGAAACCCCTGATCTTCCACGTCGCTGCGGAACGCCGTCCTTTTTTTTTCTCCCCCGCGTATCAAACTTGATGCTAAGGGATGAAACACGAACGGGTCTTTATTGTGGCTTCAGTTTCTAAGGCATGTGGTATGCAAGTGATTTAAAGGGTTTCTGTAACTCTTACTCGAAAAATATTTCCTGTCAATTCGCATAATTTATTAGCACGACGTAATTAAAGAACAGTGATTGTGAATATGTATTTAATTTTTACTTTATTTTCAAGCCATCATAATTATTAAATTTTATTACATATAATGTTAAATAAAAACTATGTTTTAATAACTTCAAATGAGATTTTGAAGTAATTTTCCAATAATTTAAAACATTATTTAATCGTAAGTCAGCAGTGATGTAGAGGAACTTATTCTTTTTTAAACATGGATACAAATGTAGACCCTAATAACCATTATCTTTGAAATAAAAAAAAAAGTGAAATAGAGGGATTACCATTACAAACATAACTTAAAAATAATGTATTGCAACAAAAACGGGAAATGAGGATACAGAAAGGTAGATACCAAAAAAAATGTGTACACGAGTTGAGTGTTTTTTTACATCCGGAAAAAGAATAGCATTTGTAAATTTCCATTTTGATATTTATTGTAATTATTGTATTAGCAAATTGTTACATGTGAGAGAAGAGGTTCGATAAGAATATCCCAGTTAATAACTTCAGTTTTATTTATAAACTACTATTAACAGTATTAATTAAATTACAACAATGCAAATTACTGTCCACAAACTAATCCCTAGAGAGATGCAAAATTCGTGGATTCATTTCGTGATATGCTACATTTCAAATAATTATTCCTTAGCGCTGCTTCTGCAATTGGTTCACTGTCAATCTGGAGTAATGAGGGCCAATTAGAGACCCTCGCTCAAAGAAGTGTCGAATCACAGACTCTCGGTCGAGACGACTCACAAGTCAGCAGCCAATGAACAGGTGGCATTTGCCCGAGTGTGTAGGGTGTAGTAGAGTCTATCCTGGAGGTCATTGAATCCGCGAATTTTGCAGGTCTCTACTAATCACTTTTTCGTTTAGTCCACTGGAGTTCGGCTTGACTCGACAATGGCTCTCCCTACTGCTTGTGTCTTGTTGCGCACATATGTCCCAGCACGCTGCCTCACATTACTGTCTCGTCCGCCGCGCACACAACACCGTCCCGGATGATTCGCTCCCTGACGCGCCAGTCCCCGCACACGAAGCCCGTCGGGGGACGCACCACAACGCCGAAATACCACAACACCGAACGTACAATAACGCCGAAAACCATAACGCCGAATGCCAAATTGACTACAACGCTGACAGCTAGAAAAATGCTGTGTACCACAACGCCGAATTACCACAACGCCGAAATACATTAACGCCGAAAAATTTCATTGCAGGACTGCCACAAAGGTTAGGTTAGGTAAGGTTAGGTTAGGTTAGGCTAGGTTAGGCTAGCCTAGGTTAGGTTAGGTTGTGGTACATTTTTCGGTGTTACCGTATTTCGGCGTTGTGGTACACAGCAGTTTTCTAGCTGTTGGCGTTGCGGTCAATTTGGCATTCGGCTTTATGGTATTAGGCGTTATTGTACGTTCGAAGTTGTGGTATTTCGGCGTTGTGGTAACGACCCAGCCCATCGCTCTTCGTCCGCGTTCTCTCACCAAGGGGTCGCTCTTCCCCTTCATTTCACTGCCTCGGAATTCGGGGTCTTCGTTTTTATACCCCTCAGCCCCTCCTTCTGGAATGGTCGCGCTTCCCTTTTTGAAGTGTCGCGTCATCAGGGTCGACCTGTGACTTGAAGCTTCCAGAACCATGACGTCCTAGTTACGCCACTTCACGCAGGCTCTGTGAACGTGCCGAAAACCTTCAGGGGCGCTGGTGAATTATGTGAAGCTGGTTTGGAGAGGGAAGGGATAGCGAGGCACCGTTGCCAATCCGGTTAGGCGTGTTGCGTTAATGGACCGCATACCCACCCACGGGCTAATGAGCGAGCTGATTCACAATATTTTGAACATTAAAATACTTTTTTCTCAGCCAGCTCGTATGAAAAAATAAAAAATTACACCAGCAAATCAAAGCAATAGCCGTGCACATTCGTCGTAATTTCCAAATCAAGCTGAAAAATCATTGGCTGCCGCGTGTTACTGACGCATAGTTTGTTCCACGCTCGACCCTAGACTCCCGCAGGTCGTCACAACGCGTCACGGAATCGTCAGGAGGGTGAGGAGAGGGGTGTTGGGATATTTCGTGGGGAATGGGAAGGGGGGGGGGGGGGGAGGGCTCCGCAGTCGGAACAAGCGAAGCCGAGCGCCGAACTGACGCAGGCGCTTAATGAAGACGCGTTAGTTACGCCCCAGAGCCGCGTCGCTGCTTGGGCATCGAGGCGGCGCCGAACCCCCCCCCCCCCCCCCCCACAACGGGCTGGAGAGGGTTGGTACTGGTGGTTTGAGAGGGAAGGGAGGGGGGAGTCTGCGCCACAACACATTTTCGAGAACGCGTGCGTCACTGTGCCATCCGCGAACAGATGCGCGCGCATGCGCACGTAACCCGTCCACGTTAGCACTCGCGTCACTTCGTCAGAGTTCCCACGCCGCAGTTGAGGTCGAAACGTCGTCATCATTGACCACGTCAGTTCCCAAACTCAGTAGATAACTGCTCCCTGATGATGGCGACTGCAATGTCGACCGAAACTTCGGTGAATTATTCGCCAAGGACGCGACTACAACCCAGAAGCCAAGCTACTTCCCAAAAAAATAGTTTTTTTTTTTTTTCAAATGAAACTTACTCACAGTCGGCAGGTTAGGCCAAGGCGACGAATCATCACAGCGTAACGGAAAGTGGAGCCCTCCTCAGGATCGGAACACTCGGCGGTTTCTATGGGAACGAGTAAAGCGAACAACGAATAACGAATAAACTAGAGATTCAGACGACTCTTAAAGGCTGTTTGCTGGATTTAACAAAGATACAATGAATGAAAACAGACCGAGCAAACATACATTTGACTAAGTACGAAAAAATAAAGGCCACTACATATTGGTATAAGGAAGTCCGGGAATAATGAGAAACATTCTGATTTTCTGGATGCCCAAATGATAGAACGAAGTAACTACAAAAAGAATAGTACATATTTTGCAAAGATTACACACCGAAACAAGATCTAATTAAATGGGAAGAGCTTGGCCAGAAAACTACAGGTAGCAACCCGGTGAAAAAATGAACGAGTACTGGAGACAGGAAACAAAGCAAAAAAAAAAATCAAAACTTAGCGTAATCGTAAGTGATCAGTACACACACAAAAAATAGCTGGATTAAGGATTAAATAGTAATCGTCTTACTGGATAAATTATTAAACTAAAATTCAGCATAATGATTGTGTCTGAAAAAAAATAGGTCAACTGTAATCAATTAAAAATGTTTATATTTTGCTAAAAATTTAATATAGAAAATTTCTTTCTATGTAGAAATAATTAAAAATTACTACTGCAAATTCTGAATAGTATAAAAAATTAAAATATAAACAAAAATATACCTTATTTTTGACTTAGGGTAATTAATGAAAATTTTAACATTTATTTTATAAGAAGTCTTCAGTAAATCTTATAAATAGTTCAACTTTTTATGATTACAGAGCGAGTTCGACTCTTATCGTTGCGGAAATAATTTGACCTGGGTAAAACTGAAATAGTTGTATTTCCGTCGGCTTAAACTGTTCTTTAAATTTAAAAGTGTTCTACTTATTAATAACATAAAAATAAATGGAATTAAAAAGTAGATTTTATAACTCCTCTTGTCTGTACTCAGAACCGGTTGGTTCACAGCAGTGTTTGTTTGGTTGATGATTTTTGTGCTTTTAGTCGTTCAATTCACTGTTGTTTTTAAATGCTGTGTTACGATGTTAAGTTTTACCTGTCAATAAAAGTGTGACCTCTATTTCCAATCAAAATCATATGTTTTCGGTTTGATACAGGCCGCAGTTTAAGAATGTTCATTTTACGAGAGTATGTACAACGTTGTGTGTGTACATATATTTATATATGTATGTATGTATGTGTATATATATATATATATATATATATATATATATGAGTTTTTATTTGAAGGCTACTACACACCTTTAGTTACAAAAACAAAATTTAATGTTTTTAATTTATGTTTGGAAATATTAAAATACCATTGGTGTACAAAACGAATAATACTTACATTCTGCAGATTGCCTTACAAAAAATTACCACTTAGCAGTTATTGTTCCAATTTATTTAAAATTTCAAATCAGTTTCACTTTACCTTGCTTCATCTTCTCGGGGGAAAAAAAACGCTATTTGTTTCAGATTTGGTGTAAGTTATGGCTTTGTGCGTGACATATCCCTTAAAGTAACTTTAAAGCACCAAATGAGAATGTTTTTTAGGGTCAAACTCATTATTAAAGAACTAAAGTTTCGCTCATAGTTCTGAAACCCTTCTTCCTCCTCAATTGGAAGAGGGGTTGCGTCCCCGACTCACTCTGGGCGCGAAGGGAAAAAATAAATATTAAAACCAGGCATAAAAAGCTAAACAATATAAATTCCCCACACCACTGCCCAGGGGTCAGGCCAAAAAATTTAAAGGATATAATAGCAGAGTAACCATTAAACAAACAAGAGGCAAGACTTTGGACGTATGTTATTAAAAAATAGAAATTTGCAAAAATAATTTTTACTATACCTAACCATACAAGCTTAGTTACAAAAGCTGACGTTAATAATGGCAGCATCTTATCCCCATTTGCGATACTAACAATAACCTTTAAAAAATCGTAAAAATATAAATACTGATAACAACAAATATAAAAATATATAAGGGCGTGAGGCGTGGCCACTATAAAATATCAAAATTTACTGACTGCCCTAATACCAAAAATCAAACAAGACAATCAATACAAATATATAAAAAATCTACAAAAATAATACTGAAGTACAAACAAATTATTTAAATAAAGTTCTTAAACTCTCAATCAACGGTTTAGTCTTTCTTCAGATGTTCGTTGCTAAAGACTTGCCAAAAAAACAAAGTTAATATCCTAGGCGTGCGCTGGCTTCCTGACCTTCCTCACCAACTCCAGAGTCTAATGCCACGCCGGGCCATAGGTACGAATTCACAAAGGCGTGAACGATGACCAAAAAAAAATTATCTTATTTTTTTTTTTTAGGGAAATGTAGCAAAAACTCTTCACGTAACATAACTATGTTACCACCGAAGTTTTTATCATATACTTCAAACAAAGTCTTACTTCTTTATTAACTTGCCAATGATTTCATAAAAACGTAGAATGGCCGCACCAACCAACATCAGGCTGCGCATGTAGTCCAATACCGATCGCATACTTTTAATAATACTGCACAAGCTGATATATTAGCTAAATGCAACTTTAAGTATGCCAATTCCGAAGACAAAGTCTCAAAAACAAATTGCAAAATGTTCGTTTCTTCCAAACTTATACTTTTATTACAACTACAGGCAAACGGGCGACCTTTTTTAAAAAATCCCACACTGGAACAACGTGTGAAACAAATGGGCCTCTTCACCAAACTGGCTAATAAAAGTTCCGTCCAAATAAAATTTAGTATGGGAAAATACACAGTTCACTAGGTTTGCCAAAAACCAGTGCAGCACCACGAGGGTAAAAATCAAAATTGCGGCCTCTCTTTACCTTGATAAGTTCAGTATCACAGGGCAAACCATTGCCCTGTCACCCAGCGTGGAGCCTCCACCCCCATACTCTTCGCCGCCCGGCACACCAGTCTCGCCGTCACATGGCTCTGTCCTCGACGGTCGCTCGCCACGAACTCTCTCGCCCCAGCTGATTTTTTTCTTCCCGGCAAGCCGAATGTCTGACGTCATCAGCCAACCGCCGGGCGCTCACCAAGTGGTATTTACGTGAAACACAATCGATATTCTTAAACTCATAATCGATAGCTACCCAAACGGCGTATAACTAATTAACAGAAACAAATATAATTTAAAAAAAATTTACAGATAAATTAACATTAATTAAAAAAGGCGTAAAAATACGTGAAATAAAAAACCATATAAAACTAGAGACCAGCAACAAAAATAAATTACAAGTAAAAATGTGGCCCTGCCGGCCACAACCTCCGCCTAGAACAAAAAATAAAAAAAAATTTAAACAGCAACCTTAAAAAACTAAAACGTCAAAAAAAAACCTTGGACTTGGTGACAAAGTATTCTCAAAAACTTCTAATCCAACAAACCAGCCCAAACTCAAACAAACAAACCTGCAACAAGGAAAACTTGCCTCCAAAGCCTCAGTCAAAATTTCAACGCTCAAAAAAAAAAAAAAAAAACAAGAGAAGGATTTTCCAACAAGTAACGGAAAAGACAAACTAAACTCACAAACCGAACAAACGGGATCTAAGTATGCCAAAACAAACAAACAAGCTCCAAAGTCAAGTCCGAAACGTATTAAACAAAACCTTCTCTCTTAAAACAAAAAAAAACAAAAACTAAAGACCACTATAATTCCTGGTGCTGTTCTTGCTCCCGCTTCTTTTTAAAGCAAACTTTTTCTGAATGACCATTTTTGCCACAAAAACCACAAACAAATTTATTAACCTTCGAAACCGAGCAATCCTTAGCAAAATGCCCTACCTTATTACACTTAAAACAAGTCTTATCAATTTTTTCACTACCCGGCGTTTTAAAACAAACCGTTTTAAAATTCATTTTACCTTTACACTTATCGAATTCACATTTAGCGTAAAAAATATTATCAACCTGGATAGCCCAAGTGTTGAGTGGCTCCACACTATTAGGTCTGCCAATAAATGCGCATTCGTGTCTGATGGCAGGATTTAGATTTTCCAAAATAATAGCTACAAAACGGTGATCATCTAACTGCAGACCAAATATATTAACGTGATTTCTAATATCCTGTATAAATTCTAAGGTGCTTTCATTTTCCCGTTGAAAACGGAAAATCAATTCCTTAATTAGATCGTCCTTCACCCTCTTAGGGCACAAATATTCCCACAAATTCTCTTTCACTACCGACCATCCAACAGACTTATTTATACCTGACGTAATCACGTCTCTAGCGATCCCGCTACATTTAGTCGAAATACACCTTAACAATTCTTGCTCATTTTGTAAACAACAATTAGTTTTCAAACTGTCTACCCCCAAGCAAAACTTTATTAAATCTCTTGGCCCACCGGAGCATAAAGATGGCAACCTATCCAGTTCCTTAAAAAGCAATTTACTTTGCATAGCAGTATTCAATGAATTTACTTGGCTGATCTCCGAATTCTCCACATTTTCCTCAACAGGTTTTTTCCTCCCTTCTTTAATGTGGGTACTTAATTTCCTGCGTAAGGTATCAATGTCATCCTCCAGACCACTCTCTACTCCCGCTGCTTGCAAATTAGCGTAAACCTGTTCTTTGGGAAGTTTATAAATCCAAGAAACTGCCATTATTAAAAAAATCAAAAAAGTCAGCAAAATCGCAAAAGTCCAAAGTCTCTGCCAAGCAGAGTGGCGCAGGTTGTAACCCTTCTCCCTCCTTAATTGGAAGAGGGGTTGCGTCCCCGACTCCCTCTGGGCGCGAAGGGAAAAAAATAAATATTAAAACCAGGCATAAAAAGCTAAACAATATAAATTCCCCACACCACTGCCCAGGGGTCAGGCCAAAAAATTTAAAGGATATAATAGCAGAGTAACCATTAAACAAACAAGAGGCAAGACTTTGGACGTATGTTATTAAAAAATAGAAATTTGCAAAAATAATTTTTACTATACCTAACCATACAAGCTTAGTTACAAAAGCTGACGTTAATAATGGCAGCATCTTATCCCCATTTGCGATACTAACAATAACCTTTAAAAAATCGTAAAAATATAAATACTGATAACAACAAGTATAAAAATATATAAGGGCGTGAGGCGTGGCCACTATAAAATATCAAAATTTACTGACTGCCCTAATACCAAAAATCAAACAAGACAATCAATACAAATATATAAAAAATCTACAAAAATAATACTGAAGTACAAACAAATTATTTAAATAAAGTTCTTAAACTCTCAATCAACGGTTTAGTCTTTCTTCAGATGTTCGTTGCTAAAGACTTGCCAAAAAAACAAAGTTAATATCCTAGGCGTGCGCTGGCTTCCTGACCTTCCTCACCAACTCCAGAGTCTAATGCCACGCCGGGCCATAGGTACGAATTCACAAAGGCGTGAACGATGACCAAAAAAAAATTATCTTATTTTTTTTTTTTTAGGGAAATGTAGCAAAAACTCTTCACGTAACATAACTATGTTACCACCGAAGTTTTTATCATATACTTCAAACAAAGTCTTACTTCTTTATTAACTTGCCAATGATTTCATAAAAACGTAGAATGGCCGCACCAACCAACATCAGGCTGCGCATGTAGTCCAATACCGATCGCATACTTTTAATAATACTGCACAAGCTGATATATTAGCTAAATGCAACTTTAAGTATGCCAATTCCGAAGACAAAGTCTCAAAAACAAATTGCAAAATGTTCGTTTCTTCCAAACTTATACTTTTATTACAACTACAGGCAAACGGGCGACCTTTTTTAAAAAATCCCACACTGGAACAACGTGTGAAACAAATGGGCCTCTTCACCAAACTGGCTAATAAAAGTTCCGTCCAAATAAAATTTAGTATGGGAAAATACACAGTTCACTAGGTTTGCCAAAAACCAGTGCAGCACCACGAGGGTAAAAATCAAAATTGCGGCCTCTCTTTACCTTGATAAGTTCAGTATCACAGGGCAAACCATTGCCCTGTCACCCAGCGTGGAGCCTCCACCCCCATACTCTTCGCCGCCCGGCACACCAGTCTCGCCGTCACATGGCTCTGTCCTCGACGGTCGCTCGCCACGAACTCTCTCGCCCCAGCTGATTTTTTTCTTCCCGGCAAGCCGAATGTCTGACGTCATCAGCCAACCGCCGGGCGCTCACCAAGTGGTATTTACGTGAAACACAATCGATATTCTTAAACTCATAATCGATAGCTACCCAAACGGCGTATAACTAATTAACAGAAACAAATATAATTTAAAAAAAATTTACAGATAAATTAACATTAATTAAAAAAGGCGTAAAAATACGTGAAATAAAAAACCATATAAAACTAGAGACCAGCAACAAAAATAAATTACAAGTAAAAATGTGGCCCTGCCGGCCACAGTTCTAATTCATCCCGGGTGAAATGGGAAGGGGAAAAGGCAAAAGTTCTCCTCATTCGAAAGTGTCCATGAACTGGATTATATTAAAACTCTATGTAAGCCTCCTACAATTAGGGGGGGGGGTGGAGGGGAAAGGGGCCACCCCTTAAAGTGAAAATTTGGACTTAGAATAATTTACGCAGCCGGTATGGATTGTGAATTGTGCTTAGTTGTGGTGTGTGTCTTATATGGCTCAGCAAGCACAGTGTACCTTTAAAGAATTCCACTCCACGCGGGGTTGTTCCGCGGGTTCGTTACCTGGTTTTTGTATTAAACAATAATAAAACTTACTCTTGGGCTATTAATGCTTATGTTTCCTGACGCTACGGACTGTTAATCTGTTTATTTGTCTGATAGCTTCCAGCGTTTTTTTTAGGTTCATGAATCTATCGTGATTAATATCGTTTTAAAATTACAGTTTAAATATATGAATGTTATGAAGTAAATTTCAGGTTTGTGAATCTAAAGAAAAATTTTATTCACAAAATGACGCGAAAGATTCAATTGGTATTAATTTAATATTTGTCATAAATAGCTAAATTATATTTAATTGAATGTTCTGATAAATAACATTTTCTTATCTGACCTGACGCTTATACTTGTTTAAAGTCGAAAGTAAAATTAGATTTACCAACCTTGTTCCTATAATTTTACGCTTTCATTAAATTTTATCCTCTTTATGGAGCTCTCAGATCGTGTTTGCCATGTTTTCTTCTTGAAAAACAATGAACATAACATAACACGCTTAAGTGATTCTTTCTATCTCTCTCTGGGTTTAGGGAGCCAATTAAGATGGGATTTGGAATGTGGAGCTAAGAAATGTTTTGAAGAGTAACCTTGTGTGAATGCAACATGAGGATGCCTTCATGTTTTCTCTACAGATACCGAAAAAAAATGACTTTTTTTATCATCGAGTGTTTACACTTTTGTATACTTTAAAAGGTATATTCTACACCGACCAGTGGCATATTTTACATGATTATGAAACTTAATTTCCTGTGCCAGCATTTTTTTTCGAACCCCCCTACCCACTTTTTTTTTTCGAAAAAAAAAAACCCCTCACTTTGGGTTGCAGATAAAGATGAATTTATTAAAGTAAGTCCTACATCCAACTAGAAATACAAACTTGCGTTTTTTTATGATTTTAAAGTTACCAAGTTAAAGATTTTCATTTGTGGTATGCTACAGTTCTTCATATATAGATAGAAGCGTTGTCAATTAAAATTATGGAGAAAATACTCGTAACGGGATAGTGACCTTTGTCGGTGAAGAACGTCAGGCACAGGAAAATAATTTTTTTTTTAATCTAGTGCAAATACAATTTGCAAATTTTAATCGAAATGCATGTTGCATATTGCAACATAAATTAAGCATAATGCACCGCCGGCTAATTGTGGAGGTGCTGAATATTCAACGCTACAATCGGACACATACACGTATACATTTTCGAGATGGAAATTTAAAAAAAAAAATTGCATGAGCGGGAGTGTGGTGGGGGGAGGCCGAGCGCTATCGGCGCGCGACCTTATCTCCGTGATCTGGGCAGCCCGCGACTGGCGCTGCGCTGAACGCTCGGAGATCCACGTGGCAGTGAGCGACCCCTCATCTGCCCTGGGCTCATTGCGTCACAGCGACGCGCATGATTAGCATAAATTCAAAGGGCGCAGGGCACATGGGTCGCTGTCTACGCGGCGTCCCAGCAGCAACTGGCCGGCGTCCACGCCTCCTGCCCTTATTAAAACCCGCCGCTTGCCCCCCCCCACCCCTTCACCCTCTCCCCCTCCCTTACGGAAGGTGGCCCCGGACGACCCATTTACTTCTACTCACGTAGTGTGAACCAGCTCCCTGCCTTGAAGCGAGCTGATCCGGCGTAGACTGACGAATATTTTTGACACGTTTTGGTGACCATGTTTATTTCAATTAAGAAGCATTAAGAGAGAGAGAGAGAGAGAGAGGGAGAGAGAGAGAGAGAGAGCGGTGTAACTCAATACACGTTAAAGAAGGGAGACTTCTTTGGCAATTCAAACCTAAACTCGTAAGTGCTCTCTTTATATCTCTTTGTGGCGTCAGAAACGTTTCACAACAATGTCTCACGGTAAAATTTGCATTAAAATTCGGCCTTGGAAATTTTACTCCCATCGTGCCCAAATAAATTTTCACTTCAAAAAAGAACCGAATGGTGACACAGTGGTTTCAAAAGTTTTAAGGACATTCAATTTGTTTTAACCATTATATTTTGAAATTTTTTCTTATCTGAGACAGAGATCACACAATGTATTCAATACTAAATGCAATTGACTTTATATAAATATGTATTTGCAGCAACCCGGTACTATTAATTCAATATTCAATAAAATTATACTTAATTCATGAACGATGTCACATTTTGAACATTAAAAAGCTGACAGTTGTTACCATCAAAAAATTTAAAATCCAAAATGATGTCTTTCATTTTTCATTGTTTCCCATTAGGTTCTTAAATAAGCGTCAATTACTAGCATATTTAGCATCAGCGCAATTTTGATGAAGCATGTTGAAAATGAAACAGTTGAATTGTTATCTCTATTTGTCTTGTATTAGTAGAGAACGGAAAAAATTCGCGAATTCATTTCGCGATAGTCTAAAATACAAATCGTTATACCTCAGTGCTGCCTCTGCTATTGGTTCACAACTCACCTGGATAACTCTGGGCCAATGAGAAACACCCAACCAAAGCTTTATCGAATCACAGGCTGCTACGTTGGAACGTCTCACAAGACAGCAGCCAATGAGTGGGTGGAATTTGACCGAGTGTACGTAGAACTATGGAGTTCATCCTACAGGTCATTGAACCCGCGAATTTTTCCGGTCCCTATGTATCAGTAATGGATTACGAACTTGGAAACCAAACCATAGTTTCTGCTGGACGTCGATAGAAAAATTAATCCAAAAGGAAAACTTACATGGTTTATAAACATGTGAATAAACTTTGACCTCTTATTTATGTAACGAAAATATAAATATTGAAATAAGACACACACATTGTCAATTTCGTCAGGAAGAGTTGTAGAAACCGATAAAGGCAGGGGGTGAAAGTAATTTTATTTGAAGTATAATGAAATGGACGAAAGGAGGACAATATCTGTATTATAGGTGTAGTTATTCTTTTAATTAAAGACATCACTGCTGGTACCAACAACGCAAATGGTCAATTGTGACCTAATATCTAAATTTTTCTTCACAAATTTAAGATCTTTTTAGTAAACACGTTTAAAAACGTTTGGTAATCTACTTTACGGACATTCAATAATATTTTACATAACTTACTTTTCGCCTCCAACCTTCAAGTTTTTCAGTGCATGAATTACCGTTTGGGGGTCTAACAAAATATTTTTAAAAATTAACTCAGATGACCAGATATTTTTAACTGCGATCTTATTAAACAAACCATTGTATGCTACCAAATTTGAATGAAATATGCAAATTAAAGAATAGTTTTCAATTTTAAAATATTATCTACGTACATTTTTTGAGGCGATGAGATCCCAGATTACATCAAGACCCAAGTACACTTCATTACTTGATCACGCGGTGAAAGAGGTTCTAGACAAAATTAACGGAATTATTTGTGATAATATTTTGCAAAATTAAAATAAATGTCCATTTTTTATGGAAACTTTTCAAATAATTTCTGACTGTAACTGATTGTAACTGACTTATTGGAATAAACCTTGTCAAGATTACCGTTAATTAGAGATAGGAATTTCGATGTTGTTATTAATAAATTGAATATTCTAAATATATAAATTGAGGCCATTTGTGGCGGCCTCAGTCGTCTTGATTTTTATTATAACTTTCATGGTGCGTAAAGTCTGTTTTAAGATGAGTAAATTGTTTTATAATATTATTTATAATATTATACTAGTTAATGGTGTATGTAAATTATTTATTTATTGTTTTGTTGTACGCTTATTATTCTTATTCGGTAGTGGCAACCGCTAGAAATAACCAGAACGATCGAGCGGAGTGAGGGGTGGCAGTAGAGGAGGGGGGTGACGTCAGCTGACGTGAGAAGGGGAGGCGGCGGCGGCCAGCTGTTTTGACGAAGAGTGTGTGTTGACCGCGGGCCGCGGAACTATCCGGGAGAGACGAGAATTGGCTTTTCAGCGATGAGCTACGAGTGTTACGTTACGTGATTAATATTGAAGATGACGGTAATGCCACGACACCCTCGGCGAAGTAACACCAGTGGAGGGATATGAGAATGCGATATCGTGGGCCTAGTGCACTGGCCATCAATGTAGCGCGATGCTAGAGGCGCTAAAAGGTGAGCGGGATTTACATCCGACCCCGGCGGACACCGACTACAGAGGTATGCTTCTAGAACAAGTAAGTGCGAGAACTGGATTTGTACTTTTTGTTCGGCTGGTTTGACTTGCGGGAAACGTGTTTAAAAACAGAGTGCGGCGATGTAAATTGCTGGTAGAACTATCTAGACTGGAGGACGTCACTATTTTGTTTTTCCACCCTCCCCTCCTCCGTAATACACTTTATGGGACTTTGGTTTATTTTAAGTATAGTGTAAGAGTGTTTGTATGCAAATGTCACCAACGTACGTTAAATTTAATTATAGCAATTTAAATGGTATCACGAATTGAATTTATAGGTTCCTTTCCTTTTTTACAGTACTAGATGTTGGTCATTTTATTTCTGGTAATTCATTATATATATTATAACTACCACAATAAGTTTGGCAGGGCTGTCGGTCAATTTAGTACGTTAATGATTCCTTTTGCGCACTGGCCAAATTTTAAGCCAGTCCATGCGCATCTATTTAATTTAATTTTACTATGTCAGTGGAGACGCGTATACAGGACTGGCGTGGCGAGTGCGGACGTGTTCAATTACCCCGGTATAAGGGGGGTTGGCCACAAAATTTAAAAAAATCCAGGTTAGACAATGTAAGTACATAGAAGAAGCTCTTTGAGTGAAAAGTAGCTGGCTTGTGATTCTAACAATTTCACTAAATTCCTTACGAATACAGATCTCTAAACTACCGCTATGTCAATTACGTGATTTTGGGGATAAAAAGCAAAGAAATAAAAGTGAATTGGGGCTCACAAAACGGCTCAGTTAATCATGTCCGTTGACGATCGCTGCAAAAAAACATACTGTCGAAGCTGTGAGGCCGAGCGGCCCTGACGCAGCCTGTCGATATGAGTACAGGCAACCCGCCGAACGGCACTGTTGAGCGTGTGGCGTGCAGCGTCATTCACAAGGGGCGCCAGCGGGTTCTTTTTTTTTTTTTTTTTTTTTTTCACTTCGTCTTGGCAACGTCACTACCCACCAGCCTCCCTCCCGACCCCCGCACGAGCAATTCGCGTGTGGTCAGTATATCACCCAATCAGCAGCGCGGTCGCGGCTGACCATTGAAGCCGGAAACTGCTGGCTCAGCCCGGACGTGTTTCCGCTCTGTACGACCCGGGACGGTCGAAAATGGGATGGAATTGAAGGGGTGTGTTGTATGACGAGTGTTGAGGGGGAAGGGGGGGAGGGATTGTGGCTTTTGGTGTCGCGCCGTTTTCATGACGAATTTCGCGCGCGCGACATTTTCTAAGGGCGGCCAGAGGTGTGGACGGGGGAAAGGAGGTTTTGCAGGGGGGAGGGGGGAGAGGACACCCGCGTCATTTTTTCGCCTCAAAGTCCCGCGCGCCGTGAAAGCACTTCGTTAACGACTCGCCGCCGCCAACAACCCCGTCCGCGACCGCGTGACCATTTGCTGGAGGGCTTCCCGCGCTTACCTCACGTGACCTAGCCGTGGCTTCCGGTCGCGTGTTTCCGTCCCACGGCGTCGGCCGCATCCGGGGTGTCGCGACCGAGGACGAAGAAATAAATTTCGCGGGTTCAGTGACCGCTGCGACGGATTCCACAGTCCACCGAGTACTCGGGTGTCTACAACCCACGTTCATTGGCTGTTCACTTTATTTGACGTCGGGACTATTTTTTTCTCCGTGGTCTTTCACTCATTTGTTGAGGGATTGTCAATTGATGCATACATAGTCCTCCTGTTCAAAAGGTGGCTTACGGCAAGAGCTACAGAGAGATTCAGCCCATCATGAAGTGAAAAACGAAAAAAAATTAACTTGTCTCTTGATATGGAACAGCTTTCCAATATGCTCGATTTGCTTTCGTGAAACGGGCACATTCCAGTAACAAGGGCACGTTTCTGACTGGTACTCTTATCAACATATTTTTACTTGGCAGATAACTATTCCTCAAAAAAAAAATTTCTGCGAAAATACTTGTTTAAAAAAATATTTTATTCCTTGTTTATTTCGGAAAATAAAATTCGGAACTATTTTTAAATGAAATAACTTAACTTATTGCTGCATCAAGCGAATCTAAAAAAAAGAAGAAAAAATTGGTTGTCTGTAAAGTAGTTTTACGGACGATAGTTTAACGTGACGTCATAACAAAACATTGATGAAATGATTGCATACTTTTATGAATAACATTGAATCATTCTTATTTTAATAATAAAAGATTAAATACTTGAAATTATACTAATAATCAGATTTTTAAAATACAAGAATAATTAACCTTTATTGCCGAAAATGTTGTTATAATAAGCAATGGAAACCACATTAACTTTTCACTTCACTTTATAAACCTTCGAGTGGAAGAGAGATAGATGTGGCGCAAGCGTACAATGAGCGTAACGGGACACAGCGTAATGGGACATTTTTTCGTGTGTGCAGCCGGCGTTCATCGATTTATTAGACGTTGTCACTTCAAAAATCGGACTTGTTCATAGACTATATTTCGTGCTGGCTGACTGTGCGAGGCTCGGGATACGAACACACGTCACCTCGTCATTGAACCTGCGAGGTTTTACGCGATTGTTCGAGCTTAGCTAATGAACATCGGAACTGGCAACGAAGCGGGGCGGAGCCAACCGCAATTTGGCATTTCTTGGAATATTATGTCTTTCTGAGCGCGCCCATGCGTACCAGTACACGCCCAAGCTACTTATTATTATAAAAACCAATTACATTACTGCTAAAGTACAAGCAGTAACAAAAAAAATGAACACTGTTTTCAAGCAAAAATTTTAGTACAGATTTAATTACTGAGAATTTTTTGTGTGTGGTATGCTGTCATGTAAACAAAATGTAACTTGTATTTTAATCAGAATTACGAGTGAGTAACAAGAAATTTTTTTTAAAACTGCGTAGCAGAAATTATGAAGGAATTGACGTTGCGTAAAAATATACAAATGCATTGCGAGAACCATTTTTTTTTTGAAAAATTTACGTTTCCAAGCTGAGTTTCGAGAACTTTTATCCCGCGCGAACGCATTGTTTCGGGACGGCGGGCGGGGCGCGTGTAAATAAGTAATGAAGAAGCGTTCGGGAGTCTCTAATTCCGGCCTCGGCGAAAAGTTTAATTACAGCCCTCTACGACGCTCGGGAAAAAGGGTTGGGAAAAGGGGGGGGGGGGGACGGCAAGTGGCGCGCAAGGCGAGTGTGTGCCGTATTAATGAAGAAGACGATGTGTGGTAGGGGGGGGGGGGTAAGGGAGGCGGCAGGCGACACAATGCGCTCCTAGAGGGTTTAATTTACCGGCAGGACCACCCGTTGATGCACAAGGAGTAAGGGTCTGGGGGGGGGGGGGAAGGGATGGAAATGGACCAGTCAAACTTTGTTAGAAGCGTGGACGACCGCGCCGACGGTTAGCTCGGTGCCCAGAGCTTCACCCCCCCCCCCTCTCCTTTTATTTCCCTTCATCAACCACCTCTTTTTCTAGAAGTACCAAACCCTCTTTCCATCACGGCTTCTACCCGAGGAAACACACACACACACACACACACTTTTTTTTAATCCTTTATTCCCGAACGCCCCGCGGCCATTTGCCCGTTTTCCAAAGCGACTGTTTCTCTGCGTCTCTTTGTGCGACCCTCAGTCCCGTTTCCTACTTTCCCCTCTCACTCGCTCCTAGGCCCTTTCTCTGTCTCTCTTTGTCTCTCTCTCGGGGACGGGCCTGTGTCCGTTTAAGGGGATGACGTTAGCGGCTGGAGTTGAAATTGCAAGAAAGGGAGGGGGAAGGGCTACTCACAATGGACTTCAACCGGGCGGCCACCAGTGGCCCTCACGTTTCATTTAAAAAAAAAAGAAGGAAAAACAATGTTATGGGTGAGAGCGCGTGGAAAAACTCTGAGTTCGCGCGCCCATGAGTCCTGGCTCTAGCGCCGTCTTCTTGCTACTCGTTGGCGTCGACGCTAGATTCCTGGCTCTAGCGCCGTCTTCTTGCCACGTGTTGGCGTCGACGCTAAAGTCCTGGCTCTAGCGCCGTCTTCTTGCCACGTGTAGGCGTCGACGCTAAAGTCCTGGCTCTAGCACCGTCTTCTTGCCACGTGTAGGCGTCGACAATAAAGTCCTGGCTCTAGCGCCGTCTTCTTGCCACGTGTAGGCGTCGACGCTAGAGTCCTGGCTCTAGCGCCGTCTTCTTGCCACGTGTAGGCGTCGACGCTAGAGTCCTGGCTCTGGCGCCATCTTCTTGCCACGTGTAGGCGTCGACGGTAAAGTCCTGGCTCTAGCGCCGTCTTCTTGCCACGTGTTGGAGTCGACGCTAGAGTCCTGGCTCTAGCGCCGTCTTCTTGCCACGTGTAGGCGTCGACGCTAGAGTCCTGGCTCTAGCGCCGTCTTCTTGCCACGTGTAGGCGTCGACGCTAGAGTCCTGGCTCTAGCGCCGTCTTCTTGCCACGTGTAGGCGTCGACGCTAAAGTCCTGGCTCTAGCGCCGTCTTCTTGCCACGTGTAGGCGTCGACGCTAGAGTCCTGGCTCTAGCGCCGTCTTCTTGCCACGTGTAGGCGTCGACGCTAGAGTCCTGGCTCTGGCGCCGTCTTCTTGCCACGTGTAGGCGTCGACGATAAAGTCCTGGCTCTAGCGCCGTCTTCTTGCCACGTGTTGGAGTCGACGCTAGAGTCCTGGCTCTAGCGCCGTCTTCTTGCCACGTGTAGGCGTCGATGCTAGAGTCCTGGCTCTGGCGCCGTCTTCTTGCCACGTGTAGGCGTCGACGCTAGAGTCCTGGCTCTGGCGCCGTCTTCTTGCCACGTGTAGGCGTCGACGCTAAAGTCCTGGCTCTAGCGCCGTCTTCTTGCCACGTGTTGGAGTCGACGCTAGAGTCCTGGCTCTAGCGCCGTCTTCTTGCCACGTGTTGGAGTCGACGCTAGAGTCCTGGCTCTAGCGCCGTCTTCTTGCCACGTGTAGGCGTCGACGCTAGAGTCCTGGCTCTAGCGCCGTCTTCTTGCCACGTGTTGGCGTCGACGCTAGAGTCCTGGCTCTAGCGCCGTCTTCTTGCCACGTGTAGGCGTCGACGCTAGAGTCCTGGCTCTAGCGCCGTCTTCTTGCCACGTGTAGGCGTCGACGCTAGAGTCCTGGCTCTAGCGCCGTCTTCTTGCCACGTGTAGGCGTCGACGCTAGAGTCCTGGCTCTAACGCCGTCTTCTTGCCACGCGTTGACATTGACGCTAGAGTCCTGGCTTTTTTGACTGCCGCGTCTGGAGCATCTTTTGGTTGTGACTTTCTGTCACAATTTGGAGCAGTGGTTCTCTATTTTTTTTTAATTTCATGGCGTATTTTAAATCCTTAAAATTATCGCCCGCACACAAGGTACCAATTTCTTGGGGAATAAAGTCGGCGTGGAGTCAACGCGCGCCAGAAGTGACACGTTCTTTAAATGATTCATGCAATGGGAAATTTTGTGTTCATGAAGTATTATGGACAACACGACGACAGCACGGACAAAAAATTAAATTAATTTTATTTTTTGGAATTTTTCAATGACAAACAGTGCAAAACTGCAATGGCGTTTGTCCAAAAAAATGCATGAAATCAGAAGTCACACCTGTTGCTTATTATGTTATTTGGTATAGAAAACATAATTATCTTTGGATGATGTTGCATATATATATGTATATATATGTATGTATATGCAAGTATGCGAACGCTAAATTATGCTTTTTCGCAAGTATGCAAGTGTGTAAGTGTGCAAGTATTCAAGTGTCAAGTATGCTACCTCTTCCCTTCCGTCTCCTCTATCACGTACTTAACTATTCCTCTCATGCGATCGGAATTTTCGTAACGCTAGAAAATTGTAGCCCCTTACAACAAAGAAGTTTCACTTCAATACATTCTAATAATTAACGCCTTACACACACAATATACATATATATAAATTATATATACATATATAATTATATATATCCTTTATGGTCAACACAAGGCTTCTTGACAGGTAGTAAATAGTGAGTGACTATAGCTCCGTAGGTACTGAACTAAATAACTGTTCAAGCAAAACTTGTACAGTCGTTGTAATAACACGTAATATTGAGTTAATAAAACTGTGTGAAATGTGACACATTTTTCTTGGATAACACAGGGGCACAACTGTAAATTTTATAGGGCGCACATTCGAGAACCACTGCTCCACAGAGAGTTGACTTGTCTCGAAATCAATTGCGCATAATATTTGCTGTCGTTGGTAATTAGTAAAATTTGGGCTTGCAAACGGACGGTTCGTGAAGGCGATAAAGGCAGAGACAAGTGTATTTCGTCAAAACATTCCATGCCAAAGGAAGGTCTAAAAACTGGGTTATTCTTTCTTGCTACTTTTATCTGGTGAGGTCTGATTCATGTAACTTGGCTCAAAAAAGTAGTGTTAATTATATCGAAACGCAACTCTGTTTAGTCATAGAGCTCAAGAAGTGTCAAATATACTGGCGGTAATCCTTGAAAGACTTACACAAGACACACCAATAAACCTTAAGATGGAATTTGTTGAGATATAACAGGAGGAGGGGAAGTTATCGAAAGTTGCTTCATCCATCACGTTTTCTCTGCTGATCGACGCAATGTTCATTATTTTGAGTCATGCTGGATTTTCTGGTCAAACCCGTGACCCTCTTCACATTAGCGTTATCACGGGTTATCAATAATAAACAATAAGGACTCCATTTAACGGATAAAATTGTGGGCTGTTGTTATCCTGTTAAGGCTGAAATAAAGTATTGCTAATCATAAGAATTTTTTTTCTTAAATGCTAGAACCATTACATACCGTGTGCAATTTTTTCAGATTTTGTTAATATAGTACGTAAAGTTCCAATATTTAAGCTAGTTTGGGCTTATAATAAAACAAACTTATTGATAAAAACCTTTTTCAGATATAAACTGTGACGTAATGTATGTTAGAGATTTAAAATACTGTCACGTGTACCTTCAGCTAAGAAGCCTTTTAAATATATTTTTGTTATTGTTTTTTTTCCTTTGTTTTACATTAAGCACACCTCGCTTAGATCTGAACGTGTGTCTGTTTTAAGAATGAAAATTATTAAGATATAACTCGTACGTAAGTCCTGCGCAATATCTCTGATTTTTTTTTTTTTTGCTAAAAACCTATATTTTCTCCAGCTTATAAGTCCGCTCAAACAACTCAGACTTTAGTCCAGATTATGAAACCACATAAACCCTCTTTTATTGCAGAACCAAGCAACTCTGCATTTTCATTTCCTGACAGCATTGTTCCAGGGAACAATTTGGAAACCAATATGTCAGAATAGTGGTTATTCAGCTTTTTACCAGCAGCAAGTGAACAATCCCAATTTTTTTTGCGGTTGACATACACCATAGTATTATAACAATGGACATCACGGTAATTAAACTAAAACAATAACATACATGATACTTAAATAAACATTGATTTTACCCATTTAGGAATATTCGTGAAAAAATTGAACTAATAAAATATATATTTTTCTAATCTGTAACTGCCGAGGAAAATAAAAATAAATATAACAAAGGTGATTTTTAACCATTGTCACATTAAGCTTGTGCTACTTTACATACTTGTAAATTCAACTGGTTTGGCATTTTTATTATATGTATTTTAAATATTTCATTTAACGCTTTCGGGGATGGAATTTTGCAAATATTTTTCAAATAACTGTCTTATAAAAGTTATCATTGCTACTGTACAGCCATACAAATGTGTTGAGTAAATATATTGTCAATATCTGTAGTTCAGGAGCAGTAAAATAAATGAGAGAAGACCTTTTCCTTTTTACCTTAAGACACGCTTATAAACTTCGTAATAAAGTAACTATGATGGTAAATGTTATAACAATTCGAGTTTATTCTAAGTGCAAATATAAAATAAAGCCGAATACTGCAAGGCAAATTTTCAAGATAACATAGTTGTAATACGGAAATACTTTAAAAAAAATCGAGTCTGCCAACATATTGCACGAAAGGGCATAAAAACTTTTGAAATTGGTCTGTTATTTGATAACTGAAGGTGATTTTAGTGTGGGGTATATCGTCCAATAACTTTCAAGAAACATCTTATGAACATACAGTTACACGTCTTGTCGAGTAATTTACTTCTCGTTTAAAATGTGTTTTGGTGTGCATTTGTGGTATTTAGTCCGAAGACCGGTTTGATAATGATCACAGTTCCATTGAGTATAGTTTTGAACCACCAATGGCGTTATGACAAAGAATCTTTAACTGTTGAGCTTATTAGTCGTTGGGGTTGCGATGGTTTAGCCTACCTCAGTGGCTTGGTTGTGACACGACGGCTTTCGGTGCTATGAGTTTTTGGTTCTAGTCCCGAGTGAGTCGTGAGTGTCGATTTGGAATTGTCTTAATTAGTCACATAAGAGTCAAAGTATTTGCAACTGGAGAAGTTTTCAAACTGTCAATAATATGTCACTAAATAATGTATGGTTAGCTCGTTGGTGGTGAAAAATTACTAACAAGCCAAGCATTTCTTGAAAAAAAAATTCTTTTTTTAACCAAATAAATTTTTAAAAAGTTGTCAAATAAACTTGCCTCCCACCAGGGCGATGCAGGTTCAATTCCCAGCGGTTTCACACTCAAGATTTACTTTTAGTGATTGGTAAGCGTGACTGAATATTCTGTGAGCCATTTCCCCCGGGAATCCTTCATTTCACAGACGATAGAGCCACACCCGAAGTTCCCCGAAGTTCATGCTCGCTTTTTTTATTTTTTATTTCACATTATCTTTAATGTAGCTTTCCTAACCAAATCAACCGTCCACAATGTTTTAAAGTATTTATAACGTAGCTAACCTAACCTAATTGACCATTAGTTATCATGAGTTACAATGAACAAAAAAAACCGAATATGCACGATCGGGCGTTTGGCTCTCGTCTGTGAAAAGATGCCTTCCCATTCACCCCGGCGCCAATTGAGCGGGTGAATTGCAAAGTTGCCTGAGTATTAAAACGAAACTCTTGAGAAAAATGATGTTTAGTGAATTTTGCTATCATAAACACAGTGAACTGCTGCTACCTATCGGCGCTACGGTTGAACCAACTTAGTATATTTTGCTAGAAAGTGCACCTGTCACTATATAATCCAAATGCCGACTTAGCTCATTTCTGATGTTAAAAAGAATTGACTTTCACCACTTTTCCTTGTACCCGTCCAATCGATTCCGGCAGAGCTCCATGCTCATCGTATTGCTACTCATCGACTTTAATGACTATTAGAATTTAACCCATCATCCAATCCATTAATGATCACTGAAAACCAACCTAAAAGTGCATACTAATCCATGAATTTTTGAGGTGACATAAGGCGTTTTTTTCGACGTTTTGAGTAAGGCATTAATTTGGCGAACAGTGTTTTGTTTTCGTCGACAGCGTGGTATTACAGCATTCCAGAAGGCGATCATGTACATAATCATTTAGGAGATTACAAAAAGCGAGAATCATGTACTCACGCACCCCACTTCAAAAAACGCAAACAATGTTTTCCTATTCTAAAAAAAACGTGTTCAGTGGCTCCGAATTGTACCCACATCAACAACTTAAATATTTGTTAATATATTTTGGTTGAATGGTTTTTCTTATAAATCTGTACAGGAATGGTGACGTAGCCAGTTGGCACACCAATGCTTATGAGTGCATTTCCTCAGCAAGGATTCTTTTTTTGAAGTGAAACTTCTAATGCGACTTCCAACAAGGTTGCGTTAAACGTTTAACGCTCCTGGGGAGGGGGAATAGAAAGAGAGTGAATGCGTGGCAGTCGAACGCATGCGCGAGCAATAGCAACGAGTAGCGTCCAATATTCCAGCGAACTAAGTAGAGAGTGAGAAAAAAATAAAGATCCTGACAGTTTGGAGTGTCGCCATATTTGTTTCAATTTTCAATACCCTTTTTATATATTACAATTTAAATTGCAGAAAAAAATCATGTTTCATAGACACGTAAATAGTGAGTGTGTGTCATTTCTCTATGTCCACGAGGTCTCGCCGCGTCAATTTTCTCCTTGGGGCGAACCCGTCCACTTAATTAAATAAACAGCTTTTATCGTCGAATGGTTTCATGATATATTTTAGTTTGATTTGATACAATATGATTTCACTAAAAATCTATTTCTACCCCTTCCTATTTTCATTTCCACATTACGAAGTTTCACTTCTTCCGCGCGGAGGGACTCCACGCACTATTTTTTTTTTCCGGAAGCGAAATACCTGGTGGACGCGTAAGGATGGATATATTTCTTTAAAGTGTTACGAGGACTTCTGTCATGTTCATACTTTTTTTCCAGTAAGAAGTGAGTTCATTCCCATCCCTCAACAGGGAAGTTACAAAAAAAAAGAGCGATAGTTCGGGTGCTTTACTACGAATGCAAAAGCGAATGGAAAAACTGTGTAGCGGGGATTCGAGAGGACTCGGTCCACGGATCGACCTATCGATCAGCGGCTCAAACTTCTCCCCCCCCCTCACCCCTTTCTCCTTTCTCGTTCAGCTATGAAGAGCGATGCGAGTCGTTGGGAATGGTGGGGGGGGGGGGGGGTGGATGGTGGACCCGCGCTGCCTATTTGTTCGCGGAGGTGGCACTGCTTCCCCGCCATTCCCCGCTTACCCCTCACTTTACTCTCTTACCAGTGTTGCCAACCCCCTGCCGTGTTTTATCACCCGCCGTTTGTCAAACGTCGCCAGGGCAGACCGACCGCCCTCACTCAATCGGGAGCGCGTGACCGATGGCGAGGAAAGGGTTTAAGGGGAGAGCGTCTGTTTTAAGGGGAAGGGGGAGAGAGGGGGTGGGTATAAATCCCCCATCCCCCTCTCTTCCCCTTACCACGCCCCTTTTTTTCAAGACGAGTACTTCCCCTCCTTTCCACCAATACATCAGCTTTCAAACTGCCGCATCAACCCGTCGTTTGGGACGAGCTGGCGTATAAGATATCTTGAGGGCGAACCGTACACCGACTCTTGCGATTTACAAAATACTCTAAGAGAGAGAGAGAGAGAGAAGGGGGTGGGTCGGAAACTTTTCTAGTTTTCCGCTTCCGAAGGAGTTTTCTCAACGAAATCAGACTTGCAAGTTTTTAAAAAAAAAAATATTTATAAAAAAAAACTAGCTGAAGTGCTTAGGAAGTCCACAACGCTCACTATACACGAATGAGGAACAAAAAAAAAAATCAAACACTGCAATGCTTGTTGCCATGGGTAAACAGAAGGCCAACAACAATTCAATTGCGAGGTTTCATAAAAAGAAATGGGTGCGTGTACTTAGGTACGCGCGTGAGAAGTTATACTTCTTTGGCATCATCAAAAAATAGTTTTTAATTGCATGCAAATAATTCTCCATGGTAGCGTTATTCTCCATGGTAGCGTTAAACGTTTAACGCAACCTTGTTGGAAGTCGCATTAGAAGTATAAATTAAAAAAAATATATTCTGTTTCAAGGGGTGGTTTTCTCGGAATCTCACCTAGACAGTAACCTTCCCCGTGTTTCGAAGGTCAAGTGTGCAAAGTTTAAACTAATTCGGATCAACGACGCGCGGACGCGTAGAACACCAACACAATAAAGACGAACACACAATTACTATATATATGATTTGCTTCCTCAGGCAGGATTATTTTAGACATTCTACTACACAATTTTTTTCACGTGACTCACTAATTACTTATCATTTCAGTGAAAAGGGCTTCGATCTCTTAACAAAGCCCCAAAGAACTATTTTATTTTGCTTGGTATGGAGATAAAGTTTAATTTGCTTACAAAATGACCTTGAATACGAACGGACATACAACCCCAGGTCCAGAAGTCCTTTGGCACAGTTTTAAGTGTTCTGCCTATTTGAACTGTCGGAAATAAATTAATTCCCCCCCCCCCCCTCTATCCTGAAAATTTTACTATTGCGAGTGATAATTTCTGAATATAATGACTTTTAGTATAGATGTTATTATCATTACAGCAAAGCTATCTGCATCGATCAAGTTCTGTTTTATGAAGGAACTAGATGGTGTAGTTTATAGTTATAAGTTATCTAATTTTGTGTGTAACAAATTTCAAGTATTTTGATAAATTTTAATTTTAATTTCCTTTTAAATATTTTTTGTTATTTATTTAGTCACCAGGGTTTATCCCTTATCCAATGTTTTTAGCTCACTCTTAAACTGTGATAAATATTAAATATTTTTATTGAAAAATGTAACTGGAATAATAATACAGTTTGTTTTTCTAGTTACTAATTAGTGAGTGAGGTACATTAACACAGTGAATGTAGTAAACCACACAGATAACTTTACAAATCTTTCATTATTTGAACGTATTGATTGATATATATTCATAAAATGTAAAAAATGTATACATTTTTGTTATTGTACTTAAATGAGACGCAGTTTTTACTTCGGAAAATTAAAATTTTTTTTTCTCTGTTTGAAGGCAATTTGTGTATTAAACTTGTAATAAGCATAGAGACATGCATCATATTTCTATCTGTAAATGTTTAAATTGGAAGTATGTGTAAAGAATGGAATTTAATATTTATAAACAAATAATTAAAAAGTCTATTTGGTTTCTATAGATGAATTAGAATCGGACATTCAGTAAGTAGTAAGATACCCAATATTAATTCAAAATAAAATATACGATTTTAAAAATGAAGTTATAAAGTTTAAAATGAAAAATAACAGTAAAGAATTCCGAGGATATTTTGGAAACTACAACGGCGAACTTTTTTTTGCGGCTAAAACATTTAGAGAAAAAAAAATGAAAACACCAGCCGCTACTATCCCTTTTCTTCACGAGAGTGAACTGCAGCGCATAGACGTGTTTATCTAACGAACTAGATACACGAAGGCGCACAGCACATGTTCGCTTGCGATAGAGAGCACACAGAGAAGGCAAACAGCTCAGAAGCAAACAAGGCGGTAAATCTCTGCAAGGCTGCTGGCTGGCCGAGCAGACGTAATAACAAATTCAACGGAGGTAGAAAAAAAAAACGCGGAAAAAGTGAATCGGTTCCGAGGGTACATCCATTTTCCGGATCACTTCTCCATTTAATGATACGGAAAATCGATTTTTTTTCCTGCTCGTTTAGCAGCCGACATCGAGAATGAGAGAGTTATGATGGCCACGTGTGATACCACACAGCTCTAACGATAGGTATAGATAATTACGTGAAACGCTGAACAATTTATGCGCATTCAGCAAAATTTTACATGCGCGCTCAACTGTTTTAATACTTAAATGGCTGTAAACGCACAAATGTTATCTGTTTTATAAAAAAAAGTTAATTATTTGTAAAATTAAATTTGTTATGTTTTGAAATTGTTCTAGTAGAGAATGTTTATTATTAAAACAATTTCACAACCTTATTAGCGTACCAGTTGAAATGAAGTGATGTATGTTAATTATAAGAATTATGCTTTTATTCATTATTACGTTTTGTATTTATTTAAAATTTGTTTAAAATAACGTACAGGAAATTTTCCTGGCACTTTATACAAATATCTGCTTTACAAACGTGTGGACCATGGCAGTAAATTAAAGGGATACATTAAAATCAAACATAAAAGTTATAATTACATGCGTAGTAGTTTAAAACAATGTACATTAAATTTTCCTGGCACTTTATACAAATATCTGCTTTACAAACGGGTGGATGATGGTAGTAAATTAAAGGGATACATTAAAATCAAACATAAAAGTTATAATTACATGCGTAGTTATAAATTATTTATATGTCAAAACTTGCCCTGACGTGGTGCGAATGTTCAATGGCATGTCATGGGTAAAAGCTGGAGTACAAATTTGGCAGTGTTCATCAGCTGTTCCAAAAGATTATTAAAGTATTCAAGTGAATGAATTTAAAAATTCATTCTTAAACAGTGTTACGTTAATTAATAGTTATTTGTTTATGTATGTCTTAATGACTTCAATTCATACAATTCTAAAATTTATAAAATGTAAATATAAATATACAAGTTAACTTAAATATTTTTGTCATTAAAAAAACATACATTATTTCAGTATTATTAAAAAAATTAAATATATATTTTTGACTAAATATTTTAGAAAAAAATCTTACAATACAGTCGACAACGTGTTATAATACTGGTGAAGCTTGGTTCGCCTCGTGCCATTTATGTAGCACTCGCGGAGTGATATGGCGCAGTGGTCGTGCAAACACGGATGGTCCAACCAATCTGGTCGCGATTTCATCGACATTTGCATCCTGGACGTGGCCCTCCATATTTGCCCGGAATAGCTCCTGGAATAAGATTTACATACTTTATTATTTCATGAAACAAGTTCACAGATATTTTGAATTTTTGCTTCCAAAAATGGCAGTTATTGTTCTTGAGAAACTAATTTGTATAAATAATTTTTTTTTCAAATAAAATATGTCAATCTTTAATTGTATAATTTAACTGATGAAAATATTTATTTCGTATTTAAATTTATATTTTACACGCTGTTATAACTTACGTAATTGTAATTTTTCCTTTAAATATTAATTTTTGACTTTTATGCATATATATTTTTTCTTCTGAAATAATTTAAAATAAATAGTTTTGTAATTTTAAAATGTATAAAAAAACTAATGTATGATGTCTTTATTTTATTTGTCAATTGTTAAAAATTAAAAAAAGTTACATTAGTGAAAATACCTCAAGTAGATTAAAGATACTAATGAGCTCACACACAAGATTGCTCTCGTGAAGGCTAAATTTTCCTGTGTAATCTTATAAATTATTGCCAAAGTGTAAAAAAGAGAAAAATAAATTAAAATGGCGGGCACGCACCTCTCTGCAGTTTCCGTCAAGCGGAATGGTTTCCCCAGAGACCGCCTCTGCAAGCCCAGCATCACACACGGGAAATACAGGGAAATACAGTTATGTGATCGCAGAAGGAAAAAAAATCTGGACTTTTACAAAACAAAATTCCCCTTGGAAATCAGTTGCTAAGATAAAGTTTTGTTACACTAAAAGAAACATTTGTGTTACTTCGCTGAACACATGGCTATAATTTCTTTGCATACATAAAATACTTTTTTTTTTTAGAAATAATACTCAGCGTTTCTTACGAAAATTTGCGCATAGTTATAAATTTTAATTAATTTTTCATTCAAACATTACTTTTAACAATAGGACTATATTTTGTTTCACCGTGCTTATGAAAGTACGTTTTTAACACTGAAAATCTATTCAGGGAACGGTTTACAAATAACTATTGGAAGTACTGGGACAGCACTCACCATAAATGCCCGGATAAGAATCCGACTTATTATTACTGCGAATACTATCATGTAGTGATACGGTTGTTTTCATTTAAATGTACAAATTTCTAATTATCTGTAATTTAACAAATTTACAAAAAAAAGCATAAGCGTTTGTTGTATCAATAAAATGAAGCGTGGTTCCAAAAAAAAAGTGAGATTGGGTTGGAAATTACTGTATGTATTAAATACGAATTTCCTGATTAAAAATACGTGGTTTTTCAGAAATAATATATTTAGGGAACAAAATTCATGTTCCTTTAAATATATATTTTTTCGTTAAACGTCTAAAATAATCCACAACAAAGGTATTGGTCAATAGATTGTGAAAATATATACCTACCGATAAAACTCACTGACTGATACACACTTAATTCAAATATTTTATGTACAAAAGCAAAATTTTTAATGCTACAGTTACTTAAAACTAAAACGCTACCAAAATACAAAAAATATTTTTGCAAAACTCCGTTCCCCCGGAGAAACCCCCGGATTGGCCACCGCATGGGGAGCCCAAGAAAAGAAACGGGCTCCCCAATTGGAAGCCACCTGGAAGGTTTTTTTCTGTTCCACCCACCGTTTCTTTTGGTAGCCTGACTTGTTGCAATCCGCCTTGGAGGAGCCGGGGCGCGAACCCGGGTCCTACAAGTCACAAGGCAGGCGCTCTACCCCAGAACCAGAGTGGTAGAGCGGATACTTGCAGTCTTCTTAACACTGACATGATGTTATTCCACGTGTTTACTTTAGTTTCGTGTGTCATTAACACGTGCAGTAACATCTAACCTCGGTAACGAACAAATTTATGTTCGTTCAGCATGAATTATGTAATTTCATAAAAGTGAAATATAATTTGTGTAACTAGTCTGGCAATTTTTTATTTACTTTCCTGCAAACAGACTTACAATACCGCTGTACAATAATTATATAGAAATATAGATTAGTTAAAACATATGTAAGAACTTGCACTGTCGATGGTAAACTTATTTTGAAATAAATGTTATATGTTAAAAGAGTGTGTTTCGTTAAATTATGTGTGTGCTTACAAGCATGAAGTAATTGTATAAACATTTTATTCATCTGGTTTTAAAGCCACAGTAAAGTTAACCTTGTTATATCACTTTTGGCTTTTTTTTTTTGTTTTGTTTTACCGTGCTTAATATGCGCAGCTAATACCTACTGGAAAGCTATTCAAACAACTGTTTGAAAATATGCATTTTCAAAGTCTTAAATTAAGTACTAAATAAATGATAGTTTTGAAGATGTCAAATTAAAAAAAAATACATTTCATACTGACATCGTCGGAATTTTAGATAATGATAGTACTGACCTTAAATCGATCAATTTTTGAAGACAAAGAATTTAGGTGACACAAGTTTTGTGAGATTTGATTACTTACTTAGAAATATTCACATTATTTGAATACAGCTATATTTTATTGAAACTTGCAGTACTCCTGAGTACCTACAGAATTCTTGGTAATAGCTTATCTCAGGGTTAAGCAGGAGCATAAATGTTTTATTTCATACAATGAAACCCTCAGAAACGTAATTAAATCATTGAGATTGGATTGTAACAAAAATTGGAATTCAGTGTTTTTATTTTGGAAGTGTAATATTTCTACGTATAATAGTATAAAACATGTATTATGTTTTAACTGTTATAGAATCAAAAGTTCATTTAATGATTGTGTATGTTTATTTTCGTCCAAAAAAATATTTTGTACAAAAATAATTGGTTGTCTGTAAAGTTGGTTTACGGACGATAGTTTACCGTGACAGCGTCATAACAAAACATTTATGAAATGATTGCATACTTTTATGAATAAAATTGAATCATTTTTATTGAATTATCACTATTTTGTATGGATACAAAGGAGGAGTGAAATGAAATCTACAATTTAATTGAATAATTTAATTTTATTTGCATTCATTAATTCAAATATGTTTATTACTTGAATGAAGATATTATTTTAACTATAACTTTTATACATGTTTGCTATTTAACTTCCAATCTGTGTTATTCTGTTAAGGATAGGACGATGATAGGAAAAGTAGGAAACGAATGGGAGTGTTTCAAGTTTAATATGCCTCGAAGAAGTTAAATCGATGGTTGTTCCAATCGAGTGGAAGAGAGATAGATGCGGCGCAAGCGTACAATGAGCGTAACGGGACAATGAGTCATCCTTTTTCGTGCGTGAAGCCGGCGTTCATCGATTTATTAGATGTTGTCACGTTAAAAAAATTACAGTGTTCACTTTTAAAAGTTTCTCAACACGTATTTACAGAAACAATGACAGCAAATAATAAAGCAGGGATATTCATAACATCGCTGAATTGTTTACTTGCACGTTTTAATAAACCGTTTCCTGCGCGAGGCTAGAAACTGATTTCAATGCATTCTAGCGGTCGTTTGGCAACCAGCGATACATCTGCTACGCCGAGAATTTTTTACAGATAGAAGCACTATCACGTGAATTAAATTGTGTAATTTTAACCTTCTAGAGTACTGTTAAGTTGCGATTATTTGTTTTTATGACCGTTAAAGTGTACAAAATGTATTCCAGGATAGGTTCTCTATCACAAAGTTTCATTTGACAAACCAACACGCTTGATGATAAAAAAAAAGTACTATATATGAATTAATGGCGCCAGACACGGGTCCGCCATCAACGAAAAAGTGAGCTCTGTGCATGCGCGGAATTTGGGCATAATAACGGCAACGGTTAGGACACCAAAATACGTTCCCTAAAAAAAAGGGGGGGCTGGCCTAGTCCTATCGTGCACTAGGAAACGGTTAGGGTACAGGTGTAGCTTATTCAACACTTAAACCCTTATTTTTGTGTCTTGGAATACTGGGCTAAAAGTTCTGCGGAAGGCGGAGGGGATGATAAGAGTGAGACTAGCGCGCTTATCACTCACATCTTCGCCTCTACGCGCTACACACAGTTTTCACGTCGGTATATTAACGATACTTCACGTCTCTACTCAAAATTACACGAACCAAATCTCTCTGTGCTTGAAAAAATCCCACGTAAACGTTTAACGTTTTCAAATGTCCTCTCTATAAAAAGGATGCCAGATAAAACAAATTTATTATTACCAATTTTTTATCTGCTACCCAGCATCTCCTTATCGAAAATTTTGATGTTATTATATAACTCAATCAAAAAAATACTTTCCGTAACTCGAAATGGAAAAAAATTCGTGGCTTGAAAGTGGTTAAATCATGAAAATGTCCTAATAATGAATACTTATTATTTAAAAAAAAGAGCAGGTAATGTGCAGCTTATATCTGGTGAATAAATTCACAACGAAACATAATAGGTATAATTTCAAATCGAAACTATTAACCTAAAATTTTATGTGCATGAGTTATTTTTTTATTTTTATTTTTTTCGATGGTATTCGTAATCAAGCCCCCTTTTAAATAATAATCGTTTTTAGCAGTTTTTAAATGGACCGTGGACACTCTGAGTTCTGCGCGCTGTTTGTAGCCCGCTAACGTGAGCCCACTTCCTGGTCGGCGGAACGTCGCCGCCGCCGATGAAAGGGCTTTTCGTCCGTGTCCCTTGAGCTTGGGCGCGGGCGCACATCTGTGGGATTTGCAAGGGAAATCGCAAGGGGCTTTGTGGTGGGTATGGAGGCGAGAGTTTTGGGCGCAGGTTTCAACTGACCAAAGTAATATACCTGGATAGCGTGTTTGCATGTAGTAAATACCGTTCACATATCGTCGGCCTACAAGCACGCAATAAGCAGAAAAATTTGAAATGCACACAGAGTTTTCAATAAAACTTATATTTTGACCTTTACGTTTTTCAACCCCCTTTTTCACAGTCACAACATCACAAGAGCCTTTCCCCCAGGGGGGGGGGGGGTTGTCTACGCCCATGTGCGTGGGTGCCGTAGGGAAAAATTTAGTTTGCGTCAGCACTTTCGTACGTAGTTATAAATATCAATTGGACGTAAGGTCAAATTTTAAGACCAATATCCTAGTTACGTACTGCGAAAAAAAGTTTTCAGCACTCACACTAGCCCTGAACAGAAAAACAAATTTTTGCATATAAAAAAAACACTCCTTTTTATCAGCATAAACTAATTTACATAAAATTAGTTGCTACTGATAGTTAATAGCACAAAGTATAGAATGCATAATATTAAAATATTTTGTTTCCAATCATTTGCCTGCTGGCCCGTAAGAACGATGTTGTAATACTGTGATTTTTTTCCTCCATGTGCTGTGATTCAGGCTCTGGGATGGTGGTGGATGATATTAAGGCTTCGTCTTGCTTCACTTGTAACGTATGTATGACGTCATGGCTTGTGTGGAAAAAAGGCTTGAGGCTGGTAAGATTAGGCATTCATTGACTATTAGGATCCTTATCAAAATGACTGGAAAAATGGTACCACCATTGTGGCCGTGATTTACTAATGTTCAATAAATTTCTACTATATATATGTATATAAATATATACATGGGATATTTATAAAGAAAGTTTGATTCCTAAATTTTGGATGATTTTGTTTCGATAGTTTTATTTTAATAAAAATGGCGAGTATTTGTTGTATTTTAAAATATTCCGAATTTTTTGATTATTTAAAAAAAAATGAAAATGGGTTCGAGACATCATTTAATTTTTTTTTAAATATTAATTCAGATGAATTTTTTTCAGCAGCTTGACTTTTGTGAACCTTTAGCTTTTTTTTAAGACTTACTACCACCAATTTGGAGGTACTTTGATAAAAAAATTTAAAAAGAGGATAAAGTTTAAAATTAAAAAGTGATGTGAATTTCCAGAAAAAAATAAGACCTATTTACGAAATTTTAAATCAGTTGCCAAGAATTTCAAGTTAACGGCCGGATCACGCTATCCACACATGAACTTCAGATGCTAAACTTTTATTAAGATGATGGTTATTTGAAAATATTATATTTATTTTCATTATTTTGTTCCTACTAAGTTAGCTCGCACACGCGGCAGTAACTTAAAAAACGGCTCGAACCCATTTACTCTTAAGTCAGTTGTGAAAAGAGAAGCTGAAGTTTTCAGAATGCCGTAACGTTGAACGTCTTGCCTTACGTGGACACGTGGACAAAGCTTAACACACGTGTTCCCACGGTAAGAAAATATTACGTGCTCAAGCATAAAGGTACTTAACCTTCCATATTAGCTGTTAACGTTCGCCCTGGCACGTATATATACATATATTTTTCTTAACACCCGTGAATATGATTTATTTCAGTGTCATCTGCAAATCGTCTACTCTTTGATATCAAAATTGTTTCATAAAAAACAAGACTCCTTCCTCTTAAGTGGACTTCACGTAGGTGCGAGAGAGCTTAAAGAGTAACAGTGGAACGTAGAACAGATAATAATAATATTTTATCTTTAGATAAAAATAAAATATTAAAAAAATATTTACGTCAATACTTTTTTACGAGTATAAATACTCAGTGCTAATTCTGGAATTATTATTGCAATTTTAAATTAAAGAATTCCATCAGCCATTTACAGCATTTAATTATGAATGAAACGGGAAAAAAATATTAAGAACGCTTAAACTTTTTAATAATGATTTTGGTAAATTTTGGGCAGGTGTTTAAATGAACGTCTGTCACATGTACACAAGGCAGGTAGGAAAACGGATCATAAAGGTAAATAAGTGGACCCACAATTGAACACGATCTTAAAACAGTTTATTCAATGAGTTCCATGGATTCCACACTGGGGCGTTATGTACAGTACAAACAAGCAAGAGTTGTTTCTGGTTCGGAGAGGTGAGTTGTGGTTTTGGTTGGCGCGAGGGGAGAGAGAGAGTGGGGCGCTAGATGCAGCTCTCCTGCATCCTCGGCGACGTGGTGACGGCGCCAGACGCCAGCTTGTCCTGCAGCGACGCGAGCGACGCCACCTCGGACAGCGGGCTGGGCGTCGCGACGCCCTTGTGCGCGCGCAGCAGCGGCGTCTGCACACGCGCACACGTCCGTGCAACCAGCCATCCCTTACCATTCCTTAACTTCACAGGCGCAGATAGCACGCCATGCACCTTCTGTGATACATTACACTATCCCTTTCCATTCCTTAGCTTTTACAGGCGCAGATAGCACGCCATACACCTTCTATGATACATTATACAACCCCTTTCCATTCCTTAGCTTCACAGGCGCAGATAGCACGCCATACACCTTCTGTGATACATTATACTACCTCTTTACATTCATTAGGTGCGCAGGCACAGATAGCACGCCATGCACCGTCTGTGATACATTACATTACCCCTTTCCATTCCTTAGCTTCACAGGCGCAGATAGCACGCCATACACCTTTTGTGATACATTATACTACCCCTTTCCATTCCTTAGCTTCACAGGCGCAGATAGCACGCCATACACCTTCTGTGATAAATTACATTACCCCTTCCCATTCATTAACTGCGCAGGCACAGATAGCACGCCATACACCTTCTATGATACATTATACTACGCTTTTCCATTCATTAGGTGCGCAGGCACAGATAGCACGCCATACACCGTGTGATACACTATATTATCCCTTCCCATTCCTTACTGCGCAGGCACAGATAGCATTCCATACACCTTCTGTGGTACATTATATTATCCCTTTACATTCCTTAACTGCACAGGCACAGACAGTATACTTTAAACAGCACGTCATACACCTTCTGTGATACTTAATATTATCTCTTTCCATTCCTTGACTGTCAAGGTGGTATAATATGCCTAAAAAGCACGCAATACATCTTCTGTGTGATATTGTATTATCTCTTTCCATTCCTTGAAGGTCAAGATGGTATACTTTACATAAACAGGCACGATACACCTTCTGTACTATACATTCGTATTTTATTTAAATTTACTACAGAAATCTCGACGTTTTGTAATCAAGTCGTAACAGGATGCTTTTAGGCAGCTTACATGGCTTGCGCTGACCTATTCATGTAATTTATGTACTACAGAATTGTAGGTGTGTGTGTTTTCTAAGTATGACTCGCAGTAACCATTTTTATATTTCAAAATTGGTTAAAAAAAAAATGATTCATTGGCAAAGCTACTCTAGTCGACTTGATATATAATTTTTTATCCAATTATAACTATAAATGTTAATTACATTGGGCATTTAATTTAGATCAAATTTTATAAGTAAATATAAATGACGTGGCGTAAAGTAGATCATATCTGTGCGAAGCCAGGGGTGGGTCGCTGTTGTTGAATAAGTTGTCAGCGGATACTGTAATAAAGCACAGATGTACCTAAAAGTACTATTTATATTTCAGTCATGTTTATCATTGCGTCATGGTAATTGATCTGTATGTGGAATTTTTTTTTAGTTTTTTTTAATAATTATGTTTGCAGGCTTTCACGGCCATTGTCTGAAGTAGCTTGGCTTCTGAATTGTAGCCGTGTACTAGGAAAATAATTCATCCAAGGTTTCGGTCGACATTGCAGTCGCCATCATCAGGGAGCAGTTACCTACTGACTGCTCCCTGATGATGACGTTGGTGAATTATTTGCCAAGGACACTGCTACAACCCAGAAGCCAATCTACTTTTTTTTAATAATAATTGTTTATTTTTTCTGCGTAACATGAAAAGTGTTATTCTTTCATTGGGGTCGTTACCACAACGCCGAAATACCATAACGCCGAATGTCAAAATTGACCACAACGCCGACAGCTAGAAAAACTGCTGTGTACCGCAACGCCGAAATAACAACTGAAAAAATTTGTGTGTGTTTCTTAAATATACCTTAACGCCGAAATACCACAATCAAACCTAACCTAACCTAGCCTTACCTAACCTAGTCTAACCTAACCTTTGTGGCAGTCCTGCAATGAAATTTTTCGGCGTTAGTGTATTTCGGCGTTGTGGTAATTCGGCGTTGTGGTACGCAGCAGTTTTCTAGCTGTCGGCGTTGTGGTCAATATGGCATTTCGGCGTTGTGGTGCGTCCCCCTTTCATTGGTTATCACTAGAGACCCGTAAAATTCGTGGGTTCATTTCGAGTTATGCTAAAATTAAAATAATTATACCTTAGTTTTTTTTCTGTCATTGGTTCACTGTTAATCTGGAGGACCGAGGGCCAATTAGAGACCCTCACTCATGGAAGTGTCGAATCACAGGTCACCCAGTCGAGACGACTACACAAGTCAGCAGCCAATTAACAGTTGGCATTTGCCCCCGGGTGTGTAGAGGATATTGGAGTCTATCCTGGAGGTCACTGAACCCGCGAATTTTACGGGTCTCTAGTTATCACATGAAAAACGGCTGTGATAATTGAGATGCTTGTTGACGCGTGTTCGGCCCTGGGATGGGTTCGAAGAGTGACGTGAATGTCCGGGACCGGGGGCCACTCACGCTGTTGGACATCAGCTGGGCCTTGCTGTCCACCACGTGGTGGTCGCACCGGCGCGTCCCCTCGTCGTGCGAGTTGTCCGCCTGGTCTTCTTCCTCCTCCTCCTCTCCTCCGGCGGCGCTCTTCCGCCGTCTCCGCTGCGGCGGCGTCTTGTACATCTTCATGAAGCCCTTCAGCGGCCGTCGCTCTGCCGGCACACGGGCGGCTCCGCTCGCGACAACAACAACAACTCCCGCCGACAAGCCTCGGCTGCAGGCGAACCACGCGACAAAGAACGAGTTTGTCGAAAAAAAAAAACTTTTACCGCGACTTACTGTCTGAAAGCAGCGGTTCCCAAACTAGCAGGTCGCGACTCGATCCTAAAAACTATCAGGAAACCATCGAATAAACCCCACCAGAAAAAGATAAGAAAAATCGAAAAATATCGACTTGTGTGCAAAATCACATATCTATTGTTAAATAAATAACTTTTTTTTGCTACAAAGTGCTTATATTATTTTGTAGACCGTGGAGGTATTCCTATAATGAAAGGTGGGTCCGCCAGATGAAAAATTTTTGGGAACCACTGCCCTAAAGTGCTTACAAAGTCTAGTAAACGTCTTTTTAAGTTGGGAATGAACAAATTTTTTTTTGATTCAAATAATAAAGTTTTCAAGATGGAACACTGCGCGTCTTTGTTATGCTTAATTGAATGATGGCTTTGCGATCGCAGCTAAATTTGAGGGTTTAGCAAAATTATTTCATGTAAATAATTGGGACTAACATCTTTATTTTCCACATTTTTTTTTGTGACGCAATTATTTCCACGAAATTTTTTTTTTCCACAGCCACAAAATTCGCGGTTATTGTAGAACTTCATTCAATTTAACATAATCCTGATAGGATTTTTTAAAATATTTTCTCCAACTTAAAAAAAAAAAAATTGTGACATTAAGTCGTAAAGAGGTTGTCGTGATGAAACTGCAGCCACAGTTTTGTCGGGCAATTTCAGACTCATTCTTTATGAAATAATAAAATAATAAAGTTTTTACAAAAAAAAAAAAACTGACATGACATTAGGTGCTGCCTGCGGTAGATTATAATTTGTTATCTCTCCGGTTTTGATGCAAGTTCTAGACGTGAGACATGGGAAGAGAATCAAGGGGAAGGGGGGGGGAACAGCCAATGAGGGTGAAAGTCTGCTCCTTTCTGGGCATGGTCTGCCCGAGCGGACAGCAAAGCACCACGGGGAAACCGGGCGTTGAGAAGGGCGATAGCGGTGCGCCGGGCCGCGGTTGTATCAGATTCGGAGCGACAAAGGGGTGTTGAAAAAAATAGGGGGGGGGGAAAGGGATTGTAAAGCATGAACGAGAAGAACACGCAACACGAATCAACCCCCCCCCCCCCCCGGGCCAAACGTTGTTTAAAGGGGAGGACGAAAGTTACGTACAGGCCTGAAAATTAAAGTCGACTCTGAGGGCTACAAGATGCTAGACCCGACTGCAGCCTACCTTGAATGATTTTTTTTTGGACAGGTAGTTTGCGGCTTTAATTTTCAACTGTTTCTCCCGCTTGTGAGTTTTCTTGCTTCGATCGAGTAATCCACGTGAATTATAACCAGCTCTCTGTTTTTCTACCTGCTTCAAATTCACGTAAGAAGGAAATTTTTCCACAAGCGTGAAATCTCTTACTTGGCTTTGAAATCTAGCCTAGGACCGCTAACAAAATAGCCAGAACCTTTCTCCTATGAGTCAACTCGAATATTTATAAATTCACGAGTTCTAAGTGGCGGATAGATATAAGTCCTAGATAAAAAAAAAACTGTGTTAATCCAAACAGGACTAATGAAAGGTAACAGCAAACGGAGGCAGAGGAAGAGATTTAATCCGTTTCTATGAACAGCCGTAATTAACCGTAACCATCTAGGGCCAACTGTTGATCACGAATTTTCGGAGTTATCTGATTGCGTATATATATATTTTTTTAATAAATAAAATTCTTTCGCGGGATTGACGCTGTCCATCTCCTTCGCGTCGAGAAATAAACTAACTTATAATTAGCTTTTCCCGAGAGGGCGTTTCTTTCACCTCCACTTCTTATCTTCTTGCTTCTTTCAACAACTCACTCAATCGCCTCCCACCCTCTCCCCCCCCCCTTTCCAATCGAAAAGCGCGTCTTCTTCGAGTGACGAGGACTCGCAACATCCGGCTTGTTTGTGCGCGGATTAAATCCGTGGCTGATCCGCTTCGGTAATAATTGGACCCGGGGGAGGGGGGTAAAACTTAGCAGAACGCATTGGTTGCCTTCGTACCCTCTCACTCACCCTCCCCTTCCGCAAGACTGCCCCCAGAACTCTTTAAGAATCACAGGAGAGTACAGTGGGAACGCTCCAGAGCAGTAAGGATCCAGAGACCTGGGGGGTAAAAAGGGGAAGGGTGGATGATCGGTCTGCAAAAGCATTCTGACAAAGTAAAGGAGTGAGGAATTTCCCGAAACGAAAGTAATAATAAATTATAGCAGCACGAACTCTTCCTCGGGAAAGTTTATAAAGAAGTATCGACGCATCCGGAAAAAAATTATGGAAGACGTGAATTGCATGAATTACCATTAGTAGAGGTTTCAGTACAAAGAGGATAACTGTAGGCTTAGGAATATTGGACATTTGGAATGAGTTTATTAACCAGAAACAAATTAGCTATAAAGATTTTATTGAAAAGAGGAATGATATATTTTTTTCATTGGCTGACATATATATATATATTTTTAAAATATATTTCACATGCCAGTAGGACGTGTATACTCACATTACTTGATCTGTTTGATGCCGGGGTCGAAGTCTTTGATGGTAGCCGGTTGATCTGTTAATGTAAGTGGTGGCATGGTGTAGGACGTGTCTTACTCACCATACATTCGGCATAATGTCGGGATAGAAGTAATCGATGGTTGTCGTGTTGATTCTTTACAGTAAACGGTTGTATGGTTTAGGAATTTTATACCAACAATACTAGGTGTATATGATGTCATGGTCGAAGTCTTTGATGGTATACGCTTTGATCTGTCACAGAAAGTGTTGGTTTGGCGAAGGAATTGTCTAACCCACCATTCTAGATGGGTATGATTAAAGCGTCGAAATCTTCGATGGTATATAGTTTGAACTATTACAGTGAGTAGTGGTATGGATAGAAAGTGTCTATCAACATACTTGGTTGGTTTGGCATCGAGTCGAAGTCCTGGTGACAGATGAGTTGATCTGTTACAGTAAGCGGTGGTATAATGTAGGACGTGTCCATTAACCATAATAAGTCGGTATCATTTCAGCATCGACATCTCCAATGGTATGTGGGTTGAACTTGTTACGTAAGTGGTTGTATGCGGTAGGATGTGTCTACTCACCATACTAGGTTCTCAGGAAGACGGTGTCTATGTCTTGGATGATAGCCGGATTGATTTGTCATTGTAAGCGGCGGTATGGTTAAGGACGTATCTTATTCACAATATTTGGTCGGTATGATGTCGGGCACAGTGTCCTGGGTGATAGGTTATTGATCTGTTGCAATAAGGACGTTAGGAGGTACTTACAATATCTAGGTGGGTATAGTGCCAAAGTGGAAGTCATGGTGACAGATGGGTTGATCTGTTACAGTGAGTGGTGGTGCGGTATAGGACGTGACCACTCACCATACTTGGTCGGTATGATATCGGGGTCGGTGTCCAGGGTGATGGGTGGGTTGTGAGTGGTGTTGCGGTACAGGACGTGACCACTCACCATACTTGGTCGGTATGATATCGGGGTCGGTGTCCAGGGTGATGGGTGGGTTGTGAGTGGTGTTGCGGTACAGGACGTGACCACTCACCATACATGGTCGGCATGATGTCGGGGTCGGTGTCCAGGGTGATAGGTGGGATTATGAGTGGTGTTGCGGTACAGGACATGACCACTCACCATACTTGGTCGGTATGATATCGGGGTCGGTGTCCAGGGTGATGGGTGGGTTGTGAGTAATGTTGCGGTACAGGACGTGACCACTCACCATACTTGGTCGGCATGATATCGGGGTCGGTATCCAGGGTGATAGGTGGGTTGTGAGTGGTGTTGCGGTACAGGTCGTGACAACTCACCATACTTGGTCGGCATGATGTCGGGGTCGGTGTCCAGGGTGATGGGTGGGTTGTGAGTGGTGTTGCGGTACAGGACGTGACCACTCACCATACTTGGTCGGCATGATGTCGGGGTCGGTGTCCAGGGTGATAGGTGGGTTGTGAGTGGTGTTGCGGTACAGGACGTGACCACTCACCATACTTGGTCGGCATGATGTCGGGGTCGGTGTCCAGGGTGATAGGTGGGTTGTGAGTGGTGTTGCGGTACAGGACGTGACCACTCACCATACTTGGTCGGCATGATGTCGGGGTCGGTGTCCAGGGTGATAGGTGGGTTGTGAGTGGTGTTGCGGTACAGGTCGTGACAACTCACCATACTTGGTCGGCATGATGTCGGGGTCGGTGTCCAGGGTGATGGGTGGGTTGTGAGTGGTGTTGCGGTACAGGACGTGACCACTCACCATACTTGGTCGGCATGATGTCGGGGTCGGTGTCCAGGGTGATGGGTGGGTTGTGAGTGGTGTTGCGGTACAGGTCGTGACAACTCACCATACTTGGTCGGCATGATGTCGGGGTCGGTGTCCAGGGTGATGGGTGGGTTGTGAGTGGTGTTGCGGTCCAGGACATGACCACTCACCATACTTGGTCGGTATGATATCGGGGTCGGTGTCCAGGGTGATGGGTGGGTTGTGAGTGGTGTTGCGGTACAGGACGTGACCACTCACCTTACTTGGTCGGCATGATGTCGGGGTCGGTGTCCAGGGTGATAGGTGGGTTGTGAGTGGTGTTGCGGTACAGGTCGTGACAACTCACCATACTTGGTCGGCATGATGTCGGGGTCGGTGTCCAGGGTGATGGGTGGGTTGTGAGTGGTGTTGCGGTACAGGACGTGACCACTCACCATACTTGGTCGGCATGATGTCGGTGTCGGTGTCCAGGGTGATAGGTGGGTTGTGAGTGGTGTTGCGGTACAGGACGTGACCACTCACCATACTTGGTCGGTATGATGTCGGGGTCGGTGTCCTCGGCGGCGGCCGGGTTGAGCGGCGTGCTGTGGTCCACCCAGGGGCAGCCGCCGTCCACGGCGCCGGCGCAGCCCGCCCCCACCCCCGCGGCCGCCCCCGAGGAGGCGTCTCCGTGGGGTGGCGGGGGGGCGGCGCGCGGCTTATCGGGGCGGCGCGCGCGCAGGCGGCGGCGGTAGCGGCGGCACAGGGCCGCCACCACGGCGCACACGAGCAGCGCCAGAGCCGCCGCGGTGGCGAGCAGCGCTACTAGGACGGGACTGGCGGGGGCCGGAGCCGACGGGCCTGCGGAACAACGCGCACGCCATTTGCCAACCCATTCCAAAATTTTTTCTCTTCAATGTTGCAGTACCTGCGTAAAGCCATACAACAACGTGAGACCACAGATAAATATAACTACAGTAATAATTCCTAACCTCAAATATTGTAAACAGGTTTGACTGCTTAACACATCAATAAACTCTTGATGGGATCATTCCTGCTAAGTTGAACACGTATGTAATATTGCAAGTTTGTAAAAGTTAAATAATGTTTTAAAAATTTTTAAGTGTAAAAAAGGTGTTTTGGTATTTTTCAGATCTGAAACTCATTAAAAATAGTGAAGAGTCGTGAACCAATTTTAAGTCAAATCCAATTACTTTCAATGTTCGCAAACACGATTATAAGTAAAAAAATTCTAATTGTAAATTAAATAATAATTTTTAATTATTAGTATTTTACTATATGTTATTTAAACAAACTTTTTTACGTTAAAGTAAACATATTTATTAATACACAACTGGTCTGGAAATCTTTTCGCGAAAATTGCATGTCCCTAATTATTGACTGTTTTATTCTTTCGTTCAAGTGGATTATGGATACGTAAGGGGGTTTACTTTTATCACGCATGGTAGCCAAGTGTCAATAATTGATGACAGATGGGATTTTGACTACAATAAGTATGATGAATTTTCCTTATAATGATATATATTTTTTTAAATACAGGGGGAGGTCGTGCGTGCCTAACTGCGTGGACACCGCGTTAAGGCGCATCTGCGCGTCTGTCCGATGGTGCGCGCGCATTTGATTAGTTCACGTGACTTATGACGTCAGGCGCTGCTGATGGTGGAGTGGCGTGGAGTCTGTCTGCCTGAACGGAGCTGGCCTACTTGAACTTCCGAGGTCAGACAGAACCATTAGCATCTGACGTCATGAACCATATTCGCCAATGAGAAGCATGAGGAGTACAAACAAAACTGTGAAATCGCGCTTATGTAATATTTTCCACCCAACGTTTTAATCGCAGGTTTTTTTTTATGATTTCTTAATTTGTATTTGTGTTCCGTAAACTTGCTTTGAAACAGAGGAAGCGAAGTAGGTACTCGAAGATGTAAACATAATTTTAAACGTTCACCGACTTATATATTTAACTAATATTTATATTAGAAAAGGTATTGAAGGCCCTTTGTTCCACATTTCCGTTTGTCTACATGTTGTGTAACGCAATCGAAACGGCCGAGAATAAATATCTATAGCAAACTACCGTACCGCCCTCTATGTATTATCGCGTGAATCGGAACTACCACACTAGTAATTGCTGCGTGCTGCCACAGGAAACGTTTCAAACAGCTTGGTCGGACAGCGAGGTCGGATAGATCGAACAGAAGCGGACTGCGCGAATGAGGCGAGGCCTTTAGCCAGCTGATCGTCTGCTTGACCGAACCATCTGGCAAAGTGTAGTGTTTCAACTGCGGAAACACATTTTTCGAAGTACCGTATTGCGTTTGGCAATAGAGCGGGCTGAAACAATGACAGCGCTAATGACACAAATCTTGCATTACAGAAAGAAAATAAGTGCCAATCTAAAAGCACACTCCATTCTGAGGATGATATGCGCTATAGCAAGCAATACTGATATGTGGGTCTAGAGAAACAAATGAGGACTGAATCCTATAGTATGACGGTCAATTTTAGGCATGAGTAAAATTGAGTATACGATACAGTGGGTAATAGTATAGAAAACTAACTTGAACACTAACTCGGTGTTCAGTGATAACAGTTAGTCATTACAAAATGCATCCAAAAAGTAATTTGGAAGTAACTTCTGAACTAGAATTATTGTTTAAATATCACCCGTGATCCATATGAGATGATAAAAGTTAGCATTTCATTTGTACCAGCCGTTAAAACATTCACACAGAGATTCATTCATTCAGTGCGTTAGCCGCGAAGTTATGCTAGGAAGTTGTGTCCATAGATGCTTTTTCAACATGTGTTGAAAGTAGCTAAGTTGTAGAGTAAATTTGAGGGATTATTAATGATAAAGAACAATGTATCTCAGATTAACAAATAATTTTTTGTATTTTCAGGTAGCTGCCTGTAACGTCTTAGAAAACCACACCTGATTCCTGCTTGCGAGTTCAGTGTTCCGTTGCAGTAAGCAAACACAGACGCGTGGAAGAAAGAAATCTTCTGTTAACTTAACAGGTATGTGAAGGTTTTAACTATTGATGAACCAAAGGGTTTCTTGTGAGATGGTGTTGATAATGTGTAACCTTAATACCTTTAAATTTACTAAATCTCTGCCCGATTTGCGACTGAAAATATTCGTTGATATACAAAGAAAAATTTAAACATTTTTTAACAGTCTGCTAACTACTGACATACTCCTGAAGAAAAGAGCCGATTTTTTTTCCCATTCGGCACGGAATAAATACACGACGATTGAGAAACGAAGGAATGAATTTTTACTTGGTGTTATTTCTGTGCTTGTTGCGTAAAAGGGGTTAAGTCCAAAATCATAGTTTTGAGAAAATCGCGATTGAAAATTATCAGGTTTCTTGAAGTCAGTTTTTGTAGCTTTATTAACTGCTTTAGAACTTTGGAAACGCATTAATTGTTTTAAAATAATGTCTCTAATCTCCCTTACCAATTTTAAAAGTCAATATTTCAATATCACTATGAATTAACCATTTGTGACTTAACCTCCTTTACGCAAAAAGCTCAGATTTTTGGAGGGTACAAATGACCACACCGCGATCGTTTTTAGGGAGGAAATTTCCCGCGTAGAGGAACATTTACTACAAATTCACCTTGGTTCGTACGCCATAAAGGGATGGACTAATCGTTATGCTGCCGTACAGACTATGACTATGTGGCGCGCCAGCGGGCTGATTGTGAACACTCGCGGAGACTTGCGGTGTTATCCACGCTACGTCGAAACACGTAACGCGTTCGGTGATTACCAACCATGCATGCGGCGTGCTTCCCGTTACGATCCGCGGGACTTGTTTAGCCGCGGTATAAATCAGTGAGGTCAAAGGGCCAGCAACCTTTGAATATTTATTGCATGCGTTGAATAAACTATTTTGTCAGTATAATATGATAATTTTTTTCACTGCTAAACTAAACATATTTTTTTAAGACTTTAATTTTTTTTAAAAAATTCAGGCATTTAAACTATTGGTGATTTGTTTGATAGTATTCAATATTAATGTAAACACGTGGTGTATAAAATTAATTAATTAGTATTTTAATAAAATAATCGAGATTTTTTAAATTAATTACTAAAATCAATGCATATGATGAATGTTTAATTATTAATTTCAAATATTTATTAATTAATAGTGTAATCATTTATAACTGATAATTACAATAATAATTTATATGTACGGGAAAATAACCTCACTTATGTAAAAACATTTTAAAATTCAATTGAAAAAGTTTTTAAACACAATTTATATTACTAAAATTCCAAATAATAAAATGTTGTTAATGATATGGATCATTATTCAATATCAATAATTAAAGTATAACATTTAAAAGCACATTTGTGATACTTATTCCATCCTGTGACAATTTCGTAGCATGGAGCGCGTGCATCGTAAAAATTCACCCTCTTCATTTATTTTATGACGCGCATAAAGAAATATAACAAAAAAAAATCTCTTCTGCCTCAGCGTACAAGCGCAGGAAGATTTTGAAGTACCTATTTCTACTGGAAAAATTTCTAAACTTCTATATATTTCTGGAACATTTTAAGAAATAATGTAGCTACAAAACATTTATGTCCTCCGATATTACAGAATGATCATAGTGTATAATTTTTTTGCGAGGCCATTCTTATTTTACTTGCAACTTAAAAATTATTCTCATTTTTTTCGTACATGACATTGGAAGGATAAATGGACGAAAATAAAGCAACTTGCTTATATTTAGGATGTGACTTCGGTCGTGTAACGATTTGTATTTTTTTTGTTATTTCTTACCACGCTTGGCAATACCATCGCTCGACAAAGAAGATGAGGCATAATGGCGCTGTCTGTATCTATTTGGTCGCGGGCTTAGCTCACGACAATTCTTTCCCCGGGTCGCAACGTGAAACCGCTCCCAAAGCTCGGGGTATTACAGTGCGAAGGGAGTGGAAGGGGGGGGTAGAACCAGATATTCCCATCGTCGTTATTGGTCGTTCTCGGTAAGCTGCTTTAGAAGCCTGGCGAGGCGACAATATACTTTCCCTCCTCTACCAGGCCAATTTATTTTCTACCCCCCTTCCTCCTTTTTTTTTTATTTACAGTAAGACCTTCTGCGCACGTTCACAGAAAATGGGCTCTTTATTATTTCCCCGGGAGGGAATTCGCCGTTTCCTCGGTTGGCAGCAGTGCGTAGAAGTCGGGCCTGTAATAGGGCGGCACAGCCCCGCACGGACGCACCGATAACAACTTTATCAATACCGCCCTCAAACTTTATTGGCATTGGTGCTGTGTGAACAACGATCGATATTTAAACTACTTCTTCAATTGCCGAATATGTGCCGGATACAAGTAAACCATAAGAAAAAAAACATACTACAGAAGTTAAATAGACAGGTCCGATACTGCTAGCGTTTTTGTTGCTTCCTAGCTCTTTTGTGAATTTATTCGGTCTTACTTTGTCTCGTGTTTTACTCTTTTCTGATTTTATCAATTTTGGCATTGTCAGAAGTCCGTATAAATCAACAAATAAAAAAAACCTTCATTATTGTGACCATAAAATCCCAGATGGAACTGGCAGAAATATATTTATGGTAATGTGTTATTTTATTTCAAGCACAAAGTTAAGAAATATTACTTTTCCCACTCCCTACAAATATTTAATGTTATTATTTTCGATTTAATAGTGTTTGATAAACTATAATGTTAACTGAAAGAATCACTTTTTATATATAAATTATGAATAAACTAGCAGCTACAACCCTGACGAGGCGGGCCCCTTAATATTCCCGCCAGCAAGGTGTGGCGGGATGATAAGTGTGACTGGCGTGCAGTGTTCTCGTCGTGCTTAGGACAACTATGAAATTTGAGCGGTAGCTGAAACATATGGTGGAGCAATGCAGATGAAGATGTAATGCAAATACGATGAGCGGTTTTAAGAATTTTTATACCGGGGATTTCATGTCTAGAAGTTTTAACCATTTTCACTTTTTTCTAAAAACACATTTTAGAAACAAAATCTGCCCTCACCAATCGTATATCTTGATCAATCAATAAGTCTCGTGGTTTCCTCTGAAGCTCTACACACCGTGTGTCCATCCCAGTTGGCGGGGACCATAAGGCCATTTGGCATGTGAGATATTAATTTTTTTTGTAAAAATACAGATTTTAAGATATATAATATTCTGAGGTATAAAAAATATTTTTTGTACTGACCATTTTGTAGTTCTTCAAACAAAAAAAAAGATCAAAGCAGTCATGAGGACTGCCGACAGAAGTGAAAACGTTTTTGCAATTTTTACAAAAAAATATTATCACACAACAAATTTGTTTTATCGCGTTAGTAAAATAACTCCTAACTTACTGTTACAATTTATTAAAAATAAATCGTCGTGGGAAAACGGCTTGGTTCGTAAAGGATAGCCCTGTTAAAGATTTTTATCACACACAGTTTTATTGATTTCCAATATTTACATCACTAGCAAATAGTCTTCTAAAATGCTTAATAATTAATTACACTTAAAAATGTTGCTTCCCCAGTCATTCGGTTCTTACACACTGCACACCTCGCTGGGCCGCACCTCTGGTGCAACTCTCGCCGCAGCACCCCTCGTGGGTCTCCGTCGCAGAACTCCGTCACCGCACTCCACCGCCACCGTCGCACTAACCTTCACCGAGGATTCACTCGACGCCTCGCTCGGAACTTCGCTCGGAACTCCGCCGCACCCGGTACACTTTTGCCCGGAACTGAACTCTCCGCCCTGGAACCTTCGTCTAGGGACTTCACCGCTCTATCGCTCGGAAACTCCGCCGCGGGAAAACTCCCGACTCCACTGAACCGACTTACTCCCTGCCATGGAACCTTCGTCCAAGTAGGACTTGGCCACTCTGCCGCACCCGCGGTACTATCGCCCCGGAAACTCCGCCGTGGGAGAGAGCTCCCGACTGAACTCTCTTGTGAGGCCGGCGTCCTTGGCTTATATATCAGCCTAGGCGTCCTTCTAGAATTCACGAGCGCGACTGGGGCCAGTCGCGTCATTCCGCTCCGACCCGACAGCAGAAATCTTTAAAACACACGTCGGCAGCTGCCAGGTGGCTCGCGGAACTCCCCAGCTGTCAGGTGTCAAGTGTCAGGTTATCGGTCGCACGGAGAGCGGTGAGAAGGAGGGGGGGGGGGAAAGCGGCGACCCTTGTAATCTACAGACGCGCGGCCTTTAAGTTATACTAATAGGAACAGATATAGTGTTATCGTTAACACGTGACCATGTCGATGACGACTTACATAAATTTACTCCCTATTCAAACCTTCCCATAGAAGGCTCAACTTCAAAAATTTTAACGTGAGTTTTTGGCTTGACATTTAAAAAAAATAGCTGAAAAGGATGTAGCGTATATATGTGGCGATAAAATCTTGAACTAAACACGAGATTCAATGCTTGCATAGTAGAACATCCGTTAAATTCTGTCGTTCATGAGAACCGGTGACATGAAAATGTGATCGTGTGACATGGCGGGAGGAACAGTTGCTCGGTGGAATATCTCACGGTTGACTCGCGGCTGCGACAGGCGGCATCTGGCGCCGGCCTAGCCTCGTCCTGGCGTCTCCTCCGTCAACAAACGCGTGTTTGCGGTCTCACAGGGTTGGTCGAGGGGTCGGCGGGGGTGAGTGGAGTTTTGGGGGAGGGGGGAAGTCATGTTTGCGCCGGAAACACGGGTCCTACTCGCGGGACCGTGAATTTCGGAAAGGGGGAGAGGAAAGGGGGAGATACAATTTAATGCGCGGATGGCGGAGAAATTTTCGCGTGGGACGGCGAGGCGAGGCGCCAGTTGCAACAACAAGACCTTCCCTCGCACGCCCTTCTGCGTTTCCCCCATTCGCCCCATCCCAGACCTTTGGCTTCCCCGACGTTTTCCCACATCAACAGGCAGCAAGATAAAATTACCTCCCCCCTTTTTCACCCACATCCAACCCCAAACCGCGCCCTTGTTCTGGTTGTTGACACAAGTGTTGCTGAGACTACTGGGAAGGGGGGGGGGGGGCGACTAACTGCACGTATGGCATGCTCAAGAGTTCGCTATCAAGAAGAGGTGCTCCAAGAAAATTAACTCATGGACACCAGCTGACCTCGGCGGAATTGGACGCATGCCGGCACTCGTAGCTAGAGGTTCTGGTTTAAGGTCCTGGGTAAGTTATGGGTGTGAATTTGAAACGTGTCGATTTGTCGTAATCTTAGAGGTTTCCGGAACATACAGTGACATAGACGGGAATAATTTTGCTTTGAGTTAGCTGAAAACGTATGTCACCTGTGATACGTTAAAAATTATTATTTGGTATGGCAAACTCATATCTGTGAAATTCTTGACTTGCAACGTTATTTTCCAGAGCCCCTCGTTTAAGTTGGCCATATACCCGTCTCTAGCCGAGATTATCCGGGGTTTGATCTTCTGTGGGCTTAGTAAGGTACAGTTTATTTTTTTCATTAGTGATAAATATGGGACAATGTACAAAGAGCCGGCGGAGTTTTTTGGGCACCATTTCTACCCCAAATAAGGCATCCTGTCCATTTCATCGTTTGACTCATTATATGGAGAATTACTAATTTCCAATTCGTACAACATAGCTTGGCTTCTAGATTTTATCGACGAAGGCGATTCGTGATGATAATAATGGAAAACCGTGAACTTAGGCAACCTTGTGGTCACGTCTGCACTACCAAGTGGTAAGTGGATGAAGCCTGTTTTGTTTTTCAGCTCATGCACAGAAAAAAAAAATTGTGCTCTTACAAAAGATTCCTTTGGAAACCAAGTAATAGTTTTGTAATGCTACAGTAAATGTATTGTAACTTTCTACAACACATGGCTATGTATATTTTTGCATAAACCATTTTCTAGATAGTTCTAAGTATTTTTTTTTACGAAAATTGGCGTATAATTTTATATTTTAACTGATTTTTCATTCATCATAAATTTTTTTATCCATGGAAAATATGATCGAACATTCAATAATTTTACTTTGTTTTGGTTTATCATGGTTTTAAATGCGCGCAGAAAATACTGGAAAGCTTTTCAGGAAACGATTAAACTACTGAAGGTTCTGGGACGACAACAAAGCATAAATGCCCGGGTAGGAATCTGGACCCAGTACTACTGAGAACATAATTTTGTAGTGATGCAGTTATTTTCATGTTTATCTGTAATTTTACATGAATATTCCTGTTCCAATAACAAAAAAGAATTACAGCGTGTTCCGCGTCATATTAAACGCCCAAAACATTGGCTGAAGTGTAGCGTTTGCATTGTGGAAACAGTTTTAAATTATTGTATTGCATGAAAGTGACTTATTTACGACGGGGATTGTTATTAATACTTGCTGACCATCGTCAGACGCGGTTAGGCACCACTTCCGCAATGTTGTGGGCGGTAAAATAGCGACCTCAGCTACGTTGCAGCTTCCCGACTTCCAAGCTCTGTGTGAGAGCCGAAGGTGCTTAGCTCGATTCCCGGCTGGGTCGGAGATTACGTTCGGGCCATTTTCAAGCACATTCAGTTCGTGTTGTTATCAGTGCTTCCACATCTCAGCACACGCGCGCGCGTCTGGCGGAGAGGGGCACACCTTATCTGTGATGACCGTTTGATAGATTACTATCGTTATATTGTTTCCGTGTTATCGCGTTGATTAAAAAACGTCCGAAAAGCTACCGCGGATTTTTGTGAACATTTGAAGTATTCCGAGTGCCCGCTTTCTTAAGGGCTCCGCCTACCCGGGAACACACACGGTGCGCAGAGCTTCAGGAAAACCAACGCGATTTGAAAACCACTCAAGATATCCGAGTGGGGTCTGCTTACGAAAAGCATTTAAGAGTTCGCTGAGGGCCGAAAAGTACTTTTGATTCCGGATTAAGTTTTTAAACTGTATTTTTAGAAGAGTTAAAATGGCTAAAACGCATGTTTTCAGAGTAAATTTTAGGCGTAAAACAACCGGTACAGATTCTTGAAAGCACTTAAGGGACTTGCATTACACCTTTATCTTAATTTCTCTGCCATATAATGCCACGGTCACCGCTCAAGTTTCACAGTTATCCTGTGACGACGAGAAGACTGCGCGCTAGTTCAGAGCCTTACGCTTAGAGGCTATATTGCGCTAGAAGCACCAGCAAGCTTCGCGCTTATCATCCCGCCTCACTAACACACATACACCCCTGACGAGGTGGGTCCCTTAACCGACAGACGGTATTTATTGTTTAGAAACTGGGAATATTCTGCAAAGTTACTTTCATATGATATATTTTTGATATAACATTTAGATAAATATTCGGTAAAAAAAAAGATCCGTCGGAATTAATCTTTGATGATAACTTTAGCGCATTTAGCAAGTTTGTACTCTGGTTACCACTTAAATCATAACTGCTCAATTAACGACAGTAACTAGAAAAATGTTGTCACAATGGAATTCTTAGCGGTCAAGATGAATAGCACGTCCCAATGGTATAAATGAGTGTTTGTTTTTTAATATTATAAATTCATTTAACTTCTGGAATATAACAATTAATTGATGACAACGTTTCGAACGTTTCGTTGGTGATGCCAGGAGGAACTGAAGTCTAATTTTGTGGAAGAAATTCTCGGCCGTCGTAAAATTTACAGCAGAAGCCTGCCGGGCAAGGGCGTATCAGGGAAAGTTGTAATGTTATTCTGTATCTCGGGGCAACACTTTTTTCCACCCCTTCAAACCAGAATGCATAATGCATGCGAAGTCGCCACATTTACTCCAGAGAAACAACCCCCCCCCCCTCCCCCCAAACTTGCTTGCGCCTCACGTACGCTAAAATGTGTCATCTTCACGTAGTCACGCTCACTTCGCAGGTTTACGAGATCTCCATTTTCTTGACCCCTCCCCCTCCTCCCACGCAAATCAGCAACGCGAGACACCCATCCGTGCTTTATGAGGTACAAAAGCACAAGTCTCGCTACTCTGAAGGAAAAGCTCAAATAAAGAATGTGGCCGGCAGGGCCACATTTTTACTTGTAATTTATTTTTGTTGCTGGTCTCTAGTTTTATATGGTTTTTTATTTCACGTATTTTTACGCCTTTTTTAATTAATGTTAATTTATCTGTAAATTTTTTTTAATTATATTTGTTTCTGTTAATTAGTTATACGCCGTTTGGTAGCTATCGATTATGAGTTTAAGAATATCGATTGTGTTTCACGTAAATACCACTTGGTGAGCGCCCGGCGGTTGGCTGATGACGTCAGACATTCGGCTTGCCGGGAAGAAAAAATCAGCTGGGCCGGGGAGAGGGTTGGTGCCGAGCGACCGTCGAGGACAGAGCCATGTGACGGCGCGGACTGGTATGCCGGACGGCAACGGGCGACGAAGAGTATTGGGTTGGAGGCTCCACGATGGGTGACAGGGCAAATGGATTGCCCTGTGGTACAGAAGAAATCAAGGTAAAGAGAGGCCGCGATTTTGATTTTTACCCTCGTGGTGCTGCACTGGTTTTTGGCAAACCTAGTGAACTGTGTTTTTTCCCATACTAAATTTTATTTGGACGGAACTTTTATTAGCCAGTTTGGTGAAGAGGCCCATTTGTTTTCACACGTTGTTCCAGTGTGGGATTTTTTAAAAAAAAAAAAATGGTCGCCCGTTTGCCTGTAGTTGCCATAAAAGTATAAGTTTGGAAGAAACGAACATTTTGCAATTTGTTTTTGAGACTTTGTCTTCGGAATTTGCATACTTAAAGTTGGCTTTAGCTAATATATCAGCTTGTGCAGTATTATTAAAAGTATGCGATCGGTATTGGACTACATGCGCAGCCTGATGTTGGTTGGTGCGGCCATTCTACGTTTTTATAAAATCATTGGCAAGTTAATAAAGAAGTAAGACTTTGTTTGAAGCTGATGATAAATACTTCTGTGGTAACATGGTTATGTTACGTGAAGAGTTTTTGCTACATTTCCCTTAAAAATAAGATATTTTTTTTTCGATCATCGTTCACGCCTTTGTGAATTCGTACCTATGGCCCGGCGTGGCATTAGACTCTGGAGTTGGTGAGGAAGGTCAGGAAGCCAGCGCACGCCTAGGATATTAACTTTGTTTTTTTGGCAAGTCTTTAGCAACGAACATCTGAAGAAAGACTAAACCGTTGATTGAGAGTTTAAGAACTTTATTTAAATAAATTTTTTGGACTTCAGTTTTATTATTGTAATATTTTTTTATATATTTATATATTATATTGATTGTCTTGTTTGATTTTTGGTATTAGGGCAGTCAGTATATTTTGATATTTTATAGTGGCCACGCCTCACGCCCTTATATATTTTTATACTTGTTGTTATCAGTATTTATATTTTTACGATTTTTTAAAGGTTATTGTTAGTATCGCAAATGGGGATAAGATGCTGCCATTATTAACGTCAGCTTTTGTAACTAAGCTTGTATGGTTATGTATAGTAAATATTATTTTTGCAAATTTCTATTTTTTAATAACATACGTCCAAAGTCTTGCCTCTTGTTTGTTTAATGGTTACTCTACTATTATATCCTTTGAATTTTTTTGGCCTGACCCCTGGGCAGTGGTGTGGGGAATTTATATTGTTTAGCTTTTTATGCCTGGTTTTAATATTTATTTTTTCCCTTCGCGCCCAGAGTGAGTCGGGGACGCAACCCCTCTTCCAATTAAGGAGGAAGAAGGGTTTCAACCTGCGCCACTCTGCTGGGCAGAGACTTTGGACTTTTGCGATTTTGCTGACTTTTTTGATTTTTTTTAATAATGGCAGTTTCTTGGATTTATAAACTTCCCAAAGAACAGGTTTACGCTAATTTGCAAGCTGCGGGAGCAGGATCAGCACCAGGAATTTTAGTGGTCTTTTAGATTTCCAGTGATGGTTTTGATTTTTTTCCTGTGAGGTTATTATTTTTATAGTTCTTTGCTTTAGTTTGCAACCTTTAGTTATTGATTATTTTGAGAGAGAAGGTTTTGTCTAATACGTTTCGGTCTTGACTTTGGAGCTTGTTTGTTTTGTTTTGGCATACTTAGATCCCGTTTGTTCGGTTTGTGAGTTTAGTTTGTCTTTTCCGTTACTTGTTGGAAAATCCTTCTCTTGTTTTTTTTTTTTTTTTTTTTTGAGCGTTGAAATTTTGACTGAGGCTTTGGAGGCAAGTTTTCCTTGTTGCAGGTTTGTTTGTTTGAGTTTGGGCTGGTTTGTTGGATTAGAAGTTTTTGAGAATACTTTGTCTCCAAGTCCAAGGTTTTTTTTTGACGTTTTAGTTATTTAAGATTGCTGTTTAAATTTTTTTTTGTTCAAGGCGGAGGTTGTGGCCGGCAGGGCCACATTTTTACTTGTAATTTATTTTTGTTGCTGGTCTCTAGTTTTATATGGTTTTTTATTTCACGTATTTTTACGCCTTTTTTAATTAATGTTAATTTATCTGTAAATTTTTTTTAATTATATTTGTTTCTGTTAATTAGTTATACGCCGTTTGGTAGCTATCGATTATGAGTTTAAGAATATCGATTGTGTTTCACGTAAATACCACTTGGTGAGCGCCCGGCGGTTGGCTGATGACGTCAGACATTCGGCTTGCCGGGAAGAAAAAATCAGCTGGGCCGGGGAGAGGGTTGGTGCCGAGCGACCGTCGAGGACAGAGCCATGTGACGGCGCGGACTGGTATGCCGGACGGCAACGGGCGACGAAGAGTATTGGGTTGGAGGCTCCACGATGGGTGACAGGGCAAATGGATTGCCCTGTGGTACAGAAGAAATCAAGGTAAAGAGAGGCCGCGATTTTGATTTTTACCCTCGTGGTGCTGCACTGGTTTTTGGCAAACCTAGTGAACTGTGTTTTTTCCCATACTAAATTTTATTTGGACGGAACTTTTATTAGCCAGTTTGGTGAAGAGGCCCATTTGTTTTCACACGTTGTTCCAGTGTGGGATTTTTTAAAAAAAAAAAAATGGTCGCCCGTTTGCCTGTAGTTGCCATAAAAGTATAAGTTTGGAAGAAACGAACATTTTGCAATTTGTTTTTGAGACTTTGTCTTCGGAATTTGCATACTTAAAGTTGGCTTTAGCTAATATATCAGCTTGTGCAGTATTATTAAAAGTATGCGATCGGTATTGGACTACATGCGCAGCCTGATGTTGGTTGGTGCGGCCATTCTACGTTTTTATAAAATCATTGGCAAGTTAATAAAGAAGTAAGACTTTGTTTGAAGCTGATGATAAATACTTCTGTGGTAACATGGTTATGTTACGTGAAGAGTTTTTGCTACATTTCCCTTAAAAATAAGATATTTTTTTTTCGATCATCGTTCACGCCTTTGTGAATTCGTACCTATGGCCCGGCGTGGCATTAGACTCTGGAGTTGGTGAGGAAGGTCAGGAAGCCAGCGCACGCCTAGGATATTAACTTTGTTTTTTTGGCAAGTCTTTAGCAACGAACATCTGAAGAAAGACTAAACCGTTGATTGAGAGTTTAAGAACTTTATTTAAATAAATTTTTTGGACTTCAGTTTTATTATTGTAATATTTTTTTATATATTTATATATTATATTGATTGTCTTGTTTGATTTTTGGTATTAGGGCAGTCAGTATATTTTGATATTTTATAGTGGCCACGCCTCACGCCCTTATATATTTTTATACTTGTTGTTATCAGTATTTATATTTTTACGATTTTTTAAAGGTTATTGTTAGTATCGCAAATGGGGATAAGATGCTGCCATTAAAACGTCAGCTTTTGTAACTAAGCTTGTATGGTTATGTATAGTAAATATTATTTTTGCAAATTTCTATTTTTTAATAACATACGTCCAAAGTCTTGCCTCTTGTTTGTTTAATGGTTACTCTACTATTATATCCTTTGAATTTTTTTGGCCTGACCCCTGGGCAGTGGTGTGGGGAATTTATATTGTTTAGCTTTTTATGCCTGGTTTTAATATTTATTTTTTCCCTTCGCGCCCAGAGTGAGTCGGGGACGCAACCCCTCTTCCAATTAAGGAGGAAGAAGGGTTACAAGAACAAAAATTTTAGCGACACAGACCACGTGTGTGTAGGTTTACAAACTTTTTTTTTCAGTAAACACGTTCCTAAAGTAATAATACAAAACATTATATTATTATATTTGAAATATAACAATTTCGCATGGGCTCGGGTCTCCAAATGGAGTGTAAGTTTAATGGTTTCTGTATTAAATTTTTTCCCCTAAGAAAACTTTAAGTTACGGTTCAAGACTCAAAATTGGATCTGAGGTGCTCTACTTGTCAGTCGAAACATGAGAGTAGACGCGTGGCCTACGTGGAACCAACCAACAGCGTCACTGGTTTTAGCCATGGCCAAACTTGTAAGAACACCAGTGTTCGTACGAATGCAAATAACGGGTGCGATTTTCGAAAGGGCTGTAAAACAAAACGTAATCACAGTTTCCAAAAATTTATTTCCACAACCATGAAGTACTTAAAAAAAAAAATATTGGTTGTCTGTAAAGTCAGTTTACGGACGATAGTTTAACGTGACGTCATAACAAAACTTTTATGAAATGATTGCATACTTTTATGAATAATAAAATTGAATCATTTTTATTGAATTATCATTATTTTGTATGGATACAAAGAAAGAGTGAAATGAAATCAACAATTTAATTGATAAATTAACTTTTATTTGCACTCATTAATTCAAATAGGTATGTTTATTACTTTAACGAACATATTATTTTAACTATAACTTTTATACATGTTTGCTATTTAACTTCTTCCAATCTGTGTTATTCTGTTAAGGATAGGACGATGATAGGAAAAGTAAGAAACGAATGGGTGAGTTTCAAGTTTAATGTGCCTCGAAAATGTCAAATCGATGGTTGTTCCAATCGAGTGGAAGAGAGATAGATGCGGCGCAAGCGCACAATGAGCGTAAAGGGACAAAGCGTAACGGGACAATGTGCGTAATGGGACAATGTGCGTAATGGGACAATGTGCGTAATGGGACAATGTGCGTAACGGGACAATGAGTCATCCTTTTTTGTGCGTGCAGCCGGCGTTCATCGATTTATTAGACGTTGTCACGTCAAAAAAGCATTTTCGAAACGTAACTTTGCATTGATTGTGTCTTAGAAATAACGTTCAACCGCACACATTCTTATTGCCGAGATCTGAAAGTGCTCCATTACATTTTTACCAGCATTTTCAGACGTTGAACGATGTAAGTCAAATGTGAAGTATTAGGCAGAAAGCATAAGTTTTTGGTGGAATATTTCTGCTAGTCAATATCTCGATCTTACAGTTCATGATGTTTGAATTTATTTGATTGTCCTGTTTGGAAGCATACAGCAACATTAGCAGAGTCATGTTCTTAAAACTGTCCAGACCGAGTATTGGCGACTGTCCGTTTGCTGGAACTTGACATATATTTGATATGAAAAAATAAATCAATCATTCTTAAAGTCCATGTTCAAGTATAAATTCATGTAATGGGGAACATACCCAATCAACACAACCTTACGTTCCTTACATGCTGTTCTCTGTACTTTAAGGTGGTGGTAATACATTTTGGGAATAATGATGTTTTTAATCTTTACATCACTTTCAAATTCAACCACTTTCCTGCCGCACCTTATGTAACTTTAAAAAATATTTTGTTTTAACTTATAAAATTTAATTCATTTTTCAATTTTCATAACATTATTTTAAATAATGCTTTTCGAAGAACTTGTTATCAACAGAGTTAAAATTTGAGAAAACATTTTCAAGACTGGGTTGTTGTTACTTTAGAACGTCAAATGTTTGGGACTTTACGCAATTCTCATGAGCAATGAGCCGGTAACCAAGTACAATTTGTGTACAACCATAGATGAGGTAAAATAATAATATATATAGAAATAATATATTTTAGCACTTTTCAGAGTTTTATTTGGCCCCAATATATTTTGTTTTTCTGGATTCTGAGGTACGTAATGCGACAGGCACAATGACACGAATGCGACACGAATGAAATATTTTTTTCTAAACAATCACGTTCAAAACATCCTTTGCATCAGGGCGATAAAAGTAGTAGTAATTAAAGTTTTTCTATTTCCATCCCGTTTTTGTTCATGATGGAACTGAAATTAGTGTTGCAATTTGGTTTTCAAATGTTGTTAAAATAAGCGCAATTTTTAATCAATTATTATTTTTGTAAAATATATGTCCAGTAACGTTTTTAAAATAACTATTGAATCTACATTAAACAAAATTTTTCTCTAGCAAGTTAGTTAAAAAAAATCGTAAACGCTAATGGCTGTCTTATATGGGTAGCGTATGCGATTGGCAAGAAACATTTTTTTATATCAATTTGTTTGTGTTCTGTTTGTCGCGTGGTTGAAATACGCATTTTAACGAAGACGCGGTGTTTCTGTTGTCGCGCTCCTTCGTGATCATGGGACAGCTCGTCATGTCATGTCAATACCGTCACGACGCCGCGCCGGTCGGAATCTAGGAGAACACGCGCGCTATCGTAATTGCCGAGCAAACACGGCACCGCTTACCACGAGTGGGAAGTTTCACGCCTGAAAGCCAGAACAGAAGGCGGGAAGGGGGGGGGGGGGGGTCCCGTCTTTTGTTTGTCTTCCACCGACACGGAGACACGGCGGGGAAACGAGTGTCGCTGAACTTTTGCCGCTGGGTCGATTGCGTTCCCTTAACTTAGCACGCGGTGATTAACGGGTGCCGATAATGATATCAGCCAAATGCTGAGTAGATTCTAACGGTATAACACACACTCTAACGGTAAAACACACACACTCGCGCATTCGCGCTTTTGGGGCCGTACGACGAAAGATCACGTGATGTTGTTCGGGCCGTTGTTGAAACTTCATACTTAGATTTGGTTACCAATGTTATGTGTTTACAAGCAAAATTATAACGTATCTGCATCCACGTACATACCCATACATGTGTGTAAAATACATTTACTTGCATGTCAGAAAAATATACATGGAAAATAGTGATGTTACACAAATATTTTTTTACCAAATAATCTGACGACAGTGAAAATTTTTGCAGTGGTATTATACACGTATTCAAATAAACGTTATCCAGTTAATCAGTGTTCTAGATTTACTACATCCTTTATTTTTGTTTGGAAAAAAAAAAATAAGTTGTTCACTTCCAACTTCAAATACGTATACCAGCTTTGTGAAGCACTATATACCACAAGTCATATGCATTTGTTCAAATTATTTTTTCGTGATAAACTGCAGCAGAGTTATTGGTCGAATTCTTACTTTATGCACAAACATAACTATAAAATGTATATTGAAAAAAAAACATCATTTCCAAACGACAAGACAGACTTTCCTTTGTCATGCGATTCGGTAATATATATTGAAAACTATATATGAAATACTGTTTTTATGATGGTAAAGAAATTTGTGATATTAATGAGATTTTACTTAAACAGTTCTTTTAAGAGTGATTGAATAACAACAATAACAAAATTAATTTGTTTTCTTTTAGAGCGTATTTGAAGGAGAAAATAAATAAAAAGAAACTGAGTTTTAAGAACTATGTCTTTATCAAATAAGTGTAGATTCTTTCAAACTAAACAGTTTTATTGGGCGACAACGGAAACTGGTTTGATTGGTTTGGAAAAAATTTAAGGAATTTGGCACAGATAAATATTTATAAATGTCTTTATTATGAAGTAATTTTTAAAAATTTTGCTTTGAAACCCAAAAATAAATTAAATAAAACTTTGAAACTGCCGCTGGAGGTAAAAGGAAAAACAAATAATCTTCATACTGATATCACAAAGAGATTACAATACAGATAACCGCTAGGGAGTGATAGTATCTTTCTTTTTTTCTTTTTTAAAGGAATCGAGAGGAAGCACGCATTTTATTGATAATACAACAAAAAAACAGCAAACAAAAGAACGTAGCCAGCTGCAGTTCTTATCAATTTCAGAATTTATAAAATACTGCCGAATGATTTAAAATGCCGTATTGTTGTCGTTAAATAGAGTGAGCGTGACGCTATATAGAGTGTATTATTGTATAGAAAACAAGGTAAACCAACCAAAGTCAAGCAATTTCGACGTTTTAAGGAGTTTGTCGTTAAATCGAGTAATTTTATAAAGAGTTTACACTCTGTGTGTTTATATATATATATATATATATATATAAACACATTTGAGCAAAAATAACTTCTGTGTATCTTCTAGTGAAACTGTACAAAATTAACAAGCTATTTCCGTGGAATTAAATTTTACCAATAACAGTGATTGAAATATACATGCTTATTTAAACTGTGGTTATTTTAATATTTTGTGACTTCAGTAAGTGAAAACACTCGTTTTTATTTTAGCAAAATCTCGCTGAAATATTCATAGATTTAAAAATGATTTTAAAATGTTAAGTTTTTTTTCCTTCCCCCTCCACCCTAAAACAAAAAATAAACAGAAATAGCTTTTTACTTTAAATTACTGTCAAACCACACCTAGTGAGATTTTAATGATTAAAGTTGTGGGTTTTGCTTCAAACTGGTTTTCATAAAAGTGTCTCATGGTTGATAATATTGTTTGAAAACTTTCACGTCACTGAAATAGCTTGAGAAGGGGGGGGGATTAGTTCTTGAAATGTTTTCTCGCCCCACTACATAAAATCCATCTATGCAAAGACTTCCTAAAACTTATAATGTTATCCCGTCTCAGGAGACGACAAGCTAGATACGGCACACTTCACCTTTGTTTTATTCATGAATTTCTGCTTCAGAACGAAATTACATCGACATACAAACAAGAATATTATTCAAAAAGTTCGCTAAACGTGATGTTTCCTTTCTTATTCGCCGCTTCTGCTAAGCAAGCGTCATTCTGTTTATACTGCTGCCGTAACATATCTCCATTCCCATTTTATGTCTTACGGTTTGTATTTGTTCGTAGTCTAGATGGCATTTAAAGAAAAATACTTAAGAAAGTAACGTCTGAATTAAGTCTTGTTTAGTTTGAAACACGAGAAATACAAGACATAATTAACATAGATAAACATTATTTTGAACTAAATGGCATAACCGTAGCTCAAACGAAAAATTGTTTTTTTATTATATTGCATTCTAATGAGCTTACACTCATAAAGAATTATTTTTAACGAACACTTTCCTTTCCTTAGTTGGTGCGAGTAATATAATTTAAATTATATTGAAAAAAACATTTAAATAAAAACCAAATAAACACAAATGAAAAAAAATGCCTAACTTTGATGAGCGCGGAAAAATATTATTTAAAGCTGAAGCAGTATCTTCATCTCCTACTTGACCTGCGATAATACTCTGAGCTGCACAGTCACTGTTAAAGGGAAAGATTTAAAGTGAAAGATTGCACCATTATATAGTGAAATACCTGGAGTATTAGTCGTTAAAAGTGAGCAAAATGGGAAAATTTAACACAATTTCACCATCGAAAACAGTTTTCTTCTTTTTTGGTTCAAATCGTAAAAACTATTCGCAGCTGTATTATTCAAATAATAAAAAACCATAAAATACAATTTTTGTGTTGTTCGTCATTAACTTCGAGGAATTTTGTGATATTCTACAGCCTTCTTAATTTCATATATATATATATATATGATTTGTATTAAATGTCAGACAGACCTACTTTGAAGCATGTATATAACTATTTTCAATTCACGCGAGAAAAAAATATTGCCAAATATTTTTCGTACACTTAATTTTTTGTTTTGTTTTCATTTTTAGCTCTTAAGTTAAACGTCATAATAAACCAAAACATTTCTGTCCAATTGTTTCCGACGGCAACTTTCTCCATTTCAACCATATATTAATCATACTTAGCTCGTATTATTTATTTATTTATTTTACTACAGGTAACGGTTCCTCATAACTAATGAATTTTAACTGAATTTAAAGTTATCACTCCCTCTGCCTTTTAATTTTTCATTTGCGTGCAGTTAATTACAGATTGCGCTTGCTGAACGCCAAGTCGTAAGGTCCCAAGTGCTAACATTATAACAGAAGCACTTCCTAAGAAAAAGGGGCTCTTATTTTTTTTTGAGGAAAGCTGATCGCTTTACCCCATCAGGAATATTTTTACGAACCAATTTGCATGTGCAGAGGAAAAGTGCTGATATGCGTGTGCCAGCGGCCCTTTCGCCCCGCACTAGCGTGCGCGCCCCGCACTAGCTGGCACCCTGCGCACTAGCTGGCGCGCCACGCACTAGCTGGCGCGCCCCTCACTAGCTGGCGCGCCCCTCACTAGCTGGCGCCCTGCGCACTAGCTGGCGCGCCACGCACTAGCTGGCGCGCCCCTCACTAGCTGGCGCGCCCCTCGCTAGCTGTCGCGCCCCACACTAGCTGGCGCACCCAGCACTATCTGGCGCACCCAGCACTAGCTGGCGCGCCACGCACTAGCTGGCGCGCCCCGCACTAGCTGGCGCGCCCCGCACTAGCTGGCGCGCCCCGCACTAGCTGGCGCGCCCCACACTAGCTGGTGCGCCCCGCACTAGCTGGTGCGCCCTACACTAGCTGGTGCGGCCCACTCTAGCTGGCGCGCCTTGCTGGCGATTACCTTCGTTGACAAGGCTGCTAGGGCATCACTTTCAGTTAATAAAGGTCTGGGTTTAGTATCTCGTTTGAGAGATTGAGATACATGTGAAAGTCGTTCAATATATCTGTTTACGTTCAGCCAGAAGAAGGTTTATTTTTAATAAATCTAGCTGTTGTATGCGGCATCGACTGATTGGAATTGGATTCCCATTTCGTAACAAATATTCTAATGCACTCAGCCATTAAATAATAATTATTTTTGTATCGGTGAAAAAAAAGTTTATGTCCGCGACACAAACAAATAAACAATAAATTGAATATTTTAAAATTCTGCGAAGTTAAAAGTAATATTTACGGTAAAAAAATGTTGCAATTAGTAACATAGTGTATATAGGCTAGCACGTGGAGGTAAGAAGTAAGGGAGCTAGTGTGTGCTATCTTAGCCATGTTAATACTTGAAGTCAAAATGAGAATGATCCCTTACCCCCCTTTCATATTTGTACAGCTAAACAAAATTTAATTATATGATATTTAACGTTAAATTTTTGCAAACGTGTTGGTATCATACATGTTTAGCAATATTTACTTCATTATTGCATTTTTACAATTCTTCCTAGCCAGTTGCATTCAAGCTATTAATTTTTTTTTATTAAATGTTAGCCTTTTGCTATTCAATAACTAACCAGTTGACTTCAAATACTAATACTTACAAGCACTTCATAGACTATTATCGCCATGGGATACCTTAAGGTGTATAAAACATAATGCGCCGTTTAACCATATAAACTCAAGATATTGACGAAGCGTTTAAATTTTCATTATATTTTTTTTAGGTGGCCAACTGAAAAGACTGCATTGACCTTCTCGGCCTGTATCATGACATCTTAGTTAAAAATATGTCAACAACACATAAAAAAGCCAAAATCATATGGAAAAAAAAAACATCCAAGAGCTAGTTCTGTTTTCAAATGAATGCCTTGCTGCAGTTACATTTGTGAATGTTTACAAATAATTTTGACGTGATAACGTCTAATAAATCGATGAACGCCGGCTGCACGCACGAAAAGTTTTCACGTTCCGCCTGAGCCGAGCGTGCAAGAACCGGCCGACCACCGTGCGAGAAAATCTTACATAATATCAGAAAGGTTAAGGCGGGATTTTTAACTAATTGTTCGTGATTATATTTAAAAGATTTATTTCAATTAAATTTGCAAAAACTGTAAATAATATTTGAAAATTAAAAAAGTATGCAATTTTTCATCAATGTTTTCTTATTGACGTTATCACGTAATATTATCGTCCGTAAACCGACTTTACAGACAAACACCCCCCCCCCCCCTTTTTATAATAATTTTCAGTGGAATAACATGGTTGGCTACACCATCAATTACATTTTTATGATGTTTCCAGTCCCTCTATTGTTCGCGATGGTCCAGCAGATAGAACACCATTCCGAGATTATATTTGCATTCAAGTGGTTTAAAAGAAAAATCATTTAGTTGTTGTTGGCTGACACATGGAGTGAAATAAATGCGGTCTCTTCAAGCTCTACCATTATTTTATCATTCTCCATTTCTTTGTTTTTCTTCTCAATTTAGTTCCTCTCGTGTATTATTTATGCTCTGCCGCAGATTCGGGGATGTCCTTCCTTGCAAGGGTTGGAGCATAAAAAATGTTAACCAAGCCTCATTTATTACGATCACCGTCTTAAACGAAGGCGGTTGGAAGGAGTTCTTATTCATGTCTACTATGATCAACAATAATTATGAAATGCGAAAGTTTCTTGAATTATTAAATTAAATATTTTAAACTAAAATAGAATATAAACAAAATAATTCTAAATAACTAAAACCAAACCTTAAATAAAAAAGTATTAATTTTATAATTACGCATATTTAAATTACAAATAGCTTGCGTTCAGGTCGTTGTGAAGATAACCGCTGCATTAGAAATAAACTCTCATATGATTGAACTATTCGTAGGAACGGTACAGGAGTTTCGAATAGATTTTTTTTTAATAAATCCGAAAAATAGACGCCTTAACAGTTATAAAACTACGAGTACTTAATATTTAGTCTTAAGGAAGGAAGATGAGAAACAAGGAAAACACAAAAGAATACATATTCTATATTTTTAATTCCAAATAATATTAGAGAGGTGTAAGTGTGGTTTTATAAAATATAAACATAACATATACAAATACAGTAAATCAGGAGATGATACACGCGTATTTTACTTTATACACATACATTTTAAATAAAAGTTTTATGAAATATATATATAAACACATTTGAGGTGGCAACAAAGAGAAAAATGATTATATTTTTTGCGTTAACAGATATCACCATTTTCATAAAATTTTGTAGTTGTGTATTTTGACATAGTCAAATAATGTATTATTCTCTAACTTTAGAAATCGTTTTCATATCCCATCCTTGGATTTAAAAAAAACGAAAATTTACTAAACAAACTAAGAAGATGAAAAGCCTTGATTTGTAACCCAACATTATTGCTAAAAATGTAGATATCTGATTAAAAAAATGTAATAATAAAATCATCAAACAACTATAGGGCCTACTAATTTAAATATAAATAAATCATTTATTTATTTAAGAACATTAAAAACTAGGATTAAACGATGAACACCACTTATTTTATCATTCATAGTACCAAAAGTCTTTCTTATCTGAAGATATATATATATACACGCCTTATATTATAACTCTTATATCCTTCGAACGAGTGTAGTTCTCTGACAGGTATCTTTTTTCCTAATTTCAGAAAAAAATTATCGAAAATGGCTGGTTAGCTAGGTCCTTTGAAAAACTAATTACGTAATTATATTTTATGGAATAATTATAGTGTAATAAGAAAAAAAGCATCATATGTCTGTGAGAAAAATTCACTAGTTCTTGCGATGGACAATATTATGTTTTAAACCGTGTGCGGAAAAGTTATAGCAATCTGATGAATATAAAAGATAATGATTGGATGATCACTTGTTTGGCTTCTCTGCCATGTCACGTGGCGATGATCATGGCGTGACGAGGGTGCACTAGGTAAAATGATTCTGCAGTGGCTTATACTGCCTTCCGCAGTAAGTTGTTTGAAGGAAGGACACAACACCCAGTCCTTGCCCACGAATGAAATTTTTCTGCATGTGGAAAATTAGTTTAAACAGTTACAGCGTTGACGTTTCCCTTTTCTCATATGACCTTTGGTTAGCGCCATCCGCCACAGATGGCGGCGCCGCGGTTACCATGTGACTTCCGCTCCAGTCACGGGATGACTGCCACCGATTGCCGTGTACCGATAGCTAAATTGTTACACATGATCTAGTGATAGGTAGGGGGAGCATGCATATTTTGCGAGGAAAAAAATTCCAAGTCTAGCTGAAAGTTAAAAACCCTATAGCATCGTCTGTGTGAAGTGGTTGGGTAAGTTTCTTTCAGGCACACGTGGAGCGTTACAACACCAATCAAAATAATTCAGTGCGGAAAGTAAATTAATCCTGAGTGGCCCGGTCGAATAAGGTAGCGGGTAGCCGCCAATCGCAAGGAAGAAACCGCTGGTTTGCGTATACCGTATTTTGCGAAAAATGCCTGCCCCTAGGGATAGGTAGGGACCGGAAAAATTCGCGGGTTCAATGACCTGCAGGATGAACTCCACAGTTCTACGCTACACTCGGTCAAATGCCACCCACTCATTGGCTGTTGTCTTGTGAGACGTCCCAACGTAGCAGCCTGTGATTCGATAAAGCTTTGGTCGGGTGTTTCTCAGTGGCCCAGCTTCATCCAGGTGAGTTGTGAGCCAATAGCAGAGGCAGCACTGAGGTATAACTAATTGTATTTTAGCCTATCGCGAAATGAATTCGCGAATTTTTCCGGTCTCTAGGGATAGGACAACTCTAGCGGCGGGTGATAAGGACGCCCGGTGACGCACTCACCCAGAAACTTGGCGACGCCCTTGAAGGTGACGGGCTCTATGAAAACGGGCTCGCTGCGCCCCTTGGCGTTGACGGCGTAGAGGCGCGCGCGGTAGCTGGCGCCCGGGTCGGTGCCGAACACGTCGAACACGGGCGGGCCGCGCGCCACCGTCACGTTGAAGCGCTGCCTCAGCCCGGGCAGCTCCAGCAGCTCCAGCAGGAAGCTCTGCGGCAGGCCGCCGTCGAAGCCCTCGGCGCACTCCACGTGCAGCGAGTCGGCCGTCTGGTTGGCCACCGAGCAGTTCACCAGCGGGAACGGCCGGCCTGCCGACACGCGCCGGGCACAGGGGGAACGTCATCGTAATCATCCGATGCCACTGCCATCACAGAAGGAACATCTAGTACATTGGGCATGAAACTTATTAAGCGGGTTGCTGTCGTGATCATCCGATACCACTGCCATCACAGAAGCTAGATCTAGGACACAGGGTATGAAATTTAATAAGCGGGTTGCTGTCGTAATCAGATAGCACTGCCATCACAGAAGCTAGATCTAGGACACAGGCTATGAAACTTAATAAGAGGGTTGCTTTCGTAATCAGATAGCACTGTCGTCACAGAAGGAATATTAGTACACAGGGTATGAAACTTAATAAGCGGGTTTCCATCATAATCATTCGATACTACTGACTTCACAGAAGGAATATCTAAGTCACAGGCCATGAAACTTAATAAGCGTGCTGCTGTCGTAATCATCTGATACCACTGCAATCACAGAAGGAATATCTAGTACACAGGGTATGAAACTTAATAAGCGGGTTTCTGTCGTAATCATCCAATGCCACTGCTTCACAGAAGGTAGATCTAGTACACAGGGTATGAAACAATAAGCGGGTTGCTATCGTAATCATCCGATGCCACTGCCTTAGCAGAAGGAAGATCTAGTACACAGGGTATGAAATTAAATAAGCAGGTTTCTATCGTAATCATCCTATACCACTACCGTAACAGATGAAATATCTACTACACAGGGTATGAAACTTAATAAGTGGGTTGTTATCGTAAACACCCGATACCACTGCCATCACAGAAGAAATGCCTTGTACACAGGCTATGAAACTTAATAAGCTGGTTTCGGTCGTAATCATCCGATGCCACTTAGAGGCCATAAAGGCAAAGGGAAAATGATTGGTATAAAAATGTGTTATAAATTATATCAAATATAAGAAAATGTGGAGTAAAGGGTGCATGTGATATTGGAGTGTGGAAGGGAGGATTATTATCATAATATAATGTTCTCACTATGGAAGTTAAATGGGTTATAGAGATTAAAATAGGATAGGGGATGTGTGCAACAGTGTCACCCACATGCTATTTTAATTATCTGATAGAGCTGCCAGCAAATACGTGCAGAGGGTGCATTAAGCACTGAGAGGGAAATGATCGTAAATATCCGATGCAACTGCAACATGTTATTTCCTGTATCGTAAATTTTTAAGACAGGCTTAAGGCCAGAGCGTTCGCTTCAGGCACATTGGCTAAAACTTCACACGGGCTAGAGCGTCAACGTTTCGTACACACAATGAGTGTAATGAACTAGCATGCAGCTTTTCGACTTGCAGCGTTCAGTTCCCCCCCGGGATCTCAAAAACCGAGCGGAGCCTGGCGCACTGCAGGATCAGACGATCGCTTTCTGATCTAGAAGGATGAATGGAAGGGTCGGTTCCTATTTAGCATATGGATCGCCCTTCGGGCGGTCCGGAATATAAATTATTCTCATTTTTGGCATGCGATCGTCGTTCCGTGTGTTCGAGGGTCTTTCTTGGACCTTTCTTCTGACGCGTCTCCTCGAGGGACATCGGCACAGAAGTGGAAGAGGAAGCTCAGATGGGACAATTCCTTCTGAATAGTGCTATATTGTGATGGAAAGGAAGGGGGCAGTAACCACATTTCGCTCCTAATCTACTTTCCCTAGAATTACAAGAGCATTATACATGGTAGTCAAAAATAGTTAAACTTAAAATTTTAGGATTCTAAAATTATTATTTGTTGTTAAAGATGTATTATATTTGAGAAAATAAAGCCCTTCTAAAAGCAAAGTAATTTAAAATTACCAATTATTTTAGCCGGAAAGGAACGAGAACCCCGACCCGTTATTGTTGTTCGAGTAATTATTCTGGAAATAGATAATAATTCAACTGGTTTGCACTAGCTTCATAGAAGTTTGTTTCGATTCTACTTTTATTTGGTAAGAGAATGTAAGAGGCCTCGCAAAATGTTTCCTAGGAGCCTATCTGTACGCCACAATATGGCGCTACCAGACGTATTTCTTGAAACTAAGACTACAAGAAAAGTCATGAAAATAATGGCATCCAGCAATAATACAAACTGGGAATTGCTGTCAGTCCTTCCGATGTAACGAACTCACTCCTTGGTTGGCTGCATGTATTTTGTAGAAAGGCTTTGCCTTCAATAGGCTGTGCCATCCACCATTCAGAGAAAAACTGCGCATTGGCTCTATCAAAGAAGTTCTGAGACGTTAAGATCTGGTTGAATGAATTTGCATATCAACAACGCCCAGTGTTACTGGTACAACTGTTTTCCTTGGTGTATTTAATTTTAGTTAGGGAAGAAACATGGCAGAGTTTCCCTCCTTTAGTTAACTTTTATGCGAATATGTAGTTAAATGAGAGTCAGGGGATTTTAGTGACTGTACTTTTAGCATGCTGGCCTTCCGAAATTGAGATATGATTGCGATTTCCGGTACAAAATAATCCATATGTATGCATGTTGAGAACATGGTAAACTTCACCACACTTATGTACAACATTGAGTTCAAAAGAAATAGGAGTTAGTACAAAATTTAAGCTGTATTATTTAATTGGTGAGTGGCATGGACAATTTTTCTCACACAAAAATAGGGATTAATCAAGTGAGCGAAAGATTTCTAAGTTTATGATCATTAATATTCAGCCAATAAGTTGGATGGGAGCAACCTAAGCATTCACAGACAATGGTGTTCTAGATTTAAAGTTTCAGGTAAAACATTTGAGGCGTATAAATTACAAATGACCAATAACCTGATTCAACTATACAAAAAAGTTGATATTAATGTCATTTTCTATGTAATAAAGCTAAAAACAAATTACAACATTAAACAAATAAATATTATTAAAGTGAAAGAGGCTTTCGAAGGAGATGAAGAAGTGGTAACCATATCAAAACTTCGAATTCCATGACATTTAAAATCAGGTTTACTTAAAAAGCTTTACTCTTCTGGTTAAGCCTAGCGCATCGTTCCTGCGTTTTCACAAGCATAACTGCAGCAAGCAATTCGATAAAATGGGTGACATTCAACCATCATGGATGTTTGCTACGTCTTGTCTGAGCCTAATTTGCAATGTTGTAACTGGTGGTGGAGTTGGAGCGGTTACCACTTCTCTACCCCCGTGCACTCGGCCTTAGGGGAGTTGAGTGAGGAATGTCAGGGAGACGTAGGGTCCGGGGATGAACAGCGAATAGGGAAAGAGTACTCTCCGGTGTCTAAGTGTGCCCACGAGTTACCTGCGGCCACTACCTGAAAGATGCACGGCGCCCGCTGGTGCCCCACGGCGTTGCTGCCCCAGCACGCCAGCGTGCCGTAGTCCATGTCGGAGGCCGGCGTGTAGTTGAGGCGCGACACGCCGCCCGACGCTGTGAACTTGGACGCCGGAACCTCGGCCAGGTCGCCCGAGTTGTTGAAGGTCCAGTGGAAGCTGGCGGGCGGCGGGTTCGCGTCCACCTCGCACTTGAGCGACACCGTCTCGTGCTTGAGCGCGCCCAGCAGCTCCTCGCGCTCCTCGCGGCAGGCGGGCGCGTCTGCAACCCGCCACGGCGCGGTGCTCGACATGGCTCTGGTGGCGGGCTTCACGGTGCAAGGCCACAGGGCAACTCATACAACGGTACAGTGTAACCGAAAAAAATGGTTCACGGTAGCTGAAAATAGGTATGAGCTGTACACTATTAATAAAATCGTTTTCTTCTAAAAATATATATTTTTTTAAAAATGCATAATATCTTATTTTAATGTTTATTAGATACATTTTTTTAAGCATGAAACTTTGTATCAGAAGGTAGATTCATAGTAATTTAAAACTCTTACATTTAGTGAAACTTGTTCTATGGGATCGCACTACCTGATGCCTAAAATGGATAATGTAATAAATTTTATTTTTAATTTAACTTTTCAGAATATAATTTTGGTAATGTATTTGAAACTTTTGTTAACGATTTTTTTGATTCCATGTATATATTTTCAAGTATAGAGAAAATATATTTTTTATATATAGTTTATTTAATAAAAAAATACAGATACAATTACTAAAAAAATTATTACAAAAAAATTCTAAGCATCTAGGAAGCCCAAATTTAAGAGCATACACCAAATACAAAATAGTTAATGTAATGTCAAATAGAGTGCAAATTGTCCCGAAAAAAAGCAGTTATGTATTCTGAAGTGAAACTTCTTTGCTGAGATGGCTACAAAAATTTAAGCGTTACGAAAATTCCGATCGCATGAAGGGGAATAGTTAGGTACGTGGTGGGGGAACCGGCAGAGGAGGAGAGTGCGTCAGCGGCGACGTCACTCCAACTAATGCACAAGCGACCGAATGGAAAAACGGCCAGGTGGTTGGACAGGTAAATAGCATAGCATGCTATATGCTAGTTGTGACGGCAGGGATGATGTAAAAATGACACAGCAGTGATGCTACGAAATTCTCGAAACGCTGCTTGTATTTGTCTACTCCTCCGTTTTCGTGACTGCTAGCGATTGACGGTACGGTATTTATTTTATTTTATTTAAAGTATTTACCATTTATTTATTCATGTGAAAAAATAGTTATTAATTTGTGCAATTAACTATTTAAAACACATTCATTTTTTATGTGAAAAAATTGTGATTGAAAATGTAAATAACTTATCTTTATCCATACCAAATAACTAAAAAGTCGCACATGTCACGCGTGGACTCCGCGGACAGACTTATATGCGAGTACATACAATTTGGAACTGTTAAAACAGTCACGCACACAAAAGAGGTTCGCAACTCACACATGACCCGCAGCATGACGGGGTTGCTGGAGCCCTTGCCCTCGATGTTGGCCGCGAGGCACGTGTACTCGCCCGCCGAGTGCTTGGTCACTCCTTGCAGCACGAGGCTCTGGTCGCTCAGGATCACTCCCGCCGACACGTTGTGGTGCATCTCGCGCCCCTGCGACCACCACTGACCGTCAACACCCGACATTCCACTTGTGTTAAATGAGAAAAAAGGAACGAACACTCAGGATATCGCTACCCTGTGACCACCAATGGTGCATGGGCGTCGCAAAGATATATTTTTTTGGGGGGGACTTCAATTGATTTAGTTCTTGAGGAATATCCATCCCCTGGAAAAAAGCGGGGCCGGAAAAATTTGGGGTTTGAAGATGCAAAAAGGTGGTTTTTAGGCATTTTTCTTTTATAAATATTTTAATTAATGTTGGTTGCAATATATAATTTATTTTTTATAAAAAATATTTTCAGAGAACAAATTTGTAAAAAAATACAGTTAACATTATCTGCTCGTGCTATATCCACACAAAATCATTAATTCAAACATCAGGAGAAACCTGAATGTTACACTTAAATGCCGCAGCAGTATTAAGAATATTTCGCACATGTACACAAAGTAATAAAGTTATGTACAATAAGTAATAAAGTCATTATATTCACTATTATCCTAGTATCTCTCCTCGGTACCGGACCTGATTTTGATTTTACACGAAGATTGAATTAAAAAGTGCTCACATTACCACGATTGGAAATAAATGCTTCGTGCGCAACATATGGGTTATATCACAGAAATCATATTTTTAATATAACTACGAAACTAAATATACTATTGGAGGGGACGAAATTGAAGACTTTTATTATTGGGGGGGACGTGTCCCCCCCCCCCCCGTCCCCCCCGGTTGCGACGCCCATGAATGGTGTCAACATCCGAAAATCCATTTGCGTGAAAGGAGAAAAATGAATTGAACACTCAGAGCATCTCGCACTCCTGTGACCACCATTGGTGTCAACATCCGACAATTCACTTGCGTGAAAGGAGAAAAAAAAATAACTTAGACTCAGGCATCCGTGTTCATCTCAAAGAGTGGATCAAGGTTTGACGTCTCAATGCCGAGATGATTTGGGATACCAGGAAGTATTCTACCTAGATATTTTAAAATAAACAATACCATCATTCTCATGAAGTGATCTCACGCCTCAGCGGCAAACATTGGCATTAAACGGAAACGACAATCCAGCTAGGCGTGTGTGAGCTTGTGGAAGAAGGTAACAAAAATTAAGTACTGTTCATACTATGTGTCTGTGATATCTCTTCGACATTAGATGTCAGATATGGTCTATGGCCTGGATTGACCTCGCCTTTTTGTCCACCACGAGGTTGTACGAATCAAGAACCATGTACAGCACGCGTGTGAGAGAGTAAATAAGGGTCTGATGCCTAGTTGGCATCAGACATCAAATATGGTGAATCGACTTGGTCTATTTAGTGGAGTGATCAGACCCCTGCAAGCACAACCAGGAGATACGAATCAAGAATCAATCATTACATGTATGTGAGAGATTGAATAAGTGTACGATGTCTCGCAGACATCAGACACCAGACATGCCTGGGGAGATCCTGCACTCTACGACTACTATGAGGTGATAAGAATCAAGAATCAGGTCAAAAGTACGTCTCAATGATACAGCACAGCCTTCAGACATCAGACGTAGCCTATTACCTAGAGTGAACATGTACCCTTATGGCCACCACGAGCGGACACACCTCAAGAATTAGGTACAACATGTGAATGAGATAGTGAATCAGGGTTTGATGTCTGGTCGAAATCAAACATCAGATATCGACCACCACGACGAGATACGAATAACGAATTAGTTATAACATGTCCATGAGAAAATGAATCAGGGTTTGATGTCTGGTCGACATCAGACCTCAGAATGGTCTATTGCCTTGTGTGGTCAAACCATGTGACCACCACGAGGAGGTATGAATCACAAATTAGGTATAACATGTATGTGACACAGTGAATCATGGGTTGATATCTCTTCGACATAAAAAGCCTTCGAGACACGAATACAAAAAAAAGCATACAAAAACTATATTACTGAGAAAGTAATAGGCCATGGCCTATTGGAAGAAACTATTTTAATGTTTTACGAGATGTTATTTCAGTATCTAATTGGGAAGCCAAATTCGGAATCAACTTGGACCCTCCGAAAATGGAGTCCCAATTTTTATTATTGCAGCACCTCGTTAATTACAATTTTTTATGTTAATTTAATTATATTTGATGTGTCATGTATGAAATAGTTAATGACACATAAATAACACTAGTAATAGAGGAGAAAGTATAATTTTACTTATGTATAAAAATATTTTTCAGGGAAGAGAGAGAACTCACATTGTGGTACCAAGCCAGCCTATAAGGCTTGGGGTTGGCTCTGATGTTGCACTCGAAATAAACATCATCGCCCTCCTTGATGTCGTCCGGATTTAGGCTGGATCCCATTTTAAGCGTCACCACTGGCATATCTGGAAGAAAAAAATCAAGGGAACTTTGTAGTTAATTTTTTTTTATTATTTATCATTGTGTTTTGCTAATTATATGGTAGGAATGCAAAAATTAATTATGTGATGCCAAAATTTTTATGAGATCTCCATCAGATAGTTATTTTTTCTTCAAATTGAACTCCTTGCCTAAAAAAAACTGTCATTATCAAATCGTCAAAATATAACTTCAGTTAAAGAGCATTTTTTTTGTTTTAAAAAAATTGCGTATCCAGTTCTAGGGCTCTACTGAATATATGTATTTTTTATTTGTTTATTGTATTTATTTTCTCCTATTTTTATGCGTATAAATCACTCACCAGCATCACTCACTAATCAGCATCACTCACTACAGAGACAGTAGCAGATTGAACAAGAATATAACAAATTATTAATAATGTTCGCAGGCTTTCACGGCCATTGTCTAGAGTAGCTTGGCTTCTGGGTTGTAGCCGTGTCCTTGGCGAATAATTCACCGACGTTTCGGTCAACTGTAGTGCAGGTAACTGCTCCCTGATGATGGCGACTGCAATGTCGACCGAAATTTCGGTGAATTATTCGCCAAGGACACGGCTACAACAGAGAAGCCAAGCTACTTCAACAAATTATTAAGATGGAAATAATAAACTTTTAATGTACGCCTGTGATTTTGTGTGTCATGGACTGGTCCAGTACCTCCACGCGGACTTGAACATGAAACTTAGGTCCACACCTCATAAATTCACCAATACTCCCCCAGGCATATAATCCCGTTAGGGTGTGGTCGTGGTTAGGAGAAAGATGGGTCTTTTACACGCCTGACACTGTTACCAGTGCCCAACAACGCGGACTTGCACAGTCTAAAGGAAAGATATACCACGTGCGAGACGGAGCCGAAAGCGCACTCACACTGCACGTTGAGACGCCACTTGTCCTCCAGGGCGCTGTCGGGGATGGCTGGGTTCTCGGCGCGACACGTCAGGTACTTGCCGTCGTCGTCGATGACCGGCACGAAGCTCAGGATGCTGAGATTCTGCCCGCCGTCCTCCGAGAACTGCGAGACAGCCAAGAAGGGTCCATATCCCCCGTCACGAAAACAAAGACCCGTTTGCCACCGTCGTGTTCGCTAAACTTGTTAGGATGCCCCCCTTTTGGGACTCATCGGGGAGTGACTCCACAAACTAAACTGTAATTAAATTATCGATTGTAGTAGTTGTATCTCTAAGACATTTCCAGACCATAGGCATACGAACATAATATGAAGTGTAGCCAATAAAGAATTTGTCGGTGGACCAAGATCCAGAAATAATTATGTTTATCTCTAGAGAGCTATCGTACGATGACACAAACCGGATACGTCTTTAAGTGGAATGCTATGTGTGTGCAGTGGCGTAGCCGGGATTTGTGTATTGGGGGTGTTAAGAAGCTTCCCCCCCCCCCGTATTAAAGCGGGGGATCCGGGGGTCCTACCCCGGGAAAATTAGGATTTTAAGGTGTAAAATAGTGCTATTTTATCATTTTTCGGTTCTTAAATTTAAATATTGTAATGGTAAAATTTTTATTAATTTTAATATGAAATTTGTTTCAGTGATGAATAAGAAATTAATTAAAGATTTGGGGCTAAGGGGGGGGGGGAGGGGTTGAACCCCTAACCCCCCCTGGCTACGTCCCTCTGTGTGTGGTCTTGGCCAGAGTGAAAAGCACAAAATATGTATGCTTAGATGTGTACCTTGTGGATATGGCATTCCATGTATCAAGTGTACCTGATGTATATAGTTAACAGCTCTACCGATAAATCGGAGAATTTACCGACATATGTCCATTGGCATCTCCGCCTCCTCTACATGCTCCGTTTGTTTAGCCATAGTTTTAAATTGTACATTTTAAATATCGTGTGTACGTCACACAAACTAATGCGTTCCCCAGGAGTCAGATCAAAAACCCCTGACACCTATAAGATAATCTAGCTCGGGTTTCTGAAGACTGTATGTAAGCTTCGTGTGATAAACACTAGAAGCTGGGCGACATTCTTTATTTTCAACATTCTACGGAAACATTGAACACAATAAATTTTAACTTTATTGCCAGATAAGAACGGTTCAAGGAAACTTTCGCTGCGTTTCTCAACTGTCAAAGTAAAAATTATTTTAACCTAGGAAGTGCCTCGCCAATTTGATTATCCTATTGTACTGGTGGTGAAACATGTAAGAGTGCCAAACTTAAAAATAAATATCTTCCTAACTTAACATAATGGTAATCTTAACCTGAGAACGATATCACCATCTTGACGATCCTCTTGATATGGCGGTGAATCGTCGAAGTGTGCTAAGCTTATAATAGTGAAGTTCCCAACCTAAAGTAGAGTTAATCTTAACCTGGGAAGAAGCAAACCACCTTGGCGATCTTCTTGATCTAGTGGTGAAACATTCAAGGGTGCCAAACTTTATGATACTGTTGTTCCCAACCTGAAGTAGAGTTGATTTTAACCTGGGAAGAGTGTCACTGTCTTGGATATCCTCTTGATAAGGCAGTGGAACAACGAAAGGTGCCAAACTTATAACAGTCATGTTTTCAACCTTAATAATAGTTAATCTTAACTCGTAAACGATCTCACAGTATCGTTGACCCTATATCGGGCGTCGAAACACATAAGAGGGGCGAAACATGAAACAGCGATGCTCCCAACCTAAATTAGAGTTGATCTTAACTTGGAAAGTATCTCACCATCAAGGCGATCCTCTTGATACGGGTGTGAATCGTCTTAGTGTGCCAAGCTTATAATAGTTAAGTTCCCAACCTAAAGTAGAGTTAATCTTAACCTGGGAAGAAGCATACCACCTTGGCGATCCTCTTGATACGGCGGCGAAACATCCGAAGGTGCCAAGCTTACAATGCTGTCGTTCCCAAACTGAGGCAAAGTTGATCTCAGCCTGGGATAGGATCTCACCGTCTTGGTGATCCTCTTGATCTGGAGGCGAAACATCCGAAGGTGCCAAACTTATAATACCGTCGGTTCCCAACCTGAAGCAAAGTTGATCTCAGCCTGGGGTATGACCTCACCATCTTATGGCGATCCTCTTGATATGGCGGTGAATCGTCTAAGTGTGCCAAGCTTATGATAGTGAAATTCCCAACCTGAAGCAGAGTTGATCTGAGCCTGGGGTAGGATCTGACCGTCTTGGCGATCCTCTTGATATGGCGGTGAATCGTCTAAGTGTGCCAAGCCTATAATAGTGAAGTTCCCAACCTGAAGCAGAGTTGAGCTGAGGCCTGGGGGTAGGATCTCACCGTCTTGGTGATCCTCTTGATCTGGCGGCTGCCCTTCCACCAGGTGATGATGGCCTCGGGCCGCGAGCCGGCGCTGCGGCACTCCACCTCGTACTTGCGCTCCGCCGACACCTGCTTCTCCTTCGTGAGGATGTGCACCGACACGGGCTTCACTGCAACACACCGGGGGACCACCGTGGACAGTCGCGCCCCACGCGGCGGCGCGGCGAAGCTCCCTCTCCAGTCGCACTGTCCGCTCTCCGGCCGGCGGCAAGCCTCTACAAGGGACTGCAGAAGTTGATTCCTATGCATTCCTAAACTGCGTACAAGCTTTGAATATGTATACTGTATAGAAGTTGCCAGCCCAGGTTAAAATTTCTAATACGGTTTTGAGGTAGTTGGTTAATTCACCGCCGCAATCGCCACCATCTCTAGGGCATCGACTTGTGGTGGTCCCTAGCGGACAAGTGTCGAACTCTTCAAACACCCCTTCCCCACCCTCCCTCAAACACGCGTTGTCCTCCACCCACCCTCTACCCTACCTCTCATCCATACAGTTTTGTGATGCACAAAATCCTGTTGAACGACCTTGAACTGCAGTGAATGTTGGGTGAGGGGGGGGGGGGCTGTGGCGGGGAATGGCAGCGGGCGACAGTGCTGCGCTCTAACGTGTAAATAACAACTAAGACGATAAAGGGCGTTACGGCAGCGCACTGCAGCGGTGAAGTTCCCTAGCTGCTCATCATACGCTTCTGAAAAACGTAGAGTAAATCCTATCCACTCGCGACTTCTATACAGTATATATATTCAAAGGTACAAGCGAGAGTGTCACAATTACTCATGTAAACTTCTTTTAATATACTACCACATTTGTAACACAACACAGAAAACTTGTAATATGCTATGTTTACGTAGTGAAAGAAAAAAAACTCTAATGATCATTGTAATAAAACCGTAATAATGACCTGAAAAGGAAATTAGGAAACAAAAATTTTTCTTTCAGATATTAACTTTTAAAGGTTTTTTTTTATCACCAAAATTCAGCGTTGTATTTCATACTGAACACAGTTTTGTCACGACACCCTTATTTTATACTTAAGGCTGGACTAAGCATACGCAGCGTCAAAACAAGGCGTAGTGCCTTTCAAAAACAAACATTCAATGACAGCTCGATACTCAGTTTTTTCATTTACACAAAAACATGCGAATCGACTCACTCAAACGATTTAAAAAAAAAAAAAACACATGCACGTCCGAAATAGCAGGAATTTCACTGAATACATTCCAAAGCATGCGTGAACACATTCCCCAATTTTTTTTTGATGAGTGATGCCATCTTCAGGTTGAGGTCGGAAACTTTTCAGACAACCTTCGTGTGCGTGTGTATATATAACTAGCAACAACGTGTTGGGCTACGCATGGGCTAGCAGCTGAGTTAAGACAAAGCCACTGACACACATAGGGCAACGAGCTACTGCTTTAGCAATTGACTCAGTAATTAGCGTGAAGACGACAAAGAGGGAAGCGCACCAAGGCTACGCCAACTGCAGTTTGCTGTGCTGGAAGAAGAACATGTCAGAAACTTAGAGAAAAAAAATTTAGACGAATGTATAAACTAGAATTTCTGTCTGTGATTTTTTGACTATTAATTATTAAATATTTTTATGGTTAATAAATTAGATACCTACCTCAAACTAATCTTACATTGAAATTTTGTATTTCTGTCTATTGGAATTATTTAACTCAAATAACTGCGGATGCTATAGACCTGAAACTCACACAGGTTTCAGATTGTAATCCTAGCATTAGTTTAGGCTTTATTTTATTGAATTACTTTAGATTTTGTATTTATTGGCCAATAAAAAGTGTTTAATATATTCTATTAAAAAGCTTATTTAAATCATTCTGTCCACACCAACTAAGTTAATAGCTGCGACAGTTTGCCTAAAAAGTTTAAAAGTAATAATTTGTTAAAAGAAACGTATCAATCCACTTATTAGAAATTTCATCACGTACTGAATCTTGGACATACGAAGATGCAAGTAGATCTATAACCTCAAAACACACCTGCTGTATCCAACATGACACATTATTTAGACGATTTTATTCAAGGAATTATGGAGTGAGGGTCTAGCATGAAGTTGACGTCACTATAGTTGGCAGTTGGTTAGCAAGACAAACTGCACCTGTATTGAAGCTAATGCAGAAGCTTGTGTAATAGTTTGAAAGGATATCGATAGGAATAATCGAAACAATGGCACCATGTAAAGGATGTAATGCTGAACTTCCTTACGGCAAAAATGAATTGCTTTGTTGTCCTGGTGGGAAGGGACTTGAATTATAAATATGGCAAAGACTGCACACCACCACCGCCTAACTCTTTACTTCCAAAGTTATATTTAAAAAAAGAAAATCTGTTTAATGATAGTCCCAAGAATGAATTGCTAGACAACTTGGGTGCATGGTCTTTATCCGTACCGTATCATATCCAATAAAGTGTGCTGTTCACTAGAACTTAACCCGCACATTCAAAGTTTGTTAAGCTCCGTGTACCACTGAGCGAAAGGGTTGACATAGACGACGTCACTCGACGGACGGTCACGCGCGTGAGAGACGTCACTCGACGGACGGTCGCGCGTGTGAGAGACGTCACTTCGACGGACAGTCGTGCGTGTGAGAGACGTCACTTCGACGGACGGTCGTGCGCGTGTGAGAGACGTCACTTCGACGGACAGTCGTGCGTGTGAGAGATGTCACTTCGACGGACGGTCGTGCGCGTGTGAGAGACGTCACTTAAACGGACGGTCGTGCGCGTGTGAGAGACGTCACTTCGACGGACGGTTCGCGCGCGTGAGAGACAGTCACTCCGACGGACGGTTCGCGCGCACACTCACGGTTGATGTCCAGCACGACGACCTTGGAGGCGGGCGGCGCGAGCGCCGTGTTGAACGCCTGGCACACCAGGCGGCCGTGCAGGTGCTGGCGGCCCACGTTCGGGAAGTTGAGGTGGTTGGCCGTCACGCCGTCGGCGCGCACCTCGAACGAGTCGTCGATCACCGTGTTCTCCAGGAACCACGTGACCTTGGGCTTGGGCCGACCTGCAGGGCAGCGGCGGGACGGGTCACCACCTGCTCGAGAGTGCATCTTCGAGAAGAGCGTGATGGACAACAGGAAGGCAACCATCATCGGTACGAGCCCAAGTGTCACTTCTTAACTCACAGACTGAAGAGCTTTGTTTTTTAAAAATTATTATTTTAAACGCTGGGGAACTACTACACGCCCAAGCCAACTGTGATCCCGAGGAGGGGAGTGACGGGAGCGCTAGTGTCGCAGTGAGAGAGGGGTGGGGAATGAGGAGGGGTATGGTGACAACTCTACTTGCCGTCCCACCCGCGACATGATTCGCTCCGAGCCTTGAGGCGGACTAGGGAAAGGAGGGGACAGTGTGGTGGAAGGGATGACGACGGAGGGAGGGGTCCGTCTGACCTTGGGTGGTTCACATTTTTCCCGGGACCACAGTTGGCTTGGGCGTGTAGTAGGGACGAGCTTGGAGCTTACATGTCTATCGACGGAGATGTTAAACATTATTTAGATTAAATATATATTTTTTTAATATCATACTTTTTAAAACGGACTAAAAGTAAAATATTTTCTCCTAGCCCCATACAGATTCCTAACCCCATGGGAAATTTGTAAGTGATGAATCCTTAATACCTATGAAAATACTTGTATGATTTAAAAAGAAAAAAATAACATAGGGCTCATAATTTATGAATGAATTGTTCACCTAAAAATGTATGCACACCACTTTTTTTATGTTTTAATGTTACAAGTATTTTCATACAAATAAAAAATTTACAGTCACATATTTTTAGGACAATCTCTATGGGGTTAGGAATATGTATGGGGTTATGATTATGTATGGGGCTAGGAGAAATATTTTTTTTTTACTTTGTCCGGGCTATATAAAAAATTAAAAAAAACTTTTTTCTTCTTTTTAGTCATGTTTTTAAGAGATATTTCATTGTCATCCAGATATGAGCTATGATTTTTTTTTTTTTTTTTAAGTTTCAATACTAGCTCATCAGGAAGATAGTTTAAATTCGATTCCAAAATTTGTATCGAACAGACAGACAAAAAGACATACACGAAAGCGAGTTAATGAAAAAAGTGGTCGGTGAAGAAAACTTACACAATTTAATTGTAATTAATGAGTGCTTTTAAACTGGAGGAGCTAGTACAAGATATAGGTAATATATTAGATCACCCTACACAAAGAAATAAATCGCTATCTGCAAGGGAACAAATATTTGTCTCTCTACATTTGTTGGGAAATGGCGGACAGTATCATGCAGTTGGAGATATGCGTGGTATTTCCAAAGCAACAGTACACAGATGTATCAAAACATTTGTAAATGCTGTCAATGAAATAATTTTTATCAGCATACACTTCGCAACTATAACCTACAAATTCGTTACATAATAAAAACACGAACAATAAACAGCTGACTCGTAAACTTGTAGGTATGTGTTACAAGTGCACCAACTTCTACAAGTCAAGCAACTTTCTTTGTGAAACACTTCAGATTCACACTTGTAAGAAATTCCCTTGTTACTTATAACTAGTAACTTGTAGACTTGTAGTTTTATGAAATAGGCCACTGAACTTCAATTTATCGAGGGGTTGATAACGATTGCATGATTTCGTGGCTGTTGTCTGGAGTTGCTTGGAGTCTGTGTTGTAGCCGCGTTATTGGCGAAGACATTGCCTACGTTTTGGTCGACGTGCAGTCGCCATCATCAGGGTAGCAGTTACCTACTGCCAACCTGATGATGGTGACCAAAACGTCGGTGATGTCTTCACCTTCGAAGCAGGTATAACCCAGAAGCCAAGCAAATATGTATCGTGAGGTTTTTTTGTTTGTAATATTTCGTAGTTATGGTTTCAGAAATATTGTGTTTCGTAATAACCAATCCACGGTTTATGAGTCCAGAAGACATTAGGTGCAAATATGTTTTACAGATTCTTAAAACATTTTAAATATTTGGCAAATAAAAAAATAATTTTATTGTGGATAGATACGTAAAGGTTTTTTTTTTTTTTTTACTAACCCATATATATTTTATCTTGATATTGTGCGTGTTTTGGGCGTTAGTAAAATTTCGTTTCAGCAAATATTTTAATAATAAATTCAATTTTAAAATACTGCTATACTAACTAAACTTCAATGACATCTTATTTATCTTTTAAATAGCTATATAGTTTGAGTGTTTTGTTTAAGTGTTATGGCAACATCCCGATAAAAAAAAACTCTCACTTACAAAACAAATGTTTAAAAAAATGTTAGCTTGTCTATTTATTTTAAACAATTCGTTTTGTCTTTTATACGTCTGGATAAATTATTACAATATTTCAAATTAATTTTTATGTACTTCTCAACAACAGGAATGAACTCTGTGGTGTTTCTGTTAGATTATTTAAATACCCAGAAATACACACACATATAGCTATGCCGAGTTGTATATTTTAGTACCGGCGCCCAACCATAGTCTAATGTTACAGTAGGTTTTCATCGTAGACATTCATATATATGCACCACAAACAGCACTCAGCATTCGTGAACATTCGCATATTTCTTGACATTCGCAAAATTAATGCGAATACTTTGCGAATATAAATACCAGGTAGAAAGCATACTTTTAGATGTAAAAATAATATTAAGTAAGACGAAAAATATGAATTTCTCAGCAATTTTATTGGAACCTTTTTGACGTGACAACGTCTAATAAAGAGATGAACGCCGGCTGCACGCACGAAAAAGTGCCCCTAACGCACATTGTCCCACTACGGATGTGTCCTGTTATGCTCATTGTACGCATGCGTGGCATCTCTCTTCCACTCGATTGGAACAACCATCGATTTGACTTTTCAATCATATTTTCGTCGTTTGAGTTATTAATATTATGTAATTTAACGATCGTCCATCGATTTTCAGCACAATCGGTACGGTTATTTAAAAGTAATGTTGAATATTCAAATACGTTTTTAACGAACAATGGTGTTTTACAGTTACACATAGTTGTTCTAATTCAAATTACACCCGGGATCTTTTGCACAATGTTTTAAAAAAAATTATAAATACGTTTATGTATTTGGGATGCGTATTTTTTATAAAATCGTGTTATAAAAACGAAATAATATAATTCCCCTACCGTTCTGTCATCTACGGTGACGGACGCAAAACGGATGAATCGTGATATCTATCCGCTATCGCGGAAACCAGGCACTCCTTAATTCACATTTTCCTTTGCTTATCGCAAGGGGCGTTATTATTAATGAATTATAAATAAAATTTCGTGGCCGGGACCACAATTGCATATCATTTTGAGCACTGGAAGACATAAAAACAAAAATATTCTCGACAGATTTTAATCTCAGGTTTTCATTGCTTATTACAACAACAATTTCGGCAATAAAGGTAAATTATTCTTGAATTTTAAAAATCTGATTACTAGTATAATATCAATATCTTTTATTATTAATAAAAGTGGTATCTGTCGGCGAGTGCAGTAATAAAAGGTTATGTTACAATTGACTAAAGAATTATGGTGATTCATATAATTTCTGATAGATATTTGATTACAGTTTATTTAAATTAAAACTTGTTCATAATTATATTTAAACTTTATAGCTAAATGCTAGTTTTTAAAATTAATTACATGTGATCTAGACGTGAACTGTTTCGTCGACTGTTTATAAAGTGTAGTGGAAAGTTAATGTGGTTTTCATTGCTTATTACAACAACAATTTTGGCAGTAAAGGTTAATTATTCTTGCATTTTAAATATCTGATTACTAGTATAATTTCAAGTATTTATTATTTTATTATTAAAATAAAAATGTTTCAGTTTTATTCATAAAAGTATGCAATCATTTCATAAATGTTTTGTTATGACGTCACGTTTAACTATCGTCCGTAAACCGACTTTACAGACAACCAATTTTTTTATGTTTACAAGTTTTGTAAGGCACGAAAAACTGAATTTCAATTTGATCTGACAGTTTTAAAGAAGCACAATGCTACGCATAGTAACATTTTTTTAGGTTAGTTGACGATCCCTTAAGTACTTTTTGAAATTCCTGCCATTGTAATTTTTGTAAAATAAAATTCTTTGTCTAAATAAATCTGGCAACCCGAATTTCCCCCCTTTATTTACTACGCTCTTGACATTTAATGTTACAGAAGCAGGTTCCTCTTTTGAATAAGCTTCTCTGCACTAATTAATACCTGTGCCTTGTTAACAGAAGTGTAAACAAATATACACATAAAACAAACAAAACACAAATCTGTTTAAAGAAAGTCAGTATCTAGGTGAATATCAACAAATTAATTATAGTTCATTAAATAAAATTTCCACTGACAAACAACGTTTTAAAAAATAGATAAATTAATTCAAGATGTAGTTTCGGACAAACGCCATTACTAATTAAACTGTATGTAATGACAAACATCAGTGCCTTAAGATCTCTTTCCCGAAACGTCGCAACTGTTCTCTTAAGGTACGATTCCTAAGGCGCGACTCTAGCCGCGCGGTTATCGTCGCGCGGCTAGAGTCGCGCGGCTCGTGAGGTTGCCCCATTCCTAAGAAGCGGCTGAAAACTATACTTCATGCGGCGCGACCACAGTGCAGTTCCAGTTGTTTGTAGCAATGGATTAACGTAACGTTGTTAAATGGTTACTGCTGGACGAAGAAGAAGATCAACTGATGACGTTGTTACTGAGTCACAACATCAAAAACATTGATGCGCATGTGATGTTTAAAGCAAGACAAGAAGAGGGATTCTACACAATCCTTATTAACAGACACTTAATGAAAGACGACGAGGGAGTTTTTCCGTTTAAATGTAAGGCAGTTCAATTATATTTTGGGACTAGTGGAAGATGATGTCAAATGTAAGTCGTGCAACAAAGTAAGAAAACCAATAACACCTGCAGAGAAACGGGCCATAACATTAAGGTAAACTGTTGAACTTAATTATAAATTAAATATAACAAAAGCACTCATGTCAATATTAATTTTAGTTATAAAATTTAATTTCTAAAATAAATATTAGTATCAGGAATTGTAACTTTCAATTGCCATATTAAGTAGAGCGAATAAAATTGCTTAAAGTACAATTATCTTGCATAAAGTAGTAATGAGAGAAATATAAAGACAAAGCACGTGGTCAATACAACTGTGGAGATGACACGAATTGATAAGTTTTGTATGTTATGACATATTTAACATATACGTTTCGTTTGTTTCACTGATAATAGGATTGTTGTATTGGAAGGAACCTTGTAACAATGACTGCGATTGGTGTGTTTTGCCACTATTTGTAACATCATCATAGTAATCACTCGCCGAATGACTAGGACATGAAGTGTCCGACAAAGTGGATGAAGATCGTACAGGAGCTCCTAAAGGAGACAGGTTTGTGTGCTGTGCCATCTCAAGTGCTCTTATTTCTAATTCTGACACAACACTGCAGATGCGCATCTTAGCTTGTGCACGTAGAGAGGGTGGTAGCTGTTTCACTGTTAGCGACATACTTCTGAAGAACACATCAGTTGCATCATTTTCACGTTCCGTTATTTTACTTCGATTAAGAGCTTTCAGGATCTCCTTTCGTTCATTAGATCAGCCCACACATTTTCCCGTACATTTTGATCCTTATACTGTGGATGCTTTAAATCATGCAAGCATGGATGCTGGCCAACTAACTCAGCAAGCACTACGTCTTCTGTACTTGAAAATTCAATTTGTATGATGAGCAGCTCGGTCCGCGGCGCGCGGCGGAAGCGACTGGACTGGTCCCGCCACCAGTCGGGTCGCGTCGCGCTGCGCAGCCGCGCGCGGCCAAGCTGCATCATGCTGCGCATGCGCAGATGCTCGTGACGCTCTGCCGCGCGGCTAGAATCGCGTGAGTCGCGCCTTAGGAATCGTACCTTTAGGAATCATATACTGTGTTAGCCTGCGCTATCATCGTTGTAGTTTTCAAAATATCTGTTTTTTTTTTTTTTTTTTCGCTGAACTGTTGCTTACGGTGTTTGTTTGTGCGGTCATCACTGTTTATTCACATCACTGGGTTCACCTGTGCATCTCTGTACAACCGTTGTTTTTTCAATTTTTATCTGTTAAGTTTCATCGTTTAATTATTCTGTTTGCCGTTGTGCACCCTAAATTTTCTTTGTAAATGGAACACAAATATGAACTACTAGCTAAACCCGGCCACGCTTTGCTGTGGCACAGTTTAATATTAATTCATTGTTTAATTTAATATTTTACTGTGCATGGCTGTGGAATGTAATAGAAGAAATAAAAATGTGTTTAGCTTAAATATTTTTATTGTAAAGCTAATGGAAGGACTACATTCCTTGTTTTCCCATTTTTTGCATAAACATATAGATCAGATGGTTTACCGACTCGGGAGCACCCGACATATAACTGTCCATGAGAGAAGCATTCATTTTCTAAATTCAAACCGCACACTTGCAAAGATTGTCCTTGTGCTTTATTGATGGTCATAGCGAACGCAAGGCGTATTGGAAATTGAAGTCGTTTGAACTCGAACGCCATATCTGTCGGAATAAGTGGCATTCGTGGAAGTAATACGTCTTCACCTTTATGAAGTCCAATCAAAATTGTTGCTTCAATAAGATTATCCATTAATTTTTTTAACTACTAATCGTGTACCATTACATAATTTAGGCTGACAGATATTTCGAAGCAATATAATTGGCACACCAATTTTCAAATTTAAAATATGTGGTGGTAATCCTGGAACATCGAGTGAATTGAGAAATTCCGTTGGAAAGTTCACTGCTTCATTTTGGTGCACTACTGAATCAATAGATTTGTATGTCATTGTTTCACCTTTGATTCTGTTTATAATACTATTGTTCATATCGTGTACGTCAACATTTTTAGCCACTAGAATGGCTCTTTCGCTCAACCATGCATGATTTTTGAATTTTGTTTCGATGTTTTGGAATACCTTGTCTACTAATTCCTCTTTTGAATCTACGATTTTGCATAAATCAGATGATAAGCTGATTTTTCCTGTTTCTGGATTTGTAGGTACAGTGCCGTTACCAACTTCAATTAATTGTCTTGAAAATATGACTGCTGTTGGATCGTTCTGAAGTTTAACTCGCATATTCGTGGTTTAAATGCATTTTTTTTACTGCGCTCCAAAAATTTGAATATTTTTTAATTTAAACGTATTTTTATCAATAGAGTCGAAAGAATATACTTTCAAATTAAATAAAGTTTTTTATTCTTTCTTGAAATATATATATATATATATATATACATATTTCTGTAAATAATAGTCGTCAAGGCATAATGGTCGAGTAGCCTGATGTGCTTGAACTTCGACAATATGGTACAGCATCGTCGAGCGTGGTCACAACTAAGTTGGGTGACCATGATATTTAGTTATAGAAACTTTTTTTTCCGAGTTTTCCGGTGGATTTTCCCAAACTTTTATTTCATATAAACACTCTTCTGTTAAGATGCAATGTTCTGTAAAAATTTCAATCCAAACCATCGTATACTTTCCGAGTTTTGCGGCCAAATACATACGGAAGCTAAATTTTTATATATATAGATTTGTTCATGTTCATTTACATGAAAATAACTGTATCACTACAAAATAGTGTTACCATTTATGCTTCGTGTAGCCCCAGTACCTCCAATATTTAGTTATTTTCAAACAGTTTGAATAGCTTTCCAGGGATTAGCTGTGCTTGTTTAGCACGGTAAAACAAAAGAAAGCCAAAAGTTATATAAAAAGTTATCTTTTCTGTGGATTTTGAACCAAATAAATAAAATGTTTATACAATAACTTCATGCTTGTATGCACACGCATATTTTAACTAAACACACTCTTTTAATATATAACATTTATTTCAAAATAACTTTACCATCGACTGTGCATGCTCTTACATATGCTTTTACTAGTCTTTATTTTTATATAATTATTGTACACCGGGATTGTAAGTTAGTTTGCAGGAAAGTAACTAAAAAATTGCCAGACTAGTTATACAAATTATATTTCACTGTTATGAAATTACATAATTCATGCTGAACGAACAACATAAGACCACATAAATTTGTTCGTTACCGAGGTTAGATGTTACTGCACGTAGTGCACGTGTTAATAACACACGAAACTAAAGTAAACTCGTGGAATAAAATCATGTCAGTGTTAAGAAGACTGCAAGTATCCGCTCTACCACTTTGGTTCTGGTGGTAGAGCGCCTGCCTTGTGACTTGTAGGACCCGGGTTCGCGCCCCGGCTCCTCCAAGGCGGATTGCCCAGACAAAATGGTGGCATTTTTCTGGTATGAATACAATCCCTTGCAACAAGTCAGGCTACCAAAAGAAACGGTGGGTGGAACAGAAAAAAACCTTCCAGGTGGCTTCCAAATGGGGAGCCCGTTTCTTTTCTTGGGCTCCCCATGCGGTTGCCAATCCGGGGGTTTCTCCGGGGGAACGGAGTTTTGCAAAAATATTTTTTGTAGTTTTGTAGCGTTTAAGTTTTTAGTAACTGTAGTATTATCATTCCACCATGTTATAAATAAAGCTCAAACAACATTGAAAACATTTAAAAGAATTGTACCATATATTTTAATTAAGTGTGCATCAGTTAGTGAGTGGTTGTGTGTTCAACCATTTAGCGGTATATATTTTTTGAAGTATTTTTGACGGTTAAATTCTAGTCAGGAACCTTTGTTCTGTAGTATTTTAGCAGTTTTTGACGAAAAAATATTTCTGTAAAACCACATAGTTTTCAATCAGGAATATCGTCTATAACAATAAACAATAAAGGTTAATTATTCTTGCCATTTAAAAATCTGATTACTAGTATAATTTCAAGTATTTATTCTTTTATTATTAAAATAAAAATTTATTAAATTTTATTCATAATAGTATGCAATCATTTCATAAATGTTTTGTTATGTCGTCGTCACGTTAAACTGTCGATCGTTTTAATATAATATGAACTCGCGGTTTTTTTTCCACTAAGGTTACCTTGCAATTATATCATTTATGAGCCTTTACTTTAACATTAGGTGATAGGGAACAAAGTTATTTGGTATAAAATCTGTCGTTAGAAAGCAAGCAGAAGATCGGCTTATTCCGGATCAGTTCAGGGATTCCCGGAATGAAATACAAACTGTGATGAAATGTGTGGTGGCTTCAGTGGTAGTACCGGCGGGAGACCCAAGGATGAGTGTCACATTCGCTCCAACAATTTGAGAACTGAATGTTCGCATTCGCGAATGCCTGAAAATTGGCATTAGTTACATCACTAGCAAGGGTCATGACGCATGAACACTGCGGTTACAATGACGCATGCGCAGTGTATGTTGCGCGGCTGAAGTTATTGCATGCCTTTGTTTCCTGCTCTTCCTTCTTTGCAACGCATAAACTCGTGGAAGAGGAGATAACATTAATGAAGTACTTGAAAATCACAACACGTATTCTTTTATGAAACGAAGCCATAGTAAAATGATGCTACCATAATATTTTATGACGTACTGCGATGTTTCAAAGTATTATTAAGTAGGAAAATAAAATTTTACTGCGACAGTCGTAACATGCATGGTTATGACGAAATATAAACTTGTTAGAATGTATTAAACATTTCAGCTCTAGCAAATATCGTTGTGAAATGTGTGTTTTCTTTTGATGTTAGAAGCGAATTTCATTTTGGACAGTGTACATATTTTCACTTCCAGATGCATTTAAACTGCATGACACATAAAACGAAAAAGTTACGTTTCTACAATAAAAAAACGTGAAAACCTTTTTAAAAATTTTTATTTATCAATACGATTTTGCTCTTACTTCCAGAAAGAAAGAGAAACATAACCTTTTCATTTATCAATAATGTTGTCGTTACTGCTTATAAATGTTAATTCAATGAAATAATTAGTTTTATTAAATATTAAATTATTACAACTTTAAAAGTAAAATACTGTATGAACAGTTTAACCCAAATCACATGCGAAGCAATCATTTTGTTAAGTCGTATTGAAACAAGCCTACATAAATGATTTAAATCTCACGTATTTCTTATATCGTTACGACAGTTATGCTAGTTTACAGCCATGCCTAACTGGTCTGAATGTTAAACTTTATAGATTGACCAACTTTGCTCCGGCTAAGTTGCTGCCACTACATTTTCTCTGCGTTCCCGAAATGGGAAACAACCGAATCAAAGATTTACAAATACTTGATCTCACTCTGAAAGTACGAACTCGAACTCTTTCCCTCCGATGCACTTTATTTCCGGTGACATCCTGTCAAATGTTTTCAGCAGTTCTCTACTAGCTGACGCGCCGATATGATCCCTTCCCCTCCAACCCCCCCCCCCCCTTTTTTTATTATAAATTGCTGTTCTTGAGTGAGAATGTCGATGTGTGGCACATTTAGGGGCCCATCTGATAATTAATATTTTCTGAAAGAAATTCAAATTATTTCTAGAAGTAGCCAGTGGCATTGCAGTTAAATCAAAAAAGTTTGAGTTCTGCAATAAATTAAATTCTCCTTATTTGTACAACCCAAAAATGTTAGAAATGTAACTTTGGCAGCCAATTATGCAAATCGTATGCGCTGTATATATTTTTTTCATTTCGTGAAAGTTAAATAATTGAAAAAAAGTCTACAAGTTGATCTGTAATTACTGTAAATATAAAATGTTGACCTGAAATGGGAGGCACCTCCTTAAGGTGGCCGTCTGTCTGTAGAGCAAGAGCTCTGAAACCGCGGGGGCGCTAAGGTAGACACTGGCTCGTGCATCACTTGCCTCTTCGCCTCGGGAAGCCTAAGATGTACATCAAGTTCTGTCCCTGCCCGAACACGCCCGAATATTCACCTTCGGCCAACCTCGGGTTTATTTATATATATTTATATTTCTCTGTTTTTTTTAATGTACCATACTAACCTGACTAACCGTACATAGTGTTTTAATGTAGCTAACCTAACAGACCACTTTTAATATTTGAATTCATTTTTCCTGCGCAAAAATGAAACAAATCCCGAGGTTGGCCGAAGGTGAATATTCGGGCGTGTTCGGGCAGGGACAGAACTTGATGTAGGCCGTACATCTTAGGCTTCTCCTTCAGCTCTGCGCGTCAGGCACCGAACTGGCGTGCAAACTTCCGTCGGCAACGCACCTCTGTGGGACTTCAAGCAGTGACACAATAACTCTTATGCTGGGATATTGAAGATAATAGACTTTTTGCTCGGAATTGGCTGGCCAGCGCCCTTAATTATTTTAAGGGGTGAACTCCCTAAAGATATTATTCTACTTATACACCGAGTTTCATCCCGAAGCGAATTTCCCAAGTCGTTCCCTCCCCTTCCCGGTAAAGTAGCTAAGAAAAACAGTCCCAAGATTGTGACGTCACCAAACGTACAACGTGAATCTATAAAACTGCTGAGAAAAATATTCTTCATCGGCCTACTTTATCCCAAATTTAATTTTTTTTATGAAAAATTAAGAAATTTTTAGTAAATTTATTTTAAAAAATTGATTTGCTTTCATTTAGTGATACTTACGTAGCTACTATTCCTAAGAGATTTTTTGGAAGATGTCATTTCGAATACAGAAGGCTGAATTGAAAGCCAAAACGCAAGAAGTTGATTGTTGATGGTAGATGATTGCTTAGAGTTTTGCGTAATTAAAAAAAAAAAAAAGTATTTGGAAACGTCTATTTTCAATTTTTTGTGTCTTGTGTTGAAAAGATGATACGGATTCTCTTGTCGGTTGTCTTTCCTGGTTTAGATTGGCTGTCATTTACAAGATCACTTTTCTTTTAACAAGACTATAAGCATTAATGGCCTGCTGGGTTCGCTCGGAGTTGATCGTTAATGTCGGTATTCATTTCAGTGCAGCGTTTCCTGCATCAAGCGGGATGCATATCACAATTCACATTTTTCACACTTAGTATTCCCGTTTAACCTGTACTGAAATTCTATAATCCGGCAATCAGGTATGGTGGTCGTCCCGAACGTGCTGAATTATGGACCTTTCGCTGTACCTCCGCATATCTTAAGAATACATCAATACAAACGAATCCTGAACCATATTTATGAGGAGGCAAGAAGTAGGCTAATGATGCGTGACACGCTTTTTGATTTAAAACATTCACCACAATTCGTTGCCACGTGTGTGTGGATTATGGAGTTTCGCATTTCCAACGACGACTCGTGAAAAGGAAAGTGGAATATTTTCCTGAACTCTTGGAGCTGCCTCCGTCATCGATCACGCCCGCTGGGGGGGGGGGGATGAAGGAAGTTCCATGCCCCCGTCGGGGATTGTTAAAGCGACGGACAAATAGAGAGAAGCTCCCCACCCCGTTATTTGCTTGACCGAGAGATGCGGACGTCTGAGGAAAGAGAAGCTCCTCTCCACAGTCTGCCGATATGCAGGCTGGGAGATAATGTCTTGACGTGGAAGAGAGAGAGAGAAAGAGAGAGAGAATCCCGGGAGAAGTTTCTGGGATAGCGAGGCGGGCCTGCCGACTCTTTCCAACCCCCTTCCCTCCACAGTTTCCGACCCTTGCTAACTGTGGATCTTCACCGTCAGTTCCTCTCGTGTAGGGCCTCCCCCAACCCCCACACACCAAAAGCCCTGTTCGAGTCCTGACCACTGCAGGCCGCTGCGATACCGCTATGACCGCCCGTTCAACACAACCGAGCCCATTCACTCCCGCGAAAAAAAAAAAAAAATAATAAGAACCGCGGCATATCCGCTCCCCTCCCCCCTTCCAGACTATCCCCTCCTCCCGTCTCCTCAGGGGAAGGCTGAGGGGAAGGTCGCTCGTGAAAAGGAGTCCCTCAAAGACGTTATCTAGATCGCGGCGCGCGCCGTGGATGCAGGCGGTTGCATCAACGACTGACTGGGTTTCCCTTCAGGGGGCGGAGCTGCTTTGGAAGAAAAAAAAAACACAACACAACACAACAGCAGCAGCAGCAGCAGCAGCAGCAAGCAGCTTCACATTTTTCATGTACTGCCACGCCGCACTGTGATTTTTATTTATTTATTTATTTTGTAAATGCAACAGAAACATTCATGTTTTTTTATACAAAATTGTGTCAGCAGTGATACTGGGTTCGGATTTTTTTTACCCCGGAAATTTTTTTGCGATCGGGTTGCGTAGTTATTGAAATAATAGGAAACTCCAGTTTATGAAACCTAGTGTTTTGTAATAACCAAGGTGGAAAGAAAAGCTTTCATGTTATAAAGAAGTCAGAAAATTCAAAGATATTTATAATTGATGTTTCAGACATTTGACCATTTTTACTAGTACAATTTAGTTCCATTTTTTAAAGAAAAATTTGTGTTTGTGTTTCTGATGGTTAACATATTTCCCAGTAAAAGATCTAAATTTTGGTAAAATTTTTGGTTAAAATTGTTGTTTCATATTGAATAAATTTAAGAAATCCATTTCTGTTGGTATTTTAATGGTAACAAATGCAATATGGCATATTTTTTATCAGCTTATTGAGACATTTTTGTTTGTAAATTGTAATACAACGTTAGCCCTCTTGAACAGAAGAAAACGTTTTTCGAAACAGGATGATTCTGGAATAAACTGACAATCTTCGGGGGAAGGTTTACCACGAAAAACAAAATAAGATGAAGAAAAATATGGTCTAAATTGCTTCCCACTGCTAAAGGCCTTTGAACACACAGCTTAAAAACGGTTTATTTTTAAATCAATGTTTTAAGATGGTATGCTTAGTATCTGGATAAAGATTAACCAGACAATATTTTTATTTAAATAATTTGTAAACTGTCCCCTGGATAGCATTCCAGTATTACCTGCTCACGTGAATCATCACGGTTAAACAAAATAAAGTCAAATTTTTGAATACTTTATTATCATTTCCTTGGTTGAAAAAAAAACTATGCGTTTACGAAACATCAAATAAAATCTATAATTATGCGCCAATACTCAGTATTATCTCGAAAAAAATTATTCATATACTTATGTAAAAATAACCATAGCCATGTGTTGTACGAAGTTAAAATTTCTTGCAGTATCACATAATATTTCTTGACAACTGATTTACAGAGGTTTCTTTTTGTAAAAGTTCAGAAAATTCTTTTTCGCGCATTTTTTATGGAAATACGTATCAGGGACCTATGGACGGAATTGTGCCAAAAAGGTGAACGACTGATTGATATTAAGTCGCTCTAATGTTGTAAAGCTAGAGAAAGAATTTAAAGTCAGTGATAGTCAAAATTAAAAAGAAAAAACAAGTACACAGTTGCACAGGTGAATTAGACGTTTGTTGAAGGAGCAAATAACTATAGATTTTTGCAGGTGGAAGATGTGGTGGGAAATTCTTGGGGTTACGTTTTCGTCATTGTTTTATTTGAAGGAAAACTTTGGCGTTATCTTTCAAGGATAAGGACACCTACGAGGCTCATTCATATGTCAACGGTCTATGATCATTGGCATCTGGTTAAGATCACAACATTTTATTATTTTTATAGCATCATATTTAAATTATTGTACTACGTTTAAGAAATCACTTTCGGCTTGGCCTACAGGTGCATTTTAAAAACATTAAAAAAATTTTGATACTTACATTCAGGAAATATTATTTACAAATATCTTAAAATATTTTACAAAAGGATCGATCGAACATTTCCCATATTCCATGTGACCAAAATGTTCCGAGTTTTTCCTATTCAGTGAATCCAGCTGTGTTATGGAAATTACCTTTTGAACGAAAATTATCAGTACTACTCGGAGTTATAGTAAATTTAATTGGATGCAACAAGTTTTATATTAAGAGAGTTTTTTTTTATTACAAACATCCCTGTATCTACTTCTTCCGTCCAATATCCCCCATTAAAATAACTCGGCCGAGATTTCTAATCCCTCTATTTCATTTATCAGTCTGGAAGTAATACCTGCAAAATAACGATTATTTTGTGTCCATTAAAGTTAAATGTGTAATCAAAAGTTTAGTTAACGATGGTTTTGGAGTCTAGAAACAATGAAATGGAAAACCTAGTAGAAATATTCTCAATGTCGCTCCATGGAAGCTAATGGAATGGATCTTTTTTTTTTTGTGAAACTGACTTAAAACGTCTTTATGTTTGTGAATGTGTTTGGTTTCTGTAACACTCACCTCCTAGTGTATTTGGTAGGAAACTGGGAAATGACCAGGCATTTGAACGCTGTGGCAAGTTATAAGGACGCAGGTAATTCGCGGATATACAGCGTGGACCAGAGCTGCAAAGAGGGAAGTCAAGGCACACTCAGAAAATATTTAATGAGACGGAAACTGTTGATTAAAGAGAATTATGCATAAAGACCCTCACGGCATGTCCCGCTGATGTGATGCCAAGCATAACACGTCCTTATTATGCTGTGCTTTTAATAACATTAACGTTCAACGGCGGAGGATAATACAGTTTGGTAAATTACATTTTAGGAAATAAAAAAATAAAAAAGTATTTTCTAGAGAGTGGTTTTAAAACGCGCTTTCAAATTCTAAAAGACAGTAAAATGTACACAAAGAGATTTAATATGTACTGTCTACTCTACATTTTTATTTCTAAATACAAAAACTGAGTTTAAACATATCAGAACTTGCTTTATACTGGACGTTATGCAACTGCTATTGCCACCGTTTACTTTTTATCGAATGACATCTGAGTTCATCAAGTTAATCAGTTAGTAAAGTTAACTTTTTAAATTATAAGTTTATTTAAATACGTTTACCTCTTTTCCATTTAAATTTGTAAAATATTTTTTTAATGAAACTCAGTAAATTTTCTGGCCGTAAAAACGTACAATCAAATGTTTAATTTTTTTTTCGTTTTTAAACTAATTTGTACAGTGGCGTCTATATCATTGTTATTCCGTATTTTTTAAATAGTTTGTTTCAAAGAAAATAGTGCCAGTATTATTCTGTGTGGTACAGTATTTATGCAAAAAACATTATTCACATATAATAATTCATTTTAATCCTCTGTAACTGTTAAATACGTGAAAATTTCCGCAAAATTTAAGTTTACATTTTGATTCTAATTTTACGTAGCAATTGGTTATTATTAAAGGACTGTGTATTTAAACCCGTAGAGCGGCGATAAGTTGAGGGTGGGGCACGGACGGAATGATTGAATGTGGTGAAACGCGAGTACCCGGAGAAAACCCACAGACTTTTGCTGCGATGCACGTCACGTTTTCCCTTCAGAAAAATTTGCCGGCCTGGATCGTCCCGGTAAGAGGCGAGTGACCTGTCGACGTCTCGACCTCCAAGATCATCTGGAACGGTATTCCAAGACGTTCGGCTAAGGTAGTTTATTTATTTATTAATTTAATTACATCTCTCTGTTGACCCCTATACATGTATGTAATGCAATTGGGATATAGATAACGTCAATAATTGCACATATAAATTATAACAAAGATTACAAATTGATAAAAACAAATACGACATATTTACAAATCATAATCATGATACAAACAAAGACAACATACCACACCATAATTTAATAACTACCTATATAAATTATAAATGATTTTTAAAAGAACTACATGAGTTAAAATATTCATTGATATTATAAAACAAATTCTTGTGTAATAATTTATTTACATTAACCTTAAATTTCTTTTTATCTAGGCAGCTTAATACTTCATATTGGTTAGGTAAAGAATTAAAAAATGTTGCCAGAGACACAAAGGGACATTTCTGAACAACTGATAATGATACAGAAGGTAAATGAATGTTATCATGTGAATAAAAACTGCCTTGTTGGGACACGACCGTAACCTGTCTCACGGGCCGTATTCCAGAACGTGTTCAAAACCGAATTTCCATCAAGGAAACAAATCGGCAACCGTTTTAATAAACGGTGCCCTGCGCGAGGCTAGAAAGTAGTATCAATGCATTCCAACGGAAGTTTCGCAACCATCGATACAATTGTTACGGCAAAAATACTAAAGATAGCAAGCACCATTACACAAAAATTAGAACAACTTTTTTCTAATTTTCTCAAGTAGTTTTTTAAGTTGCAATTATTTCTTTTGTTATTGCCATCAGAGTGCACAGAATTTATTCGAGGATAGTTTCGCTATCATAAAGTTTCATTTAGCACACCAACACGCTTGGTACGTTCCCCTATGATCACAAACATGACTATATACGAGTTAATGGCACCAGACGCGGGTCCGCAGTCTGGGCGAAATAAAAGAAAAAGTGAACTCTGCGCATTCGTGGATTGGGTAACAAATCGGCAACGGATAGGACACCAAAATACGATCGATAAAAAAGAAAGGACGGGCCGTGTCCTATCGAGCTATTGGTTGCTTGCAGTTCAGGTCGGAATGGTCGATTACTTAATATTTATACTCAAGTTCGATTTTCACTTTACATCCGGACGTACATATCTCTTTTTTTTTGTAACCTAGTGTGTTCATAATATGCACGTAATTAAAACATACATATATCTATGGTGTATCAGTTCGGCTTGGATTTGTCGATTATTAAAAAACATTCCATTATTTCTCCTTACAACCAAGAGAGAAAAAAACGCAGGGGAAATAAATTATGGATAAATAATTGTGTTTATTGTTATCCATTGACGTTGAAAATAATTTTTGTAATGAAATTTATATATTATAACAATAAATAAATTTATGATTTAAAACGTTGTACATTATTTATATTATTATTTTAAACCTTTCGCTTGACATACAACACTGTATACAGTAGCATGGTCGTGTAATGCTTTGTAGTTTTGTTCTGTAGTTTTTGTCTATAGAGTACGAAACATGGGCACAGAGTATTGGTGCTCTATCGACAAAAACTGCATTTTTTTTAGAACCACGGGAGCGAAGCCGTGGGTGAAAGTTAATGTAGTGTAAAACTTTCGAGAACAGCATTAAATAAGTGACCAATAACAAAGCAAAAACAACAACTCTCCTTGCCAACGACGGATAAGTATTTCTTCATACCTGTCTAAATACCAAAGAAGAAAGGAACGATTGGTGGTCGTGAAACCCCTGCAGTAAAAATACAAAAATCTATATCCGGGCGTCGGAAACAAGTGATTGACAGGAGTTTCGCCTGCAGCAGGAGCGTATTGGAGCTTCAAGGTCTATGGTGGGAAACCTAAGATGTAGGGGAGGACGGGGCAAGTTGGCGATGTTAAGAGTTTACCATTTTTTATAATTTTAATTTTGGAAATACGATTTCCTTCTTTCCAGACACTATTAGAATAGTCTTTTGTCGTGGTGTAACTACCTACATGAAAAAAATCTATATTTCTATATAATCTCAAAAATTCTGCCCTTTTAAAAATATAATGCAAATGTGCCATCTTGCCCCGTTACCGGGGCAAGATGACTTTGACTACGGGGTAAGATGACATTTTTGACACAAGTTTAAACATATTTATTCTTAGAATGCAAACTACTGTAAACTAACTAATTTAACATTGTTACATGCGTTTTTACATATAAGGCATGTTATTAAAGGCCTGGTTTGTTGAAAATTACAATTAATAGTTAACTTACATAACTAATTCAGAGTTGGTGTTTTATAAACAATAATCGCACACAAATTTTCCTCCTTCAAAGTTCGAGCAGTCCTCGTGCCACCATGTGTGGCATTTGCAACACTCGATCCAGTCTTCTGATGGAGGATTGACATAAATCTCATCACACACTGGACACTGCACTTCGGATATTTGAGCTGAAGTCATACCTGTCGAAAGTTGGAGCTTCTTGGATTTTTCTCGAGAATCGAGCTTCAGTTTCTTAGTAACAGTTCCTTTTTTGGCTTCTCTAGACTCTTGTCTTTGTTGTTTCAAACGTTCTTGTTCTATCCTCTGAGCTCTCCTCTGAACCAGAATCGCTTTCATGGGTGAGCTTGTGATGACACTTGCATTTTGCTTATGAGATTATAAAGCTCAGAAAATCAAACAAAAGTTATAAAAGAGTTGTATGTGGATACCACAAAAACCGTATAAAGCACTTGGGGCAAGATGACGAGTCGTCATCTTGCCCCAGTCAACTTGCCCCGATCAGCAATGTTATTAGTATTGGATTTTTTCGCTAGGAAAAAAAATAAAAGGTTAACAATATATAGTGGTTAAGAAAAGTATATAGTCTAAGGTAATAATGTGTGGCATTGAATATCCAAATATCTTACCTGTTTGTCCATGAGATATTACTTCGAAGTTCTTGAAAATTACAATACGTCAGACCAAATGTACGAACATCATCTAACAAACAACTAAATGGTGGCAGCGGCTTCACTGTGCGATTCTTTAGTGCCCACCAGTGTGGAGCGCTAGTAGTGTCTGTTAGGTGGTGCTATCTAGTGCCATGACGTGGAAATAAGTCATTCGTCATCTTTCCCCGCTCGTCAACTTGCCCCGTCCTCCCCTACATCAAGCTCTGTCCCTGCCCGAAAATTCACCTTCGGCCAACCTCGGGATTTGTTTTATTTTTGCGCAGGAAAAATGATTTCAAATATTAAAAGTGGTCGGTTAGGTTACGGTTAGTTAGGTTAGTATAGCTACATTAAAATAAACAGAGAAATATAAATATATATAAATAAACCCGAGGTTGGCCTAAGGTGAATATTCGGGCGTGTTCGGGCAGGGAAAGAACTTGATGTACATCTTAGGCAACCCTCTATGGTAGGGGAACCTAGAGAGAGCTTCATCTACGGAAGACTCATTACTGTGCCCGAAGCCCAGGCAACCTAGTTAAAAAACAAAGCTACAACTGCACGTTGAGAGTTTACGATTTTCCACGCAACTCCCCGCCTCGTAATTTATCACAGAGACGGAATTATGTTAAGGTGGCGATGGTATCGTTCGAAAATGAATTTCAAGTACGAACAAAAGCAGTTTCCCCCTTTTAGCAACTGGGACCGACGACAGCCGCATAAATAATCGGCTCTTTCTAAGTGTTTCATGAGGAAGGGGGTGGAAGGGGAGGGTTCGCTCGTTGGAAGTTATCTTCCCCTGGACAGGTATTTATGCGTCGGTGCTACACGGCCATGGTCTCCGGCTAACGATGCGAAAGTTATTTAACTCTCTGTGTCCATCAGGCTGGGATAATTTCGCCTCGGGCCCCTCATTGTAGCTATTCTCAAACACCTCCAAGTGTTGTTGAAACGACGTATCCATTTCCCTTTGGCTCTTTACGGAAATCATTGCCTCCAAAATCTGACACACATGAAAAAAAAATTGGTTGTATGTAAAGTCGTTTTACGGACTATAGTTTAACATGACAACGTCATAACAAAACATTCATGACATGATTGCATACTTTATATTAATTAAATTGAATAATTTTTTATTGAATTATCACTATTTTGTATGGATACATAGAAGGAGTGAAATGAAATCTACAATTTAATTGATACATTCTCTTTTACTTGCACTCATTAATTCAAATATGTTTATTACTTTAACGAAGGCTAAGGCGGAGGCTTAGGCGGAGGCTAAGGCGGGGGCTAAGGCGGGGGCTAAGGTGGAGGATAAGGCGGAGGCTAAGGCGGAGGCTAAGGCGGAGGCTAAGGCGGAGGCTAAGGCGGGGGCTAAGGCGGAGGCTAAGGCGGAGGCTAAGGCGGGGGCTAAGGCGGGGGCTAAGGCGGGGGCTAAGGTGGAGGATAAAGCGGAGGCAAAGGCGGAGGCTAAGGCGGAGGCTAAGGCGGAGGCTAAGGCGGAGGCTAAGGCGGAGGCTAAGGCGGAGGCTAAGGCGGAGGCTAAGGCGGAGGCTAAGGCGGAGGCTAAGGCGGAGGCTAAGGCGGAGGCTAAGGCGGAGGCTAAGGCGGAGGCTAAGGCGGAGGCTAAGGCGGAGGCTAAGGCGTAGGATAAGGCGGAGGCTAAGGCGGAGGCTAAGGCGGAGGCTAAGGCGGAGGCTAAGGCGGAGGCTAAGGCGGAGGCTAAGGCGGAGGCTAAGGCGGAGGCTAAGGCGGAGGCTAAGGCGGGGGCTAAGGCGGGGGCTAAGGCGGGGGCTAAGGCGGGGGCTAAGGCGGAGGCTAAGGCGGAGGCTAAGGCGGAGGCTAAGGCGGAGGCTAAGGCGGAGGCTAAGGCGGAGGCAAAGGCGGAGGCAAAGGCGGAGGCAAAGGCGGAGGCAAAGGCGGAGGCAAAGGCGGAGGCAAAGGCGGAGGCAAAGGCGGAGGCAAAGGCGGAGGCAAAGGCGGAGGCAAAGGCGGAGGCTAAGGCGGAGACTAAGGCGGGGGCTAAGGCGGGGGCTAAGGCGGGGGCTAAGGCGGGGGCTAAGGCGGAGGATAAAGCGGAGGCAAAGGCGGAGGCTAAGGCGGAGGCTAAGGCGGAGGCTAAGGCGGAGGCTAAGGCGGAGGCTAAGGCGGAGGCTAAGGCGGAGGCTAAGGCGTAGGATAAGGCGGAGGCTAAGGCGGAGGCTAAGGCGGAGGCTAAGGCGGAGGCTAAGGCGGAGGCTAAGGCGGAGGCTAAGGCGGAGGCTAAGGCGGAGGCTAAGGCGGAGGCTAAGGCGGAGGCTAAGGCGGAGGCTAAGGCGGAGGCTAAGGCGGAGGCTAAGGCGGAGGCTAAGGCGGAGGCTAAGGCGGAGGCTAAGGCGGAGGCTAAGGCGGAGGCTAAGGCGGAGGCTAAGGCGGAGGCTAAGGCGGAGGCTAAGGCGGAGGCTAAGGCGGAGGCTAAGGCGGAGGCTAAGGCGGAGGCTAAGGCGGAGGCTAAGGCGGAGGCTAAGGCGGAGGCTAAGGCGGGGGCTAAGGCGGGGGCTAAGGTGGAGGCTAAGGCGGAGGCTAAGGCGGAGGCTAAGGCGGAGGCTAAGGCGGAGGCTAAGGCGGAGGCTAAGGCGGAGGCTAAGGCGGAGGCTAAGGCGGAGGCTAAGGCGGAGGCTAAGGCGTAGGATAAGGCGGAGGCTAAGGCGGAGGCTAAGGCGGGGGCTAAGGCGGGGGCTAAGGCGGGGGCTAAGGCGGGGGCTAAGGCGGGGGCTAAGGCGGGGGCTAAGGTGGAGGATAAAGCGGAGGATAAAGCGGAGGCAAAGGCGGAGGCAAAGGCGGAGGCTAAGGCGGAGGCTAAGGCGGAGGCTAAGGCGGAGGCTAAGGCGGAGGCTAAGGCGGAGGCTAAGGCGGAGGCTAAGGCGGAGGCTAAGGCGGAGGCTAAGGCGGAGGCTAAGGCGGAGGCTAAGGCGGAGGCTAAGGCGGAGGCTAAGGCGGAGGCTAAGGCGGAGGTTAAGGCGGAGGCTAAGGCGTAGGCTAAGGCGGAGGCTAAGGCGGAGGCTAAGGCGGAGGCTAAGGCGGAGGCTAAGGCGGAGGCTAAGGCGGAGGCTAAGGCGGAGGCTAAGGCGGAGGCTAAGGCGGAGGCTAAGGCGGAGGCTAAGGCGGAGGCTAAGGCGGAGGCTAAGGCGGAGGCTAAGGCGGGGGCTAAGGCGGGGGCTAAGGTGGAGGATAAAGCGGAGGCAAAGGCGGAGGCTAAGGCGGAGGCTAAGGCGGAGGCAAAGGCGGAGGCAAAGGCGGAGGCAAAGGCGGAGGCAAAGGCGGAGGCAAAGGCGGAGGCTAAGGCGGAGGCTAAGGCGGAGGCTAAGGCGGAGGCTAAGGCGGAGGCTAAGGCGGAGGCTAAGGCGGAGGCTAAGGCGGAGGCTAAGGCGGAGGCTAAGGCGGAGGTAAAGGCGGAGGCAAAGGCGGAGGCAAAGGCGGAGGCTAAGGCGGAGGCTAAGGCGGAGGCTAAGGCGGAGGCTAAGGCGGAGGCTAAGGCGGAGGCTAAGGCGGAGGCAAAGGCGGAGGCAAAGGCGGAGGCAAAGGCGGAGGCTAAGGCGGAGGCTAAGGCGGAGGCTAAGGCGGAGGCTAAGGCGGAGGCTAAGGCGGAGGCTAAGGCGGAGGCTAAGGCGGAGGCTAAGGCGGAGGCTAAGGCGGAGGCTAAGGCGGAGGCTAAGGCGGAGGCTAAGGCGGAGGCTAAGGCGGAGGCTAAGGCGGAGGCTAAGGCGGAGGCTAAGGCGGAGGCTAAGGCGGAGGCTAAGGCGGAGGCTAAGGCGGAGGCTAAGGCGGAGGCTAAGGCGGAGGCTAAGGCGGAGGCTAAGGCGGAGGCTAAGGCGGAGGCTAAGGCGGAGGCTAAGGCGGAGGCTAAGGCGGAGGCTAAGGCGGAGGCTAAGGCGGAGGCTAAGGCGGAGGCTAAGGCGGAGGCTAAGGCGTAGGATAAGGCGTAGGATAAGGCGGAGGCTAAGGCGGAGGCTAAGGCGGAGGCTAAGGCGGAGGCTAAGGCGGAGGCTAAGGCGGAGGCTAAGGCGGAGGCTAAGGCGGAGGCTAAGGCGGAGGCTAAGGCGGAGGCTAAGGCGGAGGCTAAGGCGGAGGCTAAGGCGGAGGCTAAGGCGGAGGCTAAGGCGGAGGCTAAGGCGGAGGCTAAGGCGGAGGCTAAGGCGGAGGCTAAGGCGGAGGCTAAGGCGGAGGCTAAGGCGGAGGCTAAGGCGGAGGCTAAGGCGGAGGCTAAGGCGGAGGCTAAGGCGGAGGCTAAGGCGGAGGCTAAGGCGGAGGCTAAGGCGGAGGCTAAGGCGGAGGCTAAGGCGGAGGCTAAGGCGGAGGCTAAGGCGGAGGCTAAGGCGGAGGCTAAGGCGGAGGCTAAGGCGGAGGCTAAGGCGGAGGCTAAGGCGGAGGCTAAGGCGGAGGCTAAGGCGGAGGCTAAGGCGGAGGCTAAGGCGGAGGCTAAGGCGGAGGCTAAGGCGGAGGCTAAGGCGGAGGCTAAGGCGGAGGCTAAGGCGGAGGCTAAGGCGGAGGCTAAGGCGGAGGCTAAGGCGGAGGCTAAGGCGGAGGCTAAGGCGGAGGCTAAGGCGGAGGCTAAGGCGGAGGCTAAGGCGGAGGCTAAGGCGGAGGCTAAGGCGGAGGCTAAGGCGGAGGCTAAGGCGGAGGCTAAGGCGGAGGCTAAGGCGGAGGCTAAGGCGGAGGCTAAGGCGGAGGCTAAGGCGGAGGCTAAGGCGGAGGCTAAGGCGGAGGCTAAGGCGGAGGCTAAGGCGGAGGCTAAGGCGGAGGCTAAGGCGGAGGCTAAGGCGGAGGCTAAGGCGGAGGCTAAGGCGGAGGCTAAGGCGGAGGCTAAGGCGGAGGCTAAGGCGGAGGCTAAGGCGGAGGCTAAGGCGGAGGCTAAGGCGGAGGCTAAGGCGGAGGCTAAGGCGGAGGCTAAGGCGGAGGCTAAGGCGGAGGCTAAGGCGGGGGATAAGGCGGGGGCTAAGGCGGGGGATAAGGCGGGGGATAAGGCGGGGGCTAAGGCGGAGGCTAAGGCGGAGGCTAAGGCGGAGGGTTAGGCGGAGGCTAAGGCGGAGGCTAAGGCGGAGGCTAAGGCGGAGGCTAAGGCGGAGGCTAAGGCGGAGGCTAAGGCGGAGGCTAAGGCGGAGGCTAAGGCGGAGGCTAAGGCGGAGGCTAAGGCGGAGGCTAAGGCGGAGGCTAAGGCGGAGGCTAAGGCGGAGGCTAAGGCGGAGGCTAAGGCGGAGGCTAAGGCGGAGGCTAAGGCGGAGGCTAAGGCGGAGGCTAAGGCGGAGGCTAAGGCGGAGGCTAAGGCGGAGGCTAAGGCGGAGGCTAAGGCGGAGGCTAAGGCGGAGGCTAAGGCGGAGGCTAAGGCGGAGGCTAAGGCGGAGGCTAAGGCGGAGGCTAAGGCGGAGGCTAAGGCGGAGGCTAAGGCGGAGGCTAAGGCGGAGGCTAAGGCGGAGGCTAAGGCGGAGGCTAAGGCGGAGGCTAAGGCGGAGGCTAAGGCGGAGGCTAAGGCGGAGGCTTAGGCGGAGGCTTAGGCGGAGGCTTAGGTGGAGGCTAAGGTGGGGGCTAAGGCGGAGGTAGCGACAGACGCCGCGCACTCACCGCCCGTCACCTCGCACACTAGGGTGACGTCACTGCCCTCGTTGTACGGTTCCAGGATCTTGGTTCGGTCCCGGCGCTTCGCGTCGTAGATCACCGGCCTCTCCGGCGGAACTGCAACACAAAGAAAAAAATTGGGGAAGGAAAATAATATTATTTTCTTGCCACGAGGAAACGTGGCGAAGTCACGGAACGCCATCTCAAGAACCATTTCCTCGGAAATTGCTCCGTGAAAGAAAATAGTTTTGCAGTTACTACAAAATTGTCTTTATTGATCGCACCAAATGTTACTGCAGTATTGGAAAAAAAATAGTTTAAAAAATACATTTATGACCAGCTCGTGAAGCAAGAAAAAAAATAACAATAAACTAAACAGGTTTTGTAGTTTGCAATACAGAATATAACCAAAATACGTAATTTGGATGTACTTAAATAGTAAAACATTATTGCTTACTTAGATTAATAGATTCACGTTTGTCTGTTCATGAATTTATTATTTATTCAGTTGGACAAACACAAAACTCTGTTTCGCTCAAACTGAGTGCTTAACATAACTACAGTAAACTTAACTAAAGTTACTTGTAGGAACGTCATACACAGATTTTTGCTCACCCGGTATTTGAGATCGGATTTTGGTGAGTCAAAGACAAGATCCTAAAATCTCGGTTCACGAAAACGTGTGATTCATTAAAATACAGTTAATTATATTACCAGAGATCGGAGTTTTAACTGTGTATTATGTATGTGTGTATATTACAAATAGGAATAATATAAAAAAAAGTTTCCAAGCACCACTGAACAATACATTAAATGTTTTACATTAGATTCATTCTAGTCTAAAATTCATTAACTTACGAACATACTTCAACAAATATGAATTATTTTTTTAATTCCTTAGTTTACAAACATACTTCAACAATGTTTTAGAAACAGAGATGAGCTGCGTAAGTCTGAACGATGATTTAGTAATATTTCTTGTGATTCTGTTTTTAAAAACTTTTCCTGAAGAGTTTAGAAATCGGTTTTTCTTTCGTTACATTAAAAACATATTAAAACTTTAAGTAAGTATTCTGTAAAATAAAGTGTATCGTATTTAAGAGCGAGTTTCCCTATTATCATCATACCAACTGTTAATGCAAATAAAAACAAATAAAAAATATTGAACCAAGTCAGTAAACAATTTATTAGACTGCGTTCTAGTATTTTCTTCTTCTTGGGTGCATTCCAATATGTCAATTGCTACTTTGTAATCGGCATAATGCCATATTTTTCATTTTACTCGATTTATTTCACAAAAGACTCTCCATTTTCTTTTTAAAACTTTGAGACCTTAAGCTCACTTCTACAACAAAATTTAGCCAAGGCATTTTTAATTTTTGAGCTTAAGTAACTCTTCGTTATTTCCACGAATACGGTGTATAAAAAGGGTTGACAATGGAAATCCAGTAAAATAACATAAATATTTCTACTCAGAGCTAACCCTTTTAATTGTTATTTAAATTATTCGGTTATGTATTGTACTAATTTAATTAAATTTGTATGCATAGCTCTGTTAAGTTTTTGTTAAACGTACAAATAAATACAATTAATATATTTACAGGTTTTTATGTAATTCAGGAAACTTACATTACAGAGATTTATGAGGGCTAGACGTTCGTATATAACTTGCAGGAACCTACAAATATTTAAAAATACAAATTTCACGATTTTATTTCGCAGCACTTACATTTTTTTTCTCAGTATAATATATCTATGACATTTAAATTGCAAATTTTTAACTGTTTCTTGTCGCACATTCTCTCAAAAAATTGGCAATTATCTGTTATAAAAATATTGATGGTAGGTAAAGTTAATCTAATAAGTATCTAAAATTACGTAAATCATGTAAATATAAACATCTACAGGTATTTATTTTGTGATCAAAAATATTTTTAATTTCAAATAAACCATGTATTTTGAAAGTAAAATAATTTTATCACTAATAAGTCGCTTAGTACACTAAAAAAATATTTAATTTTCAGTACGAACAATTTTGTAGGGTCTTTATTGACCAAACATTTTTGTGGCTTTCACAAAAGCTTTTTTTTCAGCGCTAAGAAAAGTGAATAACTTTGTCCTATCGTGCTTATGTTCGCAATTTCGCTTAATAATACACACCAGCATTCTCTCATCTCAAACACCGAAGTGAGGTCCTTGAGCAAGAAAATATTTCCCACCTGAACTCTGTTTCCATCTGTAGGGTTTTTTTTTTTTTTCCCGCAACCTCTTTCAATCTACAGCCATTTCCCACCCCCGACACTTAAGTTTCGAAAAGCTTTCAACAGCGGCACATACATACATTTCCCCTCACGTAGGCGTAACGCGATTTAGGCCCCTGAATCCCATTTAGAAGTTTTCCTCTCCCCTGCACCCCTTCACCCACCCCTCCGCGCACCTGTTTTCCACGTTGCCGCTTGGCGGAGAACTTTCTAACTCAATACAAGTTGTCTTTGCGCCCGGCTTCGGTACTGCGGGTGGCCTCGAGCGCCTGTCTGACACGTTGTTTGACGTCACGAGGAGGAGACGATATGTAGGGGGGAGCTGAATTGTTGCCCCTTGGATGGGCAGCCCTTCAGGATTCTTCTGACAGTGGTTAGTTTAGGTTAGGTTAGGTTAGGTCAGGTTAGGTCACTTTACAAACTAACCACTGTCAGAAAAATCCTGAAGGGCTGCCCATCCAAGGGGCAACAATTCAGACAAACTTTCAAAAACACTACTGTCAGAAAAATCCTGATGGGCTGCCCTTCCAAGGGGCAAGTTTTCAGGATTATTTAAAGAAACATGTTTTCAGAAATTGGATATACTGCCCTACCAGTCGCTGTACAAATAAACCATTGCCAGATAAATCCTGAAGGGCTGCCCTTCCATGGGGCAGCATTTCAGTCGCCCCGTATGTAGCCTCGAAGTTCACGTCGTGCTGGAAGGGCTGTCAACAGTGACAATTTAAAAATTCCCTGAGAGCATTATAAATTATATTTATATATTGTTGTAAGTGGGAAAACAGGTTCGTAAAGTCCAGCCCAATTAATTAAATACATTTTCTATATATTATTAATTAAACTACAACACTTAAAAAAATGTATCTTCACAAATAAATCAACCCTTCGTTCAGTTCACTGTTTACTCTTGGAGTTCGGCTCGGCAGTGGCTCTTCTCCCCTCTTGTCTCGTCTCCGACCTCGAAACCTCTGTCCCGACTCACTGTCTCGCAAAACAATCCACTCGTCCTTCGCCACGACACAGTCGCCGATACACCCGTCGCCGCACGACGCGACAACCCGTCAATCATCGCTCGCAAAAAGGGTCACTCGTCCTCTTCACCTCACTCTCACGTTCATTCGATCGCAGGCTGGCATCGCTTCTTTTACACCCCTCACAACCCCCAACCACCTACAACCCCTGTCGGGAATAGTTTAGACGAATTATCAAAAAAAAAAGCTACAGCTGCTACGAAACGGGAGTTTCTTCCGGGGGAAAGCGAAGGTGGAAAGGCAATGCAACTGGCCACCCGGAATTCAAGCCACCCACCTGTGATGGCCAATCGTCGTGGGCTGTCTACAGGCGACAGTTCGAGGCAGCTGCTGAAGTGACTTGGGCGAGGAAGAAGAGGCCTTCATACAATTTGGTAGGTAAGCATGCAAAGCAATGTAATTTCGGTTTTATTTATGAGCTAAATCGATCGAGGTTTTGTTGATATTTGGATAAAACGCTTAGGAGGGGTGGGGGTGGTAAAAAATTTCAAAGTGAATTATTAAGGTTAAGTGGTTTATATTTATGAAATTTTTTTTGAAAATTTAAGAATTATATTTTTAACATAAGCTTTACGTTTTTAATCGTATGAAACCAACATATAGTCAAAATGGCTGTCTTTAACTTTGTTAATATTAGTTTTTAGGTTGATATTATTTTACTTCAGTCTGCATCCAAAACTTCGAAACCAGATTTGGCCTATAACATAAACAGCAAGTGAGAAATTGGTACCTAACTTTCGAGTTCAAGTTTATACTTCGTATAATTCAGGAAAATCTCGCATGGCAGACGGGTTTCATGGACAAACATAAAATAAAAATTGTGATAATAAAAAAATTCGGTGATAAATTTAGTTAGTACTTACTTAGACTTAAAAAAAAATTGAACATTGCGAGTTCTCACTTCGGGGGCTCAAGTATTAGTCGGTGTAGAACGTTAAATCTTTTAGTGACGGGGCGTGAATCAACGATTATTTAAACATATTTGCGTTATTTATGGGCTTTCGCGTGGTTTAATGCGAAGCAGAAGTAAGAACTGAGTGACGCCCGTGTTTCAGACTATGTAGCACCGTCAGGCACCCTGGAGAGTGCAGCAACCTGCTGATGACTTGGTCGCGAGTGGAGAGCGGTTAGAATCACGGGTCCCTCCTCCCCTCCCATCACCCCCCCCCCCCCACCAAACCCCCCGGAACTTCTTTAATAGCGTCCCGCCGTTGCATTAGTTATCGCGGCGTGAAAACTTTATGCAGGATGTGAGTTTTTTTCTTCTTCTACTTCTTCTACTTCTTCTACCCTCCGACCATCAAAAAGTAATCAGGAGCCCCCGCAAGCAGCTCTTGGATGGAATGTCCGGTCTAGCAACCCTTCGACATGATGTATTCGTGTAAAAAATACATATATATTCAAAAAAAAACTTGATGAAGTGTAATTTCATGGTCTTGCTGGCATGTGTACATTCGTTTTGGTATGTATGAAGAGACTGTAATTCAAGTTTTTGTTTTAAACTTACTACACACAACTAAATTAATTAATCCGTACTAAAAGCTGGTTTGTACATCTTTCACCCAGCAACGGAACAACGTTTCGACATGAATTATTTTTTCATAGAGATAGTTTATGCGCCGTTGAGTGGAATAGGCTACGTTCTATGCAAGGGAAAATTGCACGATTTCGCTGGGATGGATCTGGATCGTTGTGTATATGGTAACGGGCTTTATCATTGTTGATACCTTCTGCATCTTCATGTATTCCGGATTTATTTTAAAAAAATTTCAACACGCTTAAAATGGTCAGCGCCCTACTTCGGTACGATGAAATCGTGGCTTCTTGTTTCGCTCGCCATTTCGCGGCAGACAATAACATTCAGGTTGAGTTCACGAAATGTCATTTCGCGGAGAGCAGCTGGCTTCACTCGTGTCGCAGGTCGCGCCCAGGAAGTCCTGTCGCGTGTCGCGGGTCGGTAGACGGCGACGGGTGGTTAACCACAACGCCGAAATACCACAACGCCGAACGTACAATAACGCCGAATACCATAACGCCGAATGCCAAATTGACCGCAACGCCGACAGCTAGAAAACTTGCTGTGTACCACAACGCCGAAATACAGTAACGCCGGAAAATGTTGCTGCGGGGAGGGGGTACCACAGGAGCAAAATTAAAAACAACTGAATGAATGTGTGTGTTTCTTAAATGTATCTTAACGCCGAAATACCACAACCTAACCTAACCTAGGCTAGCCTAACCTAGCCTAACCTAACCTAACCTAACCTTACCTAACCTAACCTTACCTTACCTAACATAACCTTTGTGGCAGTCCTGCAATGACATTTTTCGGCGTTAATGGTTAATGGTACACAGCAGTTTTCTAGCTGTCGGCGTTTTAGTCAATTTGGCATTCGGCGTTATGGTTTTCGGCGTTATTGTACGTTCGGCGTTGTGGTATTTCGGCGTAGTGGTGCATCCCCGACGGGGACTTGTAGACGTTCCCCCGGCTCCATTCCGCGACGGGGGTTACATTCGCCCCTCGGGAATACATACGTCGCGCACGCGTGGACGCGGTATTACGTCCTCCGTCTTTGAGATCACCAGTTTAACGAATAGCCCCCCCGCGCTTAGAACGCGAGTAGAGCAGGCTCTGCACATAACTGAACTCGCCTTAACTACCAGTCCGTCCACACTTTCAAGAAGCGAGCGCAGTACACGTGGCAAAGGCAGGCCAAATAAAAGTGTCCGTTGTTCCTCGGACAGATGCGTTATTCAGTTGCCTCATTCACACTTCATGTGGTACTAATTAAGTAGCAGTAATTAATTAAATGAATATTCTCGACAACCGGAAATATATAGATGTTTTTCTTTTACGTACGTTTAAGTTCAACACGATGATATCTTGGCCTTCTCTAAGGGTTTCATAACATACTCAAATATTTTTTCTCTCTTGACGGGGCAAATACCAAAACCAGTAGTTTGATTTATTTTTTGAGAGTTGACATACCTACATAATAAGTCATCTTCTTAGTTTTTATTTCGCTGTAAATTTAATTCAATATAAAAATTGTCGAGACACCTCCTTTGAAATTAATAGGATTTTCAGAGTGAAAAAAAGAGAATATAATAATGGTGAACACGTATTTGATGTTTTATTTTAAATATTTTTTAACCGCACGAGTGGTTAATTCGAAAGTCTATTCAAAAATGAAAACATTCAATACGAATTTTACTATTTTCTCGTTTAGTTTAGTATCTGGTGACGAATCGAGTGTACCGACGTAAACACTTCAATGAAATAGAAATAATGTCCTGTAGCGCTTAATCCTAAAATAATTAAATTTAACAGCGCTTTGGTTGCTGGCTTTTTTGCACCTTGCAAACGGAGAAACACTGTTTTTGTAGACATCAGTGTAAAATCATTATATTGAATTCCACCGTTCTACTTACTGTATTAGCTTTACTAATGTTCGCAGGCTTTCACGGTCATTGTCTGAAGTAGCTTGGCTTCTGGGTTGTAGCTTTGTCCTTGGCGAGTAATTCACCGACGTTTCGGTCGACATTGCAGTCGCCATCATCAGGGAGCCGTTACCTACTGCCTACCTACTTACTAACTGCTCCCTGATGATGGCTACTGCAATGTCGACCGAAACGTCGGTGAATTACTTGCCAAAGACATAGCTACAACCCAGAAGCCAAGCTACTGTATTAGCTTTATTTGTGATATTCAGAATGATGTAAACATTATCTCTGTCAGAGGATATTTTTTTTTACATATGTGGGAAATATGTATTGAGTATAATATTGCCGACCACAAAACATTTTCAAGTGAAAAAACAAACACACGTAAAAACTGCTCTCAAGAAAGTTTCAGTCTGAAATAGGCACTAATACATTTCTAAGTTAAAAATTAAAAGGAAATTAAAACAGTTATAGGCTTATATGAAAATATTAACTTCAACTGGCTTCGTTCGGGCTACAGTGATTCATTTGGCAGAGAAAAATTGTTATGTAATTTGGGGTAATAAACTGGCTCTAATATTCGAATTATTTCGGCTGAATTTTTGGGAAATATAGGTTATGTCCAACATTTACTTAGATTAAAATGGAGAACAGGATAATTGGTGGAATAAAGCTATTGAAAACCAATATCATGAAAATTATCTAATGACAATCTATTAATTTTCCTTTATTCGTGCACTTTTTTTTTACAGTGTGCATTCATCACTAGCTTTTTTTTTCTAAATTGTATGTAAGTTTGCATCATTTTTTATTTATTTTTTACTTTTTATATTTTTAAAATATTTCACCAAACTAAGAATTATCAGTTTTATTTTAATTTTTAATATATAACTTTATTTTGATATTTCTCTCATGTCTATAGTAAAAACTCTCTCTATATATGTATGTATACACAAATGCACATATACACTCTCTAATGAACGTATTCGTAGCAGCTACAATAAAACCCAAAATTACAAGTTAAAAGGTTTTAACATACGTAACATTTCTTAAACATACGGGATTCAGCAAAGTTAACGATTAAAGGACGAAGGCTACATGCAATTTGAAATTCGCTATAGTTTTCATCGCGCGAATCCCCCACTAATTATTGTTCTGTGTAACAAGTTGGCATTCTTTAGCGACACGTCTTCAAAGGTCTGGAACGAGCAGTGTGGGCGGTTTTCCCAACCGGCTGGAGTAACCATAACCGCTGGGGAAAGAGCGACCCAGACACCGCATGCGATACCCAACAACAACCGGTTTCAAAAATTATGAAAGGAACCTGTATTTCGTGCAGAAAAAATTTACGACGTTCCAGCCACTGCAGTCGTACTTTCCTGTGAAACCGCACAAACGAGTGTCGTCACTCGACAATAGCTTCTAGCACACACTATACTTCACGATGATTTACATTTGCTCGTTTGTGGGTCCCGCGTGACATGATAACAGGATCTTCATCACGATAATCTACTCAAGCTTACCCGTCACAATAATAATATACTTGATCTACCTACTTCTTGACACTGACTGACAGACAACACACAATTTGTCAAGGAAATATTACAAAAAAATTAAAAAATAATTAAAAATTATGAAGATAAAAAAATTCACAGAACAAGACTGAATCAGACGGAAACAAAAGGAACCAACACTGAAACTAAACAAGTATTATTGACAACTCAACGACGACATTATACTTTGTTTGGTTTAATGTTGTCCATGATACAAAGACTGGCTCTTTTATTCGAACAAACATATTCACAATAAGATTTATCGCTTTATAAAGTACTACTGTTACTTATTTTAAGGGATATTATCATTACTTTAAATTTTTCTCTTCTTATAAGCGCTCGTAAAAGAAGCTGATTCAGCAATTGAATCAGCCAATGAGGAAAAAAAATTACTGCAATACAGAACGTCTGTAATTTTTTTTATTAAAGTAACTACGTTACGTACGAGGATTTTTTTTTCGCGATTCCCTTGATTTTATAATACAATTTGAGTTTTTTTTTTAACAAACTTTAATTTTTTTAAGTAGTTCCCTCGAAGACCACAGCGCTGGCTACAACGTTTCGCCAGCTTCGCGATTCCATCGCGAAAATGTTTTTTCTTCTAGGCTCGGAAAATACTCTTTTACTTCTCGCATGACCACTTCATGATACTGAACTCTTCGTCTTGCCAGAAAATGTTGAGTTTCGGAAATGTATGGTAGTCAGAGGGAAACCGGAAGTGCTGAATAGCCATGATGCGGAAGCAGTTCAAATCGCAGCACAAACAAATTGTTTGACGAGCGACACGGCTTGAATTCACCGACGTATTGTCGTGTTGAAGCAACACCATTTTTTTTTGGGAAATTCTTATAATTATGAGCAAACAACTGTTTAACAAAGACTTACTGTTAGAATGGTATATCCTATAGTTCACAGGGATGAAAGCGACGACCAAAACCCGAAGTGTTCTAAAGTTAACGAAGGAAAAGTTTAGCTAATGTTCGATCACGGTCTTTTCCGGGGGATCGGATTAGGTTAAATTGCCGTAACTAAAACGAAAGGTTGGTTAGGTTAGACTAGGTTTATTAAAATTTCCCAATGACCGTAAAATATATAAAACCTTGCAATATGGAGTTACTTTTAACGAGAGATCGGGAAACGTCGGAGAACTTCGGAGATGTTCGGGCGTGGCTCTCATACCTGACAACTGTAAACTTCCCGTCAGAATTACTTGAGGCCACAAAATATTTATTCATAAGTTGGAAACTGCATGGTCATGCATACAGCTAGCGCTATCTGTAAGTATGCGAACCAACTTATTTAGCACAATACCCCCGTAGAACATATTTCTTCCAACCACGACAGTAAACATAAATTCAGATGGATTGCAGAATATCTTGTCTCAAAAAATTTTTTTGTGATGAATCACTATCTCTTATTATTATAAACCTCTTCCAATGTCTTTCTAGTATTCGACATAACTGCAGCTTCAAAATTTAATATACAAGTCTGCTAGCTACGAAACGACTCATAAAGAGCTCTTGATTTACTATTTTACCACACATTTTGACCGTTCCTTGTCCCACATTCGGACACAGCAAATTCAAATCTCCGTACGCACGTTGTATTGGGAACTTGGGGGTAAGTGGGTACGATATACTCCACCTAAACTTTCAGCTAGGGGTGCAACGAACACGAATTTTAAATTTCTTATTAATTTAAAAAAAAACTGCATCAATTTTACATCAGCGGATCTGTTAATCTTGTAAAAGCAGACATTTCTGAAAGTACTGATAAAAAATGGGTGCGTGTACTTAGGTACGCGCGTGAGAAGTTATACTTCTTTGGCATCATTAAAAAATAGTTTTTAATTGCATGAAAATAATTCTCCATGGTAGCGTTATTCTCCATGGTAGCGTTAAACGGTTAACGCAACCTTGTTGGAAGTCGCATTAGAAGTATAACTTCAACTAGAACTTTGCAGTGCGCCTGGTTGTGTGTTGTGAAGGATGATGGGGGCAACTTGATGAACGTTAAGATGTCGCCCTTATCGCTTCGAAAGCGAGGAAACTTAGGGGCTTTAATAATTCCTACCGGAAAATACGTCGGGCGGGAAAATTGACTCCGCATAAAAGGAGTCGAACGCAGTTCGCTTAGTGGCCGGTCGTGCGTCTCCATGGTCGGGCGGAACGAAAGAGGCGAACAAAAGGGAGATGGCGGACGTGAGATAAATCTCGAAAGAAAAGAATAAAAATAAAGAAGTGTTCGGTAGGGTGAATGTGTGGCCGAGCCTTTCTTCAACTTTACCTCAACAGTCCCACATTTTTGGGGGGAAAGAAAGAAAAAAAATTATCCGCGCTGCTCACTCCAAAGTCGACAAAGGTAAGTTTGGTGCTTAGAATGCTATTTTATTGACCAGCCCGGAAACAGCTGCGACTGCAAGAACGATGAAAGGAGCTTTGTTCGTGTGGAAACGTATTTTCGACAGGTCACGCGTCATAAAGAAATAACTTCTGTGTTTTTTTGTTACTTCAAGTTACAGCGTTCATGTTGCTGCAAAAAAAAAAAACGTGGGTGCCCCAATTTACCTGTTATAAAGCGTTATTGATAAAAACTTTTACTGACTCTCCAAATTACGAGCATTTAAAACTGAATTTTAGTGATGATTATTTCGTATACTTACATCAATGCTAAGGTTTAGTATCATAAGCCTTAATCTTACCTGTCCATGTGTATATATATATATATAATTTTCTTACCATGATTTTGAAAAAAAATCTGACATATTCAATGTAAAGATTTTTTTAATAACATGCTGCAAAACATTTCACCAGAACATTAATTAATTTACTGTCGGTGGAAATTCACGAATTGCGTCAAAATCATAAAACCGTATTTTTCTTGTGTTTCCACGGCTTGTACAAATACAAATTTTTGAATATATTCTGATATTTGAAATGTTTCTTCACATTTATCCCAAATAATACATCTTTGTATTGGTCTTTATATAAGAGAATATTTAAAATAAAAATATAATTGGCAGCAGAATGCGTGGATCAGCTTACTATAACCAGTGAAGCCTATTATGATATGTAATAATAGCATTTCTAAAAAAGAATTCATGGAAACAGCTTATTGTGTCGGTGACTGAATTTCCGTAATTACCTATGATGTGGGTAGGTAGCTAGTTTCGCGAACCCAATGTCACGTGTTCGAAACGTGAGGGAGATAATAAGATTTTTACTACGTGGAATTTTCAACTCGAAGAATTTTGTCTTGAACCCACCTGCGTGAATCTATGCTATATTCGAACACTTTTGAAAATAAACTAAAAAAATATTCTCTATGCGTTGGTGTGATATAATGAACCTACTTTAAGATTTGTGTAGTCTACTTTAAAGAGCGGGGAATGAACTAAAAACGATTAAACGTCATAAACGCCTGGAAACGCGTGGTTTCCCCGTTCATACTGAAAATTCCATACTTAACTCTAATATTTATGCTAATTTCGAGATTTTCAAATGAAAATGCTAATTATGGGGTTTTAGATTGAAAACCGCCATTTATTATGCTTTTAACACATCTAAAAGGAATTGTTTGATTTGTGCTATGTGTTATATATCAGTGTTGAATATATATTGTAATCTATATATACATATAATAGGATGTTGGTATGTATGACATTGATAAAGTGCATTACCGTTTGACCGATCTCAGTGAAGATTTATATGTATATGTTAATGTATATGTGTGTGTGTGTTTGAACACGGAAAAGATTTCCACACTCACCATTTTGCTATAACTCGCCACTAGATTGCGCTGCACTGTATCATAAATTACAAGAAATAATTATTGTGACTGATTAGTATTTGGTAAGTGAATTAAAAATGGAATACTTTTTCTAATACTTTATAACATCTATATTACATTCAAGCCATCAATTTGATATATATATAAATATATATATATATATATATATATATACCAAATTGATATAAATATATATATCTCTCAAATTGATATAAATATATATATATATAGGCAAATAAAGAAACACTAACAGAACACATTCTGCTGGGTTATGCTAGAAAAAGGTAAAATTAAAAAAAAAATAGTTGCTAGGATTGCCGCTCCATATCCCTGCACAACTATTTTTATTTAAAAACTATAACATTTTTATAGTTACTGTTATACCGTACCTTTAAAAGTTTAGCACCAATCAAGAGTAACAGATGTAAATAAATCTTCAAAGTAAGGTTGACTACGTTTTTATAGGCAACAATGAAATGCCACTTGGTGCAATCAGGTAACCGTGTGTTTACCCTATCTAGTTTCGGTATATAATAATTATACCAAAAAAAATGCAGATATTTTTATTGCGAACACAATGGTACAGGGATTGCCTTAGCAAAACCAGGCAAATCTTATATTGTGTGAAACACAAAAATTTTATTATGAAACTTTGCACGGTAAGGTCGATTTAAGTCGTGACCTTAGACCAATATGCATGAAATAGGATTTTTTTTTTTTTCAAAATACCACAATATTATTGACGATTATTTTGCAAAACAAGTGAGGTTGCTATTCGTAAATTTTGGGGTAATTTTGTTTTTACATTGCTTCGATTAATGTCATTAAAGACGCAAATCACTTGAAATTTTCAGTTCTGTTAGACTTTTTCACTTTCATATTTTTTTTTCTTCTCAAGCTTTATATATATATATATATATATATAAGATGGTGTGCATCTCTTCCATCGGAGGGCCTGGACGATTCGTACGCCTCGACCAGTGACTCGGCAATGCCTTGCGTGTTTCGAGTCCGGATCGGCGACATTACATATATATCGCTTCACATCGGCCGGGTTCGCCTCGTAGCACCATTCCGCAGCAGCAGCAAGGTGGCGCTACGGGCGCCTCGCCCCTCACCTTCCTCTAAATCGACGCCGATTAAAAAAAAAATCTGGTGGAGAGGGTTGTGGGGCAAGTTTGAAAAGCAAATTGTTCCGCACAGGGGCCCCCTTGCGCCTGAAAAGGGATTTTCAATTTGTCGTATTGGGAAGGCGCGGACAATGGCCGATGCGTTCGTCGGTGGTGGAAGCTTTAACCCCTCCCTTCCCACCCCACCCCCCAAAATACCTCCCAGGATCCCATGAGGGAAAGGATTTGCCGCTTTTTGGGCTGAAACAATGGCTCTTTATTCCTCAACCGTCTCTGCCTCCTCTCTTCCTCTCTCTCTCCGCGAACGCAGCTCTTTATCATTGTTTTAATTTCACCGCGATACTATTTACTGTAACCTCCACACTTTCCTCCCTCCTCCCCCCATCAACGTACCAAAAACTCACAATTCCTACCTCTGCCTCCCTTTCGAGCTTTTCTCTTCCTCACGTGCCTGGCTTGTGCTTCGCTCTCTCCCCCCTCCCCCTTTTTTTCCCCCTTCTCACACGGCACTGTATTAACTGCGGCGCCTTCCCGTATCTATGTTATTTTTTTTTTTTTTTTTACTATTTGCCACGAGGGCCGACGCTCTTTTGTGGAATCCGTTTCTTTTGTTGCCGGCGGCACGAGTCCGTAAAGTGTCGAGAAGAATGAAGGGAGGAAAGGAAGGGGGACACAGAGAGAGCTGAGAATAGAAATTTCAGGTATGAGGCATGGCACTTCGAGGAATTTTTTTTTTTATAAAAAATTAAATGATATTCAGAAACTGTTATAAAAGTAATTATTCAAAGTCATACATCAGTTATACTTTAATTTGTATTTAAATTAATTGCTCTTTTTAACGTGCACCTTTATAAAAACCAATTAAAATATCATAAGTTTCTTTAATTTATATATTTGTCAATTGTTACAATTTTCACAATGTTTAGGCCCTACATTGGTCTAATACCGCACGTAGATTTAAGTGTCTAAATGCACTTACACACAAGCTTGCTTTTTAGAGTGCTTAATTTCCCTGTTTAATTTAGTGAATAGTAGAAATTAATTTGTTATTTCTAAATTTGTGGTTTCACATTCGCAACTATTTAATCAATGCGTTTTCAATATGATGGCAAATATTATTCCAGAAAGAGCGTATTATTTTCCCAAAGTGAATGAAGCATAAACAATGTAATAGCTTTTGCTAGGAGATGAAGAAAGCATCATTAACAATACTTTGCCTTGGAGATTATATAAAAAGAAACTGAAAAAAAAATCGTCAGAACAAAATGAGTTTCGAAGAAATCGCTTCAAAGTGCAAAATGACTCCTCCTGGAAAACCCACGTATCAATAGTTATGACTTTAGACCTTACCGTCTGCGCGCGATGCAAACTACAGACAAACACGCTCTATTTTTATTATTAATTAACCATAATCAGGTTCAGCAGAGCAACATTTCCGCAGCGTCTAGCGTGGTGCGACATGGAGGTAGAAAGTGACTTCAACTACATGCCTTCTCCCGACAGTTTTTTGCTCCGTGAATTAAGGTACCAGGCAATTCAGGTGCGAATTTTCCCAGGGGGAAAAGGGGACCGCAGAATTACACGTAGGCCTATCATTCCCGTTTCGCAGTTACGATATTGCAAACGCAAGCGGACCCCCCTTAGGGAGGGGCTTTTTCTTTCAAGGGGGGGGGGATTAACACCCATTCATCGTCCTTTCATCAGCCCGCTGCCCTTCAATGCACTCGACCCCCCCCCCCCCCCCCGCCCCGGATCGGAGTGCCTACAGTTCACAGCGATGAAATCCACAACCACAAACCGAAAAGATCCGAAGTTCACCGAAGTGAAAGGTTAGGTTATGTTCATTGAGTGTAATACATATTAAATCTTTTGAATTTTTTTAAACAGGGGGATATCGTAACTAAAATGAAAGGTTGTTTCCGTAAGGTTAACGTTATTTAACATACTCTATGGCCGTAAAATAAAGCTACAAATCCTAGCAATATGGTGTTTTTTTTTTTTTTTTACAAGCGATCGGAAAACTTCGGTGAGTTTCGGAACTTTACGGTTGGGGCTGTAATCCACGTGAACTGTAGGGTTCTCCCCTCCTCTTTTTTTTTGGCTCGCAGCGCTCTCTGCGAGCGGAAAGTTAACTAATTGAAAGGTGTTGTGCAAAAATGAGTTAAACAGCAAAAAAAAAAAAAAAGTTATTGACATAGCTGTGTAGGTAAAATGACCCACTATATTAAGGGAAAAAAATATTTGACCGACATACTATGTTACTGCGCTATCAAGTGGACATACATTTAACCTAGTGCCACAATATCGGCCATTGTGTGTATGCAACTTTTAGCTCAATTAACTTAGTAATTAAAGGGGTATGTCACATTCCAGGTCATTATTTTATATTTACGTATAATATGACATATGTTTTGTATAATTAGCTGGCAAAGTTAAATTTTTAAAACGTTTGTGCAGTATGGGTAAGGAGAACGAAAATGAATAAATAACTGATTTTTTTTCTTTGAAGGCGATGCTGGTGGCTACTACATGATATTGTTTTAATTGATCTAGTTTTATTTCGCCATTTTTAATCATATAAATTTTGAGGATTTTAAAAGACTATGTAAAATTAATTTTTTTTCCCCGAAAGAAATTAAACCATATCAAATTAAAGACAGTATTACTTTAAACCAAAATAATTCTGGATTTAATATTTTATTTCATTCTCCTTATCCATACCGCACGAAAACCTTTAAAAAATGTAACTTCGCAAGATAATTGTGGTAAAAGGATGCGACATACATATTCATTTTTTGAGTAGGTTCGGCCACTCAATATCAGCATGTTTAAAACCGCGAGGAACGAAGACATAAAATAACGACCTGGAATGGGATATAGCCTACATATGAACACCCCCATAAATCAATTTTTACGTAACACAAATTGAGCCCGTGGCGTTCTGCGGCTGCCCTCAGGGAGAACGCAGCCGAGGCGTATTAGATATTTTTTTTTTTATTATTTCTGTGTAGCGACCCTGTCCTCTCTTTTACCTTCCCCCTCCCCCTCAAACAACCCCCTCCTTGACATACGATCGCCATTTGCTATCGACGCGTCTCGCCGCAGGTGGAAAGGACGCGTAGCACGCAAAACACGCGCGCGCATGTGTGTGACAGGAGGTGGGGAAAAAAAAAATGAATATCATCATTGATTTTGTTAAGCCGGTGACGCAACGTGGATGGTTAGGTTTTTTTACGTGTGTATATATATCTTTTTTTTTTCTCTCCCCCGAAACGGGAGGCGTATAAAGGTTGAACTCCGAGTGAGGTTCAAAGGTACGTTGCCGGTTCACGAGCACAACATTAAAATGTCGCGCGTATTAAAAAAAATAATTTTTATTTTGAAGCCATTAACTTGGTCAAAAACATATACCTACCCTTGGCATCATCCAAATGAAGCAGGCAGTTTAGTACCTACCGATTATAACTTATGCATTCGCTTGAAAAATAAATGAAAATTATTGATTTTAAGCTATATTTTGTTTATTCATTCACTCACAGAGCGTCAAACCAACTGATGTACTCGGGTGGGTATCCAAGGAGGATATAAAATTACCCACAAATATTAAAAAAATATATATAATTCAAAAAAATTCTTAAACCAAAATAGCATAAAATCGTTTTTGAAAAAGTTTAAAAACACGATATTTAATGTGAATGAAAGTAAGGGATATAACTTTTCAACTAGAAATTTTTTTTTTTTATAAAGTTTAGATTTACTTTGTTAAATAATAGTGCTAAGTCGCCTTCCATTCTGTTGATGCGTTGCTGAATGAATCTGCTTCTGGATGTACTTCTTTCAGGCTCGAAAAAAAAGCGTCAAATATTTTAAAATAATATGGGTTTTTTTAAATGGGATCACTTATTTTAATTTCCCACGAAATATATTTTTTTCAGATTTTAACGTTGCAGGGTTATTTGCAAACAGCTAATTGCATGGCATATTAGACAGAGCGAAGTGAGCTCAGAATTAGCGGATGATTAACACGGACTCAGTTGCGAACCAAACAATTCCGGTTTTTTCTTTAAACGCCTTGTGTATTCAAGAGTTTCAGTTTAAAACGAACATTCAGCAGACATATTTTTAAAAAAAAATTAATAAATTTGCGAACTTTAGATATATGTTATTTAACTTATGTTAAATAACTTCATAAGAGAAAATAAAACTCATCTTAAACAAATAATGTCTTAAAGATATTCAGGCGTTCAACAATCAAGTTTCTAAATTTTTTAGATCTTGCTAGTAAATAGTTTTGGGGAAAAAGTAATATCATTTTCTGTGAAATGTACATGAAAGTTTGATAAGATAAAAAAATAAATATTTTTGTTTACAAAGTAAAAAAAAAAAACACGGTTTAAGAAATTATTACTATCAGCTATGATGTAAAATTTGGTTCGTCGGAGTATAAGAAAATAATTAAAAATGCACTTTGTTCTCAAAAAAGAGTTTTGTTCAGTTTACGAACTTTGTGTTCCAACACATGGCGTAACATTTGTTTTGTATGAAACAAAAAAAAAATACATGTGTACTTCATTAGTGTGATGTATTCTTGGAAGCACTACTTTCCCATTCGCCGGGTAGCGCGGACGAAGCTCCCGGCGGAGTCGCTACTGGCCTGTGCATTGATTATTAAGCAAAGCATATGACCTGGAGCGGGACACAATGTTATCAGCTGTCTGAAAGCTTTTTCGCCCGTGACAGCTTGCCGTGGTTGGTTACCTCGTCGACAGACCTGTTCGGGGTAGATGTAAGTTGTTTCAGGCTCTCACCAGCTGTCTTTGTTGCGTAATGTTCGCAACACTCTCTTCATGGCGTCAATCACTTTATCGATTACAGCCCCCTCAAACTGGTTTAAAGGGGTTCCGAATTTTTTCCGATGCAAGCTTTCAGATACGTAAGATGAAAAACATTTTTTTTTTTTAAATTTTCTTGTAAAACGTTTTTCAAAAAAAATAAAAAAATTTCTTATTAATCCAAATTAGAACAGTGTATATGTAGAATACGTTCATTAATGTGGAATGCATGAATTTTTATGTATTACTTGAACAATAACACATTAGTCTTCAAAAATTATGATTACCATATAGTAACAATTCTTAAAAAATTTTTTTACAGAACTTTGATCTTTGGCACGCAAATATCGCCTCATCGTGAACCGGAAAAAATAAAAGTGGCCCCTTGTTTCATGATTGGAATGATCTGACAAGAATTAAAATATTTTAATGTGGTTCTAGGCCTCGTCGAAATAAGCTGCAACGATGAAACCACACAAATGAGTAACCTGGTGCTAAAGCAAGTACTGCAGCAAAATTGGGTTCCGGGAACCATAAAAAAAATTAAACAACGTTGATTTATAGCTTACACTAGAGGCTTGGATGTAGTAAAAAATGGGAGCGGGAAGGGGGGTGGGTGGAATAACCGAAGATCGAAGAAATCTCTCTCCTTCCTTACGACCACAATAAGCACATCCCCGATAACCAACATGTCTGTTCTCTTATGTTCATGTTTTAAAGAAGACTTTCCCTTCTCCCTCCCCCCTTTTTCCCTTTTTCGTCGACAACCTAAATGTTCCTCTCCGGGATGCGGGCCGCGCCAGTGAGAGTGAGCGAAAAAGGAGGAGAAGGAGGGAGGGGGTGGGAGGTCACGGGCCAATGGACCCGTCGGACGCGTGTGGGAGACTTTTGTTCCCGAGTCACGTGCCGTATTGACATTTCCCACTCATCGCCCGAGCTTGTTGTCTTTCTCGTCCTCTCCCCCCCTCGCAGCTGCCCCAGGAAAGAACCGGCTGGCTGACTCGGTCCAAGGGATCTCCGGGGAATTGCGATGTCTGTACGGGGTGGGAGCATGATGGCGGGGGTGTAGCCGCCTCCGGTAATGAGGTGCCCCCCACCCCCGCCCAACTCTCCTCCTAGAATTGGTTCGCGGAGCCCAGGGCGGAAATAACTAGAGGGGGGATGGGAAGGGGGGTGCTCGTGCTTTTGTCTTGCGACAGAAAGGATTTCCGTCCATCGCCCCACGGGCGGCAGCAGGAGGAAGGGGAGGCCACTGTGGCTGCGGCAGCGCGCCAAACGAATCGACGCATCGATGACCCGGGCTCGACGCCCGGCGTTCCTTCCCCCCCCCCCCCCCTCGCACACACACGGCACGTCACGTGGTTTTCGCGGACGGGAACCTCCGACGCATGACTCACTGCTCACGGCTTCAGTTTCAAGCTGCCTTTTTTTCCCCCCCTAACCTAACTAATAACTAAGTGTATTTGGGAGGGGTCTGGGTAGAAAAGACTCTAAGTGCGTCTCAGGCCGAAGCATATACGCTCTAAGCATGCAGGTTATGAACCATGCAGGAGAGGAAGCATGCATCATGTGCTAGGAGGGGATTGGCTCAGGAAGAAGAGTTGGAAGAGTAGAAAATATCTACTAAGCAAGGGCGGGCGCTTGGACATTTTTACCCGCATTGGGGGTTTTGGGCAAAACTGGTTGCTAGGCAGCATGCTAAAAGGACGAAGAATAGGTTTGCGGACGGTGCAGAAAACTCGTTCGCTAGAGCGGGCTGCTCGTGGCGGCGTGCGGCTTAGGTTTAACCCCTCCATGCTGCAGGGATTGGCGGGTCGCGGCGGTTGGAACCCGCCTGCGTCTGATATAGAGAGATAGAGTGACAAGAGAGGGATAGAGAGATAGGTATAAAAATGTAAAGAGAGATAAATATAGAGAGAGATAAAAACGGAACGAGAGAGAAATATAGATAGATATAAAGATAGAGTGTGATAGAGCGAAGTAAAGAGAATATAATTGAGGGATAGATAAATATATATGAATTTATAGAGAGGCTATAGCTATAGAGAGATATAGGTATATACGGGAGAGAGATAGATAAAGACAGTGGGAAATATATAGGGATATATAGATAGAGATTAATATAGACAGAGTTAGAAAGATAAAGAGAGGTAGCGATACATATAGATGTGGATAGAGATGGATAGATGCATATATAAAGAGAGAGATGTTGAGAGAGATATGGAGATATATTGATAGAGAGATAGAGGATTAGAGAAAGGTAAAGAGAGATGCTTTTTATATGTGTACCTACGACAAACAGATTAAAGAAAATTGAATAAGTCATTGCAATGGATGCGAGGCATTACCTAGTTTTAAATAAAGATTGATAGTATATGTTATCTCTATATTTCAATGTTAAACAAGGATTATCCATATTGTAATGCCAGGATTCTTACGTATTTTGTAAGTTGCCTTTATTTTTATGACTGTAAATTATATTAAAAATTATTAAAGAATATTTCTTCTATTTTAATTTAATTTTTTTATTTTTAATACATATGCGTGGTATAAATTCTGCGATGTTCACGACAGCAAAATACATGGATGAATCACGCTGGTCCACCATCTTTTATAGATGGCGTGTTTAAACATTTATTTTCCAATGGACTTCCGTTACACTCACGCAATTACTCCTACCAAATGTTGAATACCGAGACTTCAGATGTTTACACGTCAAAAAGGAAACATCACTTCGTGAAAAGTAAAATTTGTTAGTTCAAAAGACTTAAAAATTGGTTCATACTCCTTTACGGCTCTTATCGTCAAGAAAGCAGACTAAAGTCGCTACAGATATATCAAGGACCAAGCCCCCCCCCCCTTCCCAATCCCCCATTCCCCTATTCATTCAAAATTTTCAAATTTTTGCCACATGAATTCTCAATAAATTTAAGTACAGGCCCTTCATAATTATGATTTTATAATCATGTTTGTGTCCTAGTTTATTATGTACATTAATATGAGTAGTTAATATTTTTCTACTTGTCAAAGAAGGTTTTTCGCTTCGTCACAAACGCAGGCAGTTATTAAAATACCCGTAGATATATATTATATTTTTAGAGATTTCTCATCTAGGCATACTCCCGTTAAGGCCAGGTCCACACTGCTAATGAGTTTTATACCAATTCCGCAATAGTGAAGATTTTTATCACACACCCAGTACTTGTAACCGACAAATTTGCAGTCCGTTCGAGACACGTGACTTCTTCAGGCTCTGACGTCAGAGAGCCACATAGAGGTAGTCCCCGACAGCCAGAGACGGACTGCGGCGTGTTTATGGAGCCTATAAGTCAGTACCTACTCCGATCGTGGACAATAGGGACCTAGTCCACTTGTCGAAGAAGGTTTATCGTCGCATTGCGAAACAGAACGTTATTAAAAGTCATTTAGATATTTAAAAAAAAATTAGAGCTTCCTCGCGTACGGTACACAATTTGTATGTATTTCGTATATTGCTGTCAACTGTCAGTTTCGTATTTTCGTATACAAGTACATATGATGCACAATTTGGTTTCCTACGAATTGTGTAGCTACGATCTAAAAAAAAACATTGTTCCATTTCGATAATGATACATACTCTAATACTCGTGTTTTCTAGAGTAAAAAAATATTTAAATGTATGATATTGTTGGTCTTTAATTTAAAGTTGCCAGCTTCGAGTATACGTCTAGACACAACGATCTGATCCAACTAACTGTTTTAATTATATCCAATGAGCATCAAATTTTATTTACATTTCTGATTCGTCTGCAATTCCAATTCCTGCCGTTCTTTTTGCTAAACTGCCGGGAACCTCTCTACCCATCCGGACATCCAAAATTTCTACACGCTGATCCACGTTTCATACAACCGAGTGAATATTCCCTTCAAACGGCGCACTGCAGCGAGGCAGCATTTCATGCCGGGCGGTTGATGAAAAGGAGCGCGAAGCATCACGGGTAACGGGACGGACCGCCAGAAAAAAGAAGAAGAAAAATAAAACATCAAAGTGTTGAAACTTCAAAGTGGGTTGGTCAGGGGAATTGAGGAGCTTTGGGAGCAATAACGTGATGGAAGTTGCGGGGCTGCAGATGGTGGCCGGTGTTTTGCGAAATCCGCGCGATATCACTTATGCATGCGTGCATGCATGCATTGGGCATGCATGCACGAATAGCATTTCAACTCTGCGTGTCTGCGAGGGCGGTTTTTTGTCCCTTTCCCTCCTCCACATCGCCTCTGCTTGTGTGCAGATGCGAGCGAAAACACGTTGAAAATCTATATGCCCTCAGGAAAATGAAAAACTTTAAAACGGAACACAATATATATATATTTTTAAATCTTATAAATTCTAATTTTTTTAAAAAATTGGTAGATGAATAAATACTGAATAACTTTGCAATATTAAATTTAAAAAAAAAATAAAATGGTTACCTGGCCGTCACGCTCGCTTGAAGTGAAACTTCACATATAGAGGGATAGAAAAATTTGTATTGTGTACACAAATGTTTTTGACGTGTGTAGTAAAGTGTGAAAGTAAACGAGCATAAGGGCGAGTGTACAGGCATGCGAGTGTGTGATAATAATGTGTTCACGTATCAGAGTACGGTAGTACTGAAGTGAGCAAGTATGTGAGTGCGCCAGTATGCAAGTGTGATATAATGCAAAAAAAATGTCATCAAGCGCTGCTGCTGTATTCTGTGTAACTTAATAGCTAACATTTGATACATATTATTCACACTAAATGCCCAAAATTGTTAAGAAAAAAAATCATGGTGATGAGAAACCTCCAAAGAGTCTCTTACAGTTAACAGTTTGCCAATTTTTGTTTTATTATTCCCCTGCCACTCTTATTTTTACCAATTCCTTATCTTTGCCCTTTTCCGTTTTTCGTTACGTTCTGATTTCGACCTACGCTACCGGCTTACACTTAAAAAAAGTAAGTAAAATAAAGATCATTTAAATTAGAATTCTTGGGTTTATAATTATACCTTGGCGGTTTTCAGTTTACTCTCGCAAACACACAAAAAAAACTTTAACAAAGATAACATGTGATTACATCAAGTTATTTTATAGCAAATGATCTTAAGAAAAGTGTTGGAAAAATTGGGGGAGGGAAATTGGCATATACTAGAATTGAGCACTATTTACTATTATTAAAGCTATTCACTAAAACTTAATGTTTAATTTTTATTAGCTTTAAAACCGTTTGCCTCTTTTCTAATTTTGATGTAAATATACTCATGCATGTTGAGTGTTCAATGCAGCCTACAATGAATAAATGTCGACAACGTTTTATTTAACTAACTAATGTTTCTCATATTGCCACGTGAATAAATTACCTACCTATGTTTACTTACATCATTTGATGATTTATAATTAATTTTTCATAATTATAAACGTGCCCTGTTATTTTGGTTGAAAACGGAAAACAAATAACTGCAGTTAATTAAATGATATGTTTTTGTTGCAATAGTCTGTCAAACAGCATTTACAAATATTGGTCAGATTCCATTTTAAAGTGTATTCATACTTCGGAATGGCGTCTCCTTTGTTTCGTTATTTTAAAAAGGTATAACCAGTTGGGGGTGGATGAATGCATTTTCTCCACTCTCGGGAAAACGGCCAGGCAAAGTTGCAATTAAAACGTAAAAAAAAAAAAAAGCCGTAATTTAATAAAAACAGGTTTCTGTGGAATCATTAAGAAACATGAATAATTCTTCATAATATTCTATTTCACTATTTGTACAAACTGCAAATGTTCTAACCGATCTTTTAAAGTAACGATATTTCGAAAGAAGTTAAATAACAAATTTTTGGCCTCAACCATTTTGGCTGAATAGATTATTTTCTTTCTGAATACCGTGATATTATAGATGGTTGTATTTTTTTAAAATACAAACCATTTTATTACTCTCGTGGAAACCAATAGAATGGGAGTCGCTGCAAAAACATATGTAGCCTATTACTTTATTTTAATCAAAATTTGTATTGTAAATATATTTTAATAAAAAATAACTTCAAGCTCTATTTAATCTGGACACAATATCATGTCCTCGTTGCTCTCGTCCACAGACGGAAATAAAACACTGGAAAAAAAATAGTTAGGCCAATATTTTTATATGTTTTTTCTACTTTATTTTCGTGGAAATCAAACTGACGTAAAATTTAAAAATCTTCCCATAGTTACATCTTGGACGAAAGGTAAACACATTTTAACGCACACCACTTATACCTCCACAATCCAAATAGCTCCAGGGTGACGTCACAAATATTGTTAGACAGACGTACATGCGAAAGAGCTTACCGTTATATGTGCAATGGGCGTTCTCGGCCTTCGTCGGCTTGGGAATGCCTCGTGTACGTTCGGCAATGTTCGTGTTTGACACTTAAAGCTACAAACAGTACGAAAAGATTCGCATTAAAAAAAAAAAAAGAGGTCAGATACGTTTTGTTTCGATATTAGGTAACAACTTAACGAGAATTATAAGGTACATTTCCGTGAACATTTACCGGATGCGGGTGACCAGCGACTACTATTTCTCTTTAGAGTACTTATTACCTATATGGATTATTATCTACGATAACTAAGAATTAATTTAGTTAAGAATGTTCTGACACACAGTAAATATATATTGTAAAGTTACAATTTTTTTTTAACCTGTCTCTTCTTAATAGTTACAAGAAAGATAACAGTATTAAACGCATTTTTTTTGTATTATTACAGAACTTCTGTAAGCGCTCATATCATGGCAAGTACTGTAAAACACTATGGTCAGTGGACTTTGGAAGTTTCGCCCACTGCCGATAGATAGCAATTAACGTTAAATACGATGCAGACAGCTGTATTGCATTTTGTTGTGCTTGCGCCGGCAAAACCCAGCGTTTAACTATATGTTATATTTCTGGACTTAGTATGTGTAGTTACCAAGTGATGATGCCATACGTTACTGTAGTTATATAACTACTGTTCACCTGAGTATGTCCCGAACAAATGTAAACTGTAATGGCACATATTCACATGGCAAACTGTTCTCTTTTTTTTTTTTCTTTTTTTTTTTCAAGTGTTGACCGGCAGCATTGGGTGGATACATGTAGCCCCTGGTCAAAAAAACCAGCGATGGATAAAAATATGTAAGCGGACTTCACGTCCAAGTACTCTACCCCCCCCCCCCCCCAAAAAAAAAAATATTAATCACAGCATGACTAGGCTTACAGTCTTCAGCCTGAGACGCATCTAGGTCCTCCCTAAATCGGACTCTTCCTACAAATACAACTAGCTTTAGTTGGGTTATTGAAAAAAAATAAAGGAAATATATAAATCGAAAACGCTATCACAGCCCATGCTTCTTTTTTGTCTTTTTTTTATGAAGTCCTTCAACTCAATGAAATACGGAATACCGTGAGCTTGAACATTAATAATTAAATTTTTTTACCGATCTACAAAAAACACCGTAGACCATAAACACGATTATATCCGTCGAAGATTTTTATATTTCCTTTGATTTTTCCATAGGAAGAACAAGAATAAATGTGAAGAGGGTAAAATATGGGTAATGAAACGTGTCGGAAGAGGACTGTGTGACGGCTGGAGCATCAGGATAAGAGCGAGAGGAACTTGGAAAGGGGATGCTCGCCCGACTGCGGCAGGGAGCGCCCCGGGGGAGCGCGGAAAGGGGTAAGCCTTCTTTTCACAGACGAGAGAGCCAAACGCGCGATCGTGTTTCTTCGGTTTTTTTTTTTTGGTTCATTGTAAATAAATATACAATTCATGATAACTAACGGTCAATTAGGTTAGGTTAGCTACATTATAAATACTTTGAAACATTGTGGACGGTTGATTTGGTTAGGAAAGGCTACATTAAAGATACTGTGAAATCATGTAAACGGTTTCCTAGCCCTGAGATAGCTTACATATTAAAAAAGTTATTTGCTAAGCAACCATAAAATGATTTTAAAGTTATTTTTTAAATTTAGCTATATACTTACCTAATATAACCAACCGTCCACAATGTTTTTAAAGTATTTATGATGTAGCTATAACCTATCCTAATCTACCGCAAAATTTAATGCCACATCGGTTTATACAAGTTATGAGGATCTCTCCTCCTTATTTATAACCCAGCCTTCATATCCTATAAGGATTTCCAGGCTGGGGGCCCCCATGGGCACGGATACGGATACGCCGTATACGCAAAATGGAAAGGCGTTAGAGATGCGGCTATGCCCAGAGACTGAGGCTACCGATCCCAGCATAGGAACCACCACAGTCCCCCTACCTCACTCAGCTAACTAGACAAGTGGCCGCACCCCTAAGCTCAAAAGGTGCAGCATTGCTGGCGCCTGCCCAATTCTCCCACATCACACTGGGACTCCTCAATCACCCAGTGAACCCGTGGTCCGGTGGAGGTCTACCCAACCTCTCCCAACTTTCCAGGCTAGTACCGGAGCTGTGTCGTCGCTCACCACGTCGACTCCGCATCGGGCTTGAGGGGCCCTTGGAGCCTGCTCCAAGCGATAGGAACCACCACTACCAAGTACCGGTTCATACAATGAGATAGAACGGGGGAAAAAGAAGCGAGCATGGAACTTCGGGGAACTTGGGGTGCAGCTCTCTCGTCTGTGAAATGGAGGGGCTTGCCCGCGGGGAGAGGTCGACGGGCGACTCACCGATGACGGTGAGGTTGATGTTGAGGTTGCGCGTGGGCGAGTCGCGGAAGTCGACGCGGCAGCGGTAGACGCCCTCGTCGCTCAGCCGCAGGTCGTCCACGAGAAGCTGCGCCGGGCTGGACGTCGTGCGGAAGTAGGCGCGCTGGCCGAACGCCGTCGGCGACGACCACAGCTTCGCCTTGCCGAAGTTGCGGCCCCCGCGCACGTCGAAGCTGCCCCAAAAACACGGTCCCCCCCGGACACTTGACTTCAGTTGGACTGGACGATCACGCCGGTCTCACAACTGGAAACTCTTCAACACTGACTGACGGACAAACGCACAGCTTAAACTAGCGGAAAGCATTGAATTTCGCATAGGAGTTCCATGAGCACAAAGCAAAGATTATTGAAAAATTATCCCCAAAGAAGGTTAAATTGGGTATGAAAATTTCAGGAATCTCATTGGACAAACGTCTAGTACTCTTACAAACTACTTGTTGGCCTTTTTTTTTGGGGGGGGGGGGGCGGGTAACACCACGTTTGGACGGTCTCCGGGTAAAAGGTAACAAGTCACATTTTGGTGATTTTTAGAGAACAAGTCACTTAAACTCTTAAGTATACTTAGAATATGTAATGCATTTTTAATCATTGGCAACTATGTTGGTAAATAAAAGAATAATGCAAGAAAAATGTAAGTATTTAAATTCAATTTTTATTTAAGAGTTTTTTGTTTCACCTGCAAAAAGTGAATTCTTGACTTGTTACATTTTACCCGGGGACCGTCCGTTTGATTTAAAAATAATGTAATGCCCTTGTGTTTCTGCTTGTTACATTGCATGAATTCTCAAAGGCGATGTTTAACTACAACCCTGGTCTTTTTTGTAAACTATTGCATAAGACCAATTGCAGCTGAGATGTTATTGGTCCCTGACTATGATTGGATGGTACAACGTCGGGCACTTAATTATCTAATGTGATGTACTCTTAACAAAATAAAGGCCAACAATAGTAGTTTAAAACTATGGCAAAGAAAGCTTACGATCAAAATCCAATTTTTTATAGTGTGGGTCAAGTAGCTTGTCACAATTGGTTAGTTCTCAGAAGGAGCACGAATGGTAGGACACGTACCCATCTGTCACTGTTGTTGTGTCAGTTTTTGATTGTGAACCCCACTCCATGTGCTTCTCTGTGTTTGTGAACGAACATCATGTGTCGCACTGCAAGTGACAGTTTTAAAATTAGCAACAAATGGCACTGCTTTCGATAGCTCTCAAATTTGAAACAAGTTACTTGACACAGATGTTACAGTTATTCTTTCAGTTGCGAACTCTTTTCATAATAAAATCTGCTTAACGTTCCTCTTTCCTAAAGCTAAAAATAGTACAATTACGTTCATTTAAATTAAAACTCAAACATGCCTTTCTAGAAGAAAGAATAGTAGTCTTTTGCAGTCCAGTTTATCTGGAGGGTCCTGGGCTGCTGACGAACCCTCAACCAAAGCTGAGACGTCACACGAGTCAGCAACCAATGATCATGTTGCATATTTGGCTCGTTTTACTCAGTGTACTACATTTGTTTGAATATTTATTTAAGGCTATGACATGAGTGAATTACTATCAATTGACATTCAAAATGAAAGAAAGACACCGACACAATGGCTAAATGAATTTACCTCGCAAAAATTAAAAAAAAATGTATGCAAAAGTTTAACGTATATATCGTAGCTTAGAAAACAATAACGTCTGACATTTTTAACGAAATTACTTTTTGAAAACAACGTATTGCAGCCGAAGTTTCGCATCCACCGATACAACTTTTACGGCGAAAATTGTAGATAAAACAGCACCGGTGCACAAAAAGGAAATCACCTAAGTATTAAATGCACAAAGCTAACACTGCTGAGTGCTGAGGTAATAGGAGTGTACCTACCCTTTGCTATATAGTAAAAATAAAATATTCAAAATTTGGTTTCAAAATAAATCTAGCACAGCATTACATATATGTACACACCATACATACTTTAAAGAAATAAAAGGCATTTGTTTGAACCTCTTGTAAAGTTGCTGACATGATAATAATATGTTTTGTTAGCTAAGCGACGAATACACAGACAATCATACTGTTAATAAGATGTTTTGTCAGCTAAGCGACGAATACACAGGCAATCAAACTGTTTGCAAGAGCGGAAGAGTGTTATTTGCTCGTGCGCTTCAAAAACTTAAGTTGGGGAGTTTAGAATACAAACACGTCTAGTTCTCCCGGCCGGGGATAGGGGGGGGGGGGAGGAGGAAGAATATTCCGTCCGTCTCGAGGACTGCGCTGGATGCATAATCATCGCATCGGTCGTAAACAGCGGAGGGAAATTACTCTTCGCTCTTTCCCGGAGCCGCGCGCCGGCAAGTTTTACGGCTCGCTTAACGAGATGCTCCCCGGGCGGCAGCTGGTGCGAAAACACTCCCTGGTGGGGGGGGGGGGGGGGAGCCGAGCGCAGAGCGCAGAGCAAACAGAGAGTACAGTGGCTTCCGCCCGAAAACTGCACAGCTTCCGTAACAGCGGACCCTCGTTTGATTCATTAGTACACACTGGCTAGAGAAAAAATAAAGCCTATCTCTTTCTGCACAGCTTACATTGGCAGGTAGTTTTCATAGCATCTATATGGATTTTGGAAAGTTCTGGAAACTTCTAGGATGATATTTGGAACATTTTTGAGATCGTAATGTACATAACATCATATATGTTCTCCAATATTCCAACAGCGACCGTCAATATTGATTGATTCTAGAGAATAATATGTATATTTTTCTGCACAGTCTACATGCGCAGGTAGATTTCATAGTGTTTATATAATATTAATTTAGTCGAACATTCTTGAAACTTCTAGAAAATTATGAACATTTTTGAGATCGTAATGTACATAACATCATATATGTTCTCAAATATTCCAAAGTTCAACTAAACATATTCTTATATTCCACGCAGCGAGAAATGTTTAGAATTTTTTTTTTAATGCAATGCACACTCTCTTGCTTGTAACTTAGAAATAATTAGGTACTAAGGATGAGTTCATGGTAACTGTGTGAAGCCTTCCACACCCCCTCCCCCCACCCCCTTTTCACTAATTGTTGCGCCATGTTGGCTGAAGTGTAGTGGTTGCATTGTGGGAACAGTTTGCAATGACTTTTTTTTATATAAAAAAGTGGCTTGTTTTTAAAAATTGAGATTCTGATCCATACTCACCGACAATCACCAGACGTTTATCGAGCTGAATGTTTCTGGGGCGGAACAAAATGTCTCGATGGTGAAGTTGAAAAAAAAATGGGGTTTTGGCTGTGTCATGGACACGAACGTGTGTTGTACGTGAATACGTGTACGTAACAAGTAATATTTTATATATAAAATAAAAAAATACACTATTTTTATTTTAACAGCATATATATTCACTGTAACTATTTAACACTAACGTTTTATATCGATATATTTTGACGAGAGCTGACGATTGAAACCTAAACGAACGACGTAGCTTCTCCGAGTCAAAATTTAAAACTAAATGGAAATCTTGAAACGCAGCAAAATGACCTCAAAATGGCGGCGCTTCCCCCCTCCACCGCGCGCGATGCGTCACAGTCCTCACTTGGCGTAACGAATTCTTTGATCCTTCTGCTATCCAGTGGTGTAATTAAATTTTGGATGGAGATGATAGATATGTAGCTGCAACCAGGGGCGTAGCCAGGGGGGGGGGGGAGGGTTAGGGGTTCGAACCCCCGCCCCCCTTAGCCACTATATTTTTTCTTATCTGAAAGTAGGTTAGCTAAAAGCCTAGGTGTCTTACTGCTATCACCGGCCACTGCACTGGAGGGGAAGAGTAAGCTAGCCCTACCCCTGTCGCGAGCAGAAGCTATAAGGTTGTGACGCCGTGACGGGTCCCAAGTTTTCAAATATCTTACACCTATTGTATTTACCCAGCGCGGTAATTATAAGCAGGTGGTGACTGGTTAACCCTTCAAGCTAAAGCTAATTGTTTCCAGGAATAGGCCAGTTCTGCCGAAAACCAACCACTTTTATTCCTTTGTTTTTTTTCTGTATTGTCGAGCTTCGAGCATGATTTATGATTTTGAGTGGACGTGGACAAGGCACTTGGATTGATTAAAAAATCTTCAATTGATTTCTTACTTGATCACTCAAACAATTTTTTTTATTAAAAAATCAATAATATTTTTACCATTACAATATTTAAAGTTAAGTACCGAAGACAGCTCAAATAGCACTATTTTACACCTTAAAATCCAAAATTTTTCGGGGGAGGACCCCCGGGACCCTCCGCTTTAATAGGGGGGGGGGGGGACCCATGGTTCTTAACCCCCTCCCCCCCAATACACAAATCCTGGCTACGCTACTGGCTGCAACAACAAACTGTACCCTCTCGATTTTGTTATCATTCGTATTTTGAATTGCCTCCCGCTAGGGAAGCGATTTTAAAGACGTGTTCACGTCAGAAGCGACCAGAAGCGACCAGAAGCGACCAGAAGCGACCAGAAGCGACCAGAAGCGACCAGAAGCGACCAGAAAGCGACCAGAAGCGACCAGAAGCGACCAGAAAGCGACCAGAAGCGACCAGAAGCGACCAGAAAGCGACCAGAAGCGACCAGAAGCGACCAGAAAGCGACCAGAAGCGACCAGAAGCGACCAGAAAGCGACCAGAAAGCGACCAGAAGCGACCAGAAGCGACCAGAAGCGACCAGAAGCGACCAGAAGCGACCAGAAAGCGACCAGAAGCGACCAGGAAGCGACCAGAAAGCGACCAGAAGCGACCAGAAGCGACCAGAAGCGACCAGAAAGCGACCAGAAGCGACCAGAAGCGACCAGAAAGCGACCAGAAGCGACCAGAAGCGACCAGAAAGCGACCAGAAAGCGACCAGAAGCGACCAGAAGCGACCAGAAGCGACCAGAAGCGCGGCCTCACCTGTACAGCGGCTCGCCGTCGGCCTCCTTGAACCACAGCACCATGTGCACGTGGTCGTCGCGGTCCCTGGGGGCGATGTCGCAGGGCAGCATGGTCTTCTTGCCGAGCACCCCCTGCACGTCCACCACGGGAACTGCGAACACAGACCGGCGCAGCCTCCCGTCAGCGACACTCGGCGATCACATATCCAGGTTAGGGGACGCACCGCAACGCCGAAATGCCAAATTGACACCACAACGCCGACAGCTAGAAAAGTGCTGTGTACCACAACGCCAAAATACACCTAACGCCAAAAAATGTCATTGCAGGACTGCCACAAAGGTTAGGTTAGGTTAGACTAGGTTAGGTTAGACTAGGTTAGGTTAGACTAGGTTAGGTTAGGCTATGCTAGGATAGGCTAGGTTAAGTTAGGTTAGTTTATATTACGCTAGGTTAGGTTAGGTTAGGTAAGGTTAGGTTTGATTGTGGTATTTCGGCGTTAAGGTACATTTAAGAAACACACGCAAATTCATTCAGTTGTTGTTATTTCGGCGTTGTGGTACACAGCAGTTTTCTAGTTGTCGGTGTTGTGGTCAACGGCGTTATGGTATTTCGGCGTTGTGGTAACGACCTACTTGGTTACATCATGAACTTCACATTACACACACAAACATTTAGCTAAATAATGTTAAAAGTTTCGATATCACGATAGTCAGATATACATTAATATTTTTTAAGTCGATATTTTAAAAAGAATCGACATTATTCAAACGATGTATCGAAATAACGACACTTCGATATGTGTAAAAATATGTTGGGTGTAAAATTCCCGTATCGTGTATCCAAGTTGATCCCGTGAGACCTTGAACTAATGGCATGATCCCGTATGATTGATCCCCGTGGTACATGTTTCTTGTTGTTTTAATCAAGTACGTCGAAAATGTGCTGGACATAAAAAAAAAAAGTTTAATTTGGTGTTGAAACACGTTCACTGCTGCCCCCAATGGAGTGTCGAAATTGCGGTTTCCGACTCGTGAAGCGAGTAGTTCCCCCCCCCCCTTCTCACTCTTCCCTAGGCCGCGCGGTGGTCAGGCACGAGACATGGTCCTTGGAGGACCAGGGTTCGATTCTCGGGCCCGGTTATCCTTGGTTTGTAAAAAACTTTCGCAGGAACATTTTCGGGAAGGTCGTGGCTGAATATTTCCGACTGCCAAAGCCACGCGAAGCTTTCTTCGCCGCTGTATCCCGTATCTGTCATCCCAGTTTCGGCTGAGATATTCACTTGAAGTAAAAAAAAAAAGTGTGGCAAAAGCCGCCTGTCTAAATCCCGTTACACTTCAAAACTCTGAACATATGATGTCCAGTAATATAAATAATACCTTACATTTAAAACATTTGTATGGATATAAAAATATTTAAAAAGACAAATTATTATTTCTTTATTCGCAAACATTTTTCGAATAATACTATTTTTTGAAAATTGTGTCTACATAATGCGATAGCCTTATTTCAAATCCAATACTTTTAGGCAATAGAAATACAATAATTTCTATTGCCGGAAAAATTCGTGGCTTTATTTCGCGATAGGTTCAAATTAAAATAAACATACCTTTGAGCTGTTATCACTATTAACTCACTGTTTTTATGTAGGGCTCTGGGCCAATTAGAGACCATTAACCACAGAGGTGTCCAACCACAGACAACCTTGTTGAGACGCTCGCAAGCCAGCAACCAATGAACTGGCGTTATTGTCCCGACTATACAGAGGACTGTGTGTAGTTTGTCCTGAAGGGTACTCTCCAAGACTAAAATTATTATTTAAATCTATCGAATGTTATGTGAAAAGCATACACAGAAAACTTTATGTGATCGGCAGGACGTGGTTCTTTTTTTGTTATATTATTTAATGGTCTTAATTTGTTATATACTAATAACATTACCTTAGAGTGTTTAAATGTGATTTTTTCTATTTTAGGACTACTTGTTCCCTGTAATTAGTTAAATTACAAATAATTAGTTGTGATCTACTATTCCAAAAAGCAATTTCGAAACACAATTTCTGTCAGTAAAATCTGACACAATATTTAATAATGGACATTATTATAAACTCACTACAGAATGAAAAACATGTTAAAATTTTATTTTCACTGCACGTACATTTATATATTCGCCAAAAATTAAAGAGTTTAAAAATAATTGTAAAAATATGCGCGTGTTTAGTTTTATTTTGGTATCATTAAATTACTGTGTGTATAAAGCCATTGTGCAACCATTATTAACCGCAAATAAAATTTTATGTGAAGTGATTGCAACGAAAATACCTTCCCTCGCGGTTCGTTGTGGTCGCGTTTCACGCTAATTTTTAACGAATGGCGCGTTAAGTAATTAATATGCAGTATAGACCTCCGTAGTTATTTTATTGAATTTTTCAGTTTTCTGTTCCACTTAGCCAGGCGCATATTATTCATCATTTGTGTTGTATCAACATTAATTTGGAACGAATAAACTACTCTTTACATTTCATAAAATAATCTGCATATATTCTGGAACGTTTAACCGCGAAATAAAATAATAGTTAATGGGTTTTTTAACCTGAAAAAATGAAATTATTGTTAATTATATATGTCGTTAGGTAAAGATTCACTTCACTTATCATCGGTATGAGATGTTATTAAAAATTAGAGCATTTAATTTCAACAAACTTTTAACTTTTTTAAAGTGTAAGCAAAATTTTCTGTGTAAGAAAATTTGTAAAGTAACAGAATAGCGTACAATTTTTGTATTAAACTTAGTCAATTGGCCAAAAATATATGTATAAATTTGTATTCATTGCACCAATAAATATTTTTGCATCCATCACGCCCTCGTATCCTTCACTACTTTACATATTTTACCAACAGAGTCCACATTATGCTTCTGCTTTAGTATGTTTCTCTGTGCTTCTAACTACTTTTCTTTTCTTGGTTACTAAATTTTCAGTCCTGAATGCCTTCAGAAACCCCCAAACAGACTTTATTTTGGTCATTTAATATGCCTTCTTAGGTTCCTAAGATGCCATCTCATTACTTCGAAAACCATTAAGGGCGGTAATCTAAGACGTTCGGGTAAGGCAGCAAATAAGCACTGCCTTGTTGGGACACGACCGTAACCTAACTCGCGGGCCGTATTCCAGAACTAGTCCAAACCGAATCCCAGTAACAAAACAAATCAGCAACCGTTTTAATAAACAGTGCCCTGCGCGAGGGTATAAAATGGTTTCAAAGCACTATAGCAGACGTTTCGCAACCATGGATACAATTTCGGGGAGAAAAAGAATTACTAGAGAGAGAGAGCAGTACCATCACACAAAAATTAGAACCGTTTTTCTTATTTTCTCAAAGTATTGCGGTTATTTCTTCCCATGAGCATTAAAATGTATAAATGTATTCCAGGATAGTTTCGCTATAATTAAGTTTCATTTGGCACACCAACACGTCCCTGAAAGATCACCAAAATGACTATATACGAGTTGGCGCCAGATTCGGGTGGGGCATCTGGACGAAATAAACGAAAAATAGCTCTGCGCATGCGTGGAATTTGGGCATCTGATCGGCACTGGAAAGTACACCAAGATCCATTCCAAAAAGTAATGTACTGACCGTGTCGCACTGTGCACTGGAAATATGGTCAGGGTACAGTGTCTTGGAATACCGGCATAAGAGTGTGTGCTTCCAGTACAAAAATTAAAAAAGAAAAAGCGTGGAGTGCAATCAAGTGTGAAAATATTCTGGAATGTGTGAAACACTGGGGCGTTTTGAGATCGTCACTGGTTTCCATAAACGTAGGGTTGCCATGGAACCCACCCCAATTTACGTGACTGTAATGAAAATAGAGTACTATAACCGATACAAGTATTTCACATAAATGTCTGAGATATTACTAACTTGCTACCCTCTCGAAAGTTTAATTTCACTTTCTGCCAAAGTTTAAAAACGTAACAAAACAAAATATCCCACGATCTAACGCAAAGTAAGAAGCGTAGGGAATTTTTCTGCACACGACAAAATGCCATAAAGACTGTGCAGCGAGAAAAAAAGAAAGGGGCCAAAAGGGGGTCTTAGGCATGTCAGTTACTTGTCACGAAGCCGCGTAGGATATTAATTTATTCCCCTCGGGCGGACTAAATCCCCCTTGCTCTTAATTTTCTGATCCCGGATTTCGAGGAAGGGATTTTGGTAAGAGAGCCGTAACTTAATGGAAATTTATTCCTCATTCGTTATTTCATTAAAAATGTCGTAGTGAAGCTGCGGCGCAGCGATAAATCTCAGGGATTAATCTCCAAGGGGTCAGCCTCACCCCCGCCCTCACAAACCCCCCTTCCCACAGCACACCTCCAACACCCCCCCCCCCCCAAACCACCCGGGGAAACAGTCCAGACAGAGGCGGCAGGCGAACTTCTACAGGGGTTAAACGAGGACGGCCTGAGGTGTGTTTTCCGCGCCGTGAATGATACGGGTGAGAGGGGGTTCAGAGATCTAGGGGAGAGGGGGGGAACAGAGGCGCTCGTGTGTGAAATCGCCGGGCGTGATAAAAGACGTTTGGAGACGGAAGAGAGAGAGAGAGAGAGAGAGGAAAAAAAACTGCCGTTTAACGTCGAGGACATCGGAAATGATTAGTCGCTGGGAGAGCAGCCCTTGCGTAACTCGATAGCCCCGGGGCGCTTGACTAATAGCTCAATCCCTGACGATGCATCACCGCTGTGTTGAGGGAGGCTCGTGGTTAAGTGGCAATTGAAAAAATTGTTACCTCGGCAGGTAAAAATTTCGAGGCGGGTGTTAAACGTCGCCCGGGCGTTCGTCACAGGAAAGGTTCGACACGAGAATTGTGATGATGGATTGCGAAAAAATCTTTAGGCCCCACGCACTAAAGCGGACGTTTCGCAACCATCGATACAATTTCGGGGGGAAAAAAATTACTATAGAGAGCAGCACCATCGCACAAAAATTAGGACCGTTTTTCTTATTTTCTCAAGTACTCTTAAAGTTGCGATTATTTCTTCCCATGACCATTAAAAAGTATAAAATGTATTCCAGGATAGTTTCGCTATAATTAAGCTTCATTTGGCACACCAACACGCTTAGTACGTCCCTGAAAGATCACCGAAATGACTATATACGAGTTGACGGCGCCAGATGCGGGTCGGGCATCTGCACGAGATAAACGAAAAAGTGAGCTCTGCGCATGCGTGGAATTTGGGCAACTGATCCTGCACTGGATAGTACTACACCAAAATCCATTCCAAAAAGTAAGGTATTTGTCCGTGTCGCACTGTGCATGCTTGCCTGGACGCACATTAACGTTGTGTCTGTAGCTTCCGAAGAAACCACGCTATTTTGAAACTTAACAAGGCCTGTTTAAGGAATACACTGAGGGCGGGAGAGTAATTCTTTTTTTCCTTTTTTTTTAAAACATAATTTTTAAAATTTTTAAGGCATGGAACTTCCGGTGGATTCGCGGACATGGGACGACGAGGCGCGATGAGGTGGGAATGGGGCACAGGCGGAAATGTTGTGGGGGGGGGGGGAAGCCCCGAGATGCGAGATGGACCCAGCCGGTGACGTAACTAACCACTGGTCGCCTCGGGAGAACCACAACTGTGGCCACCGACTAAAGATGGTGGCACCTCCGAGGACCGCTTCAAGCTCCAGCCCAGCCACACGCACGCAAGGCCCCCACATTCGATCACGGGCCCTGGTCCCAGGATCGGAGACGGCCCCCTCCCCCTTTTCCAATTTTACAGTCACGCGCCACATTATAATTGCATGGTTATTTCTTACCTACACTCTTTTTTACAATGTTATTTAACCTGAAAATACAGGATATAATTATGGTTACTATTTTATAAGTCCAAACTAAGCTTGTTTATAAAATTTTTTTAGTTTAAAATAACCATAGCTAGTTTTTACATTTCCTTCACACACTAAGATAAAAAAGATAATAGTTACAGAAAAATAAAATTAGCTGAAGGTATGTGAAACCTTCTAAAATTTCTTTGGATAAAAAAAAATATTTATTTTTTATTTTTTAAAACATTATGATAGTTAAACATTTAAATATAAACATTCCCCCTCCAGGCCCGGGCTCTGGACCCAGGGGTCAACCCAGCCCCACCCTTGCGGGGGCCATGCATGCAGGTCCGTCGAGAGAAACTAAAGGCTCAGGGGGCAAATAATTTTTTCGTTACCCCTTCCCCATTACCCTTCTTTTCAAACACCACAATTATAAAATATATTTATAAATAATAAACTTTTCTGCGACCCATAATTAATAGTAAACTTGATCTGCGCGTATCGCATAACTAATAGACTTGTGAAAATTTTTGACCTACTATCCGGGTAAACATACGAAATAAAAAAAAATTTGAATCTCAGAACTCAAAATTCGAAACTCACCAGTTGGCCACGACCCCCAAAGAACTTTCACCCGCCCCGGGCTTGTTGTTCCAACCTTTTTGACGGCCCTGGTTATATGAATGAACATGTCATATTTTCCTTGCAAAGACACGGGAGCATGAATCATAGCGATCACAGACAATGAGAATTAGTCCCCTAGTCGAACAACGGCATATATAGCGTTCAGATCTGCATCTCCCAAGATCTACACTTGTTGGTGACGAGTACTAGGGACTACGATCGCTGAATCGTCTCCACCCGTTTGGCTGACGTCGATGGTTCGGTCTCAACTTCAGGCCCGACTCGATGTTTCGAGTAGCGAGTCGGTTCGCAGCCAACTGAAACCTTAGACGTAGCGTGCGTCGCTCTAAGCATGATCACTAGGGACTTATTCTTGCCGTTTTATTTAAGGGCCCCCGCCTACCCGGACACACACACGGTGTGCAGAGCTTCAGGAAAAAACAACGAGATTTCAAAACTACTCAACATATCCGAGTGGGGCCTGCTGACGAAAAGCATTTAAGAGTTCGCTGATGACCGAAAAATACTTTTGAATTTCGTATAAAGTTTTTAAACTGTAGTTTTAGAAGAGTTAAAATGGATAAAACGCATGTTTTCAGAGTAATTTTTAGGCGTAAAAAAACTTGTACAGATTCTTGAAAGCACTTATGGGACTTGAATTACACCTTTATCTTCATTTCCCCGCAATATAATGTTACGGTCACCGCTCAAATTTCACAGTTATCCTGTGTCTACGAGAAGACTGCACGCCAGTTCAGAGCCTTGCGCTTAGAGGCTATAGCGCGTTAGAAATACCAACGAGCGTCGCGCTTATCATCCCGCCTCACTAACATACATACAGCCCTGACGAGGCGGGCCCCTTAAAGTCCCTGATCTAACCGATCTTCACACATCACATCAGATTATTTTTACTACCGTTTGTATTAGCATGACCTGTATGTATGAATGAATGTATGGACTATGTAATAAAATTTTTCGAATCAATTTGTACCAACTTTTTGACGTCCAAATAAGTTGAAAATTTGTTTACATGTAAAGAACTTCTGACAATACAATATATTGATAACTTAAGACCTAGAATTAAAATAAATTTATAGTTTAAAAACTAAAAAAAAATTATCGTTGAATGAACTAAATTAAAATATTTTATTATACCTCCTTGCTTGAAGTCCTACTCAGGTAAAACATTTTGGTAAATATTCTCTGCATACACTGACGTATAATACTATAAAAAAAATTTCTGTTTCTAAATGAGGAACAATTAAAAGGTTTATATTTTTGCTATAAAATAAATATGTATCATAATGAGTTTTGTGAAGGCCAGTTCTTTGATAAGAATGAAGAATTTTCCAATTGTATGACAAAGGAAAAATTTCTAATTAAGTTACAAACAGTTGTTTGGCTTTAAAAAAATGGAGAGGGGAGGGCGTAATGTTGGTTTTTTTTTTTTTGTAGCTCAGGCAATTTTTGTTCTGACAACATTCAGACAGTGACTTTCCCAAATGAGTCGCTTCCTGCGTGCAATAAGGGGATAAAGTCCCTGCCATTTTGGATTTTTTTTTTAATATTTAAAATTTTTACTATTTATCTCTTTTTGTATTGACATGTTATATCATAAATCATATCTACCAGACCTTCTATGCCTTCTCGCGACCTCATATTCACCAACAGACTCTGGTCTGTAAGCGCCGCGAGGAAAGTACTTATAATATTCACCCGGGCGACTACAACTATCATGATGATCACACCAGTTCACAAGTGTTGACTTCAACAAGTAGCCGAAGAAGCTAAGTCCTATGTTGTGACTACCCAAAAAAAAAAAAAAAAAAAAAAAAAGAGGGGGAGTTGTCTGTAAAGTCGGTTTACGGACGATAATTGTACGTGATAACGTCATAAGAAAACATTGATGAAAAATTGCATACTTTTTAATCTTCAAAAATTATTTACAGTTTTTTGCAAATTTAATTTAAATAATTTGTTTAAATATTTAATCACGAACAGTTAGTTATAGAAATAAACTGACATCAAATCAATTTCAATAAATTGTCAATTATAAATGACGAAATTGGACCAATAAATCAAATTTTTTTAAAAATTTCTGCTTTTAAAAAGCCCGCCTTAACCTGTTTGATGTTAAAGAAGATTTTCTCGCACGGTGTGGTTGGCCGGTTCTTGCACGCTCGGCTCAGGCGGAACGTGACAATGAGTCATCGTGCTTTTTCCGCGCGTGCAGCCGGCGTTCATCGATTTATAAGACGTTATCACGTCAAAAAAAAATTTAGCACGGAAGCTTTATCAAGATGTTTTACAATCGCAAGAAAGCGAGGCATAATCCCCGTTAAAATAACGATAATAGAGCTGGTGCTCGTGTTTCGCGGCACAAGTCTTTATCACCGCGCGCGTGTGTTTCTCAGTTTACTGGAGAGGAACCACACAGGATTTTTTTCACCCCCTTCGAGGACGTGTGTTTGTTATCAGTGCAGTTGCAAGCCGCGCGAGAGGCCGACTGCATCGAACCGCCGAGGAGTCCAGGGTGTTGACGGAGTGCCGCGCATTCGACCGCAGCGATAAAGGCGCAGTTTCAGACGGGGGGACAGAGCAAACGAGACAAGCGACTGTTTGGTTGGAACCGCGCGCTGTATATAATTAAGAGAGGGAGGGGGGAAGGGGGTCAGTGGCGTTGTTCGCGACCGTGTGTGTGGCGTCGCGGAGATAATCCTCGTTTGCGCGTGATGCGGGCAGTGGAGGCCGGTTGTCCGGGCCACCGCACCGGCGACCGCTTATTCCCCTGGAAACTTTCTCGGCCGGAATTAACAGGACCGGCCGCAGACGCGGTGTTACAGTGGCGCCCGAGTTCTCTCCTCCTCCCCCTCCCCCCACATCCTCTACAGGACCCTTTTCGCCGACCCACAGATGTATTCCGACCTTGCGGCCGGAGTTCTCGCGTTCCCCTCCCACATGTGCGCCCTAATAGGGTAGGGTGGGAGTAACATTCTAGTTCTCTTAAATTTGACATTCCAGAGCTTTTAAAGTAAACATAATTGTTAAGGATCGCTCCCTGTTGTTTGATCGGGAAGGTGTTAGAGCTTTGGTACCGACCAGCGGCTGGGGCCACCAACCCAGCCCCTCTACAACACTCAGCTGACAAGACAGTTGGCTGTTTCCTGAGCCCTAAGACTTTATCAGCACTGCTGGCGCCTTCCACGATCTCCCACATCACGATGGGACCCCTCAAATACACCCAGTTGAACCCGTGGTCCGGTGGAGGCCCTAGCCAACCTCTGATAGCCGTCCGGGCCAGTACCGGAGCTGTGTCGTCGCTCACCACATCGACTCCGCATCGGGCTAGAGAACCTTTGGAGTCTGCGCAGACCCACAGTCCTCCTCTCTCTTCAGCGGCCTCGTGACACGTAGAGCCCTCCGGCTCTGCACGCAGAGCTCCCGTCATCGCCGTACCCGTACCCAGGACCGGCGCGTCCACACAGGCGAACCAGGCAACCGCCCAGGGCGCCAAGTAGCTGGGGGCGGCGCAGCACGACACACAACAGCTGATACAACATGTTTAACGATTATTGAAACTAGACGAAAATGGATTTTTGTAACAGTTCGGAATGGTTATATTGATATAAGTAATTATTTAAAGTCCACGGTGACCTGGTTGTGATTTGTAAAAAGAAAAAAAAATACACAAGCATGCTTACATTTGATTGTTGACAAAATAGTAGGCTTGCGTGATGTATTTTGAGGCAAGGACAATTTTTTTTGGTGGCGTCCGGCCGGGGGGGGGGGGGGGCATTAGGGTTTTTCGCCTAGGGCGCCAATTTACCTTGCACCGGCCCTGCAGGTACCACCGGCACGAGCGAACCTCGCGGCGAGGGTCGACGGGGGCCGAAATAATTGTTGACGTGATAACGTCTTATAAATCGATGAACCTCGGCTGCACGCATGGAAAAAATCGTGTCACGTTACGCTTGAGCCGAGCGTGCAAGAACCGGTCAACCACCGTGCGAGAAAAATATTCTATAATATCAAACAGGTTAAGGCGTGTTGTTTAACTAATAATTGTTAGTGATTATATTGAAAAAATTATTTAAAATAAATTTGCAAAAACTTTTAAATAATATTTGAAAATTAAAAAGTATGCAATTTTTCATCAATGTTTTCTTATGACGTTATCACGTAAAATTATCGTCCGTAAACCGACTATACAGACAACCCCCTTTTCTTCTAATACATTTTTAGTATATTTAGTATTGAAATAACGAACAATAAGTTTAGTATGGTGTCTTAATTACCTTTCCGCTCTAGTTTAACAGTGGGTTGGAAGCTCATTAATAATAATTTTGTACTTCTCGTTTATTCTCGTGCACTTGATATCTTGTTCAAAAACTTTTATTTATTTATAGCACTGCAGTAAAATAATAATTTAGTAATTTTTGAAAACTATGATTAGAAAAATCAGATAATTATTCAGTGTTCAGAAGGGAGGGGCATGCCGCTATGCCCCTCCCCCCCCCCTACCTTTTCAGGATCCGCCAATGCCTCGTGGCACCCACAAAACAGCTCGTTAGTGTTGATAGCGGATGTCTTCATGTGCGTAGAAACGACCCTTGCTCGCCTGGACTCGTCCGAGCTCGGACGAGCCCACAGAACACTGTCCGTCGGTTTTACCCGAGGTGAACGGACGAGCCCACAGAACACTGTCCGTCGGTTTTACCCGAGGTGAACGGACGACCCACCAGAAGCTACTTTCTTCGCCTTTTGCCCGCACGGGCTCTTTCTCCTCCCGCGGGTCAAAACGAACGTACATTTACGAAGCACGCTGTTTACAAAATCAATCCAGTGATCTTCATGAATTTACCATTCAAAAACTGGCCAAAAAGTGTGTGTAAAAATTGGCATTTGAAACACGTCGTAGGTTTTTTTTTATTACAAATATCCAGTAATCTGAAATTACGAAGAAATATTCGTTTAGTTGAGGTGAATTCTTTGTTGGAAATTCGGTAAATTTACTGTGACTTATAACAGCGCATGGGCCTGCATCCGCATCGGGGTTAATATCGGAAATAACCCTGCCCTGAACATTTGAAAGTGAGAAACGGAATGATTTGGCGTACCACCTGCCCCGCCTTTAAGGCCGGTTTTAGTAAACCACGGAAGAGACGCAATGACGCAACGAAGCAACACGAAACTAACGCAAGTAAATAACAGTCGTTGATAAAGCACGGAAGTTGCAAGAAGTCAAATAGCCCACAAATTGAATTCGTAAAACAGTAGAAAACAAAATAAAAAATCTTCACAGACTTCTTTTAATCATTTACGTTATCCTGAAAGCATTAAGTAGTCGATCTGTTTTTAGATTATACTTATTTAGGCGCGTTGTGAAAAAAAATGATGAGAGTGAATTTTTACGATGTGCAAGCACCATGCAACAAAAATGGACAGAAAAAGACTACATAAAAATAAATATTATATGTGTGCTTTTAAATCTTACATAAGTACAAGCAACCATTTAATTTGTTTTTACTTTGCGAAATTTTAACATGTGAAAACGTCATATGTGTAATGAAAACAATGTCGTGGCCTATGAAATTTTTCGTCTGCGTTTTTGAGAAGTTTTCGGAGCACATCAAATTTAAATATGGACGGCGGAAACGCAAACCAAAACTAAAGAATTTGAAAGTTGGCCTATGCTTTGGAGGTGTTTTTGCGTCTTTCGTAGTTTATTATACGAAACGCGTACTTGAAAACATTCTTGAATTATCACTGTTGATCACACCAAACTTGAAAAAAAATTTTTAGCTTTACCAGGTTAAATATTATGTTAATTTTTCAAGCTTAAGTTAGTAACTTAATTTAATGTTCTAAAATTAAAACTTCATTAAATAACAGCAAATAAATTATCATAATTTGTTTTTTACTTTAAGTAGTTTTCTATCAGTTTAAATTAACGCACATCAGGGTTTGATGTAAGCTACATAGGAAATATTTAACAAAAATGTACATTTTATTTATCTTCGTGTCAGATAAAATGCACTTATAGCAAATTAATTAAGATTAGCCAACTATCATGAGTAACCTAGCTCGTCGCCCATTTTTTTCCCTCCTAAATTATAATAAAAACATTAATATATCATTCACGATGTATTTGGAAAAAGGATTTATCTTCAATGGTTTTCGGTCACTGCCTTTAAAAGATGCGGGGAGCGTTCAAATGTTACGCGAAGGACTGACAGTGAATCAGATGCGACCAGGGTGGGGAGCAGTAATATTGTAGCATCGTCAGATTGAACGCCCTTCGGAGACGGGACACAAGAGTACCTGACCCGGATAACCTACGAGTGGAGGCGAGTTACCAGATCATTCAACCACGATGGCACCAATATCATGGGTTTGCCGTATCGGAATATTAACGTTGTATTTTCAAAAGTGAATAATTTAAATAACATTTTTTTTATGGAATGCACGGTTATGCAAGGAGAGAAAAGGAAAAAAAAAAAGCTTCTGGAGGACAGGTTATCCAAGATGGTAGTGAACTGCAAGTAATATATATCTTTTTTTTATTTCCGACTCGACGACCATAAATTAATGCGGTTCTCCTGCAAGGGCATGGAATCGAGATATCGACCGCAGCCTCGGCATGCGAGGGACTGGAATCGAGATATCGACCGTAGCCTCGTCATGCGAGGGCGGCGCCCTGGCGTCCAGCGCCGAAGTAGAGTCCCTGGGATGCTTGTAGTGTCAAGGGGGGGGGGGGGGGAGAAGGCGGCTGGCGCGGTAATCAATTGGGCGGTCGAGGCGGAAGGAAACGCGAGGCCGGACAGGAGAACGAGGTCAGGACGTGGGTGCGAGAAAGACGAGAGGCGTCGCAAAGCAAGGGAAAAAAAGAGATACCGCGGGATTTTTGTACGGTGCTAGATCTTCCAGTAGAGAAATCACGCCATTCTATAGGGCCGAAAAAATATTTTGTTTATTAACAAAAAAAAAGCTTGTTCGAAACATAGAGATACGTATACTTGAAGTAACTTTTTAACCTCACTATCACCATATTGTTCCGCCAAAAACATTGTGCTTGATAACGCCCGATGATGATAAGTATCATTTAGAATCTCCGTCGTAAAAAAAACAGCCACGTTCATCAAAAAAATTAAATGGAATATAAAACTGAAACTTTTCAGGTTTAAAAGCAGTTTTCTATTAGAAATGGTTTAATTTCTTTACGAAAAAAAATATTTAATATGACCTGGCAATTTAAAATCATCAAAATTGTTATGATTTTAAAAGGCAAAATAAAATTAAATATTTTTTTTTCCGTAGAAATTTAAAACCATACCATGCAGTAGCCACCAACATTGCCTTTAAACTCAATTTTTTTTTCATTTATAATTTTATTTGGTTCTCCGTATACATAATGTACAAACATTTTAAAAATGCAACTTTTCCAGTTAATAACGCAAAAAAATTCATACCCTACATTTATATATTCAATTTTGTTGAAGTCTACAAGTTTAACCCTGATAAACGTAAAAATAAAATAATCACAGGCTTAAGGAGGTTTCGCTGACAGAAGATTGTTAGAAATTACAGTAAATTTTCACTTTCCCACGAAGAATTTAAATTTAAATAAATGAAGAACTCTTCGTAATTTCAAATAACTGAATTTCCATAGATACTGCACCTCATTTCGAATTCCGGTTGTATGTTTCGTTCTCAACCAAAGGTAAACACACACGTGGACAAAATAATAGTGTTCTAACTGTGGACATAACCTGTTATGAAATACTACAATGAATATTATTTTTGATTCATGTCCAAAGTAAGTAAATTCAAAGTGCCTGTAAATTTACGAAGATCCCTTGATTAATTTGTAACCAGCGTTCTACGTAAACTGATGGTAAAATTTTTATTTTTTTTTAAACAGTGTGTGTACCTGAAAGAAACTCAACCAATCGCGAAACATAAAACCGGAGTTATCTTTGAAAGATTTGTGCAATGGAAGTGCAAGACATGATGTAAGCTTTTGGACATCCGCCATTGCTAAGCACATGTATGTCTGTAGAAGAAAACTACGAAAAAACACAAATGGCAAAAAATTGCTGTTGTCAGGATATAAACACCACACAATACTCCACAACAGGAATATGGTCAACAAACAAAGTTTTTTTTTTCGTTCTGTTAGTCCATTTTTTTTTCTTTGTCTGTTGACCATATTCCTGTTGTAGAATATTGTGTAGTTTTTATATCCTGACAACAGCAATTTTTTGCTTAATTTGTGTTTTTTTTTTTTTTTTTTTTGTAGTTTTCATCTACAGACATACATGTGCTTAGCAATGGCGTATGTCCAAAAGCTTACATCAAGATAAAACCGGAGGTTGTGAGCGTGATTCCGCCACCTGGTAGCTCCTTAGCGGGCGCCGAGGTTCGATGTCCTGTTCCGGTATTCTGGGATCCTGGGGTCCGCTGCGGCGATGATGGTGGACCAGTTGCATCAGGAATGTCTGCACGGGAGGGGTTTGCCTTCATTCAGAAATAATTCCGAGCCAATTCTCTGTCGACAACAACGAACGACACCTGCGCGCAAAACTCTTGGTTTTAGAAGCGTTGATCACCTGGAAGACCACTTGTGTGACATTGTCGAGTTTTGTCCATTAACTTCCCAGGAGTGACAATTCAGCAGTGCAGTATTTCCGCAGTTCTTCATCACCACAAGTGAAAGTGATCCAGCGTCAAGCTGTTTTTCTATTGTCGAAGAACACTTCGGCACTTCACACTGGCCGAATTAGAATCACACTCGAGTGTGATGTTCCAAGATGGAGATGTTTCTTCCTGTCCGTGAAATAACCGGGTAAGTTATTCCGGTCGTTCGAACGGAGACGCAATGCACGCCTAGTTTCCCCTTCAGCGAGGCCGTGACTGCCAGAGCAGAGAGACAACGGACGAAGAGGAAAGAAAAGAATGAAATGAACTTAAGAGGGGGTGATGCGCGAAGAGGGGAAAGACATTGGCGCTGCAGGAATTATGGCCAGGGATTTAGCAGGCCGCGGCGCGGTGCTCTCTCCACTCCCCCCCCCCCCCCCCCCCCCAAAAAAAAAAACCAGCGGAGGAAGCGGGTTGCAGGCTGACGGAGTGCCGTCGTAAAGCGAGGGCCTGCGATGGCTCAAACGTCGGTTGATAAGGCGTTAACGGCCGTGTCGCCGCGCGGGAAGTTACCGTCGGGCCAGGGAGGAACCGGAGTACTCCCGCCCGCGTTGTGCCGCGTGCCTTCGTTCCGATTCTCTCACATCACGGGTACGCATCCCTGGGGGGGGGGGGGGGGGGAGGCTACCCCCTCCCCCACTTGGAATTAAGAAACCCCCTCACTGAGTGAGCCCACTTTCGTGTCTGTGAAACGGAGTTGACAAACGTAAACGCCATAACTCTGTTTTACGAAGAAAAAAAAATTCTGTGTATTTAAACGCCAAAATATGGACTCCATGCAATATACAAGTTGTCCACGAAAGAACGTCTAAGCATTCAGCATAGAAAATGAATACGGAAAGAGAACACTACTTGTCCGCTCTCACAGCCTATGATTTTTCGTGAACACACACCGTCCGAAAATCTCGAGTTGTTTTCAAATCACGTGGTTATTTTTTTTTCTCTGAAGCTCTGCACACCGCAGTTTTCCCGTGAGACACAGGTGCATTTTGTATCAACTTTTCTGTGATCCAGTTGCCAGGCCAGCTTCTCGTAGGAGGCGTCTCTCACGTGTCGTGAAGAGGGGGGGAAGGGGAGGGGAGGGGGACATCCTCAAGACGTGGCTCGATACTCCCGAGCCCGCCGAGCACCAATTATACCCCCCTCCTCCCCCCTGGGGTCAAGTGCGGCGGCGGCGGCGGGGACCAGCCAATTAGGTGCTCGCGCGCCGAGCACCCCGCGTCACCCCCCGCCGCAGCCAATTACCGCTCTTGTTTGACAATGCGCATCACTCAGCTGTCGACGAGGTCGCCCGGGCGAACCTACCGAGCAGTGGGCGCTCGACTTCCGGTTCCGCCTCCGCGGGGTCGCGCCACACACGCCCCCACGTGTTCGCGGCCACTGGAGTGGTCACGTGATTTAGAGACCGGGAAAATCCGCGGGTTCAATGACCCTCCAGGATAGACTCCAATATCCTCTACACACTCGGGCAAATGCCAACTGTTCATTGGCTGCTGACTTGTGAGTCGTCACGACTGGGTCGCCTGTGAGTCGACATTTCTATTGAGTGAGGGTCTCTAATTGGCCCTCAGTCCTCCAGATTAACAGTGGACCAATGGCAGAAGCGGCACTAAGGTATAATTATTTGAATTTTAGCATAGCACGTAACGAACCCGCGAATTTTCTGTTCTCTCCACATGATCAACGAATGTATCCTAATGCAAAGACTGTCGCAGTATCTACGATAATATTATAACAGTTTAACTTTGTATTTTTTTTGTTCATATTACATTTCAATAAAATGTCTAAATGAAATTTCGTTAACAGTAGTAGAGAATTATCATGACATATAAGTATATAGAGATATAGCTGGCCTTATTTTTTTATTATGAATGTAGATAATTGAACACTCTAACCCTTCACGAATGCTCAGATCAATAGTGTGCGGTTTATCTTACAGAATTTTTGAATCCAAACAAATATATATATACATATACATATATACACACATATATACATATTTTTTATTTCGGCACGAGAAAAATTGTGGATCTTAAAACAAGTGCACAATTTTTTTTTTAAATTTTTAATCGTCAAAAAAAATTTTTCAATGACCTGGTGGCGCTGTTTCGCATGACCTCACGTTCGAAGTCAATGTTCATCCAACTGCGCTAGTCTGCTTTCCGACTCGTGAACTGCAGGGGGCTGTGGGATCTGCAAGAATTGCCATCTTCTATTGGAGCTCAGGGAGGAGGTAATATCGGGAAAGAGAAAGCGGTGGTTGGAGAGTTTGGGAGGTATGGGGTTCCGGGCAGGGCGGCGGGGGGAAGTGAGGCAAGATGGGAGGGAGGGTATTTCCGCTCGCTATAATCGCAAGCCTTCTTTCGAGCGGCAATAAATTCGAGTCATTAGAAGCTTGGAACTTTTGGGAAGGAGAGGGAACTGTGGAATGAAAAGGGGGGGGGGGATTATGGTCGAATGCCTGGAAGAATTTTGCAGCGCAGAAGAAAAGAGGGCCGTTGCAGTCAGACACGCGAGATAAAGTTTGGTGCCCCGCAGTCCGCCCCAGGAAATTATCCCGAATCGACGGAACAAAAGAGACGGTAAGAATGTCGCCGGCTATCAATTTGCTTCCCTTTGCGGGCTTCGTCAATTAGGCTCACCGCGCGCCACTCACACGGAACGTCAAATAATCCACTATATTTTGTTTCTTAGTTTTTTTTTTAATTAAAGGATATATTTTGGGATATACAACTGTCAGCGGCCTTCCATAACCTCGAGTACGAGTAACGTACAAATCTCTCTGAAACGTGACTGAAGTTCCAACGTTACGCACAGAGTCAGAAAAGGTGTGAGGAAAATTTTTAATCAACCATGTTAAGTAATAAGCATTAATTCAAAATTTATTTAATGAATTTTCATTTTTTATCGCTATAATTGGTTAAAGTTACAGTTATGCTTCAATTTAATTCTAGTTTTTGTATACTGAATTATCGTAAGTAAGCTTTGTACTTTTTAATTCTTATATTTTGATATGGGAAATTAAGCAATGAGTTAGATGTCTAATGCTTCTCACAGACGTTTATTTTGGTGCAGAATACGTATTCATTACATTTTAATAGTCTTTTGAAATACGTGTGATTATGTAAGGACACTTCTCATTGGTCGAGTACGTTTACCATGAGAGGCATGTATCCCTGGGCATCTTTTATATAGGAAGGAATAATTGAGTCCTAGCCATAGCGAGACAGTCAACATACAGACACTGTCTCGAGAGTTCGCAGAATTAATACTACTGAAAAATACTGAAATATGGAATTACAGGAGTATCGATTCATTGGCTGAATTATATATTTTAACGACATTTTATAATGGCACTAACAATTCATAATTGTGTGAACTTCGTACTCAAGAAGTGATGATTTCACAGACATTATAGTTTTATTTGCCACGTTCAAGAATATTTCTATGATTTGTATTTGGGATTGATAATTTTAGAGTCTACAAAATAATAGACGCCAAAAGCTCATAGACTGTGAGGTCGTGAACTAAGTACCTACTTACTATCTTGAGAACAGACTATTAACTCCAAGAATTACAGTTTGTTGTAGTTTTAACATCAACAGACGTTTTAATCCACTTGATTCCAGGGAAATATAGGATACTGTAAATGATGTCATCTTGGTAACTTAGAATGTCATCCGAATTGGTATGTAATGTACGTGAATGTTTTTTTTCTATTAGAGCGGAATTTCGTTAGTGTCCGACTGGTTATATTTACTTTTGCTTGACTATTGTTTTGCATTCTTACAATATCATCTCTTCTCCATTGACTATTCACATATATTTTTATAAATATGTTGACGTCTGTTTTTTTTGTAAAAACCGATATTTGTGTTGTTTTTTTTGTTTCATTTGGCACACCAATACGTTTGGTATGGCCCATAATTTTTATCAAAGTTACTATAGATGGACTTATATTCATGTGTACACGTTGGGTCCGCCATGTTCCTGTAAAAATTCCGTTTCATGGTGCACGCGTTTGAACCAAAAAAAAAAATATCACTCATAATTTTCCCACGACGTATAACTTCAAAAATTAACAAAAAAAAATTAGGTGCAAAAAAAATTGTTAAAATAAACTTCGGCCAGCCTGAATACTAATTTTTTTGATGAATTATCCTTTGCTGTTTAATCGGTTCTTAGAGTAAGTTACAAGAACCAAAATGGTGGAGGAGTCCTCTCCTAAGCTCCTAAGCAGTGAATGAAGAGGGGGGGGGGGTTTAAGGAGTACCAGTGGGGGGGGAGGTGACAAGGGGATCTGTCACTCTTCCCTCAAGGTTCCGAAAGCATTAACTTAGCAATTCAACACGCGCCGTCTCTGCGGCGGCGGGGCAAAGGTCGCGGACGGAAATTGATGTCCTCGGAGAGGTGCCGCGATCGATACCTTCCTCGAGGACTCCTGGTGGGGGGGGGGGGGTCAGAGAGGGGGGTGGGGGACCCCCTCCTCGTAGATTTATTGCAGCGTTGACCCAGTTCACTGTCCTTTATTGAGTGCGGTTTCTGTGGCCCGCGCCAGAAGCGCCCGCCACTGATACGGACTCGGCAGGTACCGAGCTTTCCGCATCGAGTGACCTGCCCTTCTGCCACCAAATCTCTGCGTGCTGTTTGGAGCACTCCATAAAAAAAAAAACGGACGCGTGAACGTATGTACGCGTGTCAGAAGTTATACTTACCTTGGCGTAGTAAAAAAAAACTGAATTTAATTATGCTTGTTAATAATTAATAGAAATAAAATAATAAAAAGACTGGAATGTTAATATAAATAGAGGTTCGGTAAAGTATAAAATTCAATCAAATTAAAAATTAAAAAATAATGAAAACCAAGCTATATGCTGGACGTTTATTTTTCTTTATTAATTTTTAATTATTAATTAATTATTTAACTATACATTTATAATAATGCAGTAATAACGTCTGATAAATTAATAAAATGAGCTTCAACATAGGCTTCCTAAAATTATTGTTACGAATGGGATAACAGCTTAAAAAAAAAACATTCCCCATTTCCACACCTTTGGTCGGATATTGCTCATTATCGAACACAATGGAGATTTTCATGATTATATTTTATGTATCAGTTTGGAAGTGATTTGTAAAAAAATTACGGAATTATCGTGTGCCTAAAATTTTGACATATATTATGTAACTTTAGAGTTGACGACGGTTTTGTGGTCTATGGACCATGAGACGAAAAAGCATACATTTTTTTCCAGGAAATCCGTACCATGGTAACGGCTACAATAAGTTGTATTTCCTGCGAAATATACTTTAAAAAAATTGAAATACTATTTTTTATTAACAATTTATGTAGTTTTAAAACAAGCGAGGTTGGCATTCACTATAATATTAGCTTGACGTCTAAGCGCTAGCAAACATTCAAGAGTTTCCCTTTTCAGGAAGAGGAGTTAGTAAAACATCGGGAAAAATAGGAGCGGAGATCTGTAGGCGGGAAAATGGCGACCGTTGCTTCCTTGTATCCTTGGATGGGGGGGGGGGGGGGAGAGCTCTGTGTGGGTTGGGAGGTTGGACAGAGGTGTTCTCCAGGTGACAAGAACCGAGGGGAGAACAACGGGGGCTTATCGTCTGCGCGTGCCGTGTCGCGGCAATGTGGGCGGGCACTATCCAGATTACACGCAGTCGCTGGCGTCTTTCGCGTCTGTTCGCTCTCTGATAAGGGGGGAACCGTGCGAGACTGCTACTGGAACGGGGTCTCCGGACTCATGAAAGGAGGAACATTGGGGATGAGAAAGAACGAGTGGGTTTCGCGAACGTTTTGGAATCCTTGACCCGGCAGCAGGGGAGAGAGAATGGATAAGGTTGAAAAATCAATTCGAAAATACAGCTGTGTTTCACCTACTTAAAACAAAGGTGGCAACTGCCCTTACATTCTCATTTACCCTCTTTGACCCTGAAAACAAACCTCCAGCCGTGTATGAAACCCGGAATTATGTACGCTGGCACATAAAAACATATTGCAGAATTTCTTTAAAATATTCTACCTTATTTTTTTTTAATATTGAGTCCAGTAGTATTATTAATATTCGTTAAAAAAATTTGTGTGCATTTAAAGTTTCATTACTGCAGCCTTCCCCCCCTTAAAATATAAAAGTGAATAATCTATTTACTTACATTAATGACCCTGGCAGAAAACGTCGCTAACTAGTTACTAGTGAATTCAGATTTCAGTGTAATTTAACTGTGGCTCACGCTGTCTGTAAAAGTGATAATCATTCGGTACTAAATTAAGAAAAAAACTGTATAGATACCAACATTCGGTACCATCAAGAAGTTGAGTAATATTTTCGTTACTTCACTGGAAATTTTTAAATTTATTTATTTTTTGTTTAAAAGTTGAAGCAACTTCATTGTTCGGATATGAGAGCATTTATAGAATTTTCTTTTTCAGATCTTGTTGTTTTGAATTGAAAAAGTGAAATATTCCTTCTAGACTAAACCACTTGACGTTAGAGATGACAAATGATCCCTCGAGGTAGAAGGAATTTTCAAAAGAGACGATTCGTCACCGTTCGTGGGAACAATTTTTCATAACTTCTGAGGTGCTAGTATTAATTCAATGTCGATACTATAGCAGCACCTTTTAGTTTGTAGTTTGACTTTGAAACGAAATGCGTGAAATCAAATGTTTTCTTCAAATATATATCTTTCTAAACCGGAAATATTAAAGTTTTCGGTATTAACCGCATAGTGTCCATACATAAATTTAACTTTACAATTATTTACAGAGGCCGGTTGCTACTCTATACTAATAATAAAAGAACGGTGTTATGAAATTCGTGAAATATTTTTCACGCTTATTTCTCGTTTGACAGTAGTTTAAAAATGTCATATGTTCATTATGTCAGTAAGGTGTCCTGTTGTATGCCCATAAGAGTCTCAGTTATTTAATTCCAATTTCAAAAAAAAAAAAACTATCCATATATAGCGATATTAAGTTAAGCTTAAGATAGTTGTTATTAGTTATAAGGGGCTGTAAAAGCTATATATATATGTATATATATGGGTAATGCAGAACTGTTTGATATTTAAAAAATATATCCTCTTTTGTTTGCAAGAAATGAAAAAAAGTGTTCACTAGAAAACACGTTAGACATAATAATAAAAAAATTAATTAGCGAGAGATTTGTTAGGAAAATTTTGAGTTGGACGGTCTTAATTTTAAGTTTTGACTTCTTTTGAGTATGATCTATACTTCTGATATTCTGTTCAAAGTAAAAGGTCAGTACATTAAACGAAATTATGAAGAAAAACCATTATAAAAGACTATAACCATTATTTAAAACTCAAAATTATAAATAATATACATGTAATCTAATATAAATGTAGGTTTGTTATAAATATTAGAAATTTTATACCTGAGTTAGCAACAGCGGAATTAGATTGGTTTGGTTGAAGGATATGGTCTTATTTACTAAGCATGTAGTTCTGAATCTTCACATAGAAATCCCTGTGTGAAAAGAGGAGAGGTGTGCAAATTTTGTAACTTTTATTTTATCAGTATTAAGAATAACTACTAATCTACTAACACGCAAAATGCTAATTTTGATACCTGTTTTTTTACATTTTAAGTAAGTATGCTTTTTTTTTCTTCAAAATCTTTAACTAATATATTTATCAGTAATGAATGCATCCCAGCAACTGAAAGTTTAAATGTAAAATATGGCATAATCTAAATTAATGTAACAAGAGCATTTTTCAACTTATTTTAAAATAGGATTCCTCATAAAATAAAAAATTTTCATTTCATCAAGAATAAATATATTTTTGAATACACAAGAACTGGAGTTATAAAATATGCATTAGATAATAAAACTGTATTATGATTAACACTTTAGAAGTTTCAACTTTAACCGGTTTGGTTAAGAATGAAATGTTATATGCATTTAGTTTTAATTTTTTTTTAATAAAAGAGTATGGAATTATTTACATACATTTCTTAGAGTGATAAAGTAGGGGAGACTGGGGCTAGTTGTTACAGGGGCACGTTGATACAATGTAGTTCACGGGATACCCACAGTGAGCAGCACGCCCTTGTTAACGCCTGCTAACCAGCCTCCCGCACTCCACATCGTGTGTGAGTAACAACGATATTGGGCGCGTGTTTTTCGGATTACAGGCAAAAGTGTGTTTTTCCTTTGTGTTTAGGCAGGTTTTTTGTTTTTTCCATCGTCTGATACTTGAAGATAAATCCTGGTAAGTCATTTATTGCACATGTACTGAGACTCTGTATATATTAACTTTCGATATTAGCTCTCATTGTATTTTTACCCAATGTAGTATGTCTAGTCTAAACCGAAACATAAAATGGCTGCTCTTGGGGCTAGTTGTTACATTATTTTTGGGGCACGTTGTTACAGTGTAACAAAGTGCCCCTCCCTGTAACAACATGCTCATATTTCAATAATGCATTTATATATTTCTGTACACGCTAGTGTTAGCTCTATAATAGGCCTAATGCGGTCTCTACATTTGTAAAATTATTTGAGTGAAGGTATATTACGTTCTTTTCACTACTATTTTATTATACAGCCTATTATGAGACAAAACGTTTCAGGGTGAATATCAGCAACCTTCTGCCACACGCATTAAAACTGCTCTTATAGTTTCACACCTGTAACTTAAGTATATTTCTGTGATAACAATTTACATGCTCATTTCAACGTAGTAGGCTATATTTAGCAACATGTCTCTTCTGTTGCAAATTATTTTATACCATGAATATCTAAGTGATTATTTACGGTGATGAGATGGGATGTGTATTATCAAATAGGCTTATTGACTGTCTTTGTATGTGTTCATCAGTTTGAGTTCCTTAAATATAAATTGAGACTCAATCTTGCTGTGATCGAGACGTTAAGAGGAAGTCAGTCGTCATATTGGAATTATATAGGCCTCATTTTTGTTTTGTTTGAAATTACTTTCTGAACATTTAACTTCGTTGAAGCATAGAATATGCTTCATTAACAAAGATTCTGTCATTATAAGTGTTTGTCTGCTATTAGCCTACTATTAGGTAGGTATGCCAATTCAAATGGGTTAAAATACCGCGACAGATTTTCTCAGAAGAAACAGAAATTGAGTTAGTTTATTACATTACATATAGTTCTAAAATACTTTTCGGTTTGTCTACCAAGGATGTTAGAGACCTAGCATTTGAATATGCTGTAGCAAACAACATATCTGTCCCTCGCAATTGGTCGGAGGTCTCCATGGCCTCTGTTGATTGGCTTCAAGGTTTCTTGAAAAGACATCCAGGACTTTCCATTCGCACACCACAGGCAACAAGTCTTGGGAGAGCAACAAGCTTCAATAGGCACACAGTGAACGAGTTCCAGAATAATTTAGCACACATTTTAGAAAAGTATAATTTAGAAGCAAAAGACGTATGGAATGTTGATGAAACAGGCGTGACTACCATTCAGCGTCCTAGCAAAATTATTGCTGTTAAAGGCAGTAAAAAAGTTGGTGCCATTACTCCGGCAGAACGAGGACAGTTAGTAACAATGGTATTCACAGTCAGTGCAAATGGGAATTCAGTTCCTCCAATGTTTATATTCCCGATAAAAGTTTACAGAGACACTTGTAAGATAGCTGTAGCTAATGGTCCTGTTGGTTCTGTAGGCGAAAGAACAGACAGTGCATGGATTACAAAACAAGAGTTCTTGAAATTCGTTAAGCACTTTGTTAAGCACACACGTTGCACATCTGAACAACCCGTCTTACTTTTACTAGACAACCACATTGCACATCTTTCAGTGGAAGTTATTGACTTTTGTAAGTCTAACGGAGTTGTTATGCTTTCATTTCCTCCACACACAACCCACCGGCTACAGCCATTGGACAGGTCTGTCTATGGACCCTTCAAACGTTTCTACAATTCATTTTGTGACTCCTGGATGAAATCGAATCCAGCAAAAACGATGAGTAATTACAACATTCCAGCAATTGTGAAAGAAGCTTTGCCCTTAGCTCCTACACCAGGAAACATTCAAGTGGGGTTCCAGGCAACAGGAATTTGGCTTTTTAACAGGGAAATATTTGGTGACGACGAATTCCTTCCCTCTGTGGTAACTGACCGCCCATTACAAGCTGGAAATGACCTCACTTCACCTAACATTCCTGATCTAACTGGTTTAAATGATAACGACCAAGTATCCTTAAACACAACTTCCAGCATTGAAATGATGGCCTTAGAAATAACGCAATCATGGCTACCATGTTCAACGGGAACAGGGACAAAGTTTTCTTCTGAACTTAGCCTACCTGAAAATTCGTGGAACAAGCCCGGCCCTAGTCAACCAAAAGATACAAAAGAAAAGGAATTGACAGAAAACAGAGCACACATCACACTTCAGGACATACGGCCTTATCTTAAAGCAGGCGACAGAAAGGGAAAAGCAAGAAATAGAAAAACGAGGAAGTCTTTGATCCTGACGTCAACTCCAGTCAAAGAAGCTCTTCATAACGAGGAATTTAAAAGAGAAGACAGAAAAAGAAGAAAACTGGAGACTGCAAACAAGAAGACAGCCCTCAAGGAATCTCGGAAGTCCGATTTTCTACGCAGGAATATTAGGAAGACGAATATAAAACTGAAAAAGAGACCTAGAAGATCCACATAGTCAGAAGAAGAAGATGATGACTATTTTTGCATAGAATGCCAAGGACCTTGGTCAGAGCGGAAGTCAGGAGAGGACTGGGTCCAGTGTAAAAAGTGTCTTTTGTGGGCACACTTTAATTGTGCTAAACAGAACGCCTTCTACAAGTGAAGCAACTGCGAAGCTGATGAAGACATTGATTTCAGTGATTCAAATTAGAAGGTAAAAATTATTTAGCTTCAATTAAAAAGTGGTTTGTTATAACTCATTGAAAATATTTTAACGGTAGGCCTATCATTATCAAAGTTGGTGGTTTTTCGCTATTTTAAATTTTCTATATCTTTTGTATGAAGAAATAATTGAATAACAGGCGTTCATATTATCTTTTTTTTAAAGTACTACATTCAATGCATTAGAGAATACTTTTAATGTTAACTTCTTAAGAAAGTAACATGCCATTTTGCACTTTCATCATTTTTTTTGTTGGTGTAACAATGTGCCCTTTCTGTGTAAAAACTAACCCCGCTCTGGGGCATGATGTTACAAATTGCATAAAAGGAAAAAACCCGACTTTTTTCCACTCAAAAACATTTTGTATACAAATTTATGCTATCAAGTTTAAAGAAGAGACATAAAGTTAATATGTACACTAAATATTATAGTTATGTCAGTATTTATTACTGATCAATTAATAAATATTCTAAAATTGTAACAACTTGCCCCAGTCTCCCCCACAATAAGCAATATCCTGAAATTAGCACGAGCGAGGACGCGGGTTATTAGCTAATAGTGAATGTATAGGTATGTACTTTCGCCGGATCATATAACACTCCTCTACCATAAACTACGGGCACTTTTAATTTGTATTAATGCTGTTCATAAATTTTGTCATTAACCGTGGAAGGAAAGATACGTATAAACCCATAAAACAATTGAGTTATTTCACATTTTGAGTTGCGCATCTGTTGTTTATTTTAATACAATTCATTGGACATACGCCATCGCAGTTTTGTACTATTTGACATGGAAAAAAATTTACTAATGCAAAAATTTAAAAAAAAAAACCTGGAAAACGCAGCAAACAGATAGACCCAACGATGAAACTAAACAGGTATTTTGGGTAACTCAACGACGACAATACAGAAGAACACAGTCAAACTTTAAATATCAATACAACACAAGAATTCCGTGGAAGCAATTTAGCCATGAAAAAAAAAATAGCACAGACGAACACAGTGAGCAAACTTTGACGAGACAATGTCAAGAACAGTAAATGCAGACATACAACAAAACCTAAGCAACACAGCGAACATACGAACACAACGATTTAAATAAATAGGTGTTATGGAAATCACAACGATGACAGCAAAGATGAACACAATTAGGCTTCCTATGAAAAAAACAGTTTCGACGTTTCGGAAACTGGCACCTGCTCCCGACTGACAGACAGACTTGTTTAGTTTCATGTCAGATCCATCTGTTCGCTGAGTTGTCCAGGGTTTCTTATTTTGGAACTCTTAAATATTTTCCACGACAAACCGCGTAAAACTACAATGGCGTTTTTTTATTTAAAATAAATTTATTACAACAAAATTCCCCATTGCATGACTCATCTAAGGATCGCATCAGTTGTTTATTTTGCTAAAAATTATTTATATGCGTCATCGTACGGTCAGTGTCATTTAAAAACTGTGGATTTAACAGGGCCGACATTGGCTCAGACTGATCCACTATCCTTGTTGCAGATGGTTGTACCTTACCTACGTACATGAATAATTGGTATATTTACTTAACTTAAAAAAGCAGCTTAATTTCAAATTTTGCATGTAAAACTCTACCGATGACAAATAAACCACTGTATCGTAAAATATAAAATACTAATTAATGTCTTGATCGTATCCAGAGATTAAAATTTTTTTACTCAGGTGTCCAGAAATCTATTGTGTCATTATACGATACAATAAAAAAAGGAATTTTCTCGCGTGCCTTTTACGGTCAACGTGGCCGTAGGAAAAACACACCGAAAGCAGCTAAATGAAATAGCCATCAAGGTAATGGGTTCCCCGCTGCCAGAAGCCAGTTCCTTCTCGCGGGGAAAAGCCCTGACGACAATGTCACGAATGGCGAGCGAAAAGCGGGGAGGAGAGAAACAATGAGAAAATCGAAACGTACAATGAGAGAGGGGTAAAAAAAAAAAAAAAGGAAAGAAAGAAATTTACTTCTGGAAGAGAAGAAGTGGAGGGTTTCAGCAGATTAAATTCTTTAACTTCGCTGCTTCTTACCGGAACAATAAGAAGGCTGAGAGATAAAAGTAGGTCTGCAAACGAGCATTAGCAGAAAATCAGGTATAGTCGCGGGTCAAAAATTGGTTTCCAAGCTTCTCTGTCTTCGCATAATGTATATTTCACCAACACCGTCCTGTAATAAGTCTAAAGTTCTGTACAAAATATTTTCAGAATAAAATTATCTACGTAAAATAAATAAATTTTAGATAATAATTACCTCAAAGACGGTGATTTTGTGATGGCATACAGCATAGAAATTTAATGCTATGCCAAGGGCATTTACTTCATTGTCACAAAATCCTCTGCACTTGTAAATGCTGCATATACGGGTATTTTCAAACTACAAATAAAGAGTATGTTAATGTACGTAGCAACTACTACAAAATTGAACGTCCAAAACGTGTAAATAAATATATACCATATATATATATATATATATATATATATATATATATATTCACCAACACACTTAAAAATCTGATATCACGAATTTTGTGAGGTAGCTTAATGATTAAATCATTAAATTTATCCTCCTGGTCTAAGTGAATATGTGGCCTTAAGAGATGTTCGAATAAACCAATTTTAAGATATATATATATATATATACACACACATACACGTGACCTATTACTACATTCCGGGATACCATGAAAAACTGAATAACGACTGCGTGCACTGTTAAACCACGCTTGTATTAATTAGCTTGACCTGTATGTAATAAAGAATGGACAATGTAATAAAAACTTTCCGTTCACTTTTAACCAATTTTCGACGTTCGCATGTGTTGAAATTTGGCATACATATAAAGATATGGTTAATAACCATACTTTTTGTGTATTCATTGGGTTGGGACATGGTAGAAATTTGCCCCGGGGTTATCTGTGCCCTTGGGGAAAAGGGTATATAGACCCAAAATTTCAAAAATTTTACAAATACAGTCTTTTTGAATTAGAGTTTTTCCGATGTCATGTTATGGTGGAAAATGAGCCTTGGCTTTGGGGGAGGGGCGTAATGTACCTAAATTTCGAAAATTTCAAAAATACCTAGTTTTCAATTTAGTGTTTCCGAGGTCGGGTTATGGTGGAAAATGTGCCCGGGGTTCGCTACCTGTTATAAATTTCATATTTTGTTCTGAGATTTGGCATGTTCCAAATGGCAGAATTGTTTGAAAAAGCAGTAACTCGCACAGTTTTTTTATGACGTGATTATTTCAACAGTGAGTAATATTTATTGTTATTCATTATTGATTGATCAATAATTATTGATATCCTGACCAGTTTTTTTGAAGTGAGTAATTATTTTCTTTAATCATGTTTATTTAGAAAATTGTTTTTTTTCTCTCTTCCCCCCCCCCCCTTTTTTTCTTCTCTCTTCCCCACCCCCCTTTTTTTCTTCTCTCTCTCTCAATTTAAGCCTTTTTAACCCTTAAGATGTACTTACGAGTCGAGATTTGAATTTCCAAAGAAGTTTCACTTCTATGAAGTGTACTGAGTTATACAAGCTATTTTTTTTCTATTTATATTACGTCCTATGTGCGAAGTTACTGAAAAGGGCGTCATATTTTTTATCTTAAGATGGTTTGAGAGTATTGTTGTTATTATTTTTTTTTCATGTTATAATTAAGGTTTTGATTACTGATGTTTCTGGTATATATCTGTAAGATGTTCTCGCACAGTGATTATTCCAACTGAATATTAAATTCGAACGAAACAAATTTCTCTCAAATATGTTGATAAAAAAAAACAGAAAAGCGCAGTTCGGGACCATGCCCAAAGATTTTCGACGAAAACGTGGTAATAAAATCATAACAAGTGTTTTTTTTATTTCCCATTTCCTTTTTGACGCTGCTGTAGCGCTCCTATTCGCTAAAAACAGGACGTTTTAGGCTTTTTCGATTCCTTTGACGCGAGTTTTCCTCTAGCTTGCGTTTTATACAATTCCGAGCATATTTACGGGTTATATTCGACGACAGCTTTAATATTTTGTAATTTTCAATTTAATACTGATTCTCACCTATATTCTGAGGAATATTTTTATTGTCTAACTTTGGGTCTTGGCAGTGCTTCTCAATGACTAGAGACCGGAAAAATTCGCAAATACATTTCGCGATAGGTTAAAATTCAAATACTTATACATTTGCGATCCTTCTTACTATTGGCGCACGGTTCACCTGGAAGACTCTGAGCCAATGAGAGACTCCTAGCCATAGAAGTGTCTAATCACGGGTGACCCAGTCCAGATAACTCTCGAGTCAGCCGCCAATGAGCAGGGGATGTTTGCTCCAGTATGCAGAGGACTGTAGAGTCTATCGTAGAGGTCTATGAAACTGCGAACTTTTCCGGTCCCTAGCAATGACACCCGAATCAATGTTCCCGCTAAACGCGTTCCCACGCTACACCGATTTATAACCGTACCCAAAGCTCAATTCGTAACAATTACGCGCATGCGCCTACCCCGGTACGATGACGTCACGGGCAAAAACAAACAACTGCGCGAATCAAAAAATAAACACGTACAAACATGATCTATCCATCGTGGACTCAACCATTGTTGACGCATTGTTTGTCTCGTAGTTATTAGCGATTTTGAAAACTGGCGGTGTTTTGTCACCGACCAGCACTGTAACGAGAGAATAGACATTTGTCCACGATAATCACTGACGGCTGTCGTCTGTACGTTGCGTGACCTTTTTTTTCCCCTTAGATTAATTGTTACTCTTCGTTTTCCGCGCGGGTAAAAACATGCTCGCATTAACGCGATGTTTTGCCGTCCCGTTTCGCGTCTTTGCTTCGGTTCTGTCGCGATATTGTGATTGTTCCAGCATAGACATGCTTGTCCGACCAACAATTTTGGTTTTTTTTTTTTGCAGCGAACACGCGTAAATTTAAAGTGTTTTTTTTTTGCCGTGATAAACAAAATATACATTCGCTGGGGTGAATAATAAAAAAAATGGTTGTCTTTAAAGTCGGTTTACGGACGATAGTTTAACGTGACAACGTCATAACAAAACATTGATGAAATGATTGCATACTTTTATGAATAAAATTGAATCATTTTTATTGAATTATCATTATTTTGTATGGATCATGATAAATTTACTTTTATTTGCTTTCATTAATTTAAATATGTTTATTACTTTAAAGAAGAGATTTTTTAACTATAATTTTTACACATGTTAAAGTACTAAATTTAAAAGATACTTTTGAAAAGCCCACCTTAACCTTTTTAATATATTAGCAGATTCATAGGTCAATCGAGTGGAAGAGAGATATATGCGGCGCAAGCGTACAATGAGCGTAAAGGGACAATGTGCGTAACGGGACACTTTTTTCGTGCGTGGAGCCGGCGTTCATCGATTTATTAGACGTTGTCAGGTCAAAAAAAAAGTTATTGCATCGCGACGTGCGGTGAGCGGATGTGGACGAAGAGGAAGGAAGAGGTGTGTTCGTCGCGTTCCGCGTGACGTCACAGCTTCTGGGTGGCCGCGGCTGCCTTCCACTTGAACTTTTGCCTCTTCAACCCCTCGCGTCGACCTTCCTGAGACGGGGCGGCGAATAAGTCAATATTATCCGTCGGTTAATCCGGGGAGCCCCCACCATTATCCCCTCCCCCCCCCCCACGGGCCAGGTACACCGCGCCCTTAATTAGATAACCAAAACGCGTCGATCAGTCCGTAGCCCCCCTAACTCCCCACCCTGTCAAACACCCTCCCGCCAACCATTTCTCCTCTCCAACCAACCCTTTGTCCTTTTCCTCTCACCTCGCGGCCTCGTTCATCCAACCCATGGTGAGGAGGGGGGGGGGGGGAGGACCCTACCACGCGGCCCTTCTGACCTAATTAACGAGATCACAGCGGGATGCCCTTTTTAAAAAAAAAAAAATTAGGGTCTGGTGCCTAAAGCGGCGATACCTGCGAAGTCTTTGGCCATGAAATTAATTTTGTCCCCTATTCAGTTTTATTTTTACACCGAAAAAAATTTATTCATGAATGTGAGCAATACCTTTTACCAGTATAAAGTCTTTTGTCATAAACCTCCACATACAATTTATTAACGAATTTGTCAATTTTATTTTAACACATAAATCGTGGCCAACTGATTGAATGTAATATATATATATATATATATATATATATATATATATATATATATATAATTAAATATTTATAAACTATTTTCCAGATGATTTTTATAAACGATTGGGGAAAAAATCAACCACGTGGTATTATGTTTCCCATAGGCAAAAACCATTATATGTTTTAATGAAATATATAGAGGATGACGATGGATACGAGCGAGAATATTCAACTGCAGTTTTATCATGACAAAGTAAATTGAAATTATAACATCTATACGGCTTATGGTCTAAAGTGCTTCTCGATGGTAGTAGACGTCTATGAAGTTAGACCTGAAGCACATTTTACTGTAAATATCAGAGAAATTCTTTAAAATGGAACAATGTGCATCTGGATTATTTAAATTTAACAGAGTTCTACAACCAACGCGAAATTTGTCGAAGAAGCAAAATTATTTCATTGAAATAATTGGGGGGTAGTAACAAGTCACAAACGAAAATTATTTTAAATAATGTGTTACCGGAGCGACGTGGAGCAACGGGAACGTGAGAGAGCGACCGAGTGGCGCGAAACTATGTGTGTGCGTGTGTGTGTGTGTGTGTGTGTGGGGGGGGGGGAACCCTTTCCCCAGACGAGAGAGCCAAACGAACGATCGTGCATCTTCGTTTTTTTTTTTTTCATTGTAACTCATGATAACTAATGGTCAATTAGGTTAGGTTAGCTAAATTATGAACACTTTAAAACTTTATGGACGGTTGATTTGGTTAGGATAGCTACATTAAAGATACTGTGAAATCAAAAATAAAAAAAGCGAGCATGAACTTCGGGGAACTTCGGGTGTGGCTCTCTCGTCTGTGAAATGAAGGCTTCCCGTGTGTGTGTGTGTGTGTGTGTGTGTACAGGCGCGTGGTAAGGGGCGAACCACTGTCGAGCCCAGCTCCAGGGAGGAGTGCGAACTGCGGAACATGACAGACGTTGAGTGACTTGAGAGAGTAAATATTTTTCATTGCCAGTGATTTGCGATCGGACATTTTGAAGTACAATTAATTATTAGCAATGAAAATATTGGTAATCAATAAAACTATTGTATAAAAAACTGCTAAAATACTACAAAACAAAGGTTTCTGACTAGAATTTAACCGTCAATAATACTTCAAGAAAATATATAGGGATAAATGGTTGAACACACAACCACTCACTGACTGATGCACACTTAATTGAAATATTTTTGTACAAAAGCAAAATTTTTGACGTGACAACGTCTAATAAATCGATTAACGCCGGCTGCACGCACGAAAAAGTGTTTCGTTACGCACATTGTTCCGTTACGCTTATTGTACGCTTGCGCCGCATCTATCTCTCTTCCACTCGACTGGTTATAAAGTGAAGTGAAAAGTTAAATGTGCCTAAACTATCGTCCGTAAACCGACTTTACAGACAACATTTTTTAAAGTGTTTATTTATAACATGTTGGAACTAAAAAATACTAAAAAATAAAACGCTAAAAAACTACAAAAAATATTTTTGCAAAACTCCGTTCCCCCGGAGAAACCCCCGGAATGGCCACCGCATGGGGAGCCCAAGAAAAGAAACGGGCTCCCCATTTGGAAGCCACCTGGAAGGTTTTTTTCTGTTCCACCCACCGTTTCTTTTGGTAGCCTGACTTGTTGCAAGGGTTTGTATTCATACCAGAAAAATGCCACCATTTTGTCTGGGCAATCCACCTTGGAGGAGCCAGGGCGCGAACCCGGGTCCTACAAGTCACAAGGCAGGCGCTCTACCCCAGAACCAGAGCGGTAGAGCGACAATCGGCGGTCTTCTTAACACTGACATGATGTTATTCAACGAGTTTACTGTAGTTTCGTGTGTCAATAACACGTGCAGTACGTGCAGTAACATCTAACCTCGGTAACGAACATATTTATGTGTTCTTGTGTTGTTCGTTCAGCATGAATTATGTAATTTCATAACAGTGAAATATAATTTGTATAACTATTCTGGCAATTTTTTAGTAACTTTCCTGCAAACAAACTTACAATCCCGCTGTACAATAATTATATAGTTATATAGACTTGTAAAAACATATGTAAGAGCTTGCACTGTCGATGGTAAAGTTATTTTGAAATAAATGTTAGATATTAAAAGAGTGTGTTTAGTTAAAATATGCGTGTGCTTACAAGCATGAAGTTATTGTATAAACATTTTATTTATTTGGTTTTAAATCCACAGAAAATTTAACTTATTATATTACTTTTGGCGTTCTTTTGTTTTACCGTGCTTAACAAGCACAGCTAATCCCTGGAAAGCTATTCGAACAACTGTTTGCAAATAACTAAATATTGGAGGTACTGGGGCAACATGAAGCATAAATGGTAACACTATTTTGTAGTGATAAAGTTATTTTCATGTAAATGAACAAATTAACAAATATTTTTTAAGGTTAGATGAATATTTCTGTTCCATTTACAAAGAAAAATTACGGTGCACAACGGCAAACAGGATGTATCAACGACGAATCTTAACAGATAAAAATTAAAAAAAAAAAAATTGGTGTCTGTAAAGTCGATTTACGAACGATAGTTTAACGTTACAACGTCATAACAAAACATTGATGAAATGATTGCATAGTTTTATGAATAAAATTGAATCATTTTTATTGAATTATCACAATTTTGTATGGCTACAAAGGAGTGAAATGAAATCTACAATTTAATTGATAAATTTAACTTTATTTGCACTTATTAATTCAAATATGTTTAATACTTTAACGAAGAGATTATTTTAACTATACATTTTATACATGTTTGCTATTTAACTTCAAGATCGTCGAGAATGTTTACCGCTTTTTCGCAATCACACATTTAACGACGAAGTTTGTTCATCGTGAAATTAAACGTAGAATTTAATAAAAATGCTCTTACAGTTAATAAAATAAGTATTCGTAAGTTTAAGAAAGAATTTCGGCTTTAATCTCCAACCCAGACGCTCGTGGTGCGCTGGGGCCGAGCTTAAAATTCTCGAGAATATTTTACGTTTTTATGTCTTGCAGTGCTCAAAATGATATGCAATTGTGGCCCCGGGCACGAAATTTTATTTATAATTCATTAATAATAACGCCCCTCGCGATAAACAAAGGAAATTATGTATTAACGAGTGCCTGGTTGCCGCGGAAGTGTGTAGATTGCGCGATTCGTTCGGTTTGCGTCCGTCACCGTAGATGACAGCACCGTAGGGGAATAATATTATTTCGTTTTTATAATACGATTTTATAACAAATACGCATCCCAAATATACCAAACTTATTTATAATGTGGTACAATATTCTTTAAAACATTGTGCATTAGATCCCGGGTGTAATTTAAATTATGATAACTGTAAAACACCATTGCTCGTACAAAAACGTATTTGAAAATTCAACATTACTTTTAAATAACAGTACCGATTGTGTTGAAAATCGGTGGACGATCGTTAAATTACATAATTTTAATAATTCAAACGACGAAAACATGATTGAAAAGTCAAATCGAAGGATATTCTAATCGAGTGGAAGAGAGATGCGGTGCAAGCGTACAATGAGCGTAACGGGACACATCGTAGTGGGACAATGTGCGTTACGGGACACTTTCTCGTGCTTGCAGCCGGCGTTCATCGATTTATTAGACGTTATCACGTCAAAAATAATTGGGCTATCCCTTCATACCCCAGTTTTCTACGTAATTTCGTAACAATATTTATTATAATCATTATAATGTCAGTTTTCTTAGGTATGTATTGTAAAACTAGTGATTACTTTTTATTATGACTATTCTAGTTGATCAAATATATTGCAGGGTGGTTTCAATATCATAGATTGCAAGTTCATTTGGAACTCTCATACGTATGGTATGTCCTCTAATGTTTACGAAAGAAGTGACTATTTATGGATTTATAATGCTAACACGTTGGTTCACCAATTTTTGTGACACTTTTCCGTTCATTGTCATGCGTTCCATTTTTCATTTTTACTCCCACCAACTGCAGTATACAGTGAGCTAAGATGTTCACATATCAAAAAAAAAAAAATACGAATCATTGATTCCTACTTCTATGGGAATGTATGAGTGTCAGTGCTGCCTACTCAATCGACCCTATGATCTTGCGGCATGCAAAAGTTCCGTTATTTATTTCCAACACTACCTTCTGACAGTTTTCAGTCAATCAATACGTCATATGGAGAGTAGGGCAGAAATTCGTCGTTCACATCGCGGAAAAATAAAATCACGTGGGTTGCCGTGTTAGCACCAGCACGTCATCCCAGCACTATGCCCCGCGAAAAGAGAGGCGATGGGGCATTTTACGGGGCGCGCTCTAATCACCCTTATCGCCCGTTTGATCCAGTGCAATAGCTGCAGGTAGCTGATGTGGTCGTGTATATCGTGAGTGAAAACGTGCACACAGGGTCAGTCGCCGCATGATTGCCCCCCGGTGGGGGGGGGGGAAGGGGGGGGGAGTGGATGTACACACACGCACGTGTACAAACGCATGACGTCGGAGCAAATTGTAATTTCTGCTGCACGAGAGTTTCTGTTTGCCCGCGTCCCTTTGTTGCAGAACACACGTGCCTCAGGGTGCGCGCGTAACGGTAATTAAACGTATATATCGCGACTCCGGGTCTTTTTTTTTTGATCTCCCTCCATAGGTAACTGGCGATTGCTGGCGTTCCTTTTTGACGGGCGGCGCCTCTGAATCCTTCGACCCGCTCGCAATCGTTGGTCATTACCGCCGATGAAACTGTCCCTCTCCCCCCCCCCCCCCGGCCCAAGCTCTGGCGGGTTCTCGCAATCACTGCGTGATTGACGTGCCGACCCGAGCAAATTTTTTATTTTTATTTTGAACAGCCCCTCCACGTTGAAGTCAGTCTCGCACAACCGAAGTGATTGCGAGCCATACTAACAAAATGGGAGTGATTTTAAGGGAGGTTCTTAATACGTGTCAGGCTGAAGGCCTATACGCTTTTCGTAATATCGTAAAGAATGGTCAGTGGCCTCCCCCTCTCGCATGGGAACTGATGCCGCAGCGGGTCTCCGTCCTTGGACTGCAGTGTGCGATTAAATGGGCGTTCGCACGCGTTTCGCAGCGCACTTCCATTTGTGCTGATTTTCACAGTATTTCCCCCCCCCCCCGAGTACCCTTAATTTTCCCGGTAATGAATATACAGTGGTGTACACTTGTTGGGACTCAAAAAACACCAATTTTCAGTCAAAGAGAAAAAGAAACTTCGGTTTGGCGCTCTGTATAGCGTATGTTACTAATATGTAACATTTATGTATGCTTTCCTCGAATAAACAGATTTATGAAACCAAACAATGTACGATATCTGCCGTTTCGGCGCGCTCCTTTTGCCAGAATTACGCCCTACAGCACAAACATATGAGACACAACTTCGTAATGTAATGAGAAAAAAAAATTATGCATTTGAAACATTGTGTTTTGTAAAAGAAAGTTTGTAATGATAATTTTGGAGATATTTTACCTGGCGTTTCATGAAAAGCATTCTGATAATATTTTATTTTATTTTTAAACCACTATCGTGGTTTGACTGTTTAAAAAAATTGTTTTATATCATTTAATGTTAAAAACGCTTGGCTCTTTCGTGGACAGCACATACTTTTATGGAATGTCTTGTTAAAAATAATGACTGAACGCTAAAAGTAGTTTCTCCTGTGAAATATTAATTGACGGTTAGCATATTTGACTAAAACTGTAATAATTCTGTCAAAATACACTATTTTATTGTTTCATAAAAATAAACAAAAACACAGTAAAAATATTAGAACATTTGTAATTGTCAATTGTAAACTAAATAAGAATTTAATGTTATCAAACCTGGTAGTACCGATCTGGAACACTGGTCGCCATTTACTACGTACTGCTATCTCAGCATGAGACAGACTACAGCTGACGAAACATGGAGTTCCGCGATGGTGCCTCTCGCGTTCTATTTTCCCCAGCCCAATAGGAGTCCCCAACATAAATTCTACACAACCACCCGAAATGTACAGACGTGAATAACTCATTCGCACGCAAAAAAAAAAACGTACACCGCTAAATCATTTCGCCACGAGTGCTCTGCGAAGGCTGCAGGATTTCAACATCGAGGTTACACGATGCTCAAGCAACAAGAAGGATCTTCGCAGACCGTGATCACGTGACGAACTGCTCTGCAACCTACCATTCTCCCTCCCAAAACCACTCGCGCCAATCAGACGTCAAAGCGCGGGACTATTCATCTTCCAGATCTTTTGGAGTTGATGCGAGAGATTTTCCGGAATAGCAGAGTTGCATCGCAGAATACTGACGAATCAAGAAGAGGAACTCTATCCGAAAAAACGCCACCGCAACGTCGGAAGTGCTCAGCTATTTGGCGGGGAATAAAATCTATCCATCAACGCCCAGGTGACAAAACCTAACCGATGTGGTACTAAGCACAGAGTTTTAGCGGCCAATCGGATGCCAGACCTATAGTGAACCAATGTCGGACAAAATATTTTATATTGAATAACATTAAATATGTAAGGGTCAACTTTCGGGTATGTTAGTATTATCATAACAGTGGTGGCCATGACAGTAGGTCTATTGAGATATGTGACCGTGGGGATATTATTTACCGTTGTAGGTGAAAGCATGTAAAGAATAGTAGTATATTAAAACCATCATGGTAATAACCTGTCTTGTTAATTCAACCGACAGATATCTTTTACAACCAATAGTGATCACGTAAGCCAACATTAAGTGATCCGCAAAGCCATGCCACTTTTTAAAACAGTTATTATGTTTTTGTTTTCGCTTGATACACGTTGAAAATATTTTATAACGTTGTGGTCCAGTTTCATACCGCACATAATCAGCGTATTGAGAAAGTAAAGGAACATGCCATGCGATAAATACATAATAATGGAAGTTCACCATTAATAAACATTATCGATAAAAATTTATATTACAATCGAATAGAATAACACACGGCCTAAGGACACGTAACTAAGAAGAGACAGTAATCTGTTTAACCAAACAGAATGTGGAATTAACAGCGAAACCGAGGACATGATCCAAAACGGAGAGCATCTACGATGAGCAAACATCCATGATCATCACACGTCAACATCGGCGTAAACTTCCGGCCTTTGTCGTGAATACGAAAGCGCAATAATTGGTAGCCGATCGCAAATATCGCCAAAAGGCACCGATTTGTTGCCATGACGGACATGACGAATGTTGACGTATGGTGAACTAGAGCCAAATTGAAAATTTCATTCGGCCCAAAATCTCAGCAGCATGGAGCTGCGGATTTAGCCTGTAATCAATACACATCCCTCCTAACACCACCCCCTCCCCATACTCGCCACTTCCTGACGTCACACATCACTGCCTCTATGTTCAAAAATTCAGTGCAGGGCTTGGAAATGTTTAGGCTAAAGGTTTACAAGACAGGTGTTCCAAATGGGACAGTAGTCTGGTTAATTATTTCGTATCATTATGTTCCATTGAACGTCAGATACAAAGTTTAATTCTGTTTTAACTTTTTTTCTACCTGTCAGTATTCTCAATTAAAATTTTTTATTTTATTTTTTTAATGAAACTCGCACACAAGCAGAAATATAGCTACGGAGGCTTACCAATATATAAATGATCTGTGTTAAAATATTGAGGGCTACAAAAAATGGATAGCCTAAAAACCTTCTCCATGGAAGGAAAAAAAAAACACTTCGATGTGCCAACTTTCGTTGTTGATCGGTCAAACGGCGCCGGGAGTTTATTAACGTCATTTGTACCAACATCAATTTATATATACCTATATTCTTGTATGCTTGTTACGACTGATTTTTGTTTACTGATACAGTAAACAGATACGGGAACACGAGACAGAGATGGGTCGTTACCACAACGCCGAACGTACAATAACGCCGAATACCATAACGCCGAATGCCAAATTGACCGCAACGCCGACAGCTAGAAAACTGCTGTGTACCACAACGCCGAAGTACAGTAACTTGAAAAATGTTGCTGCAGGGAGCAAAATGAAAAAAAAAAAAAACAACAGAATGAATTTGTGTGCTAACCTTACCTTACCTAACCTTTGTGGCAGTCCTGCAATGACATTTTTTCGTTAATGTATTTCGACGTTGTGGTAATTCGGTGTTGTGGTACACAGCAGTTTTCTAGCTGTCGGCGCTGTAGTCAATTTGGCATTCGGCGTTGTGGTTTTTGGCGTTATTGTACGTTCGGCGTTGTGGTGCGTCCCCAACAGAGATCCGCCGCACCTCTCGGGCTGCGCGCGCACCCAGGCTGGCCGTGAAGTGGGAGTGCGGAGCGGGGAGGGGGGATACCCGGGGTGGTCGCCGGCAGCGCTAACGAGTACCGGGCCTAAACACTGCCCGCGGAGAGCGAGCCTGATGATCCGCCGCCATTAGGCCGTGAGAGCGCGCGCTTCCCGGCGGCCGGAAATTGTGCTCGCGGCCAGCTTCCGGTCGGGCACCTACACACGGCGAGGGGTACAAGAGGGGGGGTAAGGGGGAGGGCAGACGGGGGAAAAGAACGATCGGACGGGCAAAATAGTTTCATCAGCAAATTTGCGCACCCGCGCGTCCTTGTGACGTCATCTCCATTTTCGCTGCGAGCCGCAAACTTTGTCAGGTTGCCCGCCCTGGCTCGATTATCCCTCCTGCGACCGCGCCACAGATTACACATTTTTTTTTGAATTTGAGATGAGATGGTTTTGCTGGTTTACGAACATTCTAAAACAAAAGTGAGTACTTTTACTACGCAAGCTTATTATACAAAAAAAACTTCCAAATATATATATATATAATCTTGAGCAGAAGATGAACTATGCACAGGAAGAAAGCAGGCTTCTGTAGCTTACCCGATAGTTATGAATTTTTAAAAATCATGTAAATGAGTGCTCTTTTTTTAATATTTTTTTCAATAAATGTGCTTTTCTTTGGATAATATTTCGGATTTTTTTATTTAACCAAACTGACAAACACACTTTTCTATGAAAACAAAAAATTCCACGTAGATGTTACTTTAACAGTATAGGACACAAACATGTTTGTATGTCGCAAAATGTGGTAATTTTGTAGTTACAAGAAAAACTTTAAAAATTAATAACACCTAAATTAAACGTAGCCTATCGTCGTAGCTTTTTTTTTTCTTTACTTATATGTAAAAGAATATTTTAAACAAATTTAATATATTTATCGGCTAAACTTAAGGTTCTATGTGCTATTTTATTATTTTACGCAGTTGTCTTAAACTTTTGACCGGTACTGTATATCAATAATTAATTTGTTAAAGTTATTAGAATATTCAGCTGTCAAAGTCTGGATGTTTCATAAAGCACATTTCATGCAGGTTTCACACCTTATTATGTCCTGAGCGTAGGGTTTTTTTTTATGTCGCGCGTCACCCTCTGGGCCCGGGTTGGTTGGTGACTCGGAATCGGCGTAAGTCCCACACGACCCCAGGTCTGGCCGAAGTACGAATCCCACACGACCCCAGGTCTGGCCGAAGTACGAATCCCACACGACCCCAGGTCTGGTCGAAGTACGAGTCCCACACGACCCCAGGTCTGGTCGAAGTACGAGTCCCACACGACCCCAGGTCTATCCGAAGTACGAGTCCCACACTCCAGGTCTGGTCGAAGTACGAGTCCCACACTCCAGGTCTGGTCGAAGTACGAATCCCACACGCCCCAGGTCTGGCCGAAATACGAATCCCACACGACCCCAGGTCTGGTCGAAGTACGAGTCCCACACGACCCCAGGTCTGGTCGAAGTACGAGTCCCACACGACCCCAGGTCTATCCGAAGTACGAGTCCCACACTCCAGGTCTGGTCGAAGTACGAGTCCCACACGTCCCCAGGTCTGGCCGAAGTACGAATCCCACACGACCCCAGGTCTGGCTGAAGTACGAGTCCCACACGACCCCAGGTCTATCCGAAGTACGAGTCCCACACGACCCCAGGTCTGGCCGAAGTTCGAATCCCACACGACCCCACGTCCGGCCGAAGTACGAGTCCCACACGACCCCACGTCTGGCCGAAGTACGAGTCCCACACGACCCCATGTCTGGCCAAAGTTCGAGTCCCACACGACCCCAGGTCTGGGCGAAGTTCTAGTCCCACACGACCCCAGGTCTGGCCGAAGTACGAATCCCACACGACCCCAGGCCTGGCCAAATTACGAGTCCCGCACGACCCCAGATCTGGCCGAAGTACGAATCCCACACGACCCTACGTCTGGCCGAAGTTCGAGTCCCACACGACCCCAGGTCTGGCTGAAGTATGAGTCCCACACGACCCCAGGTCTATCCGAAGTACGAGTCCCACACGACCCCATTTCTGGCCAAAGTTCGAGTCCCACACGACCCCAGGTCTGGGCGAAGTTCTAGTCCCACACGACCCCAGGTCTGGCCGAAGTACGAATCCCACACGACCCCAGGCCTGGCCAAATTACGAGTCCCGCACGACCCCAAGTCCGGCCGAAGTACGAGTCCCACACGACCCCAGGTCTATCCAAAGTACGAGTCCCGCACGACCCCAGGTCCGGCCGAAGTACGAGTCCCACACGACCCCAGGTCTATCCAAAGTACGAGTCCCACACGACCCCAGGTCTATCCAAAGTACGAGTCCCACACGACCCCAGGTCTATCCAAAGTACGAGTCCCACACGACCCCAGGTCCGGCCGAAGTACGAGTCCCGCACGAGCACAGCGCAGGGACGGTTCGAGGCCGGACCCGGACGCGACCCAGGATTTACGAGCGCGAGGTCGGTAATCAAACGGTCGCGGGTCGCTCTTTGATCAGCGAGCGCCGACCGCGCGGGCCGTACAACCTCTACTTACGACCCATCTCTACACCCACCTCACACTAGATGATCCCAGCAGATTGTGTCAGTGAGGAGAGAAAGAATAACACAGATATGAACTAGCGTTCAATTCTATATTAGATTAGTTAACATACGTAATATCTTGTATCTACATAAATAAAAAAATGATCGTTCGTCAAAATCTTTAATCTCCGAAAGTTCTTGAACGATTGCTTTGAAATTTTGACAAAAAGTTCAATACGAGTACGCGCATTACTTTGTATATCTCTGTCACACCAGTGAAAGTTTCGAATATAGATAAAACTCTAGGTAAAACATAGATTTTTAATATTTTCATTGCTATAGTGATAAATATATGTAAGTATACAGAGGAAAGAGGTATAGAGGGAGATTTAGATGTACAGATATAGAAAGATAAAGTTGTATAGAGAGGTGTATATATAGATATAAAAAGATAGATATATATATAGAGAGAGAGAATTACAGAAAGAGGGATTGAGAGATGATTTGTATAAGTTTACCTACTTAAAACTAATTATAAAAAAAATTGAGGCATTGCAACGAATTCCGGGCGTTAGCAGGTTGTGAAGTAAGAATTACATCGTCCATTAATATTTAAACATGTCCAAAAAATTATAGATCACCGACTTTCGGGTCCACACTTTAAAATTACAATAAATTTACTGACATAAAATAAGCGAATACGGTGGAAAAATTTTAAGAATGCGAAGTACCTAAATAATTCTTGGCTTCTGTGTTCTTGTTAGCTAGTGACTGTGGTAGCGAAAGCCTACGATCTAGATTTAAAATGTCTGTACGGGAAAAGATTCTCGCACCTACCAAAGTGCCTTCCAGGAACGATGCCGAGATCATTATGTTTTACCTTTAACTCCCCAAAGTTCCTTTGAACGCACCATAATATGTACAATAATTAGTTCATACAGTAAACAAATTATTATATGACATTTATTGTTACGACTTATATAACGTAGGTGGAAACTACTGGGTTCGTAAGGGATAGCCCAATTAATTTTTTTTTCACAGTTACAGTTTTACTGATTACTAATATTTACATCAATAATAAATAATCGTACTTAAAAATGCCCAATAACCAATTACTCACACTTACAAATGTTTATTCTCAAGTCACCCCCAACTGAATAGCAAAAAAACTTTTTTTTAAATTATAATGAATAATCATTAAGCTAATTCCTTTCTGGTGGGTTACGCATCTTTGTTTCATTGTGGTAGGAAGCTGTTAAAAAATCTGAAAATAAAAAGTATCGTAGAGCGATGGTTAGTTTTTGCTAACCAGAATGACTTCAATTTTTTACACCACTTCAAAGGCTAATACCTCCGTGAGTTTAAGCTCGACTAATTTGAAGACAGGAAGCGACTCAGTGGTGAATGATGGAGTAGGATTCCTGGGCTGAGCCCGTGAGAACTCCAGCACGTGTTGAGAACAGGCTGCTCGCTGCAACTGTAGCCCTTAACGCCCTTCCGGCCCGCATGGCGCGGGCATGGGGGAGGTCTGTTTAGACATCCCCCTCCCCCACCACAAACACCCCCCTCCCCCCTCCCCACCGAGACAAAACCAGCCTAGGAACTCGGTACGTCAGCGACGACTGACTAGGGATGGCCCAAACATCGATGTACCATTCTTTCGATGTTTCGCTTGAATTATATCGGTCTGAATATATAAGTTTTTTTCGATACATATGTCTGCAAACTTTGAAACGTGTTTTACTTATTATGAAATTATTATTTAATTCTACATAAAATTGAGTTCTTTGTATATCTATGCCAGTACAATTTAGCTCTTTCTACCAAACTTGAATACAGACAATTTTTTTTTTTATGATTTAATAATACGTTAACTAATTATTTCGATTATTTTATCTCCAGGTTTTTTTTCTAATTTTTAAGTATTTTTATGGGTTCATATTATTCTAGACTTCCGAAGACGTTATTCGAAATATATTTTTTTAAAATTAAAAAATACTTTTTTCTTTAAAATTTATGTACAGCTAATTTTATTAAAGTGAAATACTTTTTTCTTTAAAATTTATGTACAGCTAATTTTATTAAAGTGTTATTTTTACTTTTAAAAAATTATTTAATTTCAATTCTATATCATCGGAACCAAATATCGGTATCAAATATATCGGCAGTAAAATATTAATACTAAATAATAGATAGTTTGAACCAGAAATGTCAAATATTCCGATTCATGGATATATCGTTGCCATCACTACGTCCGACACCATAGCGCTCATTACATTAGGCGATTTTACTAACACTGTTGAAAAACTTTTGGTAACTTTCAACTGTTATTATTTTTCTAAGATTTCATGGAATAATTAATATACATCATAATTTAACAGCATGATACTCCAAAAATTACGTTTCGCAAAGTTTTTATTTTTATTAACTTTTCGGGTTACTTAAAAATTAATTACATTTAGACAATAAATTTTTATTTGTATTAGAAAGAATCTAATTATTCTATTTGCATTTTTGATTCAAGGTGATTATCATAGTCCTAGTAGCCAATTTGGTTTTCTATTTTTTACTCAACGACGCACTGTTTTAGACTGTGTACTTTGAGCGGACTTAAGTTCGACTAGTTATTTGTAACACTAAAATGATATTAATTTTTATCTTGAACTTAGGTACGCAACAAAACAAATTTAATTTAATAACTGTAATGTAACTAGTTAATGATGTGGTTGTTAGATTTTTCTCTTTCGCAAATCACGAAAAGCGTATGAAAATTAAATAAAGATATTATGAATAAAAGAATTAGCTAGTCTTTAAGTACGTAACATCTTACCTCGGTATTGAGCAAATTCATGTGATTTCATTTTGCAAATACACTAGTAATACAAAACTCGGGCACGAAATCTAACTTGGGATTCTTTAAAATAATGATGAGCGTGTTAAATATACGCAAAATTTATTTGTAACTACATTTCTGGACACGAATCACACGTAGTTTCCTCTCCCGCCGCTAGAATTCGCTGCCGGAGCAGCTACGTCGACGATGGAATCGTTTCATTTACAGACCGAAATTTAAAACTATAAATTGAATCGGATCCGATAATATAGAAAAAAAAAACACTTAAAAAAATCTGAACAATGGATTTGGACTTAGATTTCAACAAGGAATTATATTTTAATACTGCCCATCTGGTTAAAATTCATCAAAGTTTCCCTCTGTCTGTGGGAACTTTTGGTTCGCGCCATCAGTCACGGACGCCAGCACCGTGGTTGTTACACGTTTCCGTTCCTTGTGACTCAACGTCTCATCCGCGAAATTACTCCCATTGAAAGTCGTACACTCGAGAGCTAAGATGTTTACACTTAAAACTTATATTTAAAATACTTTTTCAAATGATGAACGACTCTGCTGACTCGAAGAAGCGCCGAAATACCACTGGGTGATTTAAATACTCTCTCTCTCTCTCTATCGGTTGAAATACGAGCAACGAAGACACGGTGGTTATTAAGTCAGTGCTTTTGAAGAACATTCGTCCCCTCCCCCTCCAACCCCCCTGCTCAAGGGAATCTCAAGTGCAGGCAGTTCATGCAAATCCAAATCCGGTCGCCATTCGTGTTTGCTCGGTGTTACAGGTTTGGAGCAGCTTCCTTGATATCTTCGTTCGGCCATTCGTGACAAATAACTGTTCGTCAGGGTTCCGGAAACCCCTAATCCCCTCCTCCCCCCTCACCCAACCCCAGTTACGCTCTCGGAATAGACGTGAATTAGGCTGAAGTCTACTTTACGACCTTGTTAAGGGTTTCGTGGGAGCGAGCTTGATTTACTCCGGTTGAAGCAAGTACTAATTACTGAGCGCAAACCGACGTTTCTTTTCGGCAAAAAACCTGAGGTGTGTCGAGAAGAATTCAAGAATAGGACCAGACACCACAAAACTAGATAGAACGGTCGGTAGCCTAATGGAAGCATAAATTACGAAGGAAGTGGGTGTAAAAAAATCAAGAACAGAATTTTTTAAATAACTATAGGAAGACTGTAAACAAGAAAAAAATAATAATTTCCCGCGGTGGTAGCACGAGGTATCTCAAATGGGACTATAAATTATAACACCAATCAACCCTTTGTGGTTCATTAAAGCAATATACGTATCAAGAAAAAATTTCCCCAATGTTATTAAAATAAATTCAAAAACTCAGAACAATAAAAACCCACAATAAGTCATTTTAGAATAAGCACCTTAAAGCTCTAAATATATTATAAGGTTTTATTGAAGTTTAAAACAAAAACCACAGGTATAGTTTTGATTCATTTATATATTGGTGAAACATACGTTCTCGGGTTGATAGGTAAGTCACATTTTGGCATATTTACCTTACTATGGGATAGAACGTTAATTTTTTTAATTTTGTGTGGTGGATGCCACGAACCAAAGTTCAAATATACAAAAGGAAACGTTATAGTAAAAACTATTCAAAGAATTTGAACAATTTGGGCAGTATTTTTATAATAATTCTTGTCGAAAATCAGAACCGAAACCGTGGTTTATTATTTTTTTTTCAAGTCTTTTTAGCTTCCGTCGGAGCCATTTCATAATAATTAAAAAATTTCCTTCAGATAATCGAATGGTTCGATAGTCGAACGTTTTTACGAGTCCGGCAGCGAATAATTCTAGCGGCGAGTGCGGAAAGTGCGTGTGGTATGATTCGCGTCCAGATGTAGTTGAAAACACATTTTGCTTATATTTATCACGCTCGGCATTATTTTTAAGAATTGTACGTTAAATTTTGTGTAAAAGTCAAAGTTTCTTATTATAAGTGTTTTTACAACATTAGAACACAATTTCTTTTACATGCTACAAAGCTGTTAAGATGAAATATTTTATATAAATATGTATTAACTTTTTTACTTTAAATTTGAGAATAAACATAATTTTTTTATTCTTTTAAACTTATTAAGTCGGTGACTATATACTGACCTTATTCGAGGATGTATCTGAATAAACTTTTTACAACTTAGTAAATTAATTCAAATCACATTCATCACAATGAGTGTTGAGTTCAGCTGTTTCTTGCTTTGTTCTAGTATTTTATATTAATTTTACATGTTTACCATAACTTAAAATATTTTAATCAAAAATTAGTATTTCAATGTTTTAATTTGTGATCTATACTAATCAGCACACAATCATTACCTAGAATACGTATTTTATAATCTAAAAGATAAAACTTTCTAATGCATTTTGCTATTATAACTTCTTTTGAAGTTTTTTTTGTAACTTTCGTTTCCTGGTTGTTTCATTTGTACCGACTATTTTATTTTAATATATTAATTCTAATTTAAAAAAAAACATTGTATAGTACCTACATTAACACAGCACACAAAACAATAAACTACAATGCAGTCAAGTCGATTGCAATAATAACTTCTTAATGAACATTCTTGCAAACAGTTAGCTCTATTGTGTGCCAAAACCTGGTTATTCTTGTCAAAAAGAAAGACGCCGTCTTACTCAAGAAGTAACCAATGAGCAGAACTGTGGGTTCCAGCCAGCTAGTTGAATGGATTACAGAACGAAAGGTTCATAGAAATGAATAAAACCTGAATTATTTTGTTTATTCTTTTAACTATCCGTGATAAACCACACATATTAAGTCTACTGTTTGTTTCAAAGTTGAAGTCATTCTTTTAAGAATTTGGCTTTTCAAACAAAACGCAGCTGCAAAAGGACTAACACTGGAAGTTTTTTAATAGCTTGAAGGAAACTCACTGGAAGAATCCTAAAAAAAAATTGTACATAACAATAAATGAGTAAAGTTAAAGCAAGTAATTTTCGTTATACTTCAAAATAACAAAAAAAAATTCTATCCAGGCGAGACAGTTGTTCTTAATGTAAATTATATAAATAACTAGATAAAGATTGCACAAACCCATTCACCTAGCATCTTACCTCCATGAGTTGATCAACTACCCTGTACGTAGTCTTGGATCTTCAAAGTGATAATTGACCAAAAGCACGTCCAGGGAGTTGTCAAAATTTGGTCTGGGTTGCAAACGATTGGGGTGAAATATTTACTTGTTTTTTTACCTTTCTAGGATGTCAGGAGTTACAGAGAGGCATTAATCAAACTACAGCGAATGTATATGTGTGCTTCAAGTATACTCTTGTCTCATTTGCTTATCCATCTTATTTAACCGGCTCTTCGCGGCATGGCGCAACTGGTTCAAGTGGAAAGTAAGGTTACGAGCTGAAGACGTCCCCGATATCGCGACGAAAGTCTTCGAGGCGTTATCATCTTGTCGAGAGCTCCGACGAGGTAAGTTTCTTTTTTTTTTCCCCACGAGACGACGTCTCGCACGCGGCGTCTTTATAACAACTTTGCAGCTCTTCGGGCCGCCGCCGTAGCCGAAAAAGTCGAGTCTCGTCATCCTCGCGGGAGACGAGTTCTTCACTCTATCTCTTTCCTTCGACGGCTTCCTCCTTCCTCCGTCATCCTCCTCCTCTCTCTCTCTCCTCTCCCCTCCGATACTTTCTGGTATTCTGTAACTAGTTCTGGGCCTTCGCCGCCGTCGTCGTCCTCTGGCAAGAAGATGCGTTCTCTCCTCTCCCAGGGGCGCCCAAGTCCAGGCCTGCCAACACACCTTGCATCCCCCCTTCGCCTCTATTTTTCCCCCTCCTTCGCAGTGTGTTGAGACGGAAAAAAAAATTTCCCACTCGCCGTTTTTCCTCCACTCCCCCGCCATCAACGACGTTCTACTCTTTCCGAGGAAAAGTCGCACTTGTTGGATTAAATCTTCCCCCGCACCTCGTTTTTCCCCTTCGCTCTGCGAGAACGCGAACACGCGTGGATTTGGAAGTAGGAGTTGTGCTTGCAACCCGTCGCTAAGGCCTGGTACGCATGGAGCGTTGTAACGCGCGTTAGTGGAAAAACTGGGTGTAGATGAGAGCGTACTCATGCTAAAGTGAGGTTGTTGCCCCAACGCCGGTTCCAACGCTCGTGTGGAGATTCTGCCATGTAACGCGCATGTCGAGGTACGTAGTGTCCAGTAGGACTGTTCAGTTTAACATGCGTGTAGAGGTACCAAGTGTCCAGTAGGACTGCTCAGTTTAACATGCGTGTATAGGTACCTAGTGTCCAATAGGACTAATCAGTTTAACATGCGTGTATAGGTACCTAATGTCCAATAGGACTAATCAGTTAAACATGCGTGTAGAGGTACCTATGTCCAGTAGGACTATTCAGTTTAACATGCGTGTAGAGGTACCAAGTGTCCAGTAGGACTGCTCAGTTTAACATATGTGTCGAGGAACCTAGCGTCCAGTAGGACTGTTCAGTTGAACATGCGTGTAGAGGTACCTAGTGTCCAGTACGACTGTTCAGTTTAACATGCGTGTATAGGTACCTAGTGTCCAATAGGACTAATCAGTTTAACATGCGTGTATAGGTACCTAATGTCCAATAGGACTAATCAGTTAAACATGCGTGTAGAGGTACCTATGTCCAGTAGGACTATTCAGTTTAACATGCGTGTAGAGGTACCTAGTGTCCAGTAGGACTGTTCAGTTTAACATATGTGTCGAGGAACCTAGCGTCCAGTAGGACTGTTCAGTTGAACATGCGTGTATAGGTACCTAGTGTCCAATAGGACTAATCAGTTTAACATGCGTGTCGAGGTACCTAGTGTCCAGTAAGACTATTCAGTAACGCGCGTATTGAGGTACCTAGTGTCCAGTAGGACTGTTGAAATTAACACCGACAATTATTATAGGTCTTTGAAAAATCAGCAAATATGTAGTAGAATAAAAAAAGTCTTTATAGTTATAACAAATAATAAAGGTAATCAAAAATGTTATCAAGCCGGATAGTATCAATTAGGCAATAGTGGTTGCCATTTACTTGTGCTGCAGTATAATCGTGAGACAAACTGTAGTCTACAACAGAAATCACGTCTCTGAATTCGAAATGCGGCGTAGGTTATTCGAAGATCCAGTTATTTGTGAGCACGAAGAATCCATTCGTTTATTTGAAAGGCATTTTCTAAAGTCTGTAAATTTTATCGTAATTTCCACGAGTGCACAAACCTGAGGTTTTACGACCACAAAAAAATGCAGTTTTTCAGAATATAAAAAAAAATTCGTCCTACCAGGAATAAAATTTGAAACTTTTGACTCATGAGTTAGAATACCTTAAACACACAGAAAAAAATGGGTGCGTGTACTTATGTACGCGCGTGAGAAGTTATACTTCTTTGGCATCATTAAAAATAGTAATTAATTGCATGCAAATAATTAATTACAATAAAATATTAGGTTGAAAAAAGATAGTCAACACAGTCAATAAAGTTCAGTTTAAATTTTAAAAATTAAATAAATAAAATTTAATGAATAATAAATATATAGGCTATGACATAATTTGCAATAAATATTATAAGATTCTTAATTTTAAATATCTTTTATTGATTATTTAATATTTTAAAATAAAATAAATCAATTTAATACTAAATTCAAAAATTTAATTTAAGTTTATTCATTTTTTTAAATTTATTATTTTCTTAATTAAATATTCACTTTTCATTTTTATCAAAAATATTTCATTAAATTTGTTTATTTATATTTTAATATTTATTATTATTCAATTTAATAATAAATATTAAAAATTAATATTTAAATTTGATGTTCGATTTTAATTTTTATTACAAATGTTTTATTAAATTTATTTCTATATTTTGTAAATATTAAATAACCAATAATAACAAATTAAGATTAATAATTAAATAATATTTAATATTAATTATATTTAATAATAATATTTTAATTTATATCAATAATTAGTACATACGGATAGTTAACCTCAATTTGTTATACTTGAGCACTTGGAAAAGTATAAAGGCACAATTTTTTAAAATAATATTTACGAATAGTAAATAATATTAATCTAAATATTCAATTTAAATCACTACTGAATATAATTTATTAGCACATATATAATTCACACTTCTATGAAACTAAAACACGTGCTGTGAATGTAGAAACTAGAAACATGTGGATAAATATTATAAATATGAAAACAGTGATCAGAGGCGACGAGCGTGCCAACATGCGCGACTAATAGAGGTTCTATTTCTATTTTGTTGGTAGCTTTTTTTTCGAGACTTAATGAGCTGTTTAGCGGGCAGCTTCAACCTGTTAATTTAGTGTTACAGTGATGCGCGCGCATCTTAAAATTTCACTCTCATAATTTTTTCATAACGCGCCTAAAGAAGTATAACTTCAAAATTATTTTCTGTACTTTACAAAAGATTCCTTTGGAAACCAGTTGCTAAGAAATACTTTCTTTTTGTACGATAACATATTTTCGAGATAATACTGAGTATTTATTACGAAAATTAGCGCAAAATTTTATATTTTGATTGGTGTGTCATAATTGTTTTTTAACCACGGAAATGATAATTGCATACTCAAATGATTTTCGTAATACTTTTAATTATGCTTATTAAATCATGGAAAGCTATCCAGGTAACGATTTCCAAATAACTTTAAATATTTAAAGTAATGGAACAGCACAAAGCATAAACGTCAGGGTAAGAATCCAAAACCAGTATTACTGTAAACACTGTTTTGTAGTGAAAAGTACAAAATTACATATACCTGTAGTTTTACATGAATATAAATGTTCCCTTTACAAAAAAAATTATAATGCACCAGACTGAATTGTTATTCTTAATTTAAATAGAGTCTTAAAGAAATTGGTGTTGCCATAGAGAGTCCTATAATACAGACGCGCTCATGAAAAAGTTCCACATTCTTAGGTAAATATAGCTGCCCCCATTCTTCTGAACAAAATATTCCGAGAGTTCACAAAAGAGACAGAGACCAGAGAAACAAAATATGTGAGTTTGTGACAGAGGTTCTTGTGTAAGAGGACGCTGATTGGAAGACGATAAGTTGTTATTTCTATGACCTACGATGACGCGAGCTTTAACTTGTACGAAGGCTTACGAGCCGCCCAGGCAACCAGAAGACAGCAATAAAACTTATCAGTGCGGAGATAACTTTGAGAAGAACCTGTGTACCGAGAAACGTTAGTGGTGTTTTAATACCCGGAAAGATAGAGGTCTGGCCTGCCGGGTAACTTTGAAGTGTGTTGCGTATGTTCGTGTAGTTCCTTTTCCGAAGTTTTACTTGTGTAAAGTTCCTTCCATTACAGTTTACTTTCTTTTTTAAGTTCAGTTTTAAACATCTTCATTTCCTCCTCCCCACTCCAATTTTTTAATTTTTATTTCGTGAGAGAAAAACTGGTTGCATTGTAATTTTAACTATCTTTAATTAAAATTAAATTTCAGAAAATTGTCCAAATTCTTACTTTGGTATGAAAAAAACCCACACCATAGCTTTTTTGGGATTGTAAAATTAAATTTCGCATTAAAAGCAATATATTTTAAATATTCAAATTAATTTTCTTTTAAAGAATAAAAAGTAAAAAAATCGCGAAAATATTGAAAACAGCATCAAATAACCCCAGACGAAGTTTACATCGATGGTGAGAATAATCGATACTGGACGGTCCTCATATCGAGAGGGTTGTCTGTCAACACACCCATTGAAAAATTTCGTGTAAACATGGTTTCAAATGCAATGTTTTACCGCAGATTCACGCCTGAATAGGCGGGCCCCTTAATACGAGATTTGGAGAACACCGATAAGAGACCAGACACACTTAAGTTTCTGGGATCAAAAATACATCTTTATGGGCAAGGTTTTTTTTTACCCGCAAATATAATATATTCTGGCCAAAACCGCTAAGAATCTAACCTGTACCACCTATTAATTTTTGGGATGCGAGTGTTATGACAGTCACGTGACAGCCATGCGGGGAACAGGAAAAAACGCGATTTCAAAAAAAAAATCAAAAAAATCTTTATGATAGTTTTGGGATGATGATGATGTTCTCGCGTTTCGTCTCCAAAACATCTTTACTTTTTTGGGAGGCGATTTTAAGTGCGAAAATTATGGTAACTTTAATGCAACTGAGCTAAAAAATTTCAGAGGCCCTTTTGTGGCACGCCAAGTTGTGGAAACCATATTCATCAGCATAACAAAAACATGAAATTTATTTTTATAATCGTCAAAATCATTGAATAATTTGTGAAGTTTATTTAATTGATTTGGATTATTGCTAAGAGTAGGTTCGCTGTAAGTATCTAATATTTTTTTTTGTGGAAGCACTGTTGAAAAAATCAACTACAAGGAACTTCTTGTATTCCTTTATTCCCAACTGGACTCGTTGCACGGCACGCAACGATTAAATTAAATTACGTGCAGCTACACAAGGGGAGCATATTTTTTTTTTCAAAGGTTGCCTTTGAAAGCATTCATTACCGCGAATGCAATGTGGCGTGAGGACTTGAATACACCCCGCTGTGTTCCTGATAACATCTCTTGACCTGCAGAGAAAATAACCGCGCACCAGATACAGACGAATTTTCCCATTGGTTCGTGAAGAGAGGCTTTGCTGAACTCTACCGGTGAGACGCGGAAGCTATAGTTTCAGACCTACGTGCTCGTCTTAAACATTTCAAAATTAGTTTTTAAGGATACCTAAAGAAGTTAGAAACCACATAAGCAATAAATTGGCTCTGTCCTTTTGAGAGAGAGAGAAGGAGAGAGAGAGAGAGAGAGAGAGAGAGAGAGAGTAAGATAAAAATAAAGTAAAAGATGCCATTTTGGTTCAAGCAAACTTCAATTTTGCATACACATCTTTATTAGCTATTACAAAATGAAAGTTTAGCATTGTTAAAGGGAAAACATTTAATTGAACAGAATGCCTTGCCAGATATTAATTTATCGCGTGTGAAGCCATTGCTCATTTATGTCCAGTATTAGGTAAATTAAATTATACGAAATATTTAATACAGCTTTAATAACATAATATATTTTTACAAATTTATACTATCAAATAATAAAATGTGTGCTCTTTGCCGTAATAAGTTCCAAATTTCACCATTAAAACGTTAAAAAAAATTATGACCTAAAAACTACATGATAAAACACGCTGTCTTTTCAGTTAAATACCTTCCTTATAAGAGGACAGCGAAATAATGGAGCATATTATGCATCACACATGAGAGCATGGTTCTGAAATAAAAACTAAAAAAAAGAGACTTTTGTAGCTTCCTCAAAGTTTGTTTTTTTTCTTTGCAGTGACTTTCACGCGGGTTTTGAGTAACTGTTAAATTATATTAGTAATTATAAGACGTCATGACTTACAAATACAGGTATTTGTTTAATGCAAGTCCCTGTGTTGCATTAAAGTTACCATAATTTTCGCACTTAAAATCGCCTCCCAAAAAAGTAAAGATGTTTTGGAGACGAAACGCGAGAAAATCATCATCATCATCCCAAAACTATCATAAAGATTTTTTTGAACTTTTTTTTTGAAATCGCGTTTTTTCTTGTTCCCCGCATGGCTGTCACGTGACTGTCGTAACACTCGCATCCCAAAAATTAATAGGTGGTACAGGTTAGATTCTTAGCGGTTTTGGCCAGAATATATTATATTTGCGGGTAAAAAAAAAAACCTTGCCCATAAAGATGTATTTTTGATCCCAGAAACTTAAGTGTGTCTTGTCTCTTATCAGTGTTCTCCATATCTCGCATTAAGGGGCCCGCCTTTTCAGGGGCGAATCTGCGATGCGGTAAGTGCGACGCTCCCTGGTGCTTCCAGCGCGGTATCGCCCCTAAACGCGCGCGCAGTCCTCTCGTCGTGCATAGCAGCAGTAACCATAACATTATATGATAGAGAAATAAAGATAAAGGTGTAATGCCAGGTCCTTTGGGTACTTTCAATAATCTTTACCAGGCATGTCTAGAAGTGATTCCGAAAACATTCGTTATAGTCCTTTTCACACCCCTAAAAATACTTTCAAAAGTGTAATGGTGTTATTAAAGTCAAGAATTGTGTTAAAAATTATCCTATTAATAGGAAAAAGTTAAATGAATAAGAATTTAACCAATTTTGTATGGGAAATTTCTAAAATTATTGTTTATGTGAATAGCTCTCATTGTATTATAAGGAACGTTAAAAATATTTTATTGTTCGTTTCTAACTCAACCACTTCTTGTGACTTTATAGCGTTGTCCAAATTATCCATTCACAACGAAAATAAAACCGACCACCGTGAAAGATTCTGTAAGTATTTATTCTCTTACGTAGACACTTTGGAGTGACAGAAAAAATATTTTGTATTGAAAAAAAAATATTTAGTACCGAAAACAAAATCTTTTTCTCCCAGATGAACTACCTATTCTTCCCACAATCTAAATATTTAATACGAAAAGGGGAAATGTTTCAGAAGCATAACATAATAAATTTACAATATTTAAAAAAAAGTTTGATTTCAAAATTTTTATCGTGGCTTGTATAAATTATGTCTGGGAGTGTACAAGTTTGTGTAACTGACCTTTAAAAATAGTTTTTTTTTTTTTAAATTTCTGTTTGTACTAAACTTGTTTAACAATCCAGACACAGCATGAGCTAAATAAATGTGGAGCCTGGTTTTCAAATGGACAGCTTACAAAATGGTAGGCAGTGTTTGAAAAAAAGGTTCGGCTTGCCTCTTTGGTGAAGGACTTTGCTGGAACGTTTCGGGTAGTATTTATTTATGTAAATTTTATTTGAATTTAACTTTAAAATTTGTTTGCTCCCTATTTTCACGCTGCCTGATTTTCTTTCCATTAAAATTGTGTCTGATAATCATTTGTGTAACCATTGCAATTTTTTTTTTAAAAAAATCATGCAACTAATTTTCAGAAAATTATTAATAATTTATAATAAGGAAATATTTCTATGCATCGTATTTCAATGCAAAGTAATAAAATCTCACGTGTTAAAAATACTTTCCTGCTTTGTATTAACAACTACTATGAATCTAATTCTTTAATTAATTTTGTAATATTCGACAGTTTAATAATTTTAGATTCTCCAATTAATTTTGCTTTTTCAATACCCACATTTGTTTGTTTTGTTTTTGAAAGCGGCGCTAAAATGCAAACTAACTATGGCAGTGAAAATCAAACTTTAACATTTGTGTAAACAATTTTTTTATGTGTGTTTTGGGACTTTATTGTAGTAGAGGTTTGTGAACACCCAGTACGGAAGGGCGTGAAAAAAGCCAAAAAAAATCTTTGCAAACGATGCCTCCACCTTCAGTACCAAAGGTGTCCCGAAACCATAAAATTTATGTTGGTTATCGAGGGTGAAAAACTTTTACTGTTGTTGCCTTATCCGTTTCATGCCTCGTGATGCATTTCCGTGGGTTACCTAGGCGTGTCGGATGAAGCCACCGTTGTTAAAGATTTAGCCTGTGATGAGGGGGGGGGGGAGGGGTAGGAACGAATCAATTCCAAATACGAGCACAGCACTCCTCTAAAGAGCCGACGTATCCTCGTAATGAGTGTTTTCCAGGTGAAGTCCTTTGCCCGACGCAGCGATAAGCAAAACCACATTACGTTCCTCCGCAACCTAGGGATATATATATATATATATATATATATATATATATATATACATGCACATAAACATAAACAAACACACACACATACAGTTCTGACTGAAATACCCGGCGTCGCCAGGGCTAAACCACTGCTGATCTTCGGAAAACCACGTTCCCAGTTGATGTCTTTGTAGTATAAGGAACATCACAGCAGAGTCAGCAGGACATATACGGAAAAATTTTTTTATTTCTTAACGCCTCCGAAAGAATTTATCGGAGACGAAGACTTCATCAACAATGCAATAGCCGTTTCCGTGGGCATTTTTGACCAAAAAAAAAGGAAATTGTGATCTCTAATTCCCCAAAACCCGTTCTCTCCCCCTTCCCAAAGGGATGGATTTTTAAAAATATTGAAACAACGTGTTATTTTAATTTATTATTTTGAAGAGTACATATTAAATATATTTAAAAAAATGTTCTTGATACAAACCTTACGACTGCTATACAAAATGTATGCTTATACGCCCACTGGTTTAAGTGTTGCGTTGCCTGTCAGTCAGCTAGTGTTAAGAGTTTTATTAATGTATGTATGTATATATAAATAAGTCTCAAGACCGGCGGTTGATGCGAAACTCGGAAGGGGGGGGGGGGGGTTGGTCGGGAAGGGTGGTTTGTTGTGTTGATGGGGGGGGGGGAAGGAGTGGGAGTTGCCAAGCCGCCTCTAGGCACAGAAGAAAGGGATGAAGAAAAGTTTTCCCCTGAAATGATGTTCCTCCAAGAAGTTGAGCCTTGAGAGGTTTTGGCAGCGAGGAAGTAGGAGGGGGCAGGAGAGAAATTAATGTGTTAGAATTATTTGCAAGGAGCTCAAGAGTGAAGAGTTTTAAGGGAGGAGAATATATTTTTTTTATGGAAGTTTGCAGCCCGCATATAAATTCTGGAGCCGACTTGAAAAGATTTTTTTTTTCTGGTCACCACAAAGAGGAAAGTGCGCCCTTCAGACTTCCGCCCTCGGTGATAAAAGTGGCATTTGTCAAATCGAGACTGCGAAGAGTGTATACAATTTAATATAATTTTTATTGGCGTGACAGCCCGCGAAAGCTTTCACGCTTGGAAATCCAGTCTCGCTGCAGCTGAGTCATTTCATTAGCTGTTTTAAGTAGTTTGATGAACTGAAAAACAGTTTAGGAACCACCGTTAAATATTTCGGTCAGTACAGCACCCCACCAAGTATTTTGTGATTTATGCGGGAAAAATATTTTTGGCGCAACAAAACTAACAGTTTCAAATGTACAAAGGAAATATTTTTTTGTACAGGTGTAACTGAATATAAAATAAAACAAAAAATAAATTCGTTCATTTCAAATATTATCACTTTCCTGTTGTAGCCAGTGGCAATAAAATAATGCGTATGATTGCTTGCGCATCTAAGAATTGATGCCATTGGTCCATGAAAATGTGGTGCCCAACGTTTCAATATGTCATGTTGCGACCATCTTCAAAAGCTGGTGTTGTGAAACAGTATGTTTATATAGGGGCCAATTACATCTGGATTTTCTTTGGTTACTGTGGGAAGCCATATTTGAGGGATGTCTTGACCAATCAGGATGCATCTACTTTGTAGGGGTAGTAATCATAACTGAGGCTAATTCTTGGATGATGGCCGTTCAAGGTTATGATGAAACAAAGGAATCCAGATATTATTTAATTTGTAGCCATTTTTGTTTTGATATTATTGGGGCAGTTATTTTTTTAATTTTTACTGGATCTCATGTCTATTTGTGGTTGCAAGTTGGAAATGTTAACAACATTCTGGGCTTGGTCGAAGTTGATTGTACCTACGACCTGTTTCATTGTAGTTCTTATATATGGCTAAACGTTTTTCGTTGTAATTAATGTCTGTTAATATGAATATGCAATCCTATTCTCATTTGAAAAATTTAGCCCTATGTTAATTATTATATTTTCTGGTTTACTGACACATTACTATAATGTATGCACCAATCGTTCTATTATACTTATAATTTGGTACATGGCTATAAAATACGAATAACGATGCTCTCAAATAGCTTGTTTCTACAATTATTTTATTATTTTTTAACATACAGTATGGAATGCAATTTAACTAGGATGCAGTCATCCACGCGTTTGGCCATTTAAGATTATTAGAATTAGAATTTTCTTAAACCCCGCTTTTTTAATGTTAATTGGTTTTACTTCGTTTGAAATTGCTTGATTAAGGGAAATGCAACATCCAAATGCCACACAAATAAATTCAATCAATATATAACAGCTTGGCGGGAGTAAATATTTAGTGCTAAGGAGATATTTAACTAATATATGAGCAATCATCACTCTGTAAACTGGCACACAAGTAATGATTCCGTGTGAAAGTTCAGGTACACATAAAATTAAACTGGTTTAAATATATAAAATATAACTTTCTGTCTGTTTGTTCGAACTTCACACAAAATCTCCTGAACCGATTTTGATAAAACGTTTTGTGTTTGAAATCTTATGATCAGACTTAAAAAAAAAACTGTGTATATTATATCTGGGTACGTTGACGGCAGCCGGAGATAAATAACAACAAAAAAACACGTTATTATTTCACAACCCAGCGCAACAGATATAAGATGCGTTTCCATTTCAAGTTCATTCATATTAAAAGGGTGTCAGTTTTGAGTGGCCCTTGCACCGGATGTCATGCGGGCGGAGCTGTAACGCAACATGAAGATTAAAAGATTAAATAAAAGAATCGAAGGAATTCCTCAGAAGGTTCCTTGAGGTTCCGTTTTGTTGTTCCTAACACAAATCTTTTGCTCTGATAAAGTTGAAATTTTGCGTACTTGACCTTGGAAACACGAGGATGGTCACGGTCTAAGTGAGATTTCGATAAATTCACCCCTCGAAAAAAGAATTTAATTACTATTGATGAAATTTCGCCGTTGCATTGATGACGCCTTCTTCGTGTCCATGGCAACGGCTTTTGCAAACGGCAGTGGCGCACCCAACGAGGAGGGGCATGTACAATGAGCAATACGAGAGTATGCTCTGCATGTGGACTGCCTTAGCGAAGCACGGGGTGCTCCGAGCTAGTTTATAAATAAAGTAACTAATTAAAATAATGTTGACTTGAAGTTTATATGTCGGACTAATAAACCTCGCAGGTTACCCGCATCCGTTCTTCCTCCACTTCCGCAACAGCCTTTGGGAGTGAAGGTGAGCCATTCCAGAGAGCGTGTTTTTTTTTCTTTTTCCAGTAGCCTGTCCACCTATATTTCCCGAATGGGTTGGGATGTAAAAATTTACGATTTGTTTACGTCGCTGCGTTTCGTTTTATGTTCCTCCGCATCACCGGCAAATGGTGTAGTGTTGGAGGGGGGGGGGGGGGCACCTTTAAGGCACCTGCGAGCTCGGAGACATTTAGCAACACTGGACAGGAACACAACAAGAGACGAGGTTCTTATAAGTCTCTGTGATTTCGAAATATAACTCCTTAACGAGACAATATATTTGTTGTCTTGACAGTTACTTTATTGAAATGTTTTTTTTCGGGTCATGTTTCTTGACCTATAAAAAGTTTTCATTCATTTTACTATAATTTTTTATACTTTTATTGTTAACATGAAAATACAAGTATATATTGTAATTTGCTTTTATCTCACTCAAAAAATTTATTCGTGAACCATTATACACATATTTTTGGTGAATAACTGAACATTTTATTACTAAAAAAATGAATTTTTCGTTTTTTTTCCCTGTAGTCTCGAAACTGCAAGTAAAAAAAATTAATTTCTGTGACTTATTTATTTTCAGTTTATTAAATTTCATGGGTTTCTTAAAAAATTTTCGGAACGAGTACGGTTTTATAAGTCTTAAAATTTGAAATGCTAAATATCTTAGAGATAAATCAATATGTATTAGGCACAAGAGACATAATTTTGCTTTGATATTTTTTTAGCATATTTCGCCAAAAATGTTTAAGAAATTTAGAGGGATACCTTTAATAAATGTGTTCCATATAACAATATTATATTTCCTGAAAATGTTGGCAGAATTATCGGAATAAATTTAAAATATAATTTATTTTGCATAGACATAAACATAAAATCAATTTTTTTTCTTTCAGGCTAAGTCTGCTAATATTCGTTGATTGATTTTAAAATTTACGTCTGACAGATTTGCTCTGTATAATTTAAAATTGTATTTTTATGGCTGCATTTAGCAAAGGTGTGTTTTTTTCGGCAAAAAAAATTTATAACTTAAACTAAGATTACTGTTTCATTCCCTCAATTCCCTTATTTACCGAGAAAAACACTGCATATTAAAAAAGAGTTTTAATATGTTTGCAGTGACTTATCCATGGTTTGAATTTACATCTGGTATTCTGAATCATAATGGGTTATAACACAATATTAAATGAATTTAGGGTCAAAAATTGTTTTAAATTCTTAGACGTCCTGACTTCTCTCTTACTGGCTAGTCTAACTGGATCCCAGTTTCTTATAACTACACAAGAAACGTTTAGTTCCTAGATGGCTCAGGAATCCGGTCCCTTAAATAGCTTCGTGTTCATGGCCAGCTGCGTTAATTGGGGGTTCATAGACTACTCTAATCACAAACCCCGAAGTGATTCCGTTGGGTTGTAAGAGCAGTTTAATGACATCGAATTAAAATACATACAAGTTGACATGAAGAGAAACAACCTGCGTGACTCCTTCCTCGAATAATGTCTATAAGGGCTTTTTTTAATTCAGAAAGTGCAATGACTCTTAGTTTCATTTTATCCGTAAGCTTCCCTTGTTTGGGATAGTTAATTTTAAACACGTTTGCTTTGGTATGACTAATAAAACAAACGCACTGTTTCTGAAATCATTCAATGAACGTATACCTGCAATCAAAATATGCCTACCATTCCAAACTAGAAAATGTAAACTGAACTTTGTCCACGATGTAACTTGTAGTTTTTAAAAGGAATTATTAACCGGGTAAATAATACATTAGACTATCTTATGGCCACGTGGACACTTTAGATTACTCTTTAAATTATTCAGACAAAATGTGTATTCAGATCGCTTCCAGTTTAATTGGCTCATTTAGTATCATCACATCGGCTTTTAAGCGCGGAACCATTAGTCTTTTGCCTTTAAAGTATTTTCGCTCTTTTTTTATGGCTTACGGACCGGTTTGGCAGACCCCATTTCACGTTTTCTCCTGCGCACGTCTTAACGATTTTTTTTTCGATCTTGATATCTCAATAATGTCGAAGCTATAACTTTTATAACAACACGTGATGCAGATGAGAAATGAGATGGTTATATAATTTTTTATTATTGATAATATCGTATAGTGACTAATGGTGTTATATTTATTAATACGTTTAATACGTAAATAGCTTTAAAACTGTAGGAGAAACTACTTGACACGTTAATACGTAGATCTATTTTTATTAAAAGCAACTGATAAAAATTTAAAACAGTGAGAATAAGATTATTATTTGAAAATATTATTGCATTATATGGTTACGTACTTTTTTTTAAATAAAATTTAACTCCTAAGGTTAGATCATTTTACCGTTGGCATTAAAAAACTTATAAAGTTAACGGATAATGTACACTTAATGTAACGCACCGAAATATTTTCTTCTAAATTAAATCATATTTATGTATTTGGCAAAATTAATAGTTTATTCAACGCATTATTTTGAAGTAGGAAATATTAATCAAAATATTTTTGTCAACTAGACTGCGTATTTTCTTCGCCGTATAAAACTTTAATTTTGCCACGCGTGAGATTCGGTACAGACTAAAACTTCCATCATTGGCTGTACATACAGACATGCCTAAACTAGATATTAAATATTTGAATCACAAAATAGTTATAATAATTAATACCGAAATAAGGTATTCCTCAAATAACAAACAAGATAACTAGCAAATCTTATATGTTTTCCTTAGCATTATAAATTCCCATAAGCCAAATAAGCCTTAAAAGGTTTTAGGAATTTTCTACTCAAGAACTAGGCCTATCAAACTACAGCTTCTAATTTCAAGCAAGTTAATAATTTTCAACCGACAAGCACATTAGTGAAGGGAAAAAAATATCATTTTTAGCCAAACAATGTAAATCAAAGAGCGACATTACTACAATGGACGTAATTCAATAATTATTATGTAATTAATAATCGACTCTGCTGACTTTAATAGAGAAGTTTTCGTTGAATGTCTGTCAACACTGACTGATTTATACCAATTTTCTCTTATCAAAATTCGAATGTATGTCAATAGAAATCGAAATAGTTTGCAGCCAAACAGCAGTTAATCTTACGTACAGTAAAACTTAACTTGTACGTAAAGATAATCTACACGTGAGTCGAATAAATCCTTTTAATGGGTCAAAACAATCTACCATTTTAATCCATCAGAGCTTGAGAAAATTCGGCCCATTGGTAAAATAAAAACAAACACAGGATAATATGTATTACTTAATTTCAATCACGGTCTTCGGTGGCCGTAACTGATAAAAGCATCATGCTTCATTTGGCAAAGGTCACGGGGCAGATGATTTAAATCTTTGCATGGCTCATATTTAAAATCACCAATTCGGTGTCCAAGAGGTTTTGTACCTGGTACAAACTTGAAGGTTCCGTTGCTTTAAAGCTTCTGTCCAAAAATACGTAAGGCTAAACCATTCATATACACTGTTATTGACGTGTAACTTCTTAGCTCTCGGTACACGACATTTGATAGCAGTAAAATACGTGAATGGAACCGAAGACGCGTGGAACTGACATGTGTAACAACGGTGCTGCCATCTGTGGCGGATGGTGCGAAACAAAGTTAACCAAGCCAAAGGGAAATTTTAATAGTATTAACTGTTTTTGCGTTTCAACACGATATGTAAGTATTTTAATAAAATTACTTGTCAAAAACCAATCCCAAAACAGGGGGTTTAGTATTCCATCAAGTCTTTTTTCACATTTATCGGAGCCGTTTCATTATATGTTAAAAAAAATTTGGTCTAAAAATCGAATGATTCGATATTCTACGTAGCTGCTTCGGCAGCGAATTCTACTGGCGGGTGTGGAAACTTGGTGTGATTTACGTCAGTTAATTTAGCTGACAACACAAATTTTCGTATATGTAAAACGATCGGCATTATACATATATAATTTTATGAAAAGGTTCAGTTTTGTGTCCGATTTGCTTGTTGTAAATTTATTTGCTACGTGAGAACACGTGTATTTGCTCGTTACCGAGGTTAGATGTTCACGCATCTCTGGGCGAGTACTGAAAGACTCGTTCAGGTCTCTTTTTTTTATATGCCGAGACATCCAGTGTTGATTGAGCCTTCGGTAGAACGCGAGGGCTCTTGATTCCTCGAGTTACCGGTCCCGTCTTAGCTTCCCGAGGTATGCAGGGTGACCGTTTCCTGGTGGAGCAGGAGGAGGAGGAGGAGGTTCATGCAAATGAGAGGATGAAGGGAGAGCAGGGAGTTTCTCGGAGGGATCGGAGGACATGTTGAGTGTCACAGCGCGACGTGCCCGCTCTCCTGGGGCAACGCGACTCGGGAGAATCAATCCCTCCTTGACGCACGACGGGCCGACATCGGCATGGAGCTCTGACGTCACGGAAGAGAAGGTGTGTGTGTGAACCTCGCTGAATTAAGGAGAGGTATAGACCCGTTCCCGTGCGTCAAGTCCTTCGGCCATGACTAAAAAGACCAAACATCCTTCCGACATCTCCCAACTCGTCACCTTTCCACCCCAGCCACGCTGCTTTCTTCTGGAGTTTTCAACCAGGCTTCTTATAGATGGAATCACAAACCGCCAACAGTGCTTTGTCATTGTAGAAATTGTAGTCATGGATTATTCAAGCATGACTCCACCCATAGGAGATACGAAAAGCCCCCTTTAATTATCTGGTGTTCATCTTCAGGCAGCCAGATGGCAATAGAGAAGCAGGCAAAGCCGAAGTTATGAGCGAACGTCGTCGAAGATGGAGGGAACATCACCGAAGATATGGGCGGACATAGCCGAACATAGGAGCGAAAATCACCGAAGATGTGGGCTATATATATATATATATGCATGTGGGGGCCAGGGGTGGTGCAATCAGGTCTGCCACGCCAGGCTAAAGTCACATTTGCCACCCCTCCCATAACTAAGGTGACCACCTTTGCAAATTAAAATTATCGGACAGTGCACATAAGAAAAAAAGTCGCACTGTTTCATACAAATTTATATTCCCACTTTCGATATAAACGCTATCTCAATTATCATTAAAAATAAGTATAATTATAATATATTGTGTATCCAAAGACTATGAAAATATGAAATACAAATGTCATTAATTAATAAGAATATTTAATTTTAACCTAAAAATTATTATGAAAATTTGGTTTTATCATCTATCTACCTATTACTTATGTTTACTGCACTAGTAATGTAAATAAGGGTTCGCCGGCCCTGACAGTGGCGCAAATCTGTAGGATTTGCAAGGGTAGTCCACGAAATTATTTACTTATAACTGACGGTACAGGGTGTTAATAGGTATTGCGTGCTTAATAAGAGCTAAAAAAAGGGAAACTATTTATTATTTGATTCTAATTATATATATAGTGTCTTCAAGTAGGAATTCTGGGGGAAAGAGAGAGGTAGTTTGTATGTTTGTGTGATGGAGAGAGGCATTGTTGGTGGAGAGTGTGAGAGAGTGAGGAGAGGGAAATAGAGCACGGTAGAGGGTGAGATTATTAGAAAGAGGAGGAATTGTGTAGAGGGGAAAAGGAAAAAGTGTGTGGGTTTTTTGGAGAGAAAGAGGGTGAGAGAGAGAAGAGAGCATAGCAAGATAGAGGGGGAGAGTATTATACAGAGTAAATATACAGGATAGGGGGAGAGAGTATTGGTAATGGGACGGAGTGTGTCTGAATGTGTGCATATGTATGTGTGTGTGATGGCGGAATAGAGAAATGGTGTGAGCGAGAGGAAGGTAGAGGAAGAGAAAACAATAGAATTATAGAAAATAAATGATTGATGACTGATAGGACGGGTTAACGGTTAAAGTGGTTAATTACCTAATTTGTAGAGACCTGCGAAATTCGCGGATTCATTGACCTCTAGGATAGACTCCACAGTCCTTTAAATACTCGCGGAAATGACACCTGTTCATTGGCTACTTGACGTGTGAGACGTCTCAACTGGGCTGTCCGTAATTCGGCACTTTCTCAGTTTAGTGTTTCCCATTGGCTCACAGTTCCCCGGATAACATGTGGGCCAATCGCAGAAGCGGTACGAAGGTATAGTTGTTTTGATGCTAGCCTATCGCGAAATGAATCCGCGAATTTTGCATGTCTCTATGTAATTTGTATATCCTTTGTTGCCCCAGAATGCCTTTGCTCCCCCTACTAACTTCGAAGAGAGAAATGGGCATCACCTCCGCGTTGTCCCGGCGTGGAACGAGAAGCGGCTCAGTGGCTGGCGAGGAAGGGTGCGGTTCTGGGGGGAATGCTGAGTACGGAGGCAAGTGTCACCAGGGGCTGCGTTTACGACGGTTGGCCGGCTGCGGCCGTTTCCCCTCGAGGTATGTTCTGGAAAGGGCGGTACGAGACGGCGCGGGGCGGGAGGATGGAAACACTTTGCATGCCGGGAAGCAGATGCGACACACCGCCGCCCCCAGCACTGTCGGTTCCCTCCCCCTCTTCCCCCCCCCCCTTTCCTACTCATCGTTCCTCTTCAGCCGAGTTCCGTTACCTTCCTTGCGCGCACTGTGCGCAAAAGGAAGAAGTTCCGTAACTCCGTACGGACACGCTATTGTACACATCCGAGATCTGCAGCACAAATTTATTAATCGGCTAACATCAAGAAGTCTTGTGACACGAACTGATAGCGAGAATTCGTTTTTGACGTGACAACGTCTAATAAATCGATGAACGCCGGCTGCACGCACGAAAAAGTGTCCCGTTACGCACATTGTTCCGTTACGCTGTGTCCCGTTACGCTCATTGTACGCTTGCGCCGCATCTATATCTCTCTTCCACTCGACTGTTTATAAAGTGAAGTGAAAAGTTAATGTGGTTTTCATTGCTTATTACAACAACAATTTCGGCAATAAAGTTAATTTCTTGCATTTTAAAAATCTGATTTCTAGTATAATTTCAAGTATTTATTCTTTTATTATTAAAATAAAAATGATTGAATTTTATTTATAAAGTATGCAATTATTTCATCAATGGTTTTTTATGACGTTGTCACGTTAAACTATCGTCCGTAAACCGACTTTACAGACAAACAATTTTTTTTTTAAAGTAAGGAAGTTAAGACATTCGCGTTTACGATCCACAAGCAAGGAGGGCTCTATGAGCGATATCAGCATGGACTAGATGTGCTCCATCAGCGTTTACACACGAGACACACAACTGGCGTTTAATCTTTTCGTCTTTCTACTTGCAAATGTGTGAGTTTAAGCGGCAACAGTGGTATAAGGAGGGGTTCCGGCACCAGGATTCTGCAGGAGCCGAGAAGTCTCGACCGCCATCTTGGATTATTATGTCACGGCTGCCATCTTCGACGACTTTGACCCAGACCTTTGAACATGACTCCTGACGCCATCTATATTATAATTATTGTGCGAATTACGACGTTCTACATACCATTTATTTTTTGATGGTCCGAAGGAACTGTACGTCTTACTTTCTGACTACAAACAACAATATTAAGTTATCTGTTGTTGAATCCATAGAGTCCTGTAACTTTCAGTCCACCCATTTCTGTTCTGAATAAATTAGGATTTCTTTAACGAAATAAAGTTGTTGATATTTAAATCTACATAATTTAACATTGGATAAGTTTAAAAATTGTGATTGTTAAAATAAATATTTTTAAAAATACATTATAGTTCCTACCTCATTAGTTTAACTTGAAAAATAAAATTTATAACTTATTATTATTTTAAAACTGAGATAATTATACTTTTCTGTTATCTTTAAAAGATTTGTGCAATGGGAGTGCATGACTTGATGTAAGTTTTTGGACATACGCCATTGCTAAGAACTTTTTCTGTTGAAGAAAAACTAAAAATTAAAAATAAAGAAATAAATAAATAAAAATACCCAAAAAAGACAAAAAAACACACAAAATTAAGCAAACAATTGCTGTTGTCAACAAGGATATGAACACCACAAAATATTCCGTAACAAGAATATGGTAAACAAACAAAGAAAAACAAAGAAAAATGTACTAAGAGAACGAAAAAAAAAAACCACAAATGATGGCGACACAGAAATATTGAACCCAAAATAATTCGGCACAACAGTTGAAACGAGACAAAAACACGACAAAACGCAAAGACAGACGAACACAATAGTTTTAACAAAACAGAAACAAGCGACGTTTCGGGAACTGCTATCTGCTCCCGTCCTCAGGCAGAGACGCACATGGTACGGAAACACAGGTGCGACTGAGAAGGGGCTGGAAAATGAGGGTATTTATCAGAGAAAGGGCTACTTCTTGCTCAGCCAATGGCAGACGAGCTGTCTCCCCATTAGCTGTGCACCATGGAGTTAAAGCGGATTGGTTATGGTAGGTTGAGTATTGGCTATTGTTTTGTGCTGCAGAGATGTTTCTCTCGTTATCAAAGGGATCCACATATTTTTTAATTCAATGCTCTGCTGGCTGAAAATATTTTTATAGCTAATAATGAAGGCTGATTCTTTGATTTTCCTTTTTATTTTATCGGATTCCTGTATGAGTGGTGTGGAGTATTCCCAGAGAATTTTGTGGCTATTTTCCCATGTATGTTCAGCAAGTCTGGATTTTTTAGTTTTTCTTCAACAGAAAAAGTTCTTAGCAATGGCGTACAGTATGTCTAAAAACTTACATCAGGTTATACTTTTCTGCTTTACAATTAATAAATATCTGTAAATAACAACTCTTAACAATTTCAATTTTTTTAATAATTTAATCACGGATCACTACACAAATGCTTTTACAAAACAGTATTTATTAGAAACCGAATTTGGTTTAAAACAAACAGTATTTAGTGTACATTAATTTAAAAAAAGGTTCTATTATTGCTGGGCTATCGTGTGGCGGTTCTCCCACTGGTGGCGGAGTAACGAGTAAAGAGATTAAAACAAGAATTTGCGTGCACAAACGAAATCGCCGCTAATGTGATTAACGCAGGACCTGAATCAAATTTGCGTGCAAACTGCTGACGTAGGGAAGCATCAGTGAACGATTTGGTAATTTTTTTTTTTAACAGGATTTGTCGCCGAACTTCCGTATCCATGAACTTTTCGCAGTAAATTGTGTTTTTAGACTGTGTGTTCAAAATTAGAGCCTAGCCAGGGGTGTACGTGTGTCGGCGAGGCGGGATGATAAGTGCGACGCCCACTGGTGCTTCTATCGCGGTGTCGCCTCTAAGCACAAGGATCCGAACTTTCACGCAGTCTTCTCGTCGTGCGTAGGTCAACTATGAGATTTGAGCGGTAAAAGAGACATTTTATACGTAGACAGAATCGGAGATAAAGGTGTAATACCATAGTCCCTTTGGTACTATCAAGAATCTCTATGGGATTTTTCACGCCTAAAAGATATTCTGAAAACACGCGTTTTAGCCACGTTCACTCTCTTAAAAATACAGTTTCAAAACGAAACACGGAAACAGCGTGGGGTGCTTTTTCAGATATTATCAAAATGATAATCCTTCTACTCATATCTGTCAATAAAATAATTATAACTATTGACACCATGCAGTCCAGGTTTTTTTTAAATAACATACTTTTTTTTACACAATTTTTAATTCAAATTTATTAAAATTTATTTTCTATTTTTTAGTTGGATTTTCTATAAAAGCGTGTTTTTAGTTTTTTAAAACTGTTATTAATTTCCTATTTATTCTTTGCATCCGAAATTAAAGTTAGTTTTTTATCAGGCCAAGTAACGCGCGTGTTAGTGGTGGTATTATTGATTGGCGTGCGAGCATCTTTTTGCGAGGGGGGAAGCGAGGGGGAGGAACTGCGAGGGTGGAATCCCGAGACCAGGAATACGGAGGCCTCGCCAGTTGTCGGGGACGACGACTGCGGAAATGGCTCGGGCCGATGTTTCTCCCCCCCCCCCCCTTCCCCCCCCCCCCAACCCTCCTCCATCGCGAGGCACGCCCGACAATACGCGTTCATCAGCGCTCCGCCCGTCTCAGGGGTGCAATTACCGCCTCCGAGAAGAGTTGTGAAAAGGGGAGGGTAGGTTGTGAGAGGAAAAGGGGGCTTGAAGCAGTGTTGTCTTCGCGAAGTTCTCCCCCACCCCCCAACCATCCACACCCCCACGGGGCTGTTTCTCTCGCGCTGGCTGGCGGGGACGGCGATAAACAACCCCCCGAACACAAATCACACACCCGGCTCGACGGAGATTCACGCGTCGCTTTTTGGACGACTTCCTCCGCCTGACCCGTGGAGCCGCCGCCTTGTAACACGTTCTGGCGGTGAATTCGCGACGAGCACTGGTTCAAAATGTACCCAGGGATCTTCGATAGTTCACAAGATATCCCACGTAGATACAGAACGTCCCACAGCTTAACGTCAAGCCGAGAACACTAGTTTGGCTAATTAATCACGGTTCTGAATTTCAAAAAAATTCAAATATTTACGTACTTTTCAAGCCAAACGTAAATTTTTTTGTAAATATGTTTTTAAATACGCACCCCGCACCAAATAATTTTAAAAAAGTGACTAATAATTATTTTCCTACGATATTATAAATAACCTTAATATTGAAAATCAATCAAAATAAATTAAAAACATGCTATACTATTTTCGGAAAGTAATAGAGTTCAGAACTAATGGGGTTAAATTTTTAATCGGTAACTTTGAATACAATTATTTTTCTAACTTAGCAAGTTGTTTACTTTAATTAGTCATATTAATAAAGCATATCTTTTTTTTTACAGTTTGACTATTTATATTTACCCCATGAAGATTTTTTTCGCCGCATAAGTTTTCCAAATAATGTTTTTTCTAAGAATATAGCAAGTTTGATTTTATTTTGATTTGTTATCAATAGTAGGATTATTTATGATAATGCAATAAAATTATTTCCACAGCTTGTAAAAACTTTATTTAAAATAAGTTATTATATTGTTTAAATTTCCGCTCTGCTAATCAAATGACTCAATAGCCAACGTAGCGAATTTTAGCAGCCCGTCAAGAAATGTTTAAAAATCAATTGGCGTATATTCTTCACTGTCGACATGCTTTTAAAGAATTTTACGTTAAATTTCGTGTCCGAGTTTCGTATTATAAATTTATTTGCAACATGAAAACTATCTGTTTGCTTAGTTTCTTTGTTACATGCCGGGTATTGTGTTTATTGGTTACTACACATAACATAACAATGATATTACACCACTTGAAAAATTCAACAATTGCTTATAAAAGCATATTCATACATATTACAAGCTAACCTGCAAAAAATAAATATGTTTAATTCCTGTACTTATACATTAAAAATGTTGCACGTGTTCTTTATACACGAAAGTAATCTTATGATGTTCGTTGATCAGTTATTTGTAATATAATTACGTTCATCCAAACCCAAGATTTATCTTTTTGTCTCTCAATTAATAACACATGCTACATCTACTACCATCTGCTTCTTTATCTACTTCAACGGTTACTAAATTTATACTTTACTGATATTGCTTAGCAATGGCGTATGTCCAAAAGCCTACATCAAGTCATAATAATCTTCGTTTGTAGTGCTATCCAACCACCTAGTAGTCAGGAGAATTGTTCCTTTACTCCACAAAAGAACTTTCGTATGAAGAGTTTTTTTTTTCTTATGTTCAGTTACGTTCGAGTCAAATAACATGCTGTGACGAACAGAGAATTTGACTGATTTTAGATTAAAAAAAAAAAAAAAGAGTTTTACTCAACGTGCCTATGTACGTCGAAACATCCGGTGAGTGGCAGATGCAAGGGTTCTGAAGTCATGACCTACATAACATCTGACCAAGCAAAAATGGAACACGTAAAAAACAAATCCAAAAGGAGAGGGGGGAACTCTAGAGGCGGAGTTAAGCGAAGGGAAGAAGGGTTATCGACACTATCCGCCAATCGGAGTGTGGCTCCGAAAGAAAGGAAAGAAAAAAAGTGCTGACGTCGTAAGAGGCGGGAAGACAAATGCACGCGCGAGGTATTTTCCCCCCCTACTTCTAGAGGAAACAGCAGGGGTTAAAATAAAATAAAAATTTCCCGTCCTTACGGCGAGAAAAAAATTGTAAAGACGTGAAATAGTACAACTAAATTTTTATGTCGGTTCTTGAATCTTGGCAGATTATTTACCTTTTGACTACCTAAGTTTATATATATAATAAGTTATTTAAGATTTTTCTTGATATTTTTTTTGGTTATGAATTTTATTTTGTTGCTTATACACAAAAATGAAAGGTTTTTCAAATGAGATTGTGGGTGAAGCAGGGTCTAGTAAATGAAAAGGTCAAATTCTGGTTTAAATTTATACTTCTCATTCAGTTACTAACTGCGTTAACATTACAACAGTTGTAGTAAAAATGTTCTTTTTTATTCAATGAAGAAGAAATAAGTTTAAACCGAGGCATTTCCAAGCCGTAATATAGAATATGTTTTGGGATCCCATGCTGTTATTAAAATATCAAAGTTTGGATAAAAACAACACGCTTGACCTTTTGTTTAGCAAAAAAAAAAAAAAACGTGTCGTCTATATATAGAAAAAAAAAACTTTTAGTCCAAGATAAAATAAAAATGACAACCATGGTGTGGAACTTAGGTTAAGCGACATCCAATATATAAAGGTTTTTTTTCCATGGTGTTTTTAGTTTAAGAGCAAACTGCACGGATATTTCACTTTATAAGCATTACATTCTATACTTTGTTGCTATAATTGCTGACAGATATATATACTACATAGAAGCTGCTGTCTGTTAAAACTCTGGCAAGAATTTAATATAAGAATTTGCAAACATTTTATGAACTATGTCATGGTCAATCATTAGACGTTATTTTTCGGTTTTTCCACAGCAGGATACTGCATGAAACTTATTTTCGTAGGCTCACATTCAAGATATATTCTACAAATAAATTTGTAAAAAGTAAAGAAATAAACGTTGGAATAATCTAAAGTTATAATAATCAATTATCCATTTGAACAATCAAACAAAATATGCATGCAAATTCAATTCACTTGAACTATATAAACAGTAAATTCATACAATAACACATCGATAAAAAAAAACCATAACACTAGTACAAATTATCACAATCAAAATTTAATTCGATTACATATTTTAAAGAGAAAACTATCGTTTCCAGCGTAACAAAAAAAGATGCAGTACCATTAGCGATGCTTCACTAACGCCTCACCGGGAGTGAGGAGTGGGGCGCACATAATGCTCCCTCCCCCCCTCTCCGCCATCGAGTGCCCCACTCCTTAGCGCCGCACTGTACGCTACGCTCCGTTAAGTCACCGCCTCAACTCGCCTTGCCGGTCGTAAAGTAGTTCCGCTCAAATAAAAAGTCTTCGTGGATGCGGAACCGAACGAGAAATTTTCCACGAACGAGATTTTTTTTTTGACGTGACAACGTCTAATAAATCGATGAACGCCGGCTACACGCACGAAAAAGTGTCCCGTCACGCACATTGGTCCGTTACGCTGTGTCCCGTTACGCTCATTGTACGCTTGCGCCGCATCTATCTCTCTTCCACTCGACTGTTTATAAAGTGAAGTGAAAAGTTAATGTGGTTTTTCATTGCTTATTACAACAAAAATTTCGGCAATAAAATTAAATTATTATAGCATTTTAAAAATCTGATAACTAGTATAATTTCAAGTATTTATTCTTTTATTTTTAAAATAAAAATTATTCAATTTTATTCATAAAGTATGCAATCATTTCATCAATGTTTTGTTATGACGTTGTCACGTTAAACTATCGTCCGTAAACCGAATTCAGAGATAAACAATTTTTTGAGCATAAATTTAGCAAGCTTTTGCCTTCGTGTTGTTAAAAGGGGAGGATTCACCGAGGGGGGGGGGGACGTGTGTACGATACCACCAGACACTAAAAACTTCCCTGCTACGATCGAGTTGGTGAGATGTAGTTCGCCGGTTGTTCTGACGGAAACCGCACGCCAACCCCGCAAGTCACGAGTGCCACGGTCCCGCGCCGGAAAGTTGTTCAACTCTCCCCCGCGCGCGCCGGCGCCGTCTGAAGACAATTAATTCATGAAGCGTGCGAAGCAACGCCAGGGCGAACAAACACACACACACACACACGCACACATGAGCGCTGTGGTGGTTTCACTTCGTAAACAAATGCGAAGCGCAACCCTTAGCGAAATACCGTTTCTAGCCCTCTTGGCGGGATAGGGTAGGGGAGTGGGAGGGGGGGGGGTGTATCGCTAGAGGCCGCGTCCGAATGTTTAATTACATGGTTCTAGAGGGGGAAGGGGGGTGAGTGGGTTGGAAAATGAGGGGGGGAAGGCGGGCGAAACTCTAAAACCCTGCGGTTATGGGGCGAGAGAACTTGCGTGGACGTCAAACTCACAGCCGGGCGCGGCTTATTAATTATGGAGACTGGCGTTGCAGGAGGTGGAGGGGGGAAAGTCTATGAGCACCACGGTCCTGATGAGAGGTAGTGTACAGCGGAGTTATGGCTGAATCAACACACCCAAGCTAGTTGCCGCAAGTGGGGATCGCAGACTTCAAATTAACAGCCCGTAAGGCCGGTAATGTTTCCATAACAAGTTATTCGTTCACGCATGAGCTGTGCGTCTGTAAAGTCTATAAATTGACAATCCCGCCTATTGTAGGGTCCACGTGATTTGAATGGGGCTTAAACTCGTGGCACAAGGGCCAGGCGTGACCTCGCTGAGAATCGAACCCCTGATCGTCCGAAGAAGGAAAAGAAAAAAAACGTTAGCGAGGTTCTCAGTACCGGCCAGAGATGTGTAACATCTAATCCTCGGTAACGAGAAAAATTCATGTGTTCTAGTGTTACAAATACACTTATAATACTAAACACAGACACGAAATGCAACGTAGAATTTCTTCAAAATAGTGCCTATCGTGATGAGTATACGAAAATTTGAGTTTTCCAATAAATTTCTTTCGCGAATCTCAGGTTGTTTCCACGCCTGGCAGATACGTCGACTATTGAATAATTTGATTAGCAGACCGAAAAATTTAAATTTTATACTGAAACGTCTCCGATCAACGCGAAAAATACTTGATAAAATCCTAAACCCCTTGACTTTGCACCTGATTTTCGACAAAGAATTTCATTAAAATGTGGTTCATCTTGCTAAAAATTTATCATCTGATTTTAGTCGCGTTTGCGCCGGAGTGAATATGTGAGCTGAGAGTGGAAAATGTGTCTAAAAAGCTGCGTTTTGCATCGCTCAAGTAGAATTATTTATTCGTTTTATGTTCATTATCATAAATTACATGAAATAATGGTTCACGTAATAAATTTGGAAATCACTCTTTTATTGCTTATAAGTGTGAATAGTAAACAGACTATATTTTCATGCAGTTCATATTTTAATTTTGGTTATACTGTAACGTTAAATAAAAAAAATGGCAAAATGTTTATCTCTCCCATTTTCCCAGATTATTCTCTGTTTATCTTTTTCTTTAAAATTTCCGATACACTGAGTCACCATATCAATCACTTACTTGCAAATAAATAACTTTTACCTAGATGACATGAAAGCCACTTTCACTTTTATATCTGCCTTCATGATTTTAACTCAAAGCAAACAAAATTACCCTAGCCACACTTACTACCAGATAAATATTAAGTTATATGTATAACTATTAGATTTCCATTTCTTACTGGAAAAATCTATAGAAGTTTGTTCATTAATTATTTATAATATTGTTTATTAAAATTTGATGAGATGTTGATTTTTATGGGGAAAAAATATTATGATTTGTGAATTCAAGTCTGATTACTCATAAATGACTATTGAGTAGGGACAATTAATTTCTTTGTTACTAAAATCACGATGAAAAGTCTGATTTTAACTTACTTTCTATATGATTTTATTTTGCCAACCCAATTCCCGGGATTGGAAATTAGGACCGGGTTCGAATTTTTTTTCTATTTGCGCAATGCTTGTTTCCCCCATTCTTAAAGTGATATATTCATGATTTGTTCCGTTAAAATGAAATGACTGCTAAGATATTAGTAATGAAACATTTACATACCCGCAACATTATTATATATATATTTTTTTTAATCAAACTTATTTTGCTGGCGAAACATTAAAAAAAAGATTGCAACCAGGAAAAAAAAATTAGTAAAGAAATTAATGATTCCTCGAAATAGAATTCAAAGTTCTATTCATTTGACACTTGATGCTGTTCTCGGGCGGGAAGTAGAGGCGACCTCTAGGCGCGCCTTTCTGCGTGTGGCCACGGAGACCGGCTCAAGGAAATCCGGGACGAGACTTGGAGAGACTGAGGAGGAAGCGTCTCTTGTAAGTTTGAGAAGGGGTGGTGACGTCACTCGGCGGGTCGCTGTCCGAGGGAACGGCGACCCCACGGGCCCGTCTGGGCTGACCCCACGGGCCCGTCGAGGCTGACCCCACGGGCGCCGGCTCGTCTGAAGCGAGGTCCTCTGAGCCGGACTTGCGGCGTAGCGCAAGCTGACCCTCGTCTTCGTGGGGGAATAAGGCCCGGAAAGGGGTGGTATAAGGGAAGGAAGGGAGAGGGGCAGAACTATGTCGGCTGGTTATAGCTGAGTGTGGTAGAGGGACTGAGGCGGTGACTATGCTGGGTTGGTGGCCCCAGCCGCTGGTCATTGCCGAAGCTCTTAACACCTTCCCGATCAAACAACAGGGACTGATCCCTAGCAGTTCTGTTTAAATTGTTATTGCTCTGGATTGTATAAATGAACTGGAAATTTCTCACCACCCTACCCTGATAGGACGCATACACATGGGAGGGGACCGTGAGAATGCCGGCCGCAAGGTCGGAACAATCTGGCTAGGTCTAGGTATTCACGTAAAGGAACTAGAGGGACTTTTTTTTTTACGGAAAAAATTTTCTTCACCTCGTGGCATAGTCGGTGTCACACTACACCGTTGAACATTTTCACCTTAAAAATTACGAAGAACGCAAATTATTTAAAGATCTCCGGAAATCTACCGTTTTGTACATTCACAGGTAGCAGGTTTATAGACTTCGAACATGAGTTCGTATACAAGCAAAACATACAAAAACTTGATAAGACTCCTTGAAAAAAAATAAAACACTCTTATTTATTCTACGAGTGTGTCTACCGCGGATGTCGAAATATTGAGTATTTTCTAAGAAGTTTCACGAAAAACTATTCGTTTATTTGCGGTGAATTCTTCGTTGAAAGTCCGGAAATTAACCGTAATTTTATGTGCGGTTGTACCGTAGAGGTTGCCAGTTTCCGCTCGGTGATTTCTTCTGGATAAATTATTTACAGGTTCTATTGAAGCCAATTTTCTTGGTACATTCTTGAGAGACCTGTATTGTGCACTAAAAAAAAAAAAAAACGGTTGAAAGACTATTTCAGCCAAGACCAGGGCCGGATTTAGGGGAGGGCAACTGGGGCGAAAGCCCCGGGGCCTCCACAAACGGAGGGCCCCCACAAACGGAAGGGCCCCCCCCCCCCACATCGAAAAAAAAAATCTTTCAAATCCTGACAAGTAAACACTAGTAAACATATTTTCCTTTGATATTCTTTTTTCGCTGTTTTACCTTTACCTACAGTACTTTGTACATACATGATTATATTATTGTTAAATATTAACAGAAATATTCATTAACACTAAAATTTAATTTCATATAATTCTTGTCTCCGATTATATTTATGTTTTTTTTTTTTTAATACTAAGAGAATATACTTGATTTCACAATAAATTATTTATTGGAAAACTCGACTGAAAAAAAAAAAAGTTCATTTTATTTGGAAAATAATTTGTGGCCAGGGGGCCTCGTTAGCAGCAGTTAGCAAATTGGCCCATTTGGGCATTTACCACCTTACCGCCGGGGAAGAGCGTACTGGGCGGCCAATGTTAAACGATCGACAATTATATAAAGGAGCAGTAGGTGCAAAAACTCATTGTATTACACCCCACAAAATTAGTGGCTACCTAAATAGAGTAAATTTTCACTGGTTTGTTTGCCCTGATAATAAGCTTATACATTACTTCTCCTAATAAATTAATGTAGTTATGTCAGCAATGTATTATGATGAAAACTACTATCTAGCGGACGGGCCCATAACTACTTCAAAAAACTAGGTCTCAAGTCTCGTTAAGTAGAGATTCTCCCCCATGCTTGACTTGGACGGACCCGAGACACGGGGGACGGCTTGCACCGACAAGCGCCCCCCCCCCCCCACCCGGGGCGACGGACCGGCGCCAAGTCAGGCGAAACAGCTCCTATGACGCGCCTCCAAAGAGCGTCGCGACGATCCTCCTCTGCAACCCGCTCCGTCGAAGAGTTTTCCGTCCGCGCCTCGCGGCGAAGAAGAAACCAACCCCTTTCCCGGACCTGCGGTTCGCGCACACACACACACACACACACACACACACACACACACACACACACACACCGTCCTTCCTTCCCCTTCACCAGTTCGGGGTCGCCTCGCCGAAAAACCCTCCCCCCGTCTCAAACGACGCGGAAGTGAAATATCTCCGGACCGTTTTCCACCGCGAGCTCGTCTTTCACACACCCCCCTTGGGGATATCCGACCCCTTATCCCTCACACTTGCCTTCCATCCCCCTCCTCCCCCCACCCCGCGACAGGCACAACTGAACAGTTTCCACGCCATATTCGCATCCCTCCGGCGATAATCCTCAACGCCCGCCACGCGGTCCCGCGAGAAACCGTCGACGTCTACAGTCCTTCGATTCCCGTGCACCGCGAAGCTTTGCATCTTCGCCCAGAATTTTTTTCAATTCCCAACGTCGTATCTGGCACAAATATGGGCGCTCGGTATAAAAAATAACTTCCCGGTGAAAAAAAAGCTTAAGATGAGACAACGCATAAATCTCTTTAGAAAACATCAATCGACTTTGAATCTTTTTAGTAAAACATCCAAGAAAAGGCATATCCGAGAAGCAACCGGTCTATTTCAATACCTATCACTGGCGGCTATTTTACAGAAGCGCTGACAAAATTAAGCAACAGTTTATGGGGCAAAGGCAAACCGACCACAGAGATCATCAGAGAAACGGCTACTTATTGGCCAACAGCTCCAGCTCACCACCAGAGCTCTTTTCTAATTGGTCAAACCACCGATACGACCCCGAGGTATCGGCCAAAATATGTCAAATCAGAAACCGTGTATCTCTATAAAAATTAAGTAGTTGCTTATTTTGATACGGCAGCTGAAACTTTATCTATTATGTTGGTCATATCACTCATATTGACAAACATGCTTCGTAAAATGTAGAACTTCTAAATTTATCATGCGTTCGTCGTTTGTAAAACAGAAGTAAAGAGGAAAATTGGGAGGCTCAATGGAGAAAGTTATTTTAAAGGAATTTTTAGTGCCTGTTCTAAAGAAATTTTACTTTTCCCGATGGCTTGTGAAAAAAATTAAAAAAACCTTTCCTGTATTTATTTTCAAAGCATTTAATTACCTGCTAGATATTATTTATTGGGTTAGTAGATATCTCTCCCGCGATAGCAAAAGTTACGCCATATCAAAACAACCTCCAAAATATTCCCCGAAATCGGGAAAGGACAAACGGAATATTTTTTTTTATGTTCCCACGTGAAATCACGGAGGACTCTGAGCCTACGTATGTAAACTCCGGACGATCGGGTGAGGTGGTCAAAATTCACACGCATCAATCCTGCATTTATCCCCCCCCCCCTTCCACCATTATTTTCATAGCTCAGGAAGTGAAGGGGTGACGGGAGAAGGTCCTGTTGGCGGTTCATATAACATATTTGTCCTCCCCACGGGGGGGAAAAAAGGGGGAGAAGGGATATTGGCCCCTTCCGCCCGGAGCCGCGAGATTAGGAAGTGCGTGCATAAATCACGCTGCCCTTCGCTGAACTCACCCCCCCACCCCCTTTCCCTCCCTCACAAGCCCTCCCATTCCTCCAAACCACCTACGCCACTTTCCGGCCAGGCGTCCGAGGGAAGGGCAATGGTATCCGCTACCTCGGCTATCTGCACCGACAAAAGGAAGACTGCCTGCCACCTCTCCCACCTCTCCCCCCCCCCCCCCCCCCGGTACACCTCGTCCACCAATAACCGTCCAATCGGACGCCCCGGTCATTACAAAGCTTCTCGCGCGAGCCTGCTGTTATCGCTGATTCCCCTGACGGTTGTGTTACGCGCAGCGGTGTGTGTGTGTGGGGGGGGGGGGGGTGTATCAGTCAGTGGTGGAAATACCGTACAATGCATTCGTGTTGGGCGGGGGAAGGGGGGTGTGAGATAGGGGTGGCAAGACCCGAGTCCAGTTCGATAGTGACGGGCAGATCGATTCAATTGACCGAATTAATTCGTTTGAATGAGTGACGTGTGATGATTCGTTCAAAATATTCGTTCGTATTAGCTCTTGACCACCGACAGTTGGATCTGGTATATCTCCAGAGTCATAACTAGGGACTGGAAAAATTCGCGATTTCATTGACCTCTAGGATATACTCAACAAACCCCTATATACTCGGGCAAATGCCACATGCTCAATCGCTACTGACTTGTGAGACCTGTCAACTGGGATGCTTCCGATTCGATACTTCTACGGTTGAAGGTTTTTCATTGGCTGGAAGTCCTTCAGATAAACTGTGAGCCAATAACAGAAGTTATATGCAGGTACATATGTTTGGATTCGAGAATAACGGAAATGAATCCGCGAATTTTTCCGTTCTCTAATCATAACTCGTTCACACTTTTAAGTATAGGTATGTTACATCTAGGCGGCTGGTTATTACAATATGTTCGGCTCGAATGACTTAAATGTGCGTGAATACATTTCAAAGCTCTCGCTGATATATTCTAGCAAACAAAACCTAAACATTGCATGAATAACAATTTTAAAGCGATTTCTGTTGAGTCGCCAACCCCCACTGCCATTCATTTACATGTTACACCTTTTTTTCTTTATTGGTTGTCGTTTGATCTTGATAACGTGCCCGAACATAGTAGTGTATAACACGAAAATGAATAGGGCCTAAATTTCAAGTACTTAACACTGTTAGAAATGACAGTAAATGTATGACTTTCCAATGAATAATTTAACTCATAGGAACTAAGAGTTCTTGATAATTTCAAATTACTTAATCTTCGTTTAAACTAGGTCGCATTTTGACTTCCTGGTTGTATGTTTCCATTCTATACAAAAGTAAACACACACGTAGACAAAAGAAGTTATGTTACTGCTGTAGACGTAACCAGTTTCTGAATCAGTAGGTATACCAAGAATATTATTTTTGGATTCATGTCCAAAGTAGGTGAACCTAGAACGGGGACGGCAGTAAATTAACGAAGATCCCTAGATAATTTGTAAGCAGCGTTCTTCATAAACTGAAGAAGAACATTTTTATTTAACACCGTAGTTACGATGAGGATAGTACGCGGAATTTCATTTCCGGGTGTTTGATTGGGGGGGGGGGGGGGGAATTTAACAACTTTGGCCGCTGTTTTCTTTTCTTTCAGATTCTTTCCTTTTTTGTTGGTGGGGATGATGGATTTTAGTAGGATTATTATTTTTTTTTTTTTTGGAATTTCGGGGAAAATGTGTGCAGGAGGGGAAGGGGGGAATTATACTCCCCCTTTCTGCGTACGCCTTTAGTTACGATGTGTCTCAAATATTCTACTGCCGCTTGAAGAGAGAGAGAGAGAGAGAGAGAGAGAAAGGATGGAATGTAATGACACCTTACTTCCCGGTAAGAATCGATTTAATGACGTGGGGCAACACACAAATAAATACGCCGAGCGACAATACAGGCGGCGGCGCGGGGTGGGTATTAACCGGCTCTCCAGATTCCTCCTAATGAGGCGCGGCAGTAAACTGCGACGGGGCCCAATCAGCGTCGTGGAGTCCCTGGGGCGACCAGCCCTTGAGAGATCTGACGGGGAGACGCGGGAAACGGTACAAGGGGGGTTTGGGGAGGAAGGCGCGGGGGCCCTCCTTCAAGTCTTCTCCAAACAGAAGCCACCGACTGTCTATTTTTACAAGCCTCTCTCCGCTGCTTGCCGTCGCCACAACACGTGTCCGCACCTGGCCCGGGTTAAAGCGTTCAGCGTGGGTAGCTTCGTCCATCCGAGGAACTACTACACCACGCGCCGAAAACGTTTAGCCCTTCACAACACATTTGTGCCAACACTTTCCTGGATTTAATGTTGTGAACGGTCTATTTTTTTTAAGATGGTCCGATCAAATTTTCAAATCCTCAAATTTCATCTAATCCTTTAGTATTTGAAGGTTTCGATATTCTAAGGAAAATATTAAAAAAATTAAAATACTGAACACTGATAAACTCTGAAGTATAAAAGGTCATTTTTTTTATTTATACTTATTCTGTTACCATTACTCAAGATATGGTACTTTTAACATGTTAAAATATATAAATGTAATTACTATATGTATTGATTCTTAAAACTTAATATGTGAAATAAACATTTAGAACGAAGAATGTTTCAACGCCATAGTTAATGGTTTTCATTTATTGTGCATTATATTATTTCTGACCCTTGACACGTAGATTCGGATTCGTGGGGTATATTCGAGGTCCTCTCTCCAGGATTCGAATTTGAGATTCAGATTCTAAAAAAATAATAATAATAATATTGCACCTATTACTAATTTTTATATATTTTCTACCGTTTTTCATGCCAATGAAAATTTTAAAAGTTATAATAATTGAAGTTGGTTTAATAAATAATTAACAAGCTATAAGTTCTGTAAAGTTTAAATTGGATATTAATTATATTTTGAGAATGAAAACGTCGTCACAGATTTTTTTACAAAAAACTCTGTGTGCAATTTGTTTAATTACTTTTTTTTGTTGTACTTACTCGAGACAACGAGTTGCTATTTAATGCGTGGTAATACACAACAGTGATTTGAAACTGCCACTTTAACAGTGTGTCTCAACAAGGAAGGAGAATATTGTTGAATTTACAACTTCATGATTTAATACTTTTGCATGCACACTTTTGAACAGAAAATTATCCAACAGAACTGAAAGCCACGACTCGCTATCTCGAATGTTGTGGGACATAAAGTTTCTTCTTTGATTTCAGCACAATTAAACCTATTCTTTAATAGTTCGTTCAAATAGTAAAAATAAATCTGTCTGCAAATTTAATGTTGTATTAGTTTGTATAATCTTTAAAATGCAATTTTAAAGGTTAGTTAAAAAAAATTACATATTTATGTACCCATAATTTTCCTAGGTTGTGTGGCCGGCAGGGCCACATTTTTACTTGTAATTTATTTTTGTTGCTGGTCTCTAGTTTTATCTGGTTTTTTATTTCACGTATTTTTACGCCTTTTTTAATTAATGTTAATTTATCTGTAAATTGTTTTAATTATTTGTTTCTGTTAATTAGTTATACCATTGAATATATATAATGTATAGAAGTCGCGAGCCCAGGTTAAATTTTCTGTCCGGTTTCTTAGAAGAATTGTTGTAGTTCCAAGCTCCGCCGCTGCGATCGCTTTCATCGCTGGGTATCGGCCGTATACGCCCCTGGCGGTATTTGGCAGAACTAGGTTAACCAGCCCAGTCGTGACATCATCCTTCACCCCCCCCCCCCTCCCCCAACGAAAATCCCAGACCAACGATTCAAATTACCCGGCAGGTCTTATCAGCATCGTTAGGCGACCTTGAAGAGGAGCTTCCCTTACCGTCGTTTGAGAATGATGAAATCCCAAAAGAAGCTAGCCACGGAAATCACTGAATGATGGGATTCTGTACCCGAGTGAGATGAAAATTAGCTATTAAAACTTTGTATTGGGCCAATAGTCAGTGTTACGTTCAAAATATGGTTTTATTTTAAAAGTAAAATACTTATTTAAACTATATTTCGCGTTTGTACAAATTTACTTTTAGATATTGGCAAGGAAAATCAACATACCTTAAACAACCTTCTCTTATTCAACGTTATCTATTAAGTAGTAAAAGGGGTAGATATTATTTTTAAAAATAAAAAAAATGTAACCCACTAAATCAGTATTGGCAAGATATATATATAAATTCAATATTAAAATACGCACATTAAATTTTTTTGTAATTAACTTTTTTCGGTAATAAAAATTCAGGATGATTTTGGTTTAATTGGTTTACGTATATTGCTATATTTTCTAAATCACATAGAAAAGGGAAAACAGTGCATCAGTGAAAATTCAAAAATTTAGTTTAAGTAATACTAGCCATACCAAAAGATCAATATGCGAGACAAGAAATTTGGTAACTGCTCTACATTTCAAATTAAAATGCATTGGTTTCATGAATACTGAAATGTATGCGTAATAAAGCATATTATGTTATTATACTAAGCATGACTATAACTAAAAAAATTACAGTAATTTAAAACGATGGCAGTCTTAACATACAATAAGTGCGCGAGTCTTAGTTTATTTTTTAATTGGCTTCTTCGTCAGATGGAAAAGAGTTAAGATTTCATCAAGGAAAAATATATTCTCAAAGTCACTAAACCGGGAGATAGAAAATAAGGTAAGTACTTAATTTTAAATAAAAGTTAAAATAGACTTACGCTAAACCAATTAAAAATAAGTCGTAAAAATATTTTTATTTATTAAATATGTTCTATACTTGACAGTTCTTTGTGTATAATTCTTCAAAAATCTTTGAAATTTAATACATATTTTCTTAAAATGGTAGAATATCAGCAATACCCGGAAATTACGTGAGCAAAGCCACGGGTTATTAGATACACTTTTATTATAAAATAAAAACAATTATGCATTTGTAGTTCACGAATGTGATATTTTGTTTATTGCTTCACAACATTCATTTACCAGTCTCAAATTTCATCGTACCACTTGTCAGAAATGTCACCAAAAATGAGAGATAGATTTTTTTTGACGAATTTCAATTACGAGGAAATTTTCGCAAGACTTTTTTCTTCGCAGCAGTCACTGGGACACCATTCATTTAAATCCACTAAGATAATAAAATTGTATGTATAATGATTTGTTTTTGTATATTTATATAACTTCCCAACCAATTTTTAATGATTTTCATGTGAATAAAAACTTGTAAAGCAATTTAATTAACTGTGTCATAATAGGTACTTCTGATTAGATGGAAATACAATTTTTCATCAGTAATATACGATGATAAAAATATTTATTATTGTAAAATAATATTCACTGTTCAAATGCAAATTTAAATAGATTATTCATACATGTTTCCTGCTAATTAATGGTTTAAAATAATAATTTTTTAGTATAAAATCATTTTTCTCTTGTGTTAAAATGGGTTGCTAAAATGAGGAATTATAAATATGTCACATACTAAGTCCGTGCACAGATTTACACAAAACAGCAATGTAAATAATCTTTTTTGGTAGTTTCTAATTTTGTGCCCTGGATAACATGAATTTGGTTTAATTCATACCAAAGTGAATTTTTTGAACAACTTAAATTGATATCATAAATAAATATTTATTTTATATTAAAAATCCACAAACAGTTTTTAAAATATAATATTTATCACGCCAGATGGAATAATAAACAAAAAATAGCTCTTATATGTTGTCTGTGTTTAAAGAATTGTATTATATTTCATGGAAATAATATTTACCTTTCGGTTATTAAAAGAAAATATATTTGTATTCAAAATACTTGCGCATCGTTTTTACGAGCATAAAGGCCGGGATACATTCGCAATAGCACGCAAACAGCACACAGATAGCACACACGCACAGAGATAGCACAGAGCTTGATGCTACATTCACGCACAACACAACACAAAATAATACCGGAAGCATTCAAAAAAGTTTTTTAAATGTAAAACTCCCGTTCACAATTTTGGTCACTGAAGTTGGCATACGTGACGTTTGTTTAGATTCGTGTGTTGTTATTGTGGTACGGTTTTCGTTAAACCCAGAAATATTTTAAATATTTCAAAGTTTACGTACAAAACACAATGAGCATTAAAAAATATATATCACTGTTTATTTCAAATCCGGCTTCTTTAACACATTCAGACACAGACTTCCAAGCATTTAATTTAGCTTCTTCATTTTTGTATCCTGCGGATTCCCTGTTATACAAAATATTTTTACTTTCTATTACAACCATAGGCGTGCGCACGGTAGGTGCCACAGGTGCCTTGGCACCAGCATGAACTCCGTGCAAACAATTTGTGCAATTTACTTTATGGCTCAACAAAGCTTAAAACTGTAAATATTTTAGTAGTTTTCCTGGTGATTATAACGTTCAAAGCCCTAATTTGTCATAAAAAATGTAAATATTTTTACATCTGTGTATTTAATGTTTTTGTTCGGAAACACCTTAAATAGCACCATTTTGCGCTTTCAAATCCAAATTTTTCCTTAGGCTCGGGGTCCGTGAATGACAGGTCTGTTCTGTAATCTGGCACCACCAATACTGAAGTTCTGCGCACGCCTATGATTACAACTATCAAAAAGCTATCAAATGTGCCTTTCATTTTTATGTTATCGTGTGTTTGAAAACAATAACAAACTACTCAAGTCAACAGCACCAATACTTTCGTGACAATTGTTCTTTTATAAGCCCACTAGAGTAGTACTTAAACTGTTTGCTGATTGGCTACCACCATAGTCGCGCACAGAAAATAACCTAAAAATTAAAAGTTAATGAACTTTCTGTGCGCCGATCCTGTGCTATTTTTCTGTGCGCGTGTTATTTGCCAATGTGGCAGCTCATATCTAATAGTGTATGTTGAACTTCTGTGCGTCTGTGCTGTTTGCTTGCTATTGCGAATGTAGCCCGGGCTTAACTTGTGTATCTAACCTCAAAGCAAGGAATATAAAGAGTGGGAACTCAATGCTATAACAAACACTCTTATTTTCTTTGGAGATCCGGGAAATGTGCGTTATTTATAAGCAACTTAACATAGTAAATCGTTAACTTTTCAGATCTATGTTGGCAAAATTGATTTTTTTTGTGGTCATTCGCTACTGGGAATATTCACCATATAACGTTTAAGATTATTTATTTTGAATTACGAAACAACCAAAACATTATGTAAAAATGCTTCATCTTATGTTAAAAAAATTATAAACTGCATAGCCACAAAGTATGACATCATAACATTAGTTTCAGTTACTAATAACAACACGTGCACGCGTTTGAACAGTCATCGCAGCCATAGTTGTTTCATAGCTACCAAAATCATTCAACGTTGTCAAGAATTATTCCAAATTATGTTTTGCCATATTACTCAATGCGCCACTCCGTTAACACAACATATTATAAATTCTGAACTACGAAGGTCAGTATTTTTTTTTTTTTTACGTTATTACGTTTAAGAAACTTCTGTAGTTTTCTTATAATCAAAACTTAATTTTTGATGTTGGCATCTTTTAACCGCACATTTTTTTTCGGTGGCCGTACTCCATTTCAGTTGCGCCCGCCCGTATCTAAGCGCTCGGATTTCAACAAAAGGCACCGCCTCTCGATAGAGTGAGACAGAGAATTACGCGCACGACCTTGAAAAAAGCGACGCTACAGCGCTCTGGCGTGGAAGCTGGTAACTACGAGTACCCTCTTGTGGAAAGAAGAGCTGTCTAGCGGCGGAGCTAACAACTACCTCAGTTTTGGATCCGAAAATTGGAATAATAAATCCTATCCCCTCGCGACTTCTATAAGTTATATATATTCAATGGTTATACGCCGTTTGGTAGCTATCGTTTATGAGTTTAAGAATATCGATTGTGTTTCACGTAAATACCACTTGGCGAGCGCCCGGCGGTTGGCTGATGACGTCAGACTTTCGGCTTGCCGGGAAGAAAAAAATCAGCTGGGGCCGAGAGTTCGTGGCGAGCGACCGTGGAAGACAGAGCCATGTGACGGCGCGGACTGGTGTGCCGGACGGCAACGGGCGACGAAGAGTATTGGGCTGGAGGCTCCACGCTGGGGGACAGGGCCATGGTTTGCCCTGTGATACTGGACTTATCAAGGTAAAGAGAGGCCGCAATTTTGATTTTTACCCTCGTGGTGCTGCACTGGTTTTTGGCAAACCTAGTGAACTGTGTATTTTCCCATACTAAATTTTATTTGGACGGAACTTTTATTAGCCAGTTTGGTGAAGAGGCCCATTTGTTTCACACGTTGTTCCAGTGTGGGATTTTTTAAAAAAGGTCGCCCGTTTGCCTGTAGTTGTAATAAAAGTATAAGTTTGGAAGAAACGAACATTTTGCAATTTGTTTTTGAGACTTTGTCTTCGGAATTGGCATACTTAAAGTTGCATTTAGCTAATATATCAGCTTGTGCAGTATTATTAAAAGTATGCGATCGGTATTGGACTACATGCGCAGCCTGATGTTGGTTGGTGCGGCCATTCTACGTTTTTATGAAATCATTGGCAAGTTAATAAAGAAGTAAGACTTTGTTTGAAGTATATGATAAAAACTTCGGTGGTAACATAGTTATGTTACGTGAAGAGTTTTTGCTACATTTCCCTAAAAAAAAAAATAAGATAATTTTTTTTTGGTCATCGTTCACGCCTTTGTGAATTCGTACCTATGGCCCGGCGTGGCATTAGACTCTGGAGTTGGTGAGGAAGGTCAGGAAGCCAGCGCACGCCTAGGATATTAACTTTGTTTTTTTGGCAAGTCTTTAGCAACGAACATCTGAAGAAAGACTAAACCGTTGATTGAGAGTTTAAGAACTTTATTTAAATAATTTGTTTTTACTTCAGTATTATTTTTGTAGATTTTTTATATATTTGTATTGATTGTCTTGTTTGATTTTTGGTATTAGGGCAGTCAGTAAATTTTGATATTTTATAGTGGCCACGCCTCACGCCCTTATATATTTTTATACTTGTTGTTATCAGTATTTATATTTTTACGATTTTTTAAAGGTTATTGTTAGTATCGCAAATGGGGATAAAATGCTGCCATTATTAACGTCAGCTTTTGTAACTAAGCTTGTATGGTTATGTATAGTAAAAATTATTTTTGCAAATTTCTATTTTTTAATAACATACGTCCAAAGTCTTGCCTCTTGTTTGTTTAATGGTTACTCTGCTATTATATCCTTTAAATTTTTTGGTCTGACCCCTGGGCAGTGGTGTGGGGAATTTATATTGTTTAGCTTTTTATGCCTGGTTTTAATATTTATTTTTTCCCTTCGCGCCCAGAGTGAGTCGGGGACGCAACCCCTCTTCCAATTGAGGAGGAAGAAGGGTTACAGTTGCTATAATTAAAATTTTCAGCGATATATCTTAATGTTTGGTACGATAAGGCGTAAACCATACCTTCCCAAGTAATAACATAAGCAAGTAAAAAACTTTAAATTATATTATAATAAAAAACTGTTATGTCGTTTTAAAGGTGGATTTGGGAAAAAGGGGGATGGGAGCGTTTATCATGGTAAATATTTTACACACCCTTTCCGTAACTTCTTACTCCATTGTTTTGAAATGCTAATGGTGTTGCATCCGAGGGGAAAAAAAACATAATAAAAACTTGTTAGGGCGAGTGTAGCCACATTTCCGAGTCCCGCTTCGCTCCAGTATCTGTTAATGCTCGATGCTTTGATGCATCCAACTGCCCTCGTGAGGGGCTGGCATTCCTGGTCTGGAACATCATCTATTTCCCCAGCAGCGGTCCGAGGGTCGGTAATTTGGGTCCGCGTGAAGGAGTCGGGAGACGTCCGAACCGGTCCATCCCGGACACGATAGCGCGCGCAGCCTCCCGACTGGTCGTGAACAACACTCGTTAGTTGCAGCAATCCTCCTCCGAGAAGAGAGATTTACCGCGGAACGCCCGCCTCGGCAGGACGAAAAACGTGAAAATGACCCACTTTAGGGAAAACAATTCACCCCGTTTGAAATATCACGCGTCAAAAAAACTTGTAAACCATAAAAAAAGAAAATTCAGTCCATCTTGAAACGAATTTTCTCTCGAAGATTTTCTGAAAAAGTTTGATTCCTAAATATTTTGCGAAGAAAAAAATACATATCTGAATTAAATACGTTATAAAAAAGGGAAAAAAAATCTCAAAATCTGTCCTATATTTTAAAAGAACTTCGTTACAACAATTTGTTGGGCGAAAATTCTCAAGAAATCCGCTGCAAATTCAAAGTTTAAAAAACACGTTTTAAAACTTTTTTTTTAAATGTATCAACAAATCTTTCAGGAACCTGTAAAAAACTTTAAACATTTAGGCCTAATACACACACAAGAATTTGAAGTTCAGAGCCATTTAGAATTTAAACTCACAATGAGAAACGTTTAACATACTTTTAGCAGGGAAAGGTAAGCAAGCTAATGCATAATCATTCTTCAAGTCAGACGTTTTCCACTGCGGGAATACCTATCCCAATTTGACCTGACTCTTGGCTGGTGAACCCCTTATGATTTTTTTTTTTTCGCTCGTCAAAATTACGTGACTGCTCGAGCCAGCGCTTGGCTATCGTAGCTGCCCAGCTGTCATTTTCAATCTGTTTTGCACGAAGACATCTATCTCACTTTACTCTCAACGTTTAAAACTCGTCCGACGAGTAAACAATTTTAGCCGCTTGGGAAATACATGTTGTACATTTACTGCTATAGCTATATACAAAAAAATATTTCTGGAAGAAGTTCAAATAAACATGTTCATTGTTAATGTAGATTAACTGAAAGTTACGGTACAAATACAAACGCATGCCTATGTGAGTTTGCGTATCATAGAGTAAAAGTACATCAACAGCTATGTCAAATTTACCAAAACCACAGAAATTGTAATTTTACACTTTTGGTAGTATTTTTACTTCAACACAAGAGTTAAAATAAATCAACACATGTAGATGTAAAATTATACTAATGTTGGTAGAAACTCTGCTGCCTCATACATTTACTGGAAATTACACATTTATGTTTAACAGTGAGCTCATACTCCTGATTAATGATACAGTCCTTCAAGCAGAAAAAAAACTTTAAGCTACAACATTGATCCAACCTTCAGCACTGGTTGGCTGATAAAAAAACTTACTAGCAGAACTTAGTTCAAGGAAAAAATTTAGCATTTTTGAAATCTGTAATTTTAATGAAGTAGTGGATCTGACGAAAATAAATAATGTGGTGGGATGTTTGAATCACAAGGTACTGCTATTTTGATATTTACTCATTTTCTTCTTCCCCGACTTTCTCCCAGCTGTTCACAGGTCATCTTTACATTTTCCCTCATCATACAAATCCGTACACGCTTACTACCACCAAGAAACAAAAAAAAACTACCCTTGTTTTTTCCCCTTCTCCGCTAACTGAATTAATAATGAAACATGAAAAAGAACAACTTACACTCTTACATTTTATTTTTCCCGGGCACACCAGTAAGTTTGAATAAAACATAGAAATGCAGATATGTTTTCAAATGTTTCTTCCGGAGGGTGGTTCATCATTATTATTTATAACTAGTTTCAGCAAACTGTTGGAATAGTAAAAGAATATAAAATACGATGTGGGCGTTCTGTGGATGCTGTGCATTTATCATAGTTGCATTTTTTCTCCGCTGCAATACTCTTACTTCAGTGAAACAGCTAGATGTTTAGGAAATGAACATGTTAATTTAGAACGCTTTTCATAGCTAAGAAATTGAAAATCAGCTATTCATACTTTTCTATAAAATAATTAAATTTATAAATTGACAAGTTCTTCTTGAATTTACCATTCTTTAACATTAACTTATTTCGTAAAAAACTTTTTCAATCAAAGTCAATTTTAAAAGAGAAAAGTGTAATTTTTTTTTTTTTTTTGCTGGGCTGTCTAGTTTTCATGCGTATTTAGTTATCTACTAAGTTTACAGGAAAGGAAATAGAATAAATACTATAAAGAATATATTGTCATGTTTTCAAGCCATACTGATCTTTTCTGATACGTGGCTATGTCGTATTCACAAAGGATTAATTCTAGCCAGGTCACATGCGTTACTTCGCTCCAAAAATATTCGAAGATTTACCACGACAAATAATAATCTGCTGAGCCAAAAAAAAAAACCAACACTTAAAGAAAAGAACAAGAAATTTGCGGGTCATAAAATACGACTAAACTATATCCCACGAAATTTTATAGCTGCTTCAAGCTTCGGGCTGAGAAGATAAAAACCAGTTTACACTCCATTGTCCGGAGGTATATAATATCGCACATTATTTTCCGTTACAAAAAGTATAAATCTCCATTGTATCTACCGGTTGGTAATAAAAATTAAGTGAAACCAGGAACTGATTCGTAACCACGAAACACCGAAGAGACCCAACATTACGTTCCAAAGACCAAACATACCTAACTTATTTGGAGACTCACTAGAATATATAATAAACGAAAAATAAAGAGTTTTTAAATTAAAAAAACTGTAAAACCAATTTTAGGGCACTATTGTGACAGTTGTGTCATTTTACAACCATTAAAATCTGCGTTTGACATTCGGGTGTTTTTCAAAAGTTATTAATCATTGTTTCTTTGATACATTTTGTTAAATTATTCGGAATGCTGTTTCATATTCTTTTAATGGGAAAGGGGGGAGGATGTATGAGATAGGTCATTTAAAAAAGACGTTTCTGTATTTAATAAACACGTAAATAATTTTTATTCATGTGATTTGGAACACACATTGTCAAAACGAATGACAAAAGTAATACTTTTGCATCAAACACATTAATACTGATTAAATAGAGTATTGCGTGAATTTCGAGTGAAAAGAAATCATGACATTTTTACTCAACCAAGAAATTTAATCAACTACAGTTTTGCTTAATCTTTATATGAGTAGATATTTGGTTATTTTCGTGATTAAGATTTCAAGTTTTGAGCGCATAATTATTTAATAGCATCATAGTTTCACTAAGGCGTTCTCACTTGTTAGTTAATCTAAACTTCATGAAGTATATTAGGTTATGTTTGATTAGCCTACTTAAATCTTCCGCTGAAACGGTTGCTGGAAAATAGTTTTTAAGTTAATCTAGATCTGTGGTGAATGACGCGAACCAAAGTTTACAAAGCCACAGTGAAACTTTATAGTATTACCTGTTTAATTAATTTTAACGTGATGAGCAGTATTTTAATTAAATTCAGTATCGAAAATAAGTTCCAAGTATTTTTTTTTTATCGGGGCCATACCATCATATGGTTTAACATTTCGCTCTTCAAATAGAATGATTTTATAGTCAACGTAACTGCTCTTGCAGAGAATTCTAGTGGCGGGTGCGGAAACTACGTGTGATTTGCGTCAAGGAATCTGTTATAAAAACAATTTTCGTGTATTTTTTATATAGCTCGGCATTATTTAAAAGAATTCTACGTTAAATTTCGTGTCTCGAGTTTCAGTATTATAAGTGTATTTGCAACGTAACAACACGTGATTTTGCCCGTTACCGACGTTAGAAGTTTACACATCCCTGGCGAGTACTAAAAGACTCGCCCACATTTTTTTTTTTACATAAATAAGTGGTGCGGGAAGGCTTGTGTTAAGTGTTGCGCGCTTTAGAAATGTTTGTCTAAGGTCGCCGCCCGCAACCTTATACCTGTATGTACCTCCGGACGTGATGTTAGCGGTGCCGTATAGTCTGTGCTTTTGACAGTTATCAAAGGTGGTTTACATCGGTCCTGCGTATCCTTCTGCCCCTTGTTGTTCCGACAAGAGTGTTCGCAGACAACATCACGTGACGGTCGGCGCTCGCAAACAAACATCGCGTGTAGCTTTGCGAAGCTGGAGTTGATGGAAGTAGTTTCGAGCACAGTCAAACTGGTGAGGCGTTACCTGTCACAGACCTTACTACGTGGCAGGCCTCGTCCCGGACAGAGGGGGGATAGGGAGGAAAGCCTCCCTGGCCTAACGTGCAATCGACGTGCCCCGCACGTGCCGGCACGTGCAGCCGCTGGTTAGCGAACAAGCTGGCGACGCACCGCAACGCAACTCCGGCTCCGTGCGAGAGCGACACATGGCGCTCATATGCTACTTCCACGAGAATTTTTTTTAATTTTAATGTAATGAGATAACACAATGGAATACAGCACAATATGTTCTGCAGTTTAACACTACTTGTTTGAAACATTTAACGATGAATTCGTATATCTACTTTAGTTAAATTCGAACCAACCAGTAAACAATGAGGGAAGAAAAATGGAAATTACTGAATACATTCTTCCTCTTACTTATAAAGTACAGGCTGTCCCAGGTGGGAAAAAAATTAGGTTGTTATTTGAGCGACGGTGAACGAACATTTGCTGATATTCATTTACTGCATTTAACCATCCTTGATTTCAATCAAGAATTCTCTTTGGCACTGCATTAATATAAACTAAATATACTGTTATTTAAAGTAAATTTTGTTAATAATATATTATATAATTAAAATAATTATACTTTTCTTATTTATGTTTTTGAATTTATATGGTTAAAGAGTAGTGGTTAGTATACTACATAAAAATAACTATATAAAAACAACGTAATTTTTAGATATAACTTCATGTAGGTATATTTAAAACTAGACTCACCTTAAAGTTTTGTACAAATTATCATTCAGTTTTTCGCTTCCCGATATTGAAATTCTATCCAACTAGGGCGAATTTCATACATATTTTTAGTCAATGTGTTTACTCAAATTACTTTAAGCCTCAGCCTCAAATAACTTCTATACTCATCGTGTTTTAATTTCAGCGCTATTTGAAGCAGTGGTTGGGTTAAATAATGAAACGTTTCGGGCTGGGATATTTATTTCCTAAAAAATTTTGATACATATATGCTTAAACTAATAGTAAATAAATATATTTTTTAATGTTTTTCCAAGGCGTTATGGCGGAAATATCGAAACCGATGTCCGAGGCATGACTCGAACCAACGACCGCGACGCTAAGTGCACGAGTCAGTATGCTGACCTCGAGACAACACCAGAGTGGGATCTATGTTACACACACGTGGCGGAAGCACACCACACGCCACGTAAAGCATGGCTTCACAAATTTGCGTATTTATACACGGGTGGTGAAGTTAAATGATGATGTAGAAGCATTTTTTATGGTTTTCGAGCCGGAAGTTATAGGAAGATGGAGTTTGTGTCGACTAGAGATGTTTACCCAGCTATTAATAACGGGAAATATTTTTATTTCGCGGGGCGGTTTACGTTCTTTTCACCTGTGCAGGCGTGTGTTCCCGGGCCTGGCGGCTTGCCCGAGTCGAAGGTGACAGTCCTTGGCCAGTCTCTCTCTCTCTCACTCTCTCTCGCTCGCGCTCTCTCGCTCTCTCTCTCCCAGCTCCGCAGCGAAGCCTTGACAAACCCACGCAGTTCGACCTCCTCTGTGAAGAATGGTCGTTGTGAAGCCAGCCAGAGTTTCAAACACGCATTTCCCAATACTGATCGCTAGAGACCTGCAAAATTAGCGGTTTCGATGGCCTTCAGGATAGACTGCACATGCCCCTGTACACTCGGGCAAATAACGCAAGTTCATTGGCTGCCGACTTGTAAGTCGTCTCAGCTGGTTTGTCTGTGATTCGATCCTTCTTTGGTTGAGGGTTTATAATTGGTTGAGATTCGTCCAGATGAACAGTAAGCCAATAGCAAAATTATCTAAGAGGTATATGTGTTCGATTTCTAGCCTATCACCAAATGAATCCGCGATTTTTGCAGGTCTCTACGTGATCGCGCTTTGTTACAACATTCATGCAGCTTATACTTTTTGAAGTGAAACCTCTTTGTTGATGGTGCTACAATTTTCGAGCGTTACGAAAATTCCGATCGCATGAGGGGAATAGTTTGGTACGTGGTGGGGGAACCGGAGGAGATTGCGTCAGCGGCGACGCCACTCCAACGCATCATGCTTTAGAGGTCGAATGGGGATAGGTACGTAGAATAGCATGCTATATGCTGGTTGTAACGGCCGGAAGGGGAGACAGAAATGAAAAACGAAACTTGCTTGTTTGGAATCCCTTCCCACCACATTAAATTATGCCCAAAAATTTCCGAACTTTCTGAATATAACTGTATACCGTTTACCAAATGATATTTCGTACTATGCATCACCTAGATTCAGTCAATTTGACGCTATTTAACTCAACCTTTAACAATCTCAGTTTAACTCTTAATACTGCGTAAAATATTAAAATATTTCAGGGAAGAACATTCATCACTCGAAGGATAATTTTGAATTACTGCGATTTCAACTAATAAACTGAGCAGGATTATCGTACATTGATACTTTCGTTATTTTAATATATTTTTTTTTGGATATGAAAATTACTACTTTGTTTCTTTCACTAAGCAATATTGTACTTGGTTGACACGGTTACCTTTTGCAAAAAACACACGGATGTTCTCGTTAATACGTCTGTACCCTGTACGATTTATTTTTCTAACACATGAGAAACTTTTCACGAAGAAAGTGCGTGAACTTGTGTACGCGAGTTATTAAGTTTAACTTCTTAGCATTATTTTTAAAATAGAGCATAATTTTATCAGGAAAAAGCAACAGCCAGCGCTCGTCTCATCAAAGAGAACCATTAAAGTGGCGTATTTCATCGACGAAATGTATTATATAACACACTTTCCTCGGCTCATTAACTATGAAACACCTGTGGAAAAAAATAACGAAATTGCTGAAGTTGTTATTCGCTAGTCGCAGCAATTTTAAAAAATATAATTAATTTTTTTTTTTTAGGAATTAGTTTGATATCTTTTTTATTTATTTATCATTTTGCATTAATTATTTTTACTAGTTTGAGAAAACAACGCGCCGAGTTGGGTATCTTGCGTTTGCATGCGCATTGGACATACATACATCCTGTTGATTATTTTCGTTGCTTGTGTAAATTTCACCATTCCAAGGTGCCCACAAGAAGTGTGACTTTGAGAACTGCAAATGGTCAACTGCACGAGGAGGCCAGCGGCGATCCATGGCTTCCTTCAGCGTGTACCTATTTCCCTCTTTTGACTATGTTATTCATTGACTTATCGTATTTATAATCTCATTGTATGTATATAAAATCGATTCTTTGGTGGGTTTTTTTAAATCTACTTTTCCCCATGGTTTGATGTGTTTTATGGTGTGTTTATTTTATTATGCATCATTTTATCATTTTGTACTTATCGGTTAACACCTCTGCAAGAAGAGACAATTTCGTCTGGAATTTCTGTTTGTTTGCATCGCAATGTTTTGGGTGTGTTATTCTTCATATTGTGTGTGTATATATATATATATATATATATATATATATATATAAGTTCCTCATATACCAGCCTCCAGAAAGCGTATAGGTCAGTAATCCCAGAAATCTGTAATTATGTAGCTAAAAATTCGGAATAAATTACATAAATGATCAAAAAATAAAATTATTAAAATAATGATTGGCGCGATATATTTTACGGTTAGGTTTTATGCTCAGACAGTAATAAGGATAACTAAAGTTTTAAATAAATTATATATTTCGTTTCCAATTACCTTTTATTGAGTTCATTAATCAATCGCATTACAAAATCATCACTAAAATAATACCTGTCCAACCAATTAAATACATTGGCAATATGTCTAATTGGAAGTCAAATATTAAATAAATAGCATTTTTGAAAACCATGGCCCCACTCGCACGTGAACCCACACGCAGGCAGGCTCGCCAACTTCCGAAAGGAGCTTTTCTGCCGCCCCACGACGGGGCTTTGGTCCAAAGGGAAAGTTGTTCCCCACGCGCGCTCGACCGTAAGGGTCTCCGCTGAGCCCCGAAATCATATACCCCCCCCCCCCTCTTTCTCCGAGGGCGGGAATTACCCGGGATTTTCCCCGTGCGCGGACGAGTGTTGTGCATTGCTGGCGGGTGGAAGAGAGAAGGAGTGGGGGAGAAGGGGTATGCAGTTTTCTTTTTGAAGCACTCCGGCTCCCCCCCTTTTTTTTTTACATGTTTGCACTTTCCCCCACCCCCACCCGCTCACCAGCACACGTGACCCATTTGCACTCGCCGCACGATAAACCCCCCCCCCCTTCCCCCCCCCCCCCCCCCAAATCACACCCCTTGACGGGAAATGGACGGTAACGCGTTTCGTATCCAATCTGACGGTCGTCAATGCCCCTAGCGTTCGGCAACAAAGCGGTTCAGAGAAGCACGGCCTGACTTCGCTTGGCGCGAGGTCTTTTGTTTGCAGGTTGAATCACGTACGTCCAATCAAATCGGGCGATGCGGTTGTTGCTTGTAGTTACATATATATAGAGACCTGAAAAAATCGCGGATTCAATTCGCGATATGCTAAAATTCAAACAGTTATACACCAATGCTGCTTCTGTCATTGGCTCACAACTCATCTTCAGGACTCTGAGCCAATAAGAAACACTCAACCAAATCTGTAACGAATCACAGGCTACTACGTTCGGACGTCTTACACGACAGCAGCCAATGAGTGGGTGACATTTGACCGAGTATACATCGGGCTGTGGAGTTCATCCTAGCGGTCATAGAACCCGCGAATTTTTCCGGTCCCTACATATATATATATATATATATATATGGAGAGAGAGAGACAGAGACCGGAAAAATTCGCGGATTCATTTCGTGATAGACTAGAATCCAAAAACGTTTGCCTTTGTTCTGCATCAGTGATTGGGCTACAGTTTATCTGAATGACACTTGGCAAATTAAGAACCTTAAACAAAAGAAGTATCGAATCACTAGCGTCCCAGTTAACCGGTGTCACGAGTCAGTAGCCAATGAGCAAATGTAATTTACCCGCGTGCATAGAGGATCATGGAGTATATCCTACAGGTCATTGAACTCGCGAATTTTTACGGTATATATATATATATATATATATATATATATATATATATATATATACACACATATATATAAACACTAAACACGCGATCACAATTTTTTAAATTTTAACTTGGATGTTTTCTCATCACACCCATGAAAATGGGGGGAAAGGGAAAGTGTAAATGCGGATGCTATAAGTTATTGAAATTTCGAATGCCATAGTACGTGTGAAATGAAAATAATATTTTTGTACGTAATTCCGGCGCGTAGCTTCGGGATTCACAGTCGTGGCACCGAAGCTGCTGCCTTAAAAATACTCGTTCTTGTAATTTTTTTTTATTTTTACTTTCATTTTAGAAAATTTTGCTTAATTTTCAATAATTCTAAATCAACACATTTAATAATGATAGCGCAAAACTCTTTGCGATAGAAATCAACACAGTACTTCTCTGCCATCTTCCCTTCCGTCCGATTCAACTATCATATAGCATGATACGCTACGTACCTATCTCCCCCCTCCCCCCCCCCCCACCAAAAAAAAAATTACTGTTTTCCCAGCGCATGCGTTAGAGTGGCGTCGCCGATGACGATCTCCTCCTCTACCGGTTCCCCCACCACGTACCTGACTGTCCCCCACATTGGATCGGAATTTTCGTAACGCTCGGAAATTTTATTCCCCTCAGCAAAGAAGACTCAATTAAAAAAGGGGGTTGTCTGTAAAGTCGGTTTACGGACGATAATTTTACGTGATAGCGTCATAAGAAAACATTGATGAAAAATTGCATACTTTTTAATTTTCAAATATTATTATCCTTTTTGAAAATTTAATTTAAATAATTTGTTTTATTATAATCACGAACAATTATATAAAATAACAGAAATCAAATCAATGGCAATAAATTGTTAATTTGAAATGACGATATTGGACACATACAGTGTAAACTCTATATAGGGATACTTAATGGACTGAGCATTATTCGGCGAGTGGTCGTTTAATGGAGAAAAATAAAAGACATAATTTTACTATTCTATAATAATATGTTTTTACTAATATAGTACACATTTTACACACGAACATTAATATTCGTACAAATAACACTATTGCGTATAGTCAGTTATTTTTTCTTTGTTTTTCCATATTGCAGACACGGTAGAGCAGCTAAATCCAAAGCGTCTTCCAACATCACTGGTCTTTTCTCCCGCCTCTATTAAGCGTATTAATAAAACTTTTTCGTCAATACACAAAGATTTTCGTTTACTCGCCATGTTTACAGCTCGAAAGTCTGTAAACAACTGCGATAATGATGACGTGTAACAACTTGACAAAAGTCTAATGACCGAGGTAAACATGTGCAAGTTCATCATACAAAAACAAAAGACAAAATTTCTTAGAATCTCTGGTATGTCAGTCGAAGTAAAAAAGTGCTAGATAATACAACAACAAAACTGCAAACAAAAGAACGTACACAGCTGCAGTTCTTAACAACTTCTGCAACTGAGAAAGTACTGCTTAATGATTTATAATGCCGTATTGTTGTCGTTAAATAGAGTGAGCGTGACGCTATATAGAGTGTATTATTGTATAGAAAACAAGGTAAACCAACCAAAGTCAAGCAATTTCGATGTTTTAAGGAGTTTGTCGTTATATCGAGCGACGTTTTAAAGAGTTTACACTATAAATCGAATTTTTTTTAAAAAGCCCGCCTCAACCTGTTTGATATTAGAGAAGATTTTCTCTCACGGTGGTCGGCCGGTTATTGCACGCTCGGCTCAGGCGGAACGTGACAATGAGTCATGCTTTTTCGTGCGTGCAGCCGGCGTTCATCGATTTATAAGACGTTATCACGTCAAAAAAAAAATCAGACGTGAGTTGCTGGATTGCTACAGGATTGCAGAATGCGCCGAACCGTACTTATACCTTCCACAGTGACGGCGCCGTCTGATGGACCCGTCCGCGCCCTGGATGCTGCGGTGCTATCTCTGCCTGCCGGCGATTAGCATAAACCACAAATCCCCCGATCGAACCAATCCGGTTCCAGAGGTTGGCCTGACGGCTGTCCTCCCCCCCCCCCTCCCCTAACACCACAGGCGCTGCCCGCACGGCGATAAGAACACCCCGTGTGTTTACGAGCCCCTACCAACCCCCCCCCCCCTTCCAATCATTGCTGCGCCGGTCGCGATAACGACTCTGATCTTGGATGCTTCGCGCGCGGGCCGAAACGCCACGAACTGTCGGGGAACAGGACGACAGACGAGAAAGGCGATAAAACGAGCTCCCCCCCCCTTCCCGGTCAACCCCCTAAGGCCCTACCGTGCGTAGATACATGACCCCGTCACATCGCTTCCACACGCCAAAGTCGCGACGCGATTCACGCGACGAGAAACAAAAAAAAAAAATGTTCTAATCGATCACGTTCCGAACATTAGTCAACTGCGATAAAATTCGCGGGGCACCGCAGACTTTCCGGTCACAACGATTTTTCTGATTCCACAGCGTCGTGACCATCAGGATATTTTTTTGTCGGACCGGTGAATTGTTAATATCTACTATTATTCTTCTTCATTTCGCTCGTTACAGTGATGGTTGGTCGTCGAAATTTTGTTGTTTGATAAAATACCGTCAGATTTGAATTGCTGATAACTGCGTCAACAATTATTACGGTTGAGCCCCACAACGGATAGATCATGTCTGTACCTACGCGTTTGTCGCGCAGGGTATTTTTTTTTTGCCTGTGACGTCATCGTACTAGTGTAGGCGCATGCGTGTGACTGTTACGAATCATCTTAGTGTAAAAGTTAAAAAAAAATGGAGTAGCGTGGGCGTCATTGAGAAGAGCTTTCGGAGCACTACCAAAACCCAAAATTAAATGTCATATTAATACGAGCCATTTGTTATGATTTCATCCCGACTTTTTCACGAAAAACCTACGCGCGGACTTGATCTGTGCCTTACTATGGTATTTTTTTAAATCAAAATTATGCATAAATTATTTTAACTTTGTTCACTCTCACGAATGAATGTTAAATTTTAACCAAACCTATTTTTTTTTTACTTTCAAACGAGTTGATTAAAAAAAGATATACGTAATCTTTAATGGCTGTGTGTATAAGTAACAACATATTGTACTTTGTTGTCTGTGATTAATTGTTTATTGCGCGGGAAAAAGGCTGCATGTTCACATTAACGCGAGATTCTTTTTTTCTGTCGCATCGCGTCTTACGCGTCGCGACCGTCGCTATAGTTTTTCCAGCAACATAACATGAGTACTATTCGAAATGAAACGATCAACGCGGGAACGTTGGACGACTGGTAATGAACACTAGGCAATTATTAGGATTCAAATCTACAAGGTTCGAAGAGAACAGACATCATGAAGATGGAAAATGAAGACGAAGTCAAGAACGACTATTGAGTGTAGCGAGAAGCAAATCTAGCCGAGGTAACACAAGCCTATTTACTGAATGAAGATAGACTGAACATTGTAATTTAATAACTGCATGTAGGACAAGTCGAAGACTGTGATATTATTGCATAAAACCAGAGTTAAGAAGGCTCTGATGGAAACCACAGAATGTAAGTTGAAACTGGTTATTTTGAGGATTGTATGGATAATTTAAAAATCTACATCAACGACTCCTAGCATGCCCAATAGGGTTCAGATCTTGGTGGTAATAAGAATAAGAATGCCAATATTTAGAACCATCTGGCAATTAATAATAATGCACCTCAACTTTGTTCAAAATAAGGTGAAATATTTGTACAGGAGATTGAAGCAAACATTCAGACGTAATATACCAAACAAACACAGATTTGTGCGCCACCAGACTAACTTATAATGTATCAAGAATTTTTTTTAATTCTTAAAAACTATTCACTTGTCAAAAGTTTAAATTTTTGCTGAAGTACTGGTAAAAAATTGTTTCCCTTTCCTAGGATAAAATTTGTATTGCTACTAAGAATATGATAAAAGAAATTTTCAAAGGTAAACTGCTACAAAGCATTTATTTATTTTCTGAAACATGTGTATAAAGACAAATAATATTATTTATTGTCTACGGGAAACACTTTCGTTTTTTGATGTTTATTTTTCCATCTGCGAGTGATTTCCAGCTTTCGTTTTTATGGAAGCAATATGTTTTCCAAAAAAAAAATCTTTCTCGCATGTTCTAGACAAAAATAATGTTAAAATAGAGTTTCGCTTTGTTCTCCAGAAGTAAAGAAATGAAATTCCAACAGCAGGGTAGAACACGATATCTGCCAGAGAATGATCGCGTGAGAAACTAGTGATTGATTCTTGCCGAAGCTGTCTTGCCTGTTCCGTGCATAAAATAGCGATTTCTGAACTGGTGTGCACTGCTTTTGAAGGATTTGAAGCAATTCAAGTGCTTTTATGTATGAAATTATTTATCTTTCAGATAGCTCCTTATTTATAAAATTCAACCTTTAACAAACTTTAGCATTATTACTGAAATATTAAGCCAAAATAAAACATATTTTAAGTTTATGTGATAACTATTTAGACTAACTATAACTATCATTCCAAGTGAACTTTTAATTATTATTTTATTTCAAAAAAACTTTCGAGGATAATATTTATTGAAGCTATAGGAGTGAAATAAAATATGTATAACCTAAATGCAATAAAAATTATAGCCTTTTATAATTTACAATTTAAAAAAAATTCAACAAAATTACAGATGATTGATACAATACGTTTGTGTCTACAAAAAACTTTATTGTATTTTAGAGACATTAAATTAACTATAAAGTAAAAAAAAAGAATATTGGTATTTCTTTATGAAATATGAAATATTGTACATTTGGCGTAAAATTGAGAGGAATATAAATGTCTATGTCCGATTTAAAGAAATGGTCCCGTCTCCCTGTTTACATGATATTTCGAAAAAACTATCCCTAATTCCCTTGATACCCTTAAAGCAATATCTTGGCACTTCTTGAGAAAATTTTTGCTAAATCGACATTCAAGTTAAGAGAAAGCTATTTGTCTACGCATCTTGGTTTCGAAATCACGATGAAGACAGAATTTTTTTTTTTTTTAATCTTGAACTTAATGTGCGTCTCATGTAGATTATTTGATGGGGATAGATCTTCATGATCATCCCGTGTAACGCCGGGTACTTAAGCTAATCTAATCTTATTAATTAAACAGGTTTACATAATAATAACCACTTAGGAAATATAAATATGAAGTTATTATGTTATTAATTAAGCATCATATTCACCTGATAAAGAGTGCATTGATTCAAGACCTGTAGTTTACTTTAAATCTTTGGTGGGATGTCCTCTCGTGAGGAGTCTTCGGCGGTCTGGCAGCTCCCGAACTGAATTCTTGGTAACGCCTTTGTGGCGTCAGGCAAGATTTTTCCAAGTGGAACAACGCGCGAGAAAGTTGTACTGTCTTGCCGACTGTCGGGCAAAGGTTGAGTTACTCCTGTGTCACTCGTGTTTCTCATTACTCATTCTCTCACTCTCTCATCTCCTCTCTCTCTCTCTCTCTCTCTCTCTCTCTCTCTCTCTCTCTCACTCTCTGGAGAATCCCGCTGACCTCGCCGGATAGAAAAAAGGAGGAGGGGGAAGTCACATCTCTTCTCGCCGTCTCCTGTTCGCGGTGTGCTTTCTTATTACGCACACACACAAAAAAAAAAAAGTACGTGCTCCGAAGTAATTTTCAACATCTTCAAAAGCAGCTCCACAGTGAAGCCGACTCCTCATTTTTTTTTTCTTTCTTTGCTGTCTCTTACCCCAGCTCAGGACTCACCTTGTCCCGCACAGCCGCTCTTCGCTCGGAGCGCGTTTTCGCCCTCGAAACGGTCCATTCGCGTTGCTGGCTGTTCGCGCTGCTAGCCGTTCGCGTTGCTAATCATTCGTGTTGCTTGTCGTTGTTCGCGTTGCTAGGCATTCACTTTGCTGGTCGTTCGCTTTGCTAGCCGTTCGTGTTGTTAGTCGTTCGCATTGCTAGAGCTCGCGCTGAAAGTCGTTCGCGTTGCTAGCGTTAACAGTGCTAGTCGTTCGCACTACTAGTCGTTCGTATTGCTAGTCTTTTGCGTTGCTAGTCGTTCTCTTTTTTTTTGTCTCTGGCGTTGCTTGTCGTTCGCTTTGCTAGCCGTTCGTGTTGTTAGTCGTTCGCATTGCTAGAGTTCGCATTGAAGGTCGTTCGCGTTGCTAGAGTTAACAGTGTTAGTCGTTCGCATTGCTAGAGCGGCCCGGTGAAGACGGCTCTATGTGACTTCGGCTAGCGAACGTAATCGAGTGAACTGTGGCACTCGAGCGACGAGGACGTTTGTTACAGGGTCCTCTTGCTCCTTCTATATAAACCCCCCAAAACCGCCATAAGTTATATATTAATAGGGATTGCTTGCCCTTAAATTATTTCATGCTCACGTAAGAATAACGTACGTTACGTTATGGAGCTGAGTATTTATAATGGAGTTCAAAGCATTAAAAAGTAAGATTCTTGGTTGCCCTGGCGTATCAGCGAAAATATGCAAGAAGAATCTTGGAAAAAAAACTACGTGCTCACGGCAACGTTCACAGCGTTTCCCAATAGCAGGGTTTGTTTAAGGAGGGGGGGGGGGGTTACAATGAGCTGGTATTTTAACCCGGGCCGCTTAGGCGAAAAATAGTTTTTCTTTCTAGATAGTTCTGCGCCACACGTTCAGTTACAAAGCGGCTTCCAAACCACTTGATATATCGACAAAGCTCATGCTGAATAGGCACACATTACAAATCCCCACTCGAATATCATGTGAGGTTTTTAAATCGCGCTTTTTTTTTTGTCGAAGTTCTGCACATCATATGCGTGCTAAGGTTGGGGGGAAGGTCTTATTTATGAGTCTTAACTACGGTTTTTATCATTAAAAAAAATTACAACTCCGGCTTTTGCTAGATAAGCATAACACACTAGCGTGGAAATCGAACCCTTATGCTTCTAGTATCGATAAACTGTAAACGAACTTATCTAAGAGTGTAACTGTGTGTTTTACAATTGAAACATACCATAAATTACATGTTTCGATTGTCTTAGAAATACATACTTCCTTTTTCACAACTAAAAACAGCATTGCTCTTAATGTTTGGATTGTCATAAAATTTGACTACAACTCATTAACCGTCTTATCAACGAAAGCCTTCATTTCACAGACGAGAGAGCCACACCCGAAGTTCTCCGAAGTTCATGCTAGCTTTTTTTTCCCGTAACAGGTGTATTTATTTGGGATGCAGCTTACTCATACGTCGTACGCCGTTCTATCTCATTGTATAAACTGGTGTGACATTAAATTTTGCAGTCGATTAGGATAGGTTAGCTACATTATATATACTTTAAAACATTGTGGATGGTTGGTTATATTATGTAAGTATAGCTACATTAAAAATACTGTAAAATCATTTTATGGTTGCTTAGAAAATAACTTTTTAATATGTAGCTATCCAGCGCTAGGAAACCGTTTGCATGATTTCACAGTATCTTTAATGTAGCTATCCTAACCAAATCAACCGTCCACAATGTTTTAAAGTATTTATAATGTAGCTTACCTAACCTAATTGACCATTAGTTATCATGAGTTGTCCAAAATAAACATTCACGGACACACTGCAAATGAAAAATATGGCGGCGTACAAATAAATACCGTTGCCTTGTTTATGGTCTTTCTTTTTATCAACACCGCCATATTTATTTACAATGAAAAAAAAAAACCGAAGATGCACGATCGGAAGTTTGGCTCTCTCGTCTGTGAAAAGAAGGCTTCCCTTGTATCAAGACAGTGTTTTGTTAAATAAAGCTTTTTTTTATATTGTTTTACCTTTACCTCCATGAAAACTAACCTAATTTATGTCGATAAATAATATATTACATTTTTTCTCAGAATATTAACACGCGTAGTCTACTTCGATTCTACGAGAAAATATTTTATGAAGGATGCTTCGGAATTTTGATATCGGCCCTCGGGTATTTTCCATGTTGCTGAAGATACTTTTTTGTTGTTGTTGTTTCGAATTTCTTCTTGAAAGGTCTAAGCTCGCTTGACCTTTCTGCTCGTAATGAAAACACAAGAGAGTGCGGGCGAACTTATAAACTTTTCTTAGCATTCCTGCTTCTATTGAGAATGCATATTGCCATTTTAGTTTAAATCAGCAAATTTGTGTTCAAATTTAGTTGTTCCGAGTTAATTCTTGTTTACTGCTCGCGCGTGATCATACAAAGAAAATATTAAATGCTTACTTCCTAACAGTATACATACTTTCAATAACATTTTTAAAAAATTTCATTAATTAAAAAAAACATGCATTACATATTAAAATATATGATAGCTTGCACTGGTGTTAAACAATACATTTTGAACTTTAAACCGTTGTACCATAAAATTATTATTGTTAAACTGAAAGTAAACTAATTAAACAGAATATCAAAACGATAATTTTTTTAAAGTTACGTTAAACTATTAACAATTAAGGCTTGGATAGGTGTAGTAGGCCAATTCAATAATTGTTTTCCGGAATGACATTACCTATATCTTGCTAAGTTGAAAAAGTGTTTCAGTGTTAAATATAGCATAATAATATTTATCTGCAGCGTTTGTGACATAACAGACAAAATCAATACGCAATCGTATTGTTTACAGTTATAATTTAATGTGATTCCCGCTCCAATTTCATTGTGATTTCTTTTTACGAAGGGATTTTACCGCGAAACATTATTATCGATAACCATTCTACTGCTGCTTATTGTAAAATTCGAAACCACATTTAGGTATCAATCATAAAAATTCCCGGAAACAAAAACAAAGCTGAAATATGGCGTCACCTTACTAGTATGAGGTACAGTAGCGGATCCAGAGGGGGGGCTAAGGGGCTCAAGCCCCCTCCAAAAGCATCTGGGTCCACTATTGTTTTAGTGTTTGCCTTGATAAAGCCTAGCCTCAGCTGGGTCAAGCCCCTCCCAAACCAAAATCCTGGATCCGCCACTGATTAGGTACGAACCGACCACTCACTGAACTGAAGTCTATCTGAAGTCTGTTCACTGAAAACTTAGTTCTTACAAGTACCCCTTAGTCAACGTTCGTAGTTTGCTATCGCTGCCCGACTTGGTGAAGTTATAGCCTATATTCTTCAACAGAGATGGTTGAACGTATAAATAAAATAATAACCGGGAACTGAACATACACCCTTAAATCTGGTAGAAAAGTTTCGTACTGATGTGGTGTATATCGTCTTGGAGATCACATAACTTTCACCAGTTCTTCTGTGATTAAATGTTCGTTTGAACTACATAATATTCTGCTTATGTACAGCGTTAAATGTAATCAGTTACACGACGACTCAAATTCGTCGTGCTCTAACCAAGGTCTTACTAACTTTTCGTTTTATTATAGTAATTATTTTTAACATTCCAAACATATAAATAAAAACAAAATTTCCTGACTTACAAAACTAAATTTAGCAGTCCTTTATCCTGTCATAAATATAAACATTGATTACAGTATAGTTCTCAGATCAATTATAACCAAAGAATAATATTGACATGATTATCCATAGAAAAGTGAAATAAAATAAACAAAATTATTTTTAATCCATACCCTACAGTAGATAAATGTTTTTATTATGATTAATAAGTAATTACATTAAAAAATTAAACCTGGTTGACAGACAAGTCGTGTAGACAAATAATTGGGAAACACTGATAATGGATAACCATTTTATTATTTTACGCAGTAAAAAGAAAAAAGTGACAGCTTTTGGTGAGTTTAATTTGCCGGCAAAAAGATTGCTTCGAGCAACCTCTTGACGCTGTATTTTCTACCGGCACATCTAGTTGCAAAGGGTGAACATTTGCACAAAGTATAAGTCCTTTATTTTTTATCTTTCCTGATTTAAATATGTAAAGAAGGAACAAGAGGCATAGAAGGAGAGGGGAAAAGCGAGCGAAAAGAAAATTACACTTAAATACGAGAGACACATGTTTGAAATTTTCCTTATTCCACCACCCCCTCCCCAACCTACCCCAAATCCCAACATTCTCTTGCTAGCGCCCAAGGGCAACTGGAGATTGAGTTTAAAGTAAGGTAATTTAAAATTTTAAAGGGCTGCGGAGGTTCAGCCCTTTTTAGAAGGGGAGGTGAATGCACAGAGACTGGCGGATTCGGAGTTAACGCAGAAGATAAGCCAGCGTTTATGGTCCTGAAAAAAAAAATCATCTTCCTTTGCTCTTTCAGGCTTTCGAGAGAAAAAATTTCTTACAAGATGAAAAATAAACCTAGAAAGCTTTAAGTAGAAACAAGTTATTTAATATTAACTGAAAAAAAAACTTAAGCCTACTTGAATTTTATAAGTCACCCGCATTGTTAACTGCCATGGCAAAAAGTCATGCCTGGATAATATTGCAGGAGCAAGCAATACGTATCGATCAAATATCTCCAACTAGATTTTATCTTCGACCTTACGTATATTCTAGTAGAGTTTATTAACATAAAATTTAAATAATTTGAAATAAGTCATTGTCTTATGATTTGTAGTTAAAATTTAAGAAAAATTGTTACACTTCATTTTCATGCACGTTATTGAAAGTATATCCTCATATTGATCCTAAATAAATGAATATTTTGTATATTAATTAATTTCATCTTGGAACCTAGAGGAAATGAATGTATTATTTCAATAAAATTGAGTAAAAAATTATCTTTAATTCATTTCCTTTTGTTTTTTTAGTTTTTTTTACTCGATGACTTTTGTTTTTTTAATAATTATTTTTTATTGGAATTGAGAGCTTTTACTTTGGAATGTTGCTGTGGATTCTGCACTTCGCACTCATACAAAAACGAATAAAGGACTTTTTTGTTTTCCCTTCTTTCTCATGCTCTTACCAACAGTACCGGAGGGACATTGGTACGGCTCACAAAAGGAAACTCCCTGATTCCACCACTTCCCCCCCTCTCCCCCCCCCCCGACCCCCCATCACACAAGCGCGCGCTCTAGCGAGACAGCAGACAGGCGACAGCGCAATTAAATTACCAATTTAGCTCCGCGGGAACGCATAAGTGGAACGGAGAATTTTCATTATGTGTCGGGTGCGTGTGTGTGTGTGTGTGTGCGTGCGTGCGCGTTGTTGCTGTAGAGTTCGGTTCTTTGAGACGTCCAAATGGAATTGCACTGAAGTAATCTCCCCATTCGAATTGGAAAAAAAGAAAAAAAAAGGTGGGAGGGTTTGTTGGAATACAAGTTTCGGTCGGTTTCAAAAGCAGTGACAGGAGAAGTGAATAATGATTATGATGGTGCACAGTGTACAGTCCACGGGAGATCCATAAAAAAAAAAAGACGGTAGGGTGTTTCTCTCCAATCAATGGCTATAGAAAAGAAATAGGGGGAGTGTTTTCACTTTTTAAAACTGTTTCCGCGCGTGCCTAAAGCTAGTAGCCAGCGGCACTCTGGAAATTACGTCCAAATTGATAAATTCTTTTTTTTTTCGCCCTGGCGTTTCCACGGGCTATTTATACGCGCTTTTTTTTTTTGCCTTCTTTTGCTGGAGTTTCTGTGTCAGGGCGAACAAAACATTTGTACGGGCTTGTAGCCCGAGGGTGGCAGCCCACGGGGTGGTATTCGGCGTGAACGCGATTATTTACGTACTCCACTGCTCTCTGTGACCACTTCCCGGCATAGCCTTAACGCTGCAAATTAAATTGCACGGCAGAAAAAGGGGGAGAGAGGAAAAAAACTTACGAGTAGTGTTGAATATTAACCGAAGAGGTTGGAAATGGAACACGGATTATTTCGCTTTCACGAGGGCTCATCAGAGGACAGGCGAGTTTATATGGGGAAAAAAAAAAATACAGAATTCGTGTTTAACGCTCCCAGCCGCTGAGCATACTTCACTTCTTTTTTTAAAACTCAAAACGGTAGAATTTGTAATTGATTGTGAAAATGAAAACAGCTCGTAATGAAACACACACTTCGCTGATCTTAATTGCACTTGCGAAAAGCCAACAAGCACCGAGCATGTGTACTCGTACCAAAACAAAAAAAAAAAAAATTTTGAAAAATTAATTCTCTTGAAAAATTAGCGAGTATGAAGGATTGGTGCCCTTCCATTGACAGTCGGGTTCACACCAAGTGAAAACACACACACGTGTCCACAATGTTAACCTTAAACGATTGATATTTTTTGTCAGGTTAAAAATCCTGATAAGAAAGCATTCAGCTCGCGCGAATAAAATTTGTCATGCAGTCAGTCCAGATTCATAAAAGGGTCAAACAAAATTTATGATCAAATTAGATATTTAAACAACAGTGGTTAAATTTTAACATGGTTATAATTGAACGCAAGAATTTTGAAGCTGAACTAATTACCTCCATGTAGCTGCTAGGGACATTAATAAGTGTATGAGCGCATTTATAAATAAAATTGCTATACATCTATTAATTCAAACTTCGGCTTATAAACTGCTTTTATTACATTGTAAGTGTTCACAAAGTTCAGCTAGCTGTACAACTCAATTGTTAATTTAATTTTTTTTTCAATAACATTATCAAGAATTAAAATTTTTAAGTGGAGATATTAGATAGTCGGTAAGTAACGATGAAGCAATGTATCTTTAGCCGAGTTAAAAAATTGTGAAATTGCGGTATTAGGGTAAAGTTCCTCCGGATGAATGCATTCATACCGCACGCATTGGCTCTACACTCTGTGAAGCTTGGAACCAGATATGAAAATACTTAGATACTTCTTAAATCATCGAGTAAGCTCTGAAAATTAAGCGCACTGTAGCAAAGCATTACTGCTGGGACTAAAATAGTTTACTAATTAAATCATAAATTTACTTTATGCTTAATTATTGTGCTAACTATGTACTTTCGTTGATTCAATGAAACATTTTAGAGAAAAAGATTTATGTGCTGCAAGTAGTGTTTTTATAAAGAATTATTTAAAGACTTGTGTGTAATAAAACTGCATATAAAATTTAAAAAAAAGATTGGATTTTCCCCTGAAAGCTCTTAATAACTCTGTAATTTCCACTTGTAAGCAGCACTAACACCCGGGGTTTTATAATTAAAGCCCTTTGGCTCTGACGTCTTCACTAGAGATACTAACGTGCTCAGAAGACGAACAAAAATTTCTCTTCTCGCAAGGTAAGAAGGCGGGCTTTGGTTATCGATAAAGAACAGCTTATTTCGAACAAGTGGATGTGCAAATTTCGTCTTGAGGGGGGGGGGGAATTAAAAAAAAAGCGCGCGAATAGTTTACGTGAGTAGCAGAGTTGTCGTCCTTCCTGTTCTTTTTTTTTTTTGTCGAGAACATCCCTTTCCACTCCCCCTTTACACAAGATGATTTTTTTTCCCTGAGTTCCTGTAGAGACACTCTTCTCGAGATTCTGAGCGGATTTCCTTGCAGTAGTCTCGTCTTTTCTCAAGAATCAATGCTTCATCCATATTCAGGGATGCGCCGAAACTTCTCCCAACAAAACCATTAAAACTTCGCTGAGTAGTGACGGTCCGTGGGTGGGAAAGGGGGGTGGGGAAGTCGCGCTTTCACTACCACTTCACGGCCACCCCGAAAAAAAAAAAAAACGTAACATAACATTTGTGTTAGACTTGCGAAGCTTCAGTTGCCGGGAAAACGCAGTAAGAGACAGAAACTGAAGTCCTCGAGTTGTCCGTAACCAGCTCAGCCTCGTGAAGGAACGTGGTATAGTGTTTGTGTAGCATTACGCGATTTCAGTCTTACAACTCTCAGAAGTAGAACCAATGGGCTACACGTATCCTTCTGCCGCTGTTTTTTTTTCTGCCAACGATGTTTGTAAAAAATCTTCATTTGGTTGTCAGTGCTCATAAAAAAAATTGGTTGTCTGTAAAGTCGGTTTACGGACGATAGTTTAACGTGACAACGTCATAACAAAACATTGTTGAAATGATTGCATACTTTTATGAATAAAATTGAATTATCGCTATTTTTTATGGATACAAAGAAGGAGTGAAATGAAATATACAATTTAATTGATAAATTTACTTTTATTTGCACTCATTGATTCAAATATGTTTATTACTTTAACGAAGATATTGTTTTAACAATAACTTTTATACGTGTTTGCTGTTTAACTTCTTCCAATCTGTGTTATTCTGTTAAGGATAGGACGACGATAGGGAAAGTAGGAAACGAATGGGAGTGTTTGAAGTTTAATGTGCCTCGAAAAAGTCCTATCAATGATTGTTCCAATCGATGATTGTTCCAATCGATGATTGTTCCAATCGAGTGGAAGAGATATAAATTCGTCGCAAGCGTACAATAAGCGTAACGGGACACAACGTTACGGGATAATGTGCGTAACGGGACACTTTTTTTGTGCGTGCAGCCGGCGTTCATCGATTTATTAGACGTTATCACGTCAAAAAATATGTCTTGCAAGTGACAATTGGTGAAATGGTTCCAAAAGTTATATCAAATATTAAAGAGCTCTTAAGAACCCCATTTACTTCATCACCTTCAGCACTATCAAGCGAATAGAAAACAATTTGTAATATCACAAAATTTAACAAAAAAATAACAATGATCAATAGTTATTGCACAAAAAAAATTTTTTGCGGTTTGTTTGATTCTTACAGATAAGCCCTTATTTTCAGAATTATGTCTGGAACACAATCGAATCTAAGTAGGTATAGTGTCCATCTGAAATTTGTAACCCAACCATTTAATTGTATCAATAATTTCATTCACTTTAGAAGTTCCAAGTAAGACAGTAAAACACACATTTTTAGTTTTAAAGGTGATGTACAAAATAAAAAAAAAGTTTTTTATGTTTTAAATCTAATAACGTGGCCAAAAATTCGCCAACTGCAATGCGCATGCGTAAATAATTGTTTTCTGCCACGTCCGAAACAAAAGAATATTAAAATACCCGTGTTTACCATGACTTGCACGCTATCAATTTTTATTAACATAATGAGTTTTAAAGGATTCTTAGTGAAATTTAAGGAATTCTAAGAGCCTTTATTCAATTAAAGACAAATAAAGGAGGCACACATATCCTGATTAGAGAACTTTGAAATTTGAGAGGGGCAGCCACTCACGCGAAAGTTCGTATGGTATCGCACACTTAAACAACACACGCTGTCAGACTTTTTTTGATGCCTACTGAAAGGTGTGTTTTGGAGATCATTTGCATCCTTTAAGGCACTAAAAACTACTCCTCCTGTATTCTAAAAAAAATTTATAATATAACATTTGAATCTATTTTCTTGAACAAAGTAAGACGGTATGTATTAAAAAAAATGTGAGCGAGTCTTTCTGTACTTATCAGAAATATAATCATGTTCCTAAGACACTTATAGTACGAAAATTGGACACACAATTTAACGTAAAAATTCTTTAAAATAATGCCGAGCGAGATAAATATAAACGTTTCATTGTGTTTTCAACTACATTTCTACAGGCAAATCACACGTAGTTTCCGTACCCGCCGCTAGAATACGTGGACTATTGTTATCATTTTAATTTCAGGCAGGAATTTTACAATATGTAATGAAACAGCTCCGATAAAAGAGGAGAAAAAAAAGTTTTTGACCTGATTTTCGACAAGGAATTTTACTAACATACTGGCTATGTTGTTTTAATTCATTGAACAGTAAATATTTTAAAGTTTCCCTTTGGCTTTGTGAACTTCGGTTCGCATCATCCTCCACAGATGGCAGCAGCGTTGTTGTTACACATTTCCGTTCCTTTGCGACTTTCACTACAGTCACGGAACTACTCCCACCAGATGCCGTTGTTTACCGACAGCTAACATGTTGCACATAAAAAAAATTGGTTGTCTGTAAAGTCGGTTTACGGACGATAGTTTAACGTGACAACGTCATAAGAAAACATTGATGAAATGATTGCATACTTTTATGAATAAAATTGTATCATTTTTATTGAATTATCAGTATTTTAATGGATACAAAGAAGGAGTGAAATGAAATATACAATTTAATTGATAAATTTACTTTTATTTGCACTCATTAATTCAAATATGTTTATTACTTTAACGGAGAGATTATTTTAACTATAACCTTTATACGTGTTTGCTATTTAACTTCTTCCAATCTGTGTTATTCTGTTAAGGATAAGACGATGATAGGAAAAGTAGGAAACGAATGGAAGTGTTTCAAGTTTAATGTGCCTCGAAGCAGTCCAATCGATGGTTGTTCCAATCGAGTGGAAGAGAGATAGATGCGGCGCAAGCGTACAATGAGCGTAACGGGACACTTTTTCGTGCGTGCAGCCGGCGTTCATCGATTAATTAGACGTTGTCACGTCAAAAAAAAAAAATTTTTAAATACGTGGTCTAAAATGGTTTCGCAGTTGCGGCCAACCACCTGACGCGACCCCGCGCGCCCGAGACTGTGTGCGGACGGCGGTAATGAAGTTCCGGCGGAGTCAGTTACGCCCGCGCGGCGCGCCGGGAATCCGCGTTCCCCCGGCATTCTGCAGCCAGGCATCCGTCCGCCGGATCAGGGAGGAGGTACTGGGGTGAAAGAGGGGGGGGGGGGGGTAGAATAAAATATTTGGCGGATGGGGGAGGGGTCAGGCCAACAGACCCCCAGGAATCCGCGCGAGTGCCGCCGGCCAAGCAGCGGTCTGGGCATTCCCCGCCGCGGTCACGTGATCGTTCATCGCTCACGTGTTTCTGGCCCGAGTTTTTTTTAAGGGGGAGGGATGGGAATTTGAAAGACGCCGTTTTTTTTTATGTGTGTTACACCTTACCTCTCGGTACACGGCATTTCGTAGGATTAGTTTCGTGAATGGAACGGAAGTCGCATGGAACGGAAATGTATAATAACCACCGGTGATGCCATCTTTGCGAACCAAAGTTCACAAAGTCAAAGGGAAATTTTTAAATTATAACTGTTAGGATAATTTTAACAATGTTGGTAGTATTTTTAATGAAAATACATTTTCGCAAATCAATTCCAAATCAAGAGGTTTACGTATTTTTCAAGCCTTTTTTTTCTCGTTTTTATCTAAGACGTTTCAATATATAGTTAGAAATTTATGTTTGCTAGTCAAATGATTCAACAATCTACGTTTTAGCCTCCGGCAAAGAATTATTCTAACTACGGATGCGGAAACTTACGTGAGATTTGCTTTGCGTCCAGAAATTTAGTTGACAACACGTTCGGCATTTTTTTTTGTCCGAGTTTCGTATTATGAGTGTAAGTATTTGCGACGTGAGAACACATGAATTAGCTCGTTAGCGAGGTTAGATGTTGCTCATCTCTGGCGAGTACTAAGAAGGTCGCTCACATTTTTCTTTTTTTCAACATTTATCATTCTTTATAACAATTGTTTTAACTTTTAATATTGAAAATTATCCTTCGCCACGGGAGAGATAATGATTCACAAGATTATCAAAGACCATACCATAATTTCTAATGACAATATTATCACAGCTACTACAGCCATTACTAAAATGAACTCAATTATAAACGCGAATGACACAACATAGGAAACTATTTCTAGCAGCAAGACACTATTTACTTCAGGAATTCCACTGAATTATGCATACTATATTTAAAAGGATAAAAATTTTAATATCTTCAGGAAAACGGCGAATCAGAGTGTGGTAAGACAACCTAACGGATTATGTTAATTGGTGTGAGCTGGTATATGTGTTTATTATAATTGTAGGACAAACCACAAACAAAAAAAAATATATATTCAAAAGATTTTCAAAACTTCAGAAATAAATTTCAGCGGAAAAAAAATTCCAATTTTAAATTTCTGGAATTTTATGGTAAAGGACTCACCACACGGTGGAAAATAATACCATTCGGGCGATTGCCACGAAATTGATGTGATCCTTTGAAGTTGATGTTGATGTTGTAATCAGACTTGAAACAAGGCCCGCGCTTGGCTTCTGACCGCATCCTTTACGAGACAAACAGGTCCAGGAAGGGGGGGGTGTCAGTCGGAAATGCAGGGTGTTCCGCAGTCCCGGACGGGCCCCCAACCCCCCTCCCCCCCCGTGCTGAAGGGAGTGGAAGGGGTGGGTGGGGGGTTGGGAAGGTGAAAAGGGGGGGGGGGGGGGCGGAAATCGAATCCTCTCAGTCCGATAAGCACCTGGGACGCAGCAAACCGATCGAGCGTCGGGGCGAGACAAGAGCTTCCCCCCCCCCCTCCTCATCAAGCAAGCACAGGCGATGCCCATCCATTTGGCTTAACGGCCGGACGACCTCGCAGTTTGCGTCGCAGGTCGTCCGACCCCGAGTCGCGTCCTGGGAAAACACGCGCCGACCCCCGCGAAACACACTTCGTTCCGGATTGCGATTAAGGGGACTGGCTTCCCCTCGTGTTCCACGCAAACAGTCGGGCGTTGACTGGTTTGCCAAGAACTCCAGTAAAATAAGAAAAAAATTGCCTATCTAAATGCACGGATGTATTACATGTAGCATCTTCTGAATTTTCAGGCGAATTTGGCCGTATAATCCACCTTTGTTGCTCCTGGCCCATCACCACACTCCATGTTGCCTGTCTGATTCATCCTGCCATTGCTATCATTTGACGGCTTCTACTACACTGTTAATATATATATATATATTTTTTGGTGAACGGAACAGAAAGATATTTGTAAATTATTATTGCGTCCACACGAAAACCACTCTATCGCTAATGGGTTCGGATTAGAGACCGTAAAAATTCGCGGATTCCTTTCGAGACAGGCTGGAATCCAAACTCGTTTAGCTTAATGCTGCGTCAGTGATTGGACCGCAATTTACCTGAAGGACTCTGAGCCAATGGCAAACACTCAGGTGTCCCGAGTCGGTAGCCAATGGCCAGGTGATAGTTGCCCGAGTACATAGAGAATCGTGGAGTCTATCCTAGTGGTCATTGAAACCGCGTATTTTCCAGTCCCTAGTTCGGATTATTACCCGGGCATTTATTATTATTTTTGTAAGGCAGCAATTGAAAATTAATCTTGTGTTTAAATTAAAAAAGAAACACACGTGTGTGAGCCTTTCATTAATCGCTAGAGATGTGTAACATAAAACCTCGCTAACGACCAAATTCATGTGTTCTCATGTTACAAAATGCACTTATAATACGAAACTCGGACACGAAATTTAACGCATGATTATTTTAAAATAATGCCGAATTGTGTTTTCAACTACATTTCTTAACGAGAATTACACGCAGTTTCCGCACCCGCCGCTAGAATTCGTAACCGGAGCAGCTACGTCGACTATTGAATAATTTTGAACTACGTAACGAAAAGGCTCCAATAAAATACGCCCATCTCGTTCAAATTCATTGAACAGTTTCCCTTTGTCTTTGTGAACCTTCGTTCGTTCGCGCCATCCGCCATAGATGGCAGCACCGTGGTTTACACATTTCCGTTCCGTGCGACTTCCGTTCCAGATCCACGAAATTACTCCAAACCCAATTTCGGCGTGCCGATATCTAAGATGTTAGACACATAAAAAAAAAGCCATTCGTATAAAACTTTTTGCCTAGGTTTTTCGAACCCGTGACCTTTAGCGTTGGATGTTAGCTCATCCACCGACGACACCGCCGATGTTTGTCCGTAGACGTGTTGATGTCGAGAGTCGGCATCGAACCCGAGAACATCGGCAATCCTCTCCTCGGACGACACCTCCCGCGAGAAAGCATGACCTTCAAAATGTTCCACAACAATATCTTAATATATGTAAATCCAGTGTCCTGATGTTTGTTTCCAGTGAACTCTTCACCGAGTCAACCGATTTAGATGAAAATTGCCATATATGTGTAAATTTTTTCCAACTGGAGAGATATGATAGTTTTTATTTCGATTAATGGTCTTAATAATTTATAATTATTAATAATAAAATGATTATCAATGTTGATTGGTGTTTAAGCTCGGGAAACAGTGGGTACTTCGTCTCCATGACAACGTTGCGTGCTCGAGAGACGGGAAACCATCGCTGCTATTCGTTTTTTTTTCCCTTCGGTACATTACAAAGCATTGTATTAAGTTTTTTGTCAAAATTAATTAATTTTCATTTTATTTCATTTATTATAACTGTAAATAAGAGAGTTGGTCTCATTTTTTTTCCCCATTAATACAACCGTGCGAAGCCGGGTCGGGCAGCTAGTGTCTGTATATGGATTCCAACTCTACTATGGGGTGCAGATTGCAGTCGCCAGAACGACATCGCGTGAGCGACACGAAGGCTCCGGCCGACGAAGAAAGGAAGCCGAGACCTTCATCTTCAGAGACGAGTTGCAGTCGAGAGAACGTGGGTTCCGTGGCTCGTATAACTTTCGAAACACGTCGAAACATCGAAAGTATGTGATGCAGTCGGTCACTAATAGAATGAGACATTATGACGATTGAAAAAAAGTTAACCCTGTTTTTAAACAAATGCTTTTTTTATTGTGCAATATTTTTATTATTATTATTTACTGTGAGGGAGGGCAGAGGAGACTTCTTTCAACTTGCTAACGAACACCACAATTATGAGCATTTTTATGAATGCATTTACTGGATTTAAAAACTTCGTGCAAACACTAGCGCTACGGGGCTTTTACGGCCGAGCGAGCGACCACACCTGCGGAAAGGCGTGAATAATGAAATTATCTTCTTTTATTCTCCCCCCTCCCCTTTTCTCTTACCCTGCTTGTTTCTAAAAAAAAAAACTAAAAAAACTCCTATTTGGGGTCCGAGGAAGTTGTGTCGTCAGGACAGAGGTGCCTTGTCATTCGTTTGTTTATTTTTTTTTATCTCTCTTGCTATCTCTTTTTCTATCTTTCTCTCTTCCTCTTTTTTTTTTTCTTCTGCCGCGGACAGGTGGGCACACAGGGTATTGCTCAGCTACAAGCGCAAACAGAATGCAAATGAAGGACCCGCGAACTCCAAAGGAGGAAGCTGAATGTAATCTACACCTACATGCAGCGATGTTCTTTTGCACTTGCTTCGTAAATTATTACTATTTTTTTTATTATTTGCCTATTCAGACTGCGTGCGTGCGAAAAAAAAAAAAGGAGACATCTAGGTTTCACTTTGACACTACCAATGGTAAATTTCAGTGAATTTTCAGTACCAAATATCCCTGTGACGTTTTTTTTTTTTTTAGTAGTGTTGGTTTTATGATATTACGGTCTAGCCTGTTTTTTTTTGTGTGAATATATTTTGTTAATTTAATCAAAGTTTAAAATTCCTTCGAAATACGTACCACAAAACAAAAAAGAAAATACGTACTTCATTTTTCATATTGACAAAATATTCTCTCTGAAATAGTGAGGAAATAACCAATTACCTTTTACCATAATTTATTGGTTATATCTCAAAGAGAGAACCGTTAATCCAGCCCTACGATTTTCAAAGATACTTAAATTTAAAAAAAAATTACTATATAGAAATGTTGTCAGATTATTATATTAAACTTTATGTTGATAAACTGTGGTAATAATAGCTGATGAGCGCCACATGTCAAATAGCAAACATATTTTGAATAAAAACGTATGTTCCAAACGTTTCTACATTCTTGACACGATTTCCCCAATATTTCCAAGTGACGAATGAAAGAAAAAACTTACTTTTTAGTTACCATAAGGTAAGTCACTAAGTTAAGATGGTTAAATTAAGTAGAGGAATCACTTGGGTGTATCAAGAACGCACAAAAAAAAATATTAGAAAATTTGCTTTTCTTAAAACTTCTTGTGATGACCATTTGGTTATGAACACGAAGTTGCTCGTTTGAGCAAGTTTTTTAGCAACCTTTAAATGTATTTTTTTAATATTTGGCGACGGTCGAGGTTGCAAATGTTTGCACGCTGAATGACCCATGTATTTGAAGCTCAGGTTGTTATGACGTCAGTGTTTGCTTCAGACTCAAGTTGTGGTACTGTACGAAGTCGGCCGGAATTATATTAATGACGCAGCACTTATCATTCGCGTCTTTTACTGAACAAACGGAACTCCTTTTTTTGCGCACAGAGTTCAAGAATATAGTAAAGTAACTCTGCCCATTATTTTTGTATACCACGTCTTAAGCCCTACGGTTCACAGCAACTTCTACGAAAAATTACAAAGGGAACAAAAGGTGAAGAACGATTGTCATGTGACAGTTATTTTTATTTGATTACTACGAGGAGTCATTCTAATATAAACCGAAATACTTGCGTTCAGATTTATTGTTTATTAGCGTAGCCCTACGGTGTAATCTTCCTTAAATTCGAAATATATTAGAACTAAATGTTCTTCTAAAACCTTCCTGAACAAACGGTCCATTAAAAAATTTAATGTTTTTTTTTAGTTCAAATTAACTATTGGTTTAGAGCTTTTCTGTACACAATTTTAGCCGTTGTTTTATGTTCTGGTGATTATATATATATATATATATATATATATATATATATATATATATATATAGTTTTTCTGCAGTTTTAACTCGTGATAAACCAGCATATACCTAGTTGCCCATGGGAGAAACATTTTTTACGTAAATCAATGCAAACCAGAGAAAATGTTTTCCCTGCATTGCGAAATTATTTCGTTAGCTAAATAAAACCGAAGCCTCTGTGTGATCAAAAAATACTGTAAACGGATTTTTACATCAGTGACTGCTGATCCTTAATCTGTTTGAACTAAAAAGCTTGATAGCTTGATCCGTTGAGACAGTTAGTTGTTGCTTGTCAGTCAGCTTCCGTAGCCGGAATAGTGAGGTCGTGTTCACCGTGTCTACCACACTTCGTGGATAGAGACCCGGAAATTCGTCTGGCCTCAAGAGTAGAATTCAAGATCACAGGTGAGCTCAACCCGTGTGTGCTTTCCATTTGGTTGATTTCTTAACGAGAACATTTCTACCCTTGTTGATTGGCACTACCTGATTCGCTTACTCCTCTCCTAGCTTGCTGGTGCACAGTTGGCTCACGGTCGTGGAGGGGCGTGTCCAAATAACTGCGAGCCAATCATGTGCGAGAGTGGGAAGGTCAGCATTATAACTTGCGACTTGATGAATTCTCGAAATTTTCCCTGCCTCTAATCGTGGATTTCGGACAACGCGTTAATATTAAGTTTTGTTTGCGAAACGGAGACCAAGAAAGTGTGTCAATACGTCTTCCTCCTGCCATCACGACCACGCGCCGTGCCTTACCTCGCGTCTGACCCGCGAGTTTTTTGACCGAACGAAAGGTTCATGTATGTCCACATCCAGAAATGCTTACAATCACGGAATAAAAATTGGTACAAGTGAGCATATCTGGGTAATGAGGGAATTCTGAAGGAGTATAGTTAACATTTCATGTAGGCTTTTTACTTTATTCGTAATAGAATTGTTGGCAGTATTTTTTTTATCACGCCTCGTGTGAGATGTATATATATATATATATATATATATATATATATAAACATACAATACAAACTCTCACTTTTTTCATTCGTCCACAAGCCACTTGACACGCTCCGTGCGATCCTGAGCCCAAATACACTAGAGATTAATACCGGACAGCTCCAAGAAATTTGTGTGAAAACCTTGCTTTGTTGTCACGTCAGTCCGATAGATGGCAAACGGTATGCCCAGTATGAACAATGTATCTGTTAAATACATATGGTACCAACATTATGACAACAATAATAACTTTCTTTTCTCTTGGAAAAACCTTTTTTTTTGATCATAGTACAGATTTATGAGAGATATAAACCTCCAGTTCTTAAATTTTTAAAAATTAAATTAATAATGTTTGACACCAGATAATATTAGGTATCTATAATTTGACACTATATATATATATATATATATAATATGCTTGTAGTTACACCTCTTGCCGCTAGGTTATTTTTCACACTCTCGCCTGTGTTGTTAGTATAGAGCGGTCATGTATTAGTCTCTTGTGTATTTGCTGAGCCAGTGATATACAAGGAAAAAGAAGCTTTGACCCGTTCGCGTGCAACCCAGTACAAGATGATGAAGAGCGTCTGACTTGGAATCTGGGCCAGTAAGCAACTAGAAAGATGTTCGAGAATGTGTGGTGTTGTCGAGAGTCAAGTCGAGAGCGGAAAATAACTCACCCCCCCCCCCCCACCTTATCCCCCCCCCTCGCAGTTATCGCTGCCCTGCAGTTCACGGCACACGAAAGGTTGGGGCATACTGTCGCAAAAGCAGCTGCGCGGAGCCATTTGCGTTTGAAAGCATACTAGAGGTCGAGCCTTGTCAACGGTCAGGGTTCGCGGTGTGATAACCCCGGTGCAGAGAGAGAGAGAGAGAGAGAGAGAGAGAAACAATGGCCGCTCGACCTTAACGACCGTTCTTAAGCCGAGGCCACACAGTAAGCTACGGCGATGTTCGCTATGTTCGCTGCGCCACGTGGCCAGACAGGATGGTCCAGTTCGCGACGTCGGAGAGACGCATGCCGTGGGATTCAGATAATGGTTCAGACGATGATAATCTTCTGCTGGTTCTCACGGTATGATGTGAATGTTAAAAATAAACGGGTCCATGATGTTAATCTAAAAAGAAATGAATTTTGAGAATTTCATAATTTGATGAAGTAGAATCGTGAGGACGAAGCCAAATTTATGGATTATTTCAGAATAACTATAACTAGAGACCTGAAAAATTCGCGGATTCATTCGGTGATAGGATAGAATTCAAATACATATACCTCTTTGATAATTTTGCTATTGGCTTACTGTTCATCTGGACGAATCTCAACCAGTTTTAAACCCTCAACCAAAGAATGATCAAATCACAGACAAACCAGCTGAGACGACTTACAAGTCGGCAGCCAATGAACTTGCGTTATTTGCCCGAGTGTACAGGGGTATGTGCAGTCTATCCTGAAGGCCATAGAAACCGCGAATTTTGCAGGTCTCTAACTATAACTCACAACCAGTTGAATGGTATTCCCTTTGGAATCAACTCCTAGGCATTGTCCTGCATATCCTGCCATCCATATTCTTTCATCGTAACACCTAACCTTAGGAGTATCCAAATAAATACCACCCCATTTGAGACGGCTCGCAAGTCAGCAATCAACGAACAGGCGTTATGGTCCCGACTATACAGAGGACTGTGTGCAGTCTACTCTGAAGATCACTGAATCCGCGAAGTTTTATAGTCCCTATCTGTGTACTTACTCAAGCCAAAAAATATAGCCGCTACCATTTTGAAAGTGTTGCACCTGATTCGTACGTGCAGTATGTGCAAAAATCAGTGGTGGATACATGATTTGTTTTCGACGGAGGATGGGGATGAAGACATCGAAAATAGTAACAATTTTAACACGTGCATAAAAAAATACATTACTATTGGCAATAACACATTCACTTCTGAGCAACGTGGCTTCTCACAGTGTAACAATTTTTTCTTCACTGAAATTTGTTTATAACATTTTAGAGGGGAGGGTGAGTATAATTCACACAATTTCCCCCCCCCCCCCAGCCACCCAAACCACCCCGCATCGACAACTTGTCAAAATAACTGCAGGCAATTCATCATAGTAAACTTATCGATGTATATGTTCTTCAACAGTACTTCACAATCTAATGGAAAAAAACAAAAACATCATTACCTGCGCTTTTATTTTGCCTTTTATTTTACATGTTAGCAATTTCTTTACAACTAGAAAAAAAGGTTTAATAAAAACTTTTATTTTATTTTAAATATATTTATTGTCATTTCTATTTTAATTAGCTGCACTAGCAACCATGTGTTTGTGTGTTCGTGTGCGCGGGCCTTGTCAAAACAGCACCACACACACGCGTACGAAACTACCGTCCAACGACTTCCCCCTCCCTGATCAAAGCCTCCCACACACGCAAACCGACAATTTTCTTGTTCCCGCTGCAGCAAAAACACCCGCCACCCGCCACGACAGGCGAACAGCAAACGAGCTAACCACCGCGTGTACGAACATGGTTCTTTGCGCGCGCGCGCGCGCGCATCGCGACAACGGGTGGTTACACAGCGCGTCCCGGCGCGGTGGTTCCAGCAACTACGACCGCGCCATGATTCACGGCGACGGCCGGCGCTGCGTCGTTACGCCGGCGACTTCTTACGACGAGCGCCGGGCGGCTCTTCCGTGGAATGTACCGGCGCAACTCTTGGGCGGCAGTCGTAACTTTGTATAAAAAAAAAATGGTTGTCTGTAAAGTCGGTTTACGGACGATAGTTTAACGTGGCAACGTCATAACAAAACATTGATTAAATGATTGCATACTTTTATGAATAAAATTGAATCTTTTTTATTGAATTATCACTCTTTTGTATGGATACAAAGGATTGAAATGAAATCTACAATTTAATTGATGAATTTACTTTTATTTGCACTCATTAATTCAAATATGTTTATTACTTGAACGAAAATATTATTTGAACAATAACTTTTATACGTGTTTGCTATTTAATTTCTTCCAATCTGTTATTATGTTAAGGATAGGACGATGATAGGAAAAGTAGGAAACGAATGGTAGTGTTTCAAGTTTAATGTGCCTCGAAAAAGTAAAATGGATGGTTGTTCCAATCGAGTGGACGAGAGATAGATGCGGCGCAAGCGTACAATGAGCGTAACGGGACAATGTGCGTAAACGGAACACTTTTTCGTGCGTGCAGCCGGCGTTAATCGATTTATTAGACGTCACGTCAAAAAAAAAAAAGACACGAAATGCGTACGGTGGTGATCAATAACATTAATTACACACGCTTTGTTCTGTTCACATCCAAACCAAACAAGTCCAGGTAACCACACTGATAAAAAAAAATTTCCACCTTCTAGTTACACATTCTCTAGGTATCTTGGCAAATTTACGGTTTTTCTTTGAAAATTTACTGATAATGAGTTCACTTGCTTTTAAAATGAATCAAAAAGAATATTATTGGTATATTAATGAAAAAAAATTAAACAGTTAATTTAATTTGCCAAGATCTCTTCGTTTATCTGGGTTGAATTTTTCGTTGAAAATAACGTAAAACTGACCGTAATTTCTAAAAGTGCAGATGGACAACCGCGTGTGGTGGCGTTTACCCGTATATATTTCCTTTCTTGAACATCGGGGAATAAAAAAAAAGGGGGGGGGGGGTGGTCGTACCAAGCTTATCGATGTATCAAATATGTATTATCATGTAATGTCTGGGCCATTAGAATTAATAAGTCAAAATTTCACTCCTAAACTGTTAAATATTTGCAGCTTGAATTTACGTAAAACGCTGGTTACAAAATTTTCTAGTGATCTTCGTTGTCTTCGAATTTTTACGGGTTCGGATTTCACTTAATTTGAACATAAACTCACAAGATTAATATTGGACTATGAAAATAAAAATCAAGAACTGGCTAAGAATATTTCACGGTTGTGTTCACCCTCTTTATACTGAAAAACCAGAATACAGAAGTCGAACCACGGTGTAGATTCTACAAAGATCTAGCTGTCTGAAATTACGATGAACTCTTATGTTTAATTGAGGAAAATTCTTCTTTGAAAAGTCAGTAATTTTACTGCTATAGCCTATGTCTAACAGTGTACATGAGTATGCGCGATACGAATATTATCCTCCAATAGTTTAACTCCAGGATTGCGAGTCCACGTTCAGAGATGAAGTGAGGTGACGTAGCAGCTGTCCGGCGTCTAATTTCCGTTTTCCATGGTTTCCCAATACCACTACCATGGACAATGTAACCAGATATCCCCCACCCCCTTTTATAAAAAAAAAAAAAGCTGAGGCCACACAGAAAGCTACTCTAGTTCGCTATGTTCGCTGTGCCAGGCGGCCAGACAGAATAGTCTAGTTAACAATGTTGGAGAGACGCATGCCGTGGGATACGAGTGATGATTCCGACGATGATAATATTCTGCTGGCGCTCGCAGTATGTGAACGTAAAATGAAATGGTTCATGGATTTAATCTAAAAACAAAAGAATCTGAAGAATTGCATCGTTTGCTGAAGCAGTTGTTTGTGAGGATGAAACCAAATTTATAGATTATTTCAATATAAATTCAACTCAGTTTGATAGCATTCCCTGGGAATCAAATCGTCGTGCATAATATATTGTCTTCTATATTCTTCCGTCGATTTTTTTTTCCATAAACATGGATTTTTTCGTAATCTTTCAATTGACTTTTCCGCCGAAGTGACTATTTAAAGCATAATACTGAGAGAAATTAAACTTCATAAAAAAGCAAAACGCAGAAGTAGAGCACAATTCCGCGTGAAATCAGGTCTTTTTTTTGTTGTTGTGTATCTGCGCATGCGCGAAATCAGCGATGTTTAAGAAAAATAGCCGAGAACCAAACACCTGGCGACGTCGCCAACATAGCGAACATGTTAATGAAACAACTTAGAAAACAAGTGTGCATTTAAACCCAAATTATGAACATCGTTTTGCTTGCAGAAATGGACGGGGAAAGGTAGACAAACATGGGTATCAATTATTTTCTTATCACCTATTTTGCAAGTCATGAAATTAAACTTTTAAAGTAAATTTAACTCTGTGAAATTTTCATCCCAAATATCTAACTTGATAAGTGATGTTCAAAATAATTTGCCTCGCTTATGCATACACAATAGTGCCAAGACAAGCGTACGATTATTACAAAGCGCCTCAAGATGATATTGTACCTAATAATTATGTAACTGAAAGATTTTCTATCCACGTTCCTTTCAGCTTACGGGTAGTTAATGTGCCTTTATCTTTAAATTACGAAAACATGCCTCAATAATGTAACCAGCGATTTTATTTTACCTTGAGTAATTGCTCTGGCGGAACTCATGTCCAATGCCGATATCGTCAGTCGCTCTATTAGGTAATTACAGTCCATTTCCTGCCGGTCGCAAGTTCTCCCTTATCTTCGTACCTGCGCGTCGACTTCTAACCTTACCTTGCTCATAATTGCGTGCCTAAACGTATTTATGGTCACCCACTCACGTTACGGCTTCCCCCCCCCCCCTCTTGCCGAAAGATTCCTCCCCTCCCCGTGTTCGACCAATCCCTTGCGTGTTTCGTGAAATGACGTCGTTTCGTGTTGGTCTGGCGTGTTTTCCCTGTCGGGTTTTCGTGGACATTTTCTTTTTTTTTTCCCCCAGCTGTGGCGCCCAAAAGATACCAGAAACAGTCACGCGAAAAGCGATTCGGCCGGTGTAAGAATGAGAAGGCTTCGAGACTCATATTTAAGCGCCCGTCCCACGCATGGTAGACAACATTTTGGCCAGCACTGTAAAAGTTTTTTTTTTTTTTTGTTAATTGAACTTACAAAACCGTTTAAAATTACAAATGTTGGTAAATTTGTACATCAACATAAAATAAGCTGCATCGCTACAAAAAAAAAAGTATCGGGTTCGGATTCCTTCCCGGGCATTTATGCTTTGTGTTAGTCCCAGTACCTACAAAAGTAAAAATTATTTTGTAAGCCGTTTTCTGAATAGCTTTCCAGTATTAACTGGCCCATTTAAGTCCAATTGGTATACACTTGATTTTTTTTTTTCAATTTCTGGAAAACAAATCATGACTGTATGAAATATCGACCTAAATTTTAAAAATTATGCTCCAATTTTAGCAAGCCTGACAAGTAATGATTAGTATCGTTTTCAAAAAAGGTTTTTCGTATATGTAAAACTAACCAAAACAATTGTTTTGTGCAAATTTACAATATTTTTCTTGTATTATAAAATATTTCTTGGCAGCTGCTTTCAGAAGGAATCTTATTGTTATAGTCACGTGCTAAGTTACTTCACTTAGCGCGGAGTTTAACGTTCGATAAATCAGATAATCGCTCGTCTGCTTTAGTATCGATCAGTGGTTGTCATCCCATGGCCCGCGGACTACTTTTTGAACGCTTTGATGAGAGTGACGGAAAACCACTACTCAGACTGCTCAATAAATTGAGATCAAACAATATAGCACATGATTTCAGTTGCTCGAATTCAAAGCTGTGATCTCACATATATACAGCTGCTTTGCTTTTAGTAATGTCATATTACAAAACCAAAATAGTATGAAATCTACGGGGAAAAAAGGGATTTTAGTGGTTGATACCAAAAACGACTATGCAGAATTAAAAATTGACCTACTAAATGTTTTTGATTTAAGTATTTTGCCCTTATTATTCAAGGTTAAATCATCCAGGTTGATGTATGATTAGAGACTGCGAAAAAGAAATATCCTCTGCCTCTTGGGCAAAACGTAGCATGTTCAAATGCTGCTGACTTGAGTCGATACTTCTTTGATTGATGGTCTCTAATTTACCAAGAGTCCTACAAATTAAAAGTGAGCCGTTAGGGGAAGCTGCCAAAAAGGTATAATTATTCTAATTTTAGCGTATCACGAAATGAATCCGCTGAATTTTCCTTTGTCTGTGTATGACGAGAGCCGCGCGAATGTCCGACCACGTGCCTCGTGACTCGGCCGTCTCCTTCGGTCGCCGCAGTTTTGGGCCAAAGTGCGCTGCCTTCGTCCCGACTGAATAAAACATGGCGCCGGAGACTTTCCTGAGCGGTCTCGGGACCCCCGGCGGACTTCTGCGAAGCGGTTCAGGTCGTTCCGGGGAAGTTAAACGTCGCGAGGTTGGAGGCACTGCTCCTACCTTTCTTCCTCGGTGACTTCCACACAGTTAGAATGAAATCACAGAAAATCAACTAACCTTTTCAACGCAGAACGCGCCCACTTTAAGGCCCGTCCTGCAAAGACATGGAAACGGAGGTCACGTAACTGAGTTTCCACAATGGCACGCATGGTTTTAGCTCGGCCGTTGCCCAGCACACTTCCGTTTACGTTTCTCCGAGCGACCAATAGAAGCCGAGTATTTGGATTGCGGTGGTAGCAATGTTTGTTTGTGTTCTACACGTGTTAAAATTTGTCTCAGGTACAACATCTACTGTACAACATCTATTTCTTTGTTGTTTCAATTTTAATATATATATATATATATATATATAGTGTGTAAATTCTGCCCATGATATGATCTCGAAGCATAATATGTATATATTTTTCAGTAAATTAATATTTGGTGAACTTAAAATGCTATCTCATAAGTTGCGTTTTGTTAGGTTTCTCGTGCATTGTGGAAGCAGCAGACGTGATAGTAAAATATTCCGGGATAATATTTACGTTCACACGATACGTCTCCGCTCCCGTGACATTTGTAGAACGGGCCTTGCAAGAGTGGTCGTGATCGGACCCACCGCGGGGTCAGGGCTACTGAGAGAGAGAGAGAGAGAGAGAGAGAGAGAGAGAGAGAGAGAGAGAGAGAGAAAAAGAGAGAGAGAGAGAGAGAGAGAAAGAGAGAGAGAGAGAGACTGAGCGGGCTGGCAGCCCGAGGTTCACCGAAATGGAGTCAGACGCCCGAACAGTTCCGAACATATCGTAAATTCACCGTTATCTCGTGCAGCTTCACGGTCGAAATAAAAAAAAAAGCTTTTGCTGCGAATTATATATATATATATTACGATCTTGTTTTTTTTTGTTGCACCATTCCTCACTTCGAACGGCGATCCAATAATATTAGCCTGAAAATGATCTTTGGATCATTCCTCTAGACGTTGCGCCAGAACATACTGAGACTACGCCATTGTCCATAGCGTGAACCGAAGTTTATAGACTTCCAGTCTGCAACAACAGGTAGCAGCAGTGTCGAAGAAATGTTAGGTGCATTTCCAGTCGGTGGGCTGGAACGACATGAAGTCGCTTCAATCGATAGTGACCACGGCTAGTCAGTAATTAAGGATGCTCACACGAGATAGCAGCGCATGCGGCCGCTGACTCAATTTTATAAACGACTGAGAAAAAAAACTAACCGTTGTTTAAAAGTTAATATAAAGCAAAGCAGTCTGAAATATTCATAAGAAAGACCTAAAAAAAATCCTCAATTTAATATAGAAAGTAATAAAGAATTAAAAGCCTTATAAAAGCATTTAAAAAATTAGCTATTTCAGTCACTTAAAATTAAAAAAAAAAAAAAAACATGTGATTCATTGTTGTAAAACAACAGTTTTGATACCTTTATTATGAATTATCTAAAATTTTCTATCATAAAGGCTCTAATATTTTTGTTTGATTAAAATTAACCTGTATAAAGTCCGTAAGAATTCTGGGTAGGTATGCTCAAGTAGTGTCGATCCTGAGTATCGGTTCATGTCGCAGTTCCCAAATATCTTCGTTTAATGCTCAAAAAACAACACTGCAACAGAAAATGTGGTCAAACCACGATCAAACCGGTTTCTGATGGTAGATTACGCTCGAACTCTAATTGTGCAACTGGCTATTAGAGTATTTTAAACGTCGTTGAACCAACATAACCTCTCATTTTAGTTGCAATGATAACCTTGACGTGCAACATCCTATCCGCCTAAAAAAATAAAGAACGAATTTTTTTTTTAAGAGTGGTAACTATTCTATATCACGTATCCAAGTTTACCCCTCGATACCGGATGGCATGATCCTGAATATACTGATTAGGTGGTACATGATACTTGCTGTTTAAATTTAGGATCCTGGAACAGAAAACTCGATTATCGTAATAAAAGGAATTTAATATTCACTTAAGGATCATAACTCGTTTTTGTATCACAAGTTTCTGTTATGTCTGGGATCTTTAAACGTAATTAAAATAAAATAAAAACTTTATGTACCACAAGATCAATGTATACAGGTCCATGCTTAGGGATCAATGGATAAATTTGGATACGTATTACGGAACTTTTACTGCGAGAATTTCGTTTACGTAACACTCATAACCAAACATATATTTTTTTACTATTACAAAAAAAAAATAATTGAAGATGCACGAACGCGGATTATCGAGCGTTTGACTCTGGTTCAGAGGATTTCGGTTTCGTGTTCGTGAGCGAGTAATAGTCCCCCACCTCCGCAGTAACCGGTTTCTGCGTGGGGGAGGGGGTATGGTGGGTTACGAAACACGACCCCCCTCCCTTCCCCCCCCCCCCCCGCAAGGAAAGGGTGTCGGGCTTCCGTTTCTTGCTGCCGGTCACGTGGCACTTCCGGTACATTTTCTTTGTCTAAATGGAATACTTTGGCCAGAGAACAAAGCAAGGAAGATAAGAGTGGCAATCAATGTTGTAACTCTCCTATTTTCTTTGGAAATCCGGGAACTGCGCGGTATCTGCAGTCAACATAACCTAAAAACCGTTAACGTCTCGAAAATAAATGCAAAGCAACCTTGATTTTTTTTTTGTGGTCGTTCGATGCTGGAAATATTAAACCTTATTATGTTTAAGATTGATTATTTATTTTGTAATACGGAACAACCAAAACACGCAAATGCTTAGCTGTTGTTTGAACAATGAAAAACTGCATGCTCGCAAAACATGAGTGTTAAAAATTTATGGAATGGTGTATTAACGGAGTGGCGTATTGAGTATAATGACATAGTATTCACATTTCAGTTTTGGCTAAATATTATACGTTGGAATCATTTTTGTCAATATCGAATATTCCAAAACGGTAATATGATAATAGCAGCGTATCTTGTATCTCACCTTTACAGTATTTTTTTTCTGAAAGTAAGGCATATTGCGTCGTAATGGATTGGTAAACACCACTTTTATATGAAACAAAAAACATTTTGGACATGCTAACTATAAAAATTACCCCGAATTACTAAAATATTTAGCAATTTTCAAATGGCACGTTGTCTTTTGAAGAAGTACACACCTCTTAACAACCGAGAGAGTGGAAAGCCTTAATATGATAGGGATTGTTTTCAAACGATATTACTCAATAAATGCTCGTGTATAGGGTGTATCCATCATATATTTTCAGTCTCACCTTTTATGACCACGTGGTTGTTTTCGACGGCGTGTTACCTTTTGACGAATGATAATGTTCATGTGATAATCATTTTTTTACACTACTAATGAGTTTATTTGTACGAAGATTCAGAGGTGAGATAAATTTTCGTAAAGTATCGTACGCATGACAAATGGGCATCGTGTTGAAAAAGGACCGATGAATTTTTTTTCCTTCTCTCTGAATGGAAGTCATATTACCCGTAGTGGACAAATAATTGCTTTTCTTCTAATATCCTCTCCTTTATACTATCGAAGCGTCTTGAGCTGAAAATTCTAGTTCTCTGCAAATGAATAAAGAATTATCGTAAGTTATTAACGCGTTATTAGGCTACTTTTTTCCTGTTGAGTCATATTAGAGAAGTTGCCTGCATTTATATACCTACATTATTTCTTCCAAAACCACGCATCAGTTTATACTTTTCCGTAAGCTGCAACTGAAACCTATATTTGAAAGTTCCTTGAATTTAGATTTATAAATTAAATAATAAAGCTACTTTGAATACTTAAAATGATAGGAAAAACAGTCGTATTATTTTAATTACATGGTAGATTAATCTTAAGACAAACGATGAGTACATTTACCGTTAATGAAGGGGTGATTACTTAAACCTTCAGATTGTTACATTAGCTCTAATGGGTTAACGTAGTATCAAAAATGGCTTACAGAAACTTTAATGTAGCATTGTCATGTGTATTTCAAATAATTTTGGACACATTAAAAACCCGCGCTTAGCTCAGCTCGTTTTCGTCAGACGTTGGCCACGCTTATCTGTCGCACAGAACAAGTCTGTTCGCGTGCAAGTGTTTTTGACGACTGTCCGTAGTGAGATAGCGTGTGTACGTATGTACGTACGACGTGAAACGTGAGATCTGGTTGCGGTCGCCGTAAAGAATTCCAGCCACGGCTTCCCGCATAAGGTTGCGAGTAAATCTTGCCAACGTAACAGTTCTTCGTTTGAGGAAATAACTCTCAGAGTTGAAATGCAAGTTTGCCGTCTTTGCGATGACGGGTTCATCTTAAGAGGCACGTATTTAAAAAAAAAAAAATGAAATGAGGTCGAAGGGGGGAGTCGTGGAGATGGACTCGCAAGGGTTGTTTGTCACGTGTTTCCGGACTGCTAGGGGTCCCAGGGGCATTGCCTTCGCCCTGTAGAGTGACGGGTGCCGTAAAACCAGGGTTTACGCCCTGCTGTGTTCACCCACTGCCACCGGGGAAGAGGGGAGAATGATGGTTTGGTTGTAAAAGGGGGGGGGGGATGAGGGAGGAGAAGGTACGCGGCGGAGGACTTTTGTTTAGTCTCCCGCAAACGTCAAGAACAATAAACATCATCGCCGTAGCTTATGTCTTAGATCTCGGGGAACAACATTAATCTTCCGGACTTTAATGGTCGCTGCACTAATTTTAAGCCTTGCCCTTCCCCCCTTCCATTCTTGGCCGCTTTGTCTCTCGGGCGGGAAACCGCTGCGTTCTATCGTATTAACTGCTGCAGCCTTAACTATCCTGCGCGCTGCGGTTCCTGCAAGGGAGCATGGCACCCCCTTAAAGACACGCGTGTTCGTGAGGATGTTGGGGAGGGGGAGGGGAGGCAGTGACGAGCGCTAAATCAAGAAAATAACCCCCCGCCAGCGCTCGGAATTAAATTCAGCGAGACTATAGTCGCGGTTTGCTGTTACGACGCCTGTAAAACATCACCCCCTCCTTCCCCCTTTTCCACAAACTTTCGGCCCTCCGCAGACTAATTCAACCCTCGAAAGCCGCGAGGTTGCAAAACGAATTAACAGCGACTAACCATAAAACCTTTTAACGCTCCCCCAGGGCTTAAACAAACAAGTTCGCGTGTCGTTAAATGGCACGATATTTTTGATGGTAAACTGTTTAGAAAAATTCGATTAACTGCTGAAGTTATTCACTAAACACTTCCTTGCGTCAATTGCGATTTAAGTTCGTTTATCGGTAATAATTAACAACATATAATCTTCAATTAAAACTATAAAAAAATTATTATAGATATTGGCAAAAATATTATGAAATACTGAAAGGAATGTAATGTTTACACGTCAATAATTACCTTTGAAAGAAAATAAAAACACTCCAAAATAAACTTTTAGTTTGAAAAATTTAAAAAAAAAACTGATTTTGTCGTAAAATTTAAGTATTTTGTCCAACAGCCAACTGATGTAACTCTGTATAACTTGAAGCGTGGGGTGCTCTCTTCTTTCATTTTCGTAATGAAAACATCCTGAAATTAGTGATACAAAATCTATTACAAATCATATTGTTATTACTAAAGTGGTTGAATGTCTTGGAGGTGCTTGACTATAAACACACCTTGACAAAGTGTGCAACGCAAAAAACAGTGGATTGAAAAGGGTGTCGATCCGTGGGCAGTGTCCCCAGCTCATGTGAAAGGAATGATGTAGAACCAAGTTCGCCGAAATCCGGGGGCCGTTCGCTGATGAATTTAGGATGAGCTATTTTCCAAACCGTCTTCCTGTGACTTATTTTTGGCCTTAGGCGGGTTAAGTCAAACCCTTTAATGCTCACCAAACTTAAGTTGGAGTTAACGGGATCTTTATACACTATAAATCTGAGTCATTGATTTAAATTGTTGTTGTACACTCGGAAATCTGTGAAATACACCGTGAAACTGTGTTTCAAAGGATTCGTGTTTTTTCCACACGATGTTAAATAAATCCATAAGTAACAAGTCTAGAAAACCGAGCGGTTTATTTTTTTTTGGGGGGGGGGATAAAAAAAGTACCTACCTAATTGTATACAAAAAAAATTACGAAAAAGGTTACATACTAACATTTAATGCAAAATAGTGTAACACATGATTTCATACTAGGGTAAACATATGAACTGGGTGTTTATATACCTAACTTCACATTCACTGAAGCAAACTGCAGAAATTCAATAACAAAAAAAAAAAAAGAGGGCAGATTCAACCAAAAAATTCCCAAAGAAATGTCACTGGTTCGAGCAGTTCAAAAACGAGAATCGAACCCACGGTCTCGGCAGGGTGTCCCGGCACACGCGTTCACAAATTTCGCTGTGACAGCACGCGGTAGCGTTTGGGGTTCGTAACGGCGACATGATTTACGTCCGGGCAGCGAGGACGGCAAAGGGGGGTTCGAAAAAAAAAAGGAGTGGGGGTTCGGGGGAAGAAGGGGGGGGGGGGGCGGCACAATGTTGTTTTGGACAAATGAAGGAATCAGGAAACGCGGCCGCACACCGGAGAGTCCCAGCCCGAAACACCGGAAACCCTGGGATCACTTAGCGGAACAAACGCGTGTCCTGACTGCGATATTAATCCTTTACCCCCTCCCCCTCCCCCTCCCCCTGACCCCCAGCAAACGGGGTGGCTCGGAGACAAAAGCAGTAACTGATTGCAAACCGGGCGTTTCGCGAACCGAATCTAAAGCAGCCGCCCAACCGGAATTTGTTTTTTTTTTTTCTCTCTCTCTCTCCCTTCCGGCCCGGGGGTGGTTTTAAAACATTTTCCCGGGCTCTTTTTTTTTTTTGTGATCTAGCGTCCCGCTCGCGTACGTGACCGCAAACCTTTGGCGGTTAGGGGGGGTGGGGGTAGCGGGCGAATGGCTACCTCGTCAATACCGCCCATTCGCAAGCTCTCCGCATACGCATATGGAAAAGGGTGGAGGGATGGGGGAAACGAAGGGAAACAGGGGGGGGGGGGGGTGAGGTTTTAAATTTTCGTCGGGGTAATTTATGCCCGCCCGACCGAGCAAACGGCCCCATCAAAAAAAAAAAAAAAAAAAAGGAAACGGACGAACCAGGTTTCGAGTGGGCAAAGTGGAGGAAGAAAGTGCGCGATTAATCATATTAAGGCGCCGCTGGGAAGGAAACTTCGGAAATCCCTCGTAAAGCCTCGCCGTAAATTCCCCCCGGTAAGTTCACCTGCTGCTGGTTTATCGTCGGGCGTAAATTTCCAGTCACTTTTGAACTGCGCCCTTTATTTCCAAACGCACATTCGCACCGCTTGAAAATCAATAATCGCAGTCAACACGAGTGTTCGGAACCATGGGGCCAGTAAAAATATTTTTTTTTTCCCTTAGTAAATTGTTGTGTAGAATACTTAAAAGAAATAATAATAACCTTCTGGTACAAGCATTTGCTAAACGATAAAATAAAATTGTTACTCAAAGTTAGGCGTCAGTATTCGACAACACCTATGGCTAGTTCGAATTGTGGAAGGCCAATCGAGCAATTGAAACTACTGAATCATACCTAGGTCAGATTATTTTACGGTTTAGAGTATAGAACTGTCAAAGTATTTACTTCATACAGTATTCTGTCGTACCTATATGATGATGATGATGATGCGTCGTGTCACTCATTACTGGGTGTCGTTATCAGCATAGGCAACGCCACGTTGATGACAGCCGGGACTTCCCAATCCTTGCAATGGCAGGACGATTATGCTGTGGTTTTCCGTTGCCTTCCGCGGGATGTGTGTGAAAGGGACATCACAAAAAAAACCAGTCCTGAACCCAGGGAGACCAGCCAGACAGCTAGTCACTGGACCAATTGCGCAGACTTCTATTATAATACTTTGTTGTGTTAGTAACTTAACTAAAGATAATTCTATTCAAATTTACCTATATAAATTTTAAAATTTTGTATAGACTTTTAAGGTATTATTTCTTCATATCAGTAAAACGTGTTCCCTTGATGATTGTTTCTTCGCACATATTTCAACTCAAATCCGCAAAGTCTCAAAAAATTAAGTTTTTTTCTCTTGTTCGACAGTCTTACCTTTCGCATTTATGTTCAGAAGGGGAATTCAGCAATTTCGAGTCTGTGACGACAGTTTTTTTTATTTGGTTTTATTTCATTCGGGATTACTCCCCCACTTCTTGCAGTGCGAGAATTTTCGGAATGCGCATGACACGACAACCAGGATACGTTAGCGCTGCCGCATTCCCCCATCTTCTTTCTTCCTCTCTCTCTCTCTCTCGCTCTCTCTCTCTTTTGGAGCCGTGCGAGCAAGAGGCGAAACCAGTCACGACGTTGTGCAATATCCGCGAGTCTCCGAGACATGCCGGGGGGAGGGGGAGGGGAGTTGCATAGCAATGATGACCAGTTTTAAGGCCGGGTTCATGAACCACGCAACGGTTGCAACGCCGGCGCCGCAGAACGCAATCCACGCAAGAAAATCACAGTATTTTTACAAAGCACTGGAGTCGCAAGACGCACCAGCGACTTTAACTTAAAATGTCAAGACAGTAGAAAACAAATTTATATATTCCGGGCTTCTTTTGATAATTCATATTTAACACGGAAAATAAAAAAAGATAAGAGGGCCATTCAAAAATGAACATGGATATTTTTATACAGATTTATTGAGGGTATTTACGAAAGTACAAATGAACTGCCTTATTTTTCTACATAGTTTTCTTCAACAGAAATACACTTTCTCCATCGGATAGGAAGCTTTCTGATTCCTTCATGGAAAAGAAAAGGTTGTTTCCCCAATAGCCCGACCAAAGCTTTATCGAATCACAGGCTGCTACGTTGGGACGTCTCACAAGACAGCAGCCAATGAGTGGGTGGCATTTGACCGAGAGTAGGTAGAACTATGGAGTTCATCCTGCAGGTCATTGAACCCGCGAATTTTTCCGGTCCCTGCCAACTATGCTTGGAGTCTCTTCACAATGTCACACGAGTTTACACTTCCGTTGGCGATAAAACTCATAACAACACGTCACACAATTGACGCTGGTGGTGTCACAGAGACACTGACATGGACGAGAGTGTGAGGACCGGGTTTTGTTGATGTCCCCTCTCCATTCTCACGCCACTGCACCGCTCACGTCACTATTCGAGTCCAATGAACCAAATTACAGTTTATAATTGCATGACCCTCGTATTAACAATAATTTGGTTCAAAAGTGTTATTATTCTTTCACTGTGTGAAAGTTTAACAAGTGAACGCATTACGTAAATTTTAAACAGAACATCGTAGGCTTCTACTGCAGAAACGTCTGCGTTTTCGGACAACTTTTCTTCCAATACGGCCATCGGAAACGCGAGACAGATGGAAGTCAATCAATCTTGCGTTGCGTTATTGCGCCGTGTATAGTTTATAAACTGGTAATCTGAAAAAGTGTGCTTGCTGAACTTTTTTGCTTCGCGCTCTTTCGTAGTTTATTAACTGGGTCTAATTCGTGAAAATCGGCGTCGACCTTGATTGTGGACTGGAGAAAGACATAGAGTAAATATAGCACCTAATACTACTCTCTCTACAACATAGAGAACTTGACGAAAATGAAGCGGGTTTGTCATGCTTTTAAAATACGATAAAGGGATCTTAAGGTAATAAATTATATATGATTTTGCTTATGAATATTGTTCTATTTTGATATAAATTCATATTCGAAATGTGTACCGAATAACCTATATGAGAAACTTAGGGCGTTATTTATTTTCGTTAGAATGTAAAGTACCAACCCTATAATTTATTTATAGGGGTTCTGGGCAGTATAAGAAACTAATATTACATCGAGCGAGGTGTGGCTAAACGGTAAAACGTTGGACTCGCTTTCACGAGGACTCGTGTTCGAATCCCGGTAAAACATTCTGATCTCGAGTTTTCCCGCGGTTTCCCGAGATCAATGAAGGAAAATTCATGGCCGATCCCGTCCTCAATTTAGTTGGCTTGTACAGTGTTTGTCCGTCTCCAACGACCTCTTACAAAGGTTTTTTTTTTTTTTTTTTTTTGAAGTTTGTTCTGACTTGAATATTTCACCTGGTGAGGGTCCAACACCCAGGGATGTAACTAGACTATTTTCCACCCGGGGCAAGAACACGTCTGGGTGGTGCCCGTTTTTGTTTCCAAACCAACCAAACAAGAGACCTTTTTCGACGACACCTCATATCGTCAACACATATTAACCACACTATTAAAAAATACGTTTGATTCAACTTAGATGGTGGATAAATATATTTATTTGCAGTCATTTCATTTATAATACATACATCGCAAGTTGGATTGTAGGTACGCGAAAAATACCAGTTTTAAAATTTTTGACGATATGCATGCACGTATATTTGAATACAGATAATTCAGTTCATCTGCCCTACATCTTTTATTGTGTGTTCTAACACTACGATATATTCAAGTGGATTCATGCAGTAAAAATGCCACTGCCAGGTTAGCGCCCCCCTCTTCCTCTAAACGTGGTGCCCCTCTAGCCACGTGCCCGCAGGAGCTGCACGTGACTCTGCACGTGACTCTGCACGTGACTATGCACGTGACTCTGCACGTGAGCCGGGTGTCCGCTGAAGACATTGGAGAGCGCGTGGCCTGGATTCTCCGATGTGCATAACACGCGTGACGCAAAAGCTCTCATCGAACAATCGAATCTTTCGGAGCGTGGGCGAGGTAAAAAAAAGAAAAGTCGCCTTTGACGCACCAGCATCCATAAGCTTCTGCAAGAACGGTTTCTCTTCTGTGTGGGCGACGGTTGGGGACTTTTCGATCGGAGGAGTTCTGTGCGGGAAGAACAAATTGCTGTTATTATGGGGCCGCGGCCGGAAAGCTATAAGCCCTCCGACGAGATCCCTGAAGATCTCGCGAACACGAGTTCTCCCTCCTCTCCTGCCCCCCCTCCCTTCCCCTGTTTCTTCTTCACAAAAACTCCCAACTTAATGCGTCACGGCTTCTATCCAGCGGCAAAGAGGGTCACGGATTCCGCGTCGTAACGTGGTTTCGTTCGAAGATTGGTTAATTACCGCCCGCCCGGCCAATCAAAAACCCGCCGTCCGTCCTCACTTTTCGAAATTTCGTGATTGCTGGTCGGAAGCAGCAAGAAGCTGCGTTTACTCGTTCACGCACGACAGGGACGTATAAATTACAGTTGTTTACCTCAGCCGCTGTGGTTAAATATGGCAATCGGGCAAATTGTGCGATATTAACAATCATAAATATTCTTATTATTTATTTGTTTTGCTATCGTGAAGGAGTAGTCTAAGCTGAGTACTAATTATATTGATTATTTCACCAATTTTTTAATAGTCCTCTTTTGTAACTACGAACTTTATATGCATTGTTTGTTTGGCATCCTAGCTCAACTAATATTATAAAAAAAGAGGATTAGATTGTTTAAAACGGTTAAATCTGAAAACTACTTGAACGATACCAAAAATTGTTTCACTGTCATAAAGCTATATTATCGCAAATGGACATAGGTTCTAACTTATAAAAATAGTATATATGATTTTGATATTATGTAGCTCATCATTAGCAACTAAAACGACTAAATTGTTTTTCCCCTCCGGGCTTACTCTAAGTAAACTGTAGATGTAGGTTCATACGGAGCTGAGAGCATGGAAACGATTGGTGACGGAAGCATAACTCTAAATCTTCAACAACCATTACCGCAGATAAGTCTGTTCTTTTTTTTTCTCCACCATGAAAAGCTTGGATACCAACGCTGATTGATTGCTGATAAGCTTTAAAAAAAAAATTTCGTCTTGTACGTTTTGCACAGGTGTTGGGACAACAAATTTTTATGGTTGCATCACACACTACGATATCTATATATATAAATATTTATAAATCGCATTTATATTGAAGCGCTCGTGGGCACTTGATAAGCCTTGGAATCATTTCACCCCACCTCGTCGTTCCAGTATGAAAAGGGACAGCACGTGTGAGTCTGGATGATTGATGGGCATCTTTACCGGCGATCGTACATACTCCCAGGCCGAGACGATACATGGACACGCCCGAAAAAAACCCCACCCCCGTCCCCCATTCCCTTTTTTTTCTCTCCCCCCCCTCTCCCCAACTTGCCCTTGTCCACGAACCTCCGATGGAGAACGAACAGCGAACCCCGTGACGCGGACAAATGAGTCACGATCAGGGACAAGCTGATTTTCGAAACCAGATTGTCATCCGGATCGTCCGTGCGAGCGGACCGCGGGGGTGGATGGTATTGGGAAGTATGAGCATAAAAAAATAAAATTTTAAAGCGGGGAAGGGGGCAAAGGGGGGCAAATTGCACCCCCGTGCAGCTTCTACGACAACCTCCATTGTTCCGGCGGGAGTGATGAATGCGTTGGGAAACAATGTTATTAGCGGCATGATGTATGGCGGGGTTGGTGTTATTGCCCTTGGGACATCCGCGGCTTGACGTATTTCTTTCCCGGCGAGCCCTACGCGCGCAAAGATAAACCCTTCCCCCGCTTCCAATTCCTGAACCATCCCCACTACTACACACCACTTCCCCCCCTACTACAACAAACCTACACTATATTTTTTTTTCTGCACCATTTCTCTTTACCTCTCCCCGTTTTCCCAGCGACAGCCCATTTTTACCCCCGCGCCGACGCTGGCGGATGACGGGGTAAACGCGCGCGCGGGGGATATCTGGGTCGATATTTGTTCCCCGGGACGCTCCTTTTTTTCTTTTTCTTTTTGTTTGTGTTTGTTTATGATTAATGCTTTTCGACCGCCGCCGTCGCGCGCGCCCGCCTCTCCTCGCTCCGTATCATTAGCGCGAATAAACAACGGGCCTGTGCGGTGAGAAATATTCCTCGTCCCTGCGACCCTGCTCCACCACCCCTCCCCCCTCACTCCTTCATCCCTTTACGGGGGAGATGCGTCGACGTGTCTTGACTCGCTGTCCCGAGTCCCCTGTCCCGTCAGCGCGCAACGCCCGATGTCGAGTTCACGTTAAGCTACGCGAGGAACTCAAAACGATGCTACTTTACACGATACTTTATTATGTAGTTGCTCGTTCCCATGAAGCATCATAGACCTGCAAAATTCGCGGATTCATTTCGTGATACGCTACAATTAAAATAATTATACCTTAGCGCTGCTTCTGCCATTGGTTCACTGTTAATCTGGAGTAATGAGGGCCAATTAGAGACCCTCACTCATAGAAGTGTTGAATCACAGGCCACCCAGTCGAGACTACTCACAAGTCAGCAGCCAATGAACAGGTTGCATTTGCCCGTGAGTGGAGGTCATTGTATCCGCAAATTTTGCAGGTCTCCTAAGCATCATCAATAACAGCATTATTTGCTAATATGGTAGTTTCGTCCAATTGTTCCTTTCTATTCATGGGGTTTAAAAGTAAACCCATTATTACTGTCACTGGCTGCAGTATCCGGCGTCGTCCTGGCCAAACACGTCGTAATACAACGTCTCTACCGAATTTCAAGTCTGTAGGGACACACACGTGAGAAACGGGGAAATTTTCGATTTTACAAGCCCATCGATCGCACAATCTAAAGGGTTCGCATCTGCAAAACCGGGACGCCAATCTTCAGCTTCATTTTAGTGGAAAGGCAGGTAACCCCTAGGCAAGACGTGACGGACGCACCAAACGCCATCAGCTGTTATTAGCGCCTTTGGTCCGCTAGCACCCGAGAGCTTCACTAGGCTTCGCCAAGGAGTAGGACAGGAAGTTGCCAGACTTTACTATGTAATCGTGTGGTGGACATAGAGAAATCACACAAACTCACTCTGTTTGTGTGTCTATGACCTACCTTGTATGAATTTCTGTTATAAAACTGAATTTTCCCGCTTTTCACTCCCTTGGGGATGAAATTTCATAATTATATGTAGTGTATGTCACTCTCCTGCCCATAAACCATCTATATGCAAAAACATGTCGATCCGTTGCGCTGTTTCTACGTGAAAGAAGGATAAATAGACAAACAAACAGACGACCACACTTAAGCATTTATAATTTTTTAGTAGCGATTAGTAGGGATAAAGTTAACATTTCTCCCACATTTTTTGGGGGGTTCGCAGGAATACGCCGGCGATATTTTGATTAACCAAATATACTTCTGTAGATCTGGAAAAATCATTTCATCAGTATGAGCATTTATTTCAACACTAAGAATAACAACACCGTAAGAAAATCACAGTCATTTGTAAAGTACGAAAATTGCATAATACTACAACTTGAAATTGTGAAGCAGTAGAAAACATATTTCTTCCCGTCCGTGCATATTTTAATGATTCAAGCTTACCACAAAACCTTATGTAAATGTCAATAATTCTGATTTTTAAATTTTATTTTATCTTTCACTTTGCCAAGGTTAAACGAGCAAAAAACGTGATTAATAAGTTGGAAACAACATCGTGGTCTTTTATGCACATAATGTTTTGAGTCTTTGAAAAGATTTAGGAATACTTCATCGAAACGCAAGGAGTTGAAAGTTGGCTGATGCTAGCGTTACCTTATTTGCGGCTTGCGTAGTTTATAAACGGGTATCCGAAAACGACGTTGTTAATTCTTTTTCTAGTCTTACGTGTATTTGGTATCTTGTAAACCCGGTCTGAGTAATGCGGCTGATAAAATAATTATGTGGGGTCTCGTAGACGAGGATAACACAGCTGCTGAAAAATTCATCTTAAATAAAATAAATTATCCAGGCATCTTCGTGATTTTACTGGCTCTAAGATCATGTGCTTTCAGCATAAACTCACAGGAATTATTTAGGAACCAGAAGGGGAAAAAACCTTCTAAAACTGGGCAAATCCACAGCGAAACCCTTTTTCTTCCTTACACGTACCTTTCCACCTTGTTCGCCCCGCAACACAGAACTCTGCAAAAAGGATTTCGGCGTATCTCCTGCGAAGAGTCAGTTATTTTAAATTACAAAAAAAAACCTACGTTTATTTATGGTGCATTCTCTTTGTTGTAAAGTCCATCAATTAACTGTAGTTTCTAAACAGCAAATTACCATTCCATAATTTGCCTGGATTGATAAAAAATAAATAATTTGTGAGTCTTTCAGTACTTTCCAGAGATATGTAACACCTAAACTCGGCAACGAGAAACTCCATGTGTTCTCATCTTGCAAATAAACTTATACGAAACTCGGACTTTTTTTTTAAAAAACGTAGAATTCTTTAAAATAATGCAAAGCATGATAAACATACGCAAATTGTGTTTTTAACTACATTTCTGGACGCGGATCACACGTTGTTTCCTCGCCCGCCGCTAGAATTCGCTGCCGGAGCAGCTACGTCGACTATTTACAAACATAAGTTCTAAACCTTATAACGAAACAGCTCCGATATAAGAGAGAAAAAACGGAAAAAAATACTGTACCTCGGCTTTGGACATGATTTTTGACAAGTAAATTTATTAAAATTCTGGCCATCTTGCTGAAATCATCGAACAGTTAATACTACGAAGTTTTTTTCTTTGGCTTTGTGAACTTTGGTTCGCGCTATCCGCCACAGATGGCAGCACCGAGGTTGCACATTTTCCTTTCCCACGCGACTTCTGCTGCATTCGCGGAGTTACCCTTACCAACTGCCGTGTACCGAGGGCTAAGATGTTACACTTAGAGCACTGCGATAGACCCAGAGTAGACCGGCGTGACCCAGGAAAGGAACCCGGGTCTACTGGACCGAGTGGAACGCGCGAATACCAAACCACCCAGGTGCTTGAGATCAGCGGAGTCGCCAAGCCATTGGCGGACAAGCTCTTCGCGCCTTTTGCGTTTTAAGTTTAGTCGCAAGCATCACATAAGCACGATCGCCATCACAACACTCCAATTTAATTTTATACAGTGAAATAGTGTAGTAGAGATAGCTTCCATGTCACACAATTAAGTACAAAGAATCTCTGGTATTATCATAATCTATCCCGCATTGATATGTATTTTTTTTATTTTATTACTTGTGAGTTTTTAATTTGACATAATACCGTCATGCTTTTTATTTATGGTTGCGCATTGAATCAAAATATACATTTTTATACGTTAACAAATGTATTCGTAATTAAAGATGGATATCATGTCAATTGTCGTCGATCAATTTAACTTGTAAAGTATTAAAAAATAACGATAGTCGCGAGAGATGTTCAGAAAATCTCTCCATCTCTTGTTATAGATTAATATCATACATTTATTGTAACGTTTTAACTAGCTAACAGGTTAGCTTTCGTCAAATTCTAACGTTATAGTTTTAACACTTTATTTATTGGAAGAGAGTATTTCCAAGGCTTAGGCAAGTTAAAGAATTTGTCTCAAGGAAAAAAAATTATAAAACTTGCAGCTTTAATTGTAAACGTAGAAAGATAATTTTGTAGTTTATTCATGTTCCTTTTGTTTGGTCGAGAAACATTTTGAATAGGATATTGAAAGCTTACAATGAAAATATTATAGGCCTATATAAATATAAGTTAATGCAAAAAGTTTTATAAAAATGCCAAGTTCTTAGAAAAAAATTGTACAATTATACAGCTCATAGATACAGAGCACGTTTCAATGGCCCAATAAATAATAAAGGACTAAAAAAAAAAAAAAAAAAAAAAAAAAAACTTTGTACGCCGTGAACTAAAGGACAGGATATATATCAGAAATATTTTTACAAAGAAGAGACTAATACATAAATACTACGTTTGAACTGCTAAGAATATGAGATGAGATCGGGTGTTTTATACGCTGCCGCATTTTAAGTGTTCCGTGCGTGTTTATGAGTGTCGGGGTACTGGTTGTCCGTGAAAGTGCCGACGCGGTCATTGAATGAAATGGCGCGAAACGTGGCGCGAAAGTATTTTTTTTTTTTTTCCTTGTTCTGCTCTCGTCGTGTTGCTGGGTGGCAGGGGAAGAGAAGGGGGGCGTGGCGTATTGACGGCGTGCGAACCGGTTCGGGAGAGAAGTCGTCTCAAGGACGAAGAGATGCGGGCCCGCGGAGGTATCTCACCTCAAGGACCGCGCGCGGAGGTCAACTGCGCAGCTGGCGAACATAAAGATAAAAAAAAAGTGGGGGGTTGTCTGTAAAGTCGGTTCACAGACGATAATTTTACGTGATAACGTCGTAAGAAAACATTAATGAAAAAATTTGCATACTTTTTTTAATTTTCAAATATTATTAACAGTTTTTTTTGCAAATTTAATTGAAATAATTTGTTTTAAATATAATCACGAACAATTAGTTGATAAAGCCCGCCTTAAACTGTTTGATATTATATAGAAGATTTTCTCGCACGGTGGTTGGCCGGTTCTTGGCACGCTTTGGCTCAGGCGGAACGTGACAATGAGTCATCCTTTTTACATGCTTTATATTAGCTTCACCTGTATGTTTGTCTGTCCGTCTGTAACTCTGTCTGTCCGTCTGTAACTCTTTCGACTAAGAGTGAGTGACTGATCACTGTAAAATGTCCTACCCATTTCATTACGTTCGTTAGCCGAGCGGTCTAAGGCGCGCGACTTCTGTGACGTCAGCTTTCGGATTCAGCGATCGTGGGTTCTACTCCTGGCCACGCCGAAAAAAAAAATGTTTTTTTTTTTCCCCCGGTAAATTCTAATATTATATCCATACATCTAACTGCAAATGATTCGTAGAGACTTTACCATTTCTTTGTGACGTTGCAACTCCAAATAGTTATCTCAGATGGTAATAGGTAGTGTCGGTAACTCATTTCCCTATGATAATTATACATAAATATAGTTTAAAAAACTAAAAAAAACATGCTTTTAAAGAATATCAAACTAAAAAGTTAAAAATAAATATAGTTTAAAAAACATGCTTTTAAAGAATATCAAACTAAAAAGTTAAAAATAAATATAGTTTAAAAAACTAAAGAAACATGCTTTTAAAGATTATCAAACTAAAAAGTTAAAAATAATTTTAAAATTTAATTTATGACAATAGTATATAAGCAATACTAGTATAAATGAGAAAAAAAGCATGGGGCGCTTAATATTCAAAAAATATGGCACAAAGCGCCTCAAGCTTTTTTCTCATTTATACTAGTATTGCTTATATACTATTGTCATAAATTTAATTTTAAAATTATTTTTTACTTTTTAGTTTGATAATCTTTAAAAGCATGTTTCTTTAGTTTTTTTAAACTATATTTATTTTAATGGGTGCAGCCGGCGTTCATCGATTTATAAGACGTTATCACGTCAAAAAATAATAATTTCCACTTTTGGTTCACATTGTCTTGAACTCCAACAAAAAAAAAAGGGGGGGGGGGAAGAGAGAAACTATTTCAGAGCTAGTGCACTGAGATTCTCAGGGTAGACGAATTAAGTAAAAATTATTGACGGAGAAACGAATGGTGCTAAGAAATTAAGTTTGCCGCTGAATATGGGTTGAATTCCCCAACGTATCACGTTATCACGTCAAAAAATAACTAACCAATTCTGTACTATTACAAAATATTCTTTTGGAGAACCATTTGCCAAGAAACAGTTTGTAACAATACACATAATATTGATACCACGTACAACACATGGCTGTAATTATTTTGGTATACGAGAATTACTTTTTTTTCTCCAGACAATACTGAGTTTTCCTTACGAATATTGGCGCCCAATTGTAGGTATATTTTAATTGATGTTCAATTCAAGCATTTTTTTTTCAAGCCATGAAAAATAATTGAATATTCGATAACTGTACTTTGTTTTATCATGCTTTTGGGCAGTTAATGCTGGAAAGCTATCGGGGGGGAACTGTTTAGTGCCCGGGCAAGAATCCGGAACACAGTGTTACGGTGAGCAATGTTTTTGCGGTGATGAAGTTGTTTTCAATGTAAATGATCACGAGGATTGAAGGACTGTTGCGAGGAGTCCCATCGCCACAGCGGACCGTGTGGCGAGGGCAGTCGGCGGACATACCTCGGTCCGTGACTGCCGGACAACTCCTCCGAGGTTCGGAACAAGAGGAACCAGGCGGGGACAGGGCCCCCCCCCCCCCCCCGGGAGCCCTCGCCGCGTCGAGCGAGATGCCTGAGCCGGGGCTCGAACCCTGGCCCCTAACTCCGGCATCAGCGCCGCCTCAGGTATCCACGACTACGCCCTACGTGCAGGTTGTCACTCGCCGAGGCTCGCATAACACTCGGCAACCCCTTCCCACTCTCTCTCTCTCTCTCTCTCTCTCCTTTATCGTAATACATAACCCGTTCTGCATAGTGCCAATCTGTCCAATGATTCATATTAAAAAAAAAATTGGTTGTCTGTAAAGTCGGTTTACGGACGAGAGTTTAACGTGACAACGTCATAACAAAACATTGATGACATGATTGCATATTTTTATGAATAAAGTTTGAATATATTTTATTGAATTATCACTATTTTGTATGGATACAAAGAAGGAGTGAAATGAAATCTACACTTTCATTGATAAATTTACCTTTATTTGCACTCATTAATTCAAATATGTTTATTACTTTAACGAAGAGATTATTTTAACTATAACTTTTATACATGTTTGCTATTTAACTTCTTCCAATCTGTGTTATTCTGTTAAGGATAGGACGATGATAGGAAAAGTAGGAAACGAATGGGAGTGTTTCAAGTTTAATGTGCCTCTAAAAAGTCAAATCGATGGTTGTTTCAATCGAGTGGAAGAGAGATAGATGCGGTGCAAGCGTACAATGAGCGTAACGGGACACAGCGTAACGGGACAATGTGCGTAACGGGACACTTATTCGTGCGTGCATCCGGCGTTCATCGATTTATTAGACGTTGTCACGCTAATAACTAAAACATCCATGTCCAGCTCACTTATGGCGTAGGGACCGAAAAAATTTGCAGGTTCAATGACCTCTAGGATGAACTCCAACAGTTCTACATGGATATGTGCAGTCTATCCTGAAGGCCATCGAAACCGTGAATTTTGCAGGTCTCTACTTATGGGTAGCCAGTTTAACCTTTTAGTTATGGTTAGTGCCTCTAAGCCACTTTGGAAGAGGGAGTATCTGCGCCCCCCCCCCCCCCCCCATTACCCATGGTTCCCAGGGTTCGGCATGGTGGTCTCTCATCAGAGGCATGGGTGGTCAGAAGGGACCCAGTCTTTGCCGCTAACGCTTACCTGGCTATTGTTTCATGTTTCCGCTCAAACGTAACCCACGAGTAAGAGACAGCGTTTTAACCGGTAACTTAAAAAAAAGTCTTTAGTTTGACAACTGAACTTTCTTAAATCATTTCTGTGAAAAATTATGGATAATTGTTTGGCTAACCTAGTTGCTTGGAAACAATATACTTTATTTTGTTAAGTGGCATTATCTATGCTTAATGCAGTAGTCTTTAACCTAAGTCCACGGGTCACTTTCGGGTAGCCAGTGTATTTTCTTACAACTTTCACAAGGTTTGGTAGCACTTTTGTGACTGCTATTTGGATACTTTTTTTTTTTCAACTGATGCAATAAATCTCAACTAGGAACGTTTCAGTCATGAAAAGAATAAAATAAATATATATAAAATGCGTTTATCTTGTTACATTCTAAGCATGAATTGTAATGACATAGTTTAAAAGTTGATAATTATGTTGTATAATGCTAAAAAATAATTTTATACCACAAGTTCTTGGTTTAAAAAGGTTTTATAGATAGATTTATAGATTAATTTGTTCCTAGAGTTAAAAAATTATCATTTAAAAATATATATTATTTAAATATCCATAATTTTATTAAGTTACTCTGTCATCTTGCAAAATAACGACACACAAATAGTTTCAAAAAAAAAATTATCTGAAAGATAATTGTGATATGTGCGTGATTCGGTGCGATAAAAAAAACGGCGCTTCATTTAAAAAATAGTTATGTCTCGCTTGAATCTGTGTAGAATAAAAATGTCGGCTTGTACATGGTATATTACAGATTTCAACTACCTCTTTGTTGAAAACGTTGCAGCTTCTTATGAGTATTTATAATGTATGGATATACAGGTATGATTAAGTTATTTAAAAAATCTGTACAGAAAAGGTGCCAAAGTATACTTCTCAGATTTAGCTAATAAATTCGACCCAAAAATAGAATAACACGCGTATTAAATTAATGAGTAAGGACTTAACGTATTGTCGCCATTTCAGTCATGAAAGTTAGAGGGGCTGTGAGAAGATGATAATGATAGAACAAGAGTGGAATTATTTTAGTGGGAAGGGGGAGAAGAATGGGAACACCATGAGGTAACTCAGCGGCTTCCAGCAACGCCCGCCACGTTTCCCACTTGCAAAAAAACCAGGTGTGATTGGGTCGAAAATCGCGCCCAAACAGCCTTCGTTCGAGGCGAGTGAACATTGTCTCCCCTCCGAGAGCAACGAGAAATTGAACTCTCTTAGTATATACAGTATTGAAACCGTTCGGAGTAGATCTGTTTCGCTTTCGTTAATTTGTCAGAGTTATTTTTTAGTCTTTAAGTTAACAGTTGTGTAACGGTTTTCAACTACGCTTTGGAGGAATAGGTATTTATTTTTAAGGGATGAAAAAACATATTGAGGTATGTATAGAAACTTTCAGTGCTTTTAAAAAAAAGTCTTCATTTAACCCTTTAGGTCCAATTTCGGCCAAAACTGAACACATCCTAAATTTAATTTACTCTATTTTAAAAACACTCTAGAAGTAATGCGTGAAAAAAAAATTCCAAATACCGGGTCCATAAAAAATTATATTATCGTATATAAAAAAATATAAGTCGACGATGATTTTTGGACCTAGGTATCATGAAACTAAAAACAAATTTTCAGAAAGTAACAGCTGCAACAGGTTGTATAAAAAAATGCTACTAATTTCAAAAATACATTATTTTAATACATTTATTGTACTAGAATTATTTTTTTAAGATACTTCCGATACTTCTGGGTGAACACAGGATTTTTTTTGTTACTAGTTTACGGTAACTCAACTATACACAAGGAATTAGACGTAAAATGGCGGGTAAGTGAAGTTAAAAAAAATTCTTCTTAAACCTCAGAAATAACGGGGAGCATTCGTAATTTTTTTTTACATATATTTGATTAGTTGAACTGTTTAAAAAAAAATAAGTTATAGAACTCTCGAACAAATCAGAAAAAAAAACCTAATCCGTTACTGTGATTGTTGATCTACGGACTTTGAAAATAAGATAACTGCTTCATTAAAATCAAGTTTCTACAATAAATGATACAAGGGCTAGAGAATATCATTTAAAGTTTTTAATTTGCTTATGAAAATAAGATACCTGCTTCATTAACATCTATTTTTACGGCACTTTCCTGAAGAGTGTTCCAGGTAACTGTCGAACGCATATGAAATAGATAAACAGTCAGGGTTAATGGGGTGTAATGAGTTAAGGAGGTGCCACCCATTTCAGATCAAGATTTTATATTTACAGTAATTACAGATAAACTTATAGACTTTTTCAATTGTTTCACTTTCACGAAATGAAAAATATAAACAGCGCAATCTTTTTGCATAATTAGCTGCCAAAGTTAAATTTTTAACGTTTTTGAGTTGTACAAATAAGGTGAATAAAATTTTTTGCAAAAATTAAACTTTTTTAGTTTTAACTGCAATGCCACTGCCTACTTCCGGACATGATATGAATTTCTTTCAGAAAATATTAATTAATTTTACCTGGCATTTCAAAATTCTCAAATTTGTTACGATTTTGACAGCCAAGAAACATGAAACGAGTTTTTGTGATAGGCATGCAAACCATATCATGAAGTAGCCAGTGGCATTGCAGTTAAACCTAAAAAGTTTCACCTCTGCAATAAATTAAATTCTCCTTTATTTGTACAATCCAAAAAAAATTTAATAATGTAACTTTGGCAGCTAATTATGCAAAAAAGTATGCGCTGTATATAATTTTTAATCTCGTGAACGTTACACAATTGAAAAAGTTTAAAAGTTTATCAGTGATTAATATAAATATGATTTCATGACGTGAAATGGGAGGCACCCGCCTACCCGGGCACAAACACGGTGCGCAGAGCTTCAGGAAAAAACAACGCGATTTCAAAACTAATCAAGATATCCGAGTGGGGTATAGTTAGGAAAAGCATTTAAGAGTTCACTGAGGGCCGAAAAAGTACTTTTGTATTTGGATTAAGTATTTAAACCGTATTATTAGAAGATTTAAAATGGCTAAAAATTAATGTTTTCAGAGTAAATTATTAGGCGTGAAACAACCGGTACAGGTTCTTGAAAGCACTTAGGGGACTTGCATTACATCCTTATCTTCATTTCTTCGCCATATAACGTTACGGTCACCGCTCAAGTTTCACAGTTGTCCTGTGCACGACGAGAAGACTGCGCGCCAGTCCAGAGGCGACACCGCGCTAGAAGCACCAGCGAGCGTCGCGCTTATCATCCCGCCTCACCAGGGGCGTAGCCAGGGGGAGGTTTCAGGGGTTCAAAACCCCCCTTCCCCTTTAGCACCAAATCTTTAATTAATTTCTTATTCATCACTCAAACCAATTTCATATTAAAATTAATAATTTTTTTTTACCATTACAATGTTTAAAATTAAGAACCGAAAACTGCTAGAATAGCACTATTTTACACCTTAAAATCCAAATTTTCCCGGGGGAGGACCCCCGGGAGCCCCACGGCTTTAATACGGGAGGGGGGGGGGAGGGCATGCTTCTTAACACCCACCCCCCCATACACAAATCCTGGCTACGCCACTGCGCCTCACTGACACAGATGCACCCCTGACGAGCGCGGGTGTTCGACCCCCCACCAGGCCGGGAGACTCACTTGGCTTGTCCAGCTCGGTGATGAGCTCCTCCGTCGTGGACTCGGACGACAGGAAGGACTCGCCGGCGTCCACGCGTAGCGCCGCGGCGCAGGCGGCGAGGAGGATCAGCACCAGCAGCAGCGAGGCAGGGGTCATGTCGGCGAGGAGGGCGCGCGGGGTCATCCTTCCCGCGGCGGCGGCGGGGCTTGGTCGGGCATCGCCCGCCGGGGGCTCCTGGTTGGGCGCCGGAGTACCCCTCGTACCCCCTTCTCTTCTTCCTCCTTGCACGCGGCGCGCGCGGGCCTCAAGGTCGGACCTGCCCCGAGAGCCGCGTCTCTCTCCTCTCCCGTCACCCTAACCGGACACACAACTCAGGCCGAATCCCCTTAAACCGCACGGGCCTTAAACAGTCCCGAGTTCTCTTTTCCACGATCGCCGTTTTCCCCTTCGCCTTTATCTTCGGGCGATTCTCTCCCCCTTCTTGCGTTTTCCCTCTTCCTCTCCTACCCCCTTTCCTCTTCGGCGATTCAGTTCCTGTACCTTGCACCAAAAAAAAAAACCACACCGCACCGGTTTTAATTAAAAAATTTCTGAACCTCTGTAAAGCGTGTACGAGTCAAAAGTCAGGCAGAACAAGAGAGAATTACGACACATTTAATTACAAGAAACATATGATTAGTGATATCTATAGGTAATGTTTCCAAAATAATTTACGTTGAGTCTTTAATATTTTTTCTTAACGTGTAATAAAATTTGTACACTCTTTTTAACACATTAGAACCACGGGTAAATAGGCGACATAAAATTGTTGTTACAAGATTAGTTTCTTAGGCTTTGAAAATGATATATGTTAGAATGTTCAAGTTTCTGTTCCTCGTTAAGACCTATCGAACATAACCTAACCCTTATGAAAGCTATGCAATAAAAAAAAAAAGAACACGGAACATGTTTCAACATCAAAGTTTTTTTTTTCCGTTTGTTTTACGTCCACTGCATCGTCGAAAAAAAAAAGAAACTAAACGATGTCTTATCGGCTCGGGATTCCCCCGATTACGAGCGTCGCGACAATGTCTCTCCGATCGCGTCAACCTTTCCCCATCTCGATCCACCGTGGAGGAAGCGTATGTCGGCCAGTATGGAGGTGCAGTTCACGCGCACTCGCATCTCATTGGCTCCTCGCTGCGTCCTTTGGGCGGCGCGTCATCCCGGTTCCTCTCCCGGGGGGGGATCGAGCGGACCTCGTTGGGAGTAACTGGATCTGCTGACGGAACAGTGGAAGTCAGTAGCTTCCAGCGGTTCCCCGTCGGGGAGGTTCAAAAATTATTAAGGATATTTAATTTTGTTAAGTTTTTTTTTTTTCGGAAGTAGGTGGACAAAATGTAGCCGACGACGTACTGCCAATGTATGAAAAAAATAAAATAATAATAACCAGGGGCTCCGGTGCGAAGGAGAGCCTCCCCAACGCGCGCGCGCGAGCTCACGACGTCCCGACCTTCGCGGACGGCGGTCGGGGAGCGACTGACGGGCCGGCAGCGCTTGGCGCGCAGTCCCGCTGCGCATCCACGTCCGCGCATCGCGCGGGGTCACGTGCCCGCCCCTCGTGGAGCAGGCAGGGAGGGGGAACCTCTCTCTAGCTCCGGGAGCTGGGGAGGAGGGGTGATGGGACGGAGACAAGCCGACATTCGCCACACACCAACCCGTCCGTCCCGTACACACACACACGCACATACGTGTGCACACACGCGCATGCCGTCTTGCGCAATACGCGAGAATGGTAATTGCGTCCGCCGCCAAGGTACACACACACCCCGGACGGCGGACATATTAAACGCGCGGGGGACCCAAACACTGCTTGTACAGTTTGATAAGGGGGGGAGAGGGGAACTCTCGCCTTCCTGTTCGATTCGCCGGAAGAGGCCCGCGAGGAAACCACCTTGCTAATTGCACCCCCTTAATCCTCTCTCTCTCTCTCTCTCTCTCTCTCTCTCTCTCTCTCTCTCTCTCTCTCCCCCCCCCCCCAACTCCCATATCTATAAACCCTGAAATGCTCGCAAATATGGCCGGTATGACCCGTCTGCTTATTACCTAAGAGAATGAGGTAGCGGTTAACGTGCAAAGACGGGACAAATCCGCAGATTCATTTCCTGGAATGCCTTTCAGGGACAGGAAAAAAAATCGCATGTTTTTTTTTCGAGATATACGAAAATTTCAAATAATTACACCTTTGTGGATGATAATATTATTTTATCCTTCAGCTTGAGTAACAGAAAATCCATCAGCGAAATCTTTAGGAAAATTAAATCCGTCATGACTCTTCTTAGGAAACTTGTAGGACTGTATCTTGGTGCGGTTTCTTCGATGCTGGAATCTCGTGACATTTTAATGGAGGCGATGCACATGTCCAAGTGTGACGATTTTTTGGCCAATTCCACACACATTCGGTCCAAGCACAGACTTTTTTTTGAGTAAACAAAAAAGGGCACCTTTGCTTTTTTAATGTGTTTTTTAACTTTATCACTTCGTCCAAACTGAAAACCGCAATTGTCGCAACGTAGCATTTTCCGCAAAGGACTATTTACACAATTTTGTCTCTTATGACGTCGAGCATTATTGATTTTAGTGAACTAAATACCACAGTATCGGTACTATATGCCACCGTTGAGAATACTGCTTTTCGATACATCATCAAAATCATCTTCCATATTTAAAACAGAAAATTTTTCAAGAAGTCCCGAATACTTTCAATTTCGAAATATCTTCTGCAACTAATAAAAGAATCATACTGAGAGTTTTAAATTAAAACAATAACTTAGATGGAATATTTAATAATTCGTAACCAAGAGTTAATTTATCCTATACAAGAAACTTTTCGTAAGTAGTTTCGATTCTTGCTGACAGATGTGGCCACATGTTGCGTGGAGGTAAATATGATTTATTTTTCATGTGGGAAGGCAGGGTTCTCTCTTAAAATCTCAAGAGAAGGAGGGCTTAGCTAGACATCAAGGAAAATGAAGTTCGTCTTGCTTGATAGCATTTCTCAGCTGTTTTAAGGCATAGTATTTGACTGATTGTTTTTTTTTGTTTGAATTAAATATTGTAAGTGCTGACTTAGTAACAGGACTTCATCAATTAAACTGAACTCTGAAGAAACCTGCACATCTCATCAAGAAAAAATACACGTAGGGATTGTTTTTTTTTTTCAGGAATAACCAGGAGCACACGGAAAACCAACAGAAGTCCCGCCAGAAATGACCACAATAACTTGGAGAAAACCAAACAAATAACGAAATGAATAATCAGGAGCACACAGAGTAACGATAGCATACGTTTTGCTAAATATAACTCACGGCAAATCACGAAAAATTACATTAAAAAAATTCAAACAAATTCTGTGAGCTTGTGAACTTCTTTGTTCAGCAAGGACAGAGTTCTAGCACAAGCCAGAAGAAATATGTACAAAATTATTATAAAAATTCTTATTTTGCAAGTTGTTTATCAGTCATTATATTTTATGCGAAAAAAAAAAAAATATGAACGCTCATTAGACTGCAATAAGGTATGCCCATGCCAGTGGTTTCTTCCTCGTGTTTGGCAGTTGTCTGCTAGAGAAGCCATCTTGCCGGGACATTCAGGATGAGATGCTTCCACACCGAAATGGCTCTCTGTGATTGGTGTGACGACAGTAGACACGTACCTGAAATAAATTAAATCAATCACGAAACATAGACGATGCCACAGTTTTTTTTTACCATCAGCTAGTCTCGAAATGTTTTCGCGAAAATAACATGCCTCTGCCAAAATAGGTTGGAAGGATTTTGATTTAAGAGATTCTTATCTAAAATATTCCTATTCTATATTCAACTCTTCTCTCTCTCTCTCTCTCTCTCTCTCTCTCTCTCTCTCTCTCGATACGACGTATTTTTTATAATGCTATTTTCTCGATCAGAATCAAAACACGTAATATAACTACATAATTTTTTTTGTGCTTTTGGGTATGACTTTATTCAAGCGAAGCTCTTAAATTCCCTTGGGGAGGGGGGGGGGGAGGGCTCGCTGGCTTGGAGGATGCACTTCCAATATATCTGTCTCTTCGACAGGAGAGGGGGGTTTTTATGTTTCTACCCTCTTTCTTTATTCTTTTTTTTTCCGGAACATCTCTGCTGCGGGGTTCCTAGGTGGCCGTCGGATTCACCTCAGTGGCCGCCATTTCCCCGTTGTCCAGTTTCCGTCCTGCTTAGCATTGCTCTTCCTGCGGGAGATGGGTTGGCAGGTAGAGGGAGGCAAAAAAAATGCGTAGCGGAAAATAAAACAGTAGAGGGTTGGAGAGGGGGTGTGTATGTTCAGCGTACATCGATTTCACGGCTGAGCGCATCGTCCTGACCGCGAAGAATACAAATGGCACCAGCTCTCTCCCCCCAGCTCCCCCAAAACCACTATTTTTTTCCCCCAACCCTTTTTGCCAAGGAGGAAAAGTTTTCTTATTTCGGAAGTTTTATTCGAAGGGGCGCTTCCCCCCCCCCCCCTAGCGGGTCGCCGCGGGCGTAATACGGGATGCGGGTTCGCAGATAACGTCAAAGAGTTCTGCGTTAGGCACATGCGCCCTTTATGCGACCGACTGACTGCACGCCGCTCGACGCCAGCGCAGATGGGGCCGAAGGAAACTAACTTCCCGCTACCACGACATTTGTTACTTCGTACGACGCACGGCTGTGGTTATTTTTTGACGTGACGACGTCTAATAAATCGATGAACGCCGGCTGCACGCCACGAAAAAGCATGACTCATTGTCCCGTTACGCTCATTGTACGCTTGCGCCGCATCTATCTCTCTTCCACTCGATTGGAACAACCATCCATTTGACTTTTTCGAGGCACATTAAACTTGAAACACTCCCATTCGTTTCCTACTTTTCCTATCATCGTCCTATCCTTAACAGAATAACACAGATTGGAAGAATTTAAATAGCAAACATGTATAAAAGTTATAGTTAAAATAATCTCTTCATTAAAGTAATAAATATATTTGAATTAATGAGTGCAAATAAAAGTAAATTTATCAATTAAATTGTAGATTTCATTTCACTCCTTCTTAGTATCCATACAAAATAGTGATAATTCAATAAAAATGATTCAATTTTGTTCATAAAATTATGCAATCATTTCATCAAAGTTTTGTTATGACGTTGTCACGTTGAACTATCGTCCGCAAACCGACTTTACAGACAACCAATTTTTTTTTTTCTTATTTGAAATACTTTTTTCCTCCATATAATAGCGGGTGTTTCTTCCGAAAATTGCCCCATAATTATGTATTTTAATCTTTGTTTCCATTCAAGCATATATAGGCCATATATATTTCAAACCATGGAAAATATAATCGAATATTCAATAATTGATCTTTATTTTGTTTTATCATGCTTATTAATGTGCGCGGTTAACACTGGAGACATATTCAAGGGACGGTAGACAAATAACTTCAACTATTGGACAATACAACACATAAATGCCAGGGTAAGAATCCGAAACCAGTATTACTGCGAACACTATTTTGTAGTGATACATTTGTTTTCATGTAAATGTACAAATTTGACATGAATATTCTGTTCCGTTTACAAAAAGAAAATACGGTGTATGATTTCATTCAGAACTCTGTCAAAGGTCGGATTACACCAGTCTTCGGGTCTGGATGTGGCTCGCGGGCCCTACTTTGCCTACCATTGCTCTATACATGTGGTCCAATCAGAACGCGGTTAAAATTATGATGTTGTGTATTTTTTTCAGCTTCTCTTCAAAAAAAATTACACGAATTCTTCAGGTACCTAGCAATAGGTAGGGAACGGGAAAATTCGTGAATTCCTTTCATGATAAGTTAAAATTCAAATAATTATACGTTTGTGCCGCGTTTGATATTTGGCTGTGTTAATCTGAACGAATCTTGGCCAATTAGAGAACCTCAATAAAAGAAGAATCGAATCACAAGTTACCCAATTAAGACCCCCTCATCAGTCAGCAGCCAATGAACAGGCGAAGTTTGCTCGAGTATGCAGAAAATCGTGGAGTCTGTCCTGGAGATCATTAAAACCGCCAATTGTTACAAAAGTTTTTAACGTGACCAGTTAGCCGCTATCTTTCCGTAACTGCTTCAGAATATCCTGTACTTTTTAACATTTCCCTTCTTTGCAGGAATTCAGCTTTCACTTAATTCTTTATGATGAGACCTAGAAAAATTTTGGTACATAATTTTTGTTCATTCAAACAATTTCTTCCCGCAATTTTTAATTTACTATTTGTTCATTTGTAGCTATTTTTAACAGTAGTGTCGTCATAATTACTTGAAATAATTTTTTTATATTTTTTGTCTATTTTTACGACGATGGATATTATTAACTGTGCTTAAGTATTAATAAGGAATTTTAATATTTCCGTGGCGCATATTGAGAATATCTCTACATATTTTACCGCGATAACGTGGAGCGATTACGAGGAAAAATAAACCTGGTGGGTATGAATATAACTGGAAGTAGAAAAAAGAAGTAGAATTTCTTGAATTATCGCTTCCCCTGTGGGAAACGCACTAAGTTTCGGTGTCTGCGTGGGAGGGCGAGGGGGGGGGGGGGGGGGGTTTGGGGGGAAGGAAGGGTGGGGAAACTTTAAGGTAAAGTTTTCTGTCGGTGGGTTTTGTTAGTTACAGACCATTACCTTCGGGCTAGTGGCCCTATATTTTGAGCCACTTTTCCCCTTTTCCTAAACTCCCTGGCCTCACTCTTCCCTCCTTTTCTTATTCCGTCCATGCGTGCTTCGCATGTGACGGAGCTCGGGAGACTTAATAAAACAGTAAATCAATGAAAGCGGGTACCCGAGGTGCTTTTGGCACCAGCAATACCCAGCTCACAAAAATTAATAATTCCTGTAAATCCGAACTCAAACGACTTCAAGATAGGGCTTGAAGTCCGCTGTTGAGTTCAGAAACTTTCACCCTCAAGGTTGAGATTGTGGTGTTTTATCCATTTATACATCAGACTATTGTGGTGATGCATCAGTTTCAATCTGATTTTGTAATTTCAGTTGTTTATTTTTGGCTAGGTGGTTTATTTATTTATTTGGCTTAAATACACAGACATAAACGAATTGTTGAAGTAAATAGAGAATTTTTTAAAATTATTTCCATTAAAATAGTTTGTTTTAATTCAACATTATTTGATCTCAGATTATGCTACGTCAAAAAGATATTTAACTGGATGATCTTGGCTACATTTGGTTTGCAGTAAATAAAATTCTTCTTTTTTTTTTTCAAATAAATCTCACTCCACTTAGCACTATATATAATATTAAGAATAGGTACGTTTGTATGACCCTACATTTTAGTTTGGTGTTTTCAAAGAGTGATTTGCCTCAGTGTTTTTTTGTTCTCCGTTTGGTTACTGTTATATTATTGATGTGTACTGAATCATTTGGTATCTCCACAATCAAATCTGGGTGACTAAGCGCAGAACGTAATTTTACCCTTTTAGCCACACTTTCGTTAGTTCCTAAGATATACTTCATTTTAATTATTTCACTGTAACTAAACTTTTTTTTTTAAATTTTTATGTGGTAATAATCTTACGCTATAAGTATTATATAACTAATATTATAATAATTAATAATAAACAAAGTGATTCATTACATAGCAATAAGGTATGATGTCCGCTCGAATGTCGATACACGTTAACCCACAAGTTCAAGGTTTAATAAACTCCAAGTATCATTGAGATACAAATTGTCCACTTCAGTAGACGAACAGACTGAAAGAGTTTTAATTGGCCCATTCAATTTCAAATATGAAAGGTCGTCGAGCATTTACACCCACAAAAAAAAAGAAGTTCTGTAAACGAAAAGCAAGTACTTGACAGATAGGTACGTTTGGTTCTCATCGTGTAGCATGGGGAAATTAAAGAGAATTTCAGTTTTGAATCGTTTTTAATCGCTGGTTCTCGAGCTTAATTAGGGTCGAGTGTGCAAAATCCCTTGGCCAGCGCGCAGGCGAGATATTGGATCCGTTACATTGTCTGTGTGGGTCTCAAGTGAGTAATTACTCTCCAATGAGCACGCCACGAAATGTTCCAGCTAGCCAATAATCACCCTCCCAGCGGCCACTCGTCGAGCCAGTAACATTCTTCGAAAGAAAAAAAAAATACTGTGCCCCTGAATGTGCAAGGACGCTTGAAGCCTGGGACCCAGGGAGCCATTTTAATTTCCCGCGACGGTTCTTCGTAGTGTTTCCGAACGCGTTTCGAACTACGTTTACAAAAAAAACACTGAGTGTTTTTTTGCATCGAAATAAAGTTGTTTAATTGAAGTCCGTGCTGTCACTGCCGATAGCGTAAAGCTGAATACCAGTTGAGTGCGCGAAAATAAACAGCAAACAGACAAAAAAAAAAAGATTCAATTTCGCTTTAGAGACTCTTCGAAATCACAGAAATCGTGCACAATTTTTTCTCGATCGTGTACATGGACGGTTACAAATGCCGTTGAAAATAAATATCGGGAACTTTCACATATTGAAAAAGTCACGCCTGAATGACCGTTTTCAGAAGCCTGGTTTTAAATCTACTTTCTCTATATTTCCGCCGCACGTCTAGCTTATAGCATTGCCATGAGCATACACCAATCAAGACAGAATTTTCGCTTTTTTAAATTAGAAATTATGAAAATGTATCTCTTGCCCTAAATATTAAGTATAATATGCCTAAAATGAAATAAATAAATAACTTTTTGCAGAGACCAGTTTTTGAAAGTATAATATTTTAATAGACTATGTGTCTTAATATTACTGGCTATGCATCAGCATCTGAAAACTTGTTTTCCTTCTTAGTTTTACGGGTGATGACATTTTCCCCCACAGTTTATTTCAAACGTGTGCAAACAAACCTAAGTGGCATGATTGCACGATGGTTGGGGAAAACGAGAGCCGATGGAGAAAATTCACAGGCTCACGGCAACGTCCGACACGTTTCCTTTTCGTCAAAAATCCCCCCCCCCCCCCTTTTTCTAAAAACTCTAAGGGAGATCGAACTTGTATCATTTCAACCACTGTTGCCCATATGGTCCCAATATTGCATATTCATCTGATACATACTGGTCTCACTAAACGTTTAAGACTATCACTGGATTAAAATAGTTATGTTTTCGTTATATATGTGTAATAAAAAGATTTAAAAATTCTAATAACTCTTACATTTCACAATAAATGATTCTACGTCATAACATTACTCATAATTCTTTCCTTATTTTAATAATTTTACTTTTAACAAAATCTAGTGTTCTAGAAAATCTTTACTACAGTCGTTTTTCTTAAAATAGTTTTAGAAATAATGAAGTATGTATAAATATCTGTATATTTAAAATATGTAGACATATAGTAAATAATTACAACGCGAAATAATTTATTTTTTTAAAATCATAATTAATAAAGTAAGTTATGTAAAAAAACAGTTCAGAAGAAAATTTCGTATAGCATTTATGTGCTTTTTTTTTATAACATTTTCCAACTAGGCTTCAAAAGCCAATACATGATATTTTCTCATATATTATTTGCGGATAAGTAGTAATCTTAGAACCAAATATTTTAATGTTACATTTTTATAATGGTCTTCAAATTTTTGAGGGACTGTTTTGGTTTCTAGATGTGTAGTTATTTTCGTTTAAACGTTTGAAGAAAACGTATTGCATAAAACGCCCACGTGTCAAAATATTCACGAACAGTTGCCAACATTGTAACATCAAGATAACTATTGTTAGCTTCCACAACGAACTGTGAAACACGTTAGGCATATTAAGGCCACGTAATTTAAAACTGCGTAATTGCTTGATTTCCGTAATTCTCGTGGCGTCAGTAATTGGCAGCTGATAAAGGCCCCATTCGACCCGGCCTGTTTCCACCATGGCAATCCACATTAATCACCAGGTCGTTTCATGCCGAAAATTTCACAGGCAATCACTGACATAATTTAAAACATTTATTGATGCTACTCTTCTTATGAAACACTTTGCAGTGACATAAATAAATACACTTTGAACATGATTTTACTTAAAAATGGATTCGTAACTGTACTGTAGTGCTAAGGTATTAAAATTCAGTATAAAATGTTCGCAAACAAATTTACGCCTCCTTTGTAATGCAGCGTACTGACTTTCCTTTTTATTATAATTTTAATGCAGTTTCAGAGGAAAATTCTTCTGGAGTCCACTTACAGTATCCAACAGTTCGGATTTCATCATCTGAAAAAGAAAAAAAAATAAGTTCAAACAGCAAAATGATTTCACTTATATACATGTGTGGCTTTGAAAGTAAAATTATAAATTTTTCAAGTACAACTCAATATCTTATTTGAGTGATTTTTTTCAACATGAGTAGGTATGTGAGGTAAGATGTCATTCACAAAAATGTCCAATTTTTTTTCAATTAAATAATTACAAAAAAGGTCAAAATTTGCATTTAACAAAAAAAAAATGTAAAATTAAATATAATTATTTTTTTGTATAAGTTGAACTAACCTATACAAAGATACGAGAGAGTAAAGAACGAAAGAGTAACAAAATGCATGACCGTGTGTAATTCGCCCTTTCAAAGGAATGCCTTTGAACTTCTCTGTTCTTGTTCCGAAGAAGCTCAGGGTGAAATCACCAGACTGTGGTTCCGAGATCAGACAAATGAAACAATTGATTTATAAAAAAAAATGGCCACGGACTAAACTTTGCTGCTGGAGGTTTGAATTAATAAATAATTTAACACAGTGATTGTTTATTTTACTGTTTGGAATCCATCGTAAATCATGGACGGACTGGCACTATCTCGCGCCTTCCAAAGGCTGATGCGATTCCCTGTGGGGTTTGGCGTTTACGCTCCAGGCCCCGAAAACCGAGTCAAATACTAAACGGTGTCGACTCGTCGAAGATCGGACAAGTCAGTCCGCCTTCGAGGCAGCATCGATACTCCCATTTTACCATCGCACGTTGACTCTCGAAGAGGACCTTGCTCAGTTCAGTGACCCCGCAGTTCTCCAGGGGTCCACCAACCAGCACTCGCCGAAAAACCTAAGCTCGGCCCCCCGCAGCCAGATTTTGTGTTGGTGAGCAGAGGTTGTTTTTTTTTTTTTGACGTGACAACGTCTAATAAGTCGATGAACGCCGGCTGCACGCACGAAAAAGTGTCCCGTTACGCACATTGTTCCGTTACGCTGTGTCCCGTTACGCACATTGTTCCGTTACGCGGTATCCCGTTACTCTCATTGTACGCTTGCGCCGCATCTATCTCTCTTACACTCGATTGGCCTATGCGTCCGAGGAGAAGAAAGACAGCGGCAGCACACAACTTAAATACACGTGAACTGTTTCGTCGACTGTTTATAAAGTGAAGTGAAATGTTAATGTGGTTTTCATTGCTTATTACAACAATTTTGGCAATAAAGGTTTATTATTGTTGCATTTTAAAAATCTGATTACTAGTATAATTTCAAGTATTTATTCTTTTATTATTAAAATAAAATTGATTCAATTTTATTCTTAAAAAAAAACATTTCATCAATGTTTTTTTTATGACGTTGTCACGTTAAACTATCGTCCGTAAACCGACTTTACAGATAACCAATTTTTTTTTGTGTCTTCTTTTTGAATTTTTATGTCTGTTACGTTTACACGCTGCTACAAGCATTTCTAAAATCAGACTGAACGTTCGTATAGCATTTTGGAAAACAGTTTTGAATTCAATGTTACCACTAGGCTTTAAATGCGACCTCTCCATTGGCCAGAAGGAAAGAAAGAGATGGTCCAGTCACCCTGGCTGGTGCCGTTAGCTCCGGCGTGGCTGACCCTACAGCCCTCGAGAATACACCAGCAGGACTTTCCTCGACATTGGATACTATACCAGCCGCTGCCTCTTCAGAAGAGTGCCGTTTGGCCAAGCTGTTGAATAGTAATTAACATTAAACCTCATATAAAACATTTATTGCGATGTCACTGATAACTTAAATACCTTTAAAATAACGAATAAAATAAATTAAATTGGACTGTTACACGTGGAAAATAAGTAACAAGCACGTGCGGCAATATTGGACTATACAAAGAAGACACAAAGTACAAAGATAGTGGTAAAAATTAAAATAACAGCGCAGAAAAAAATTCATTTTAAATAGAATTGAACTATCGAAATTCACCCAAGTGTTAAAATATAATTTGCCTGACGTGACATTAAAGAAAACTAAGCATTGTAAAAATGTCCATTAAATAGCAGTTTATATATGAATTTTCTAGTTTTAAACGCAAAGGTACTTCCATTACTCATGACAAGGCACAGAAACTCACAAGGTAATGTGAACTCGACATTGTCTATTCAAATCTCATAACAACAGTCATTTGTTAAATCAAATAACAAAAAAAAATCCATCAAAATTAACATTCTTTTAAATTTGAAAAACTAAAAAACACTTTCTACTTTTATTATATTCAATAGTTAGGGGCAAGTATTTTTCGCGGAAAGGTTTGGAGACTATGCCGAAACACTGCACCAGTTTATGGGTTTCGTGATTGGTTGAGTTCCTTCCAGGTTCATTTATACTGTCTCTCTCGAATCAGAGGCATCCATTGCTGAAGAAAACGTGTCTTGAATGGCCTGGGCCAAATAAGGCAACGGCTTCTCTTGCAGGTGGCCGCCAATCGCAAGGAAGAAACCACTGGTGCAGGCATTTCTTGCTTGCTGTCCAATGATTGTGCATATATTCTCGCGAAAAAAATCCTTGGTCACTGCTATTAGTTTCCAAAAGTAATAATTCGAAACTCTTTACGCGCGAGTATCGACCGGTGATAAAATTTAAATTTTCTCGATTCTTGGAACTTTGAAACTGCAAAAAAAAAAAAAAAAAAAAAAAAAATTAAATGCGAAACAGAAAAATAATCATCTCAGGGAAATAATTTCAGCTTTGTTTGGCACAGCGACACTAACCCGCGTTTTAAATTCGTGGCATCTGGATTCCTTATCATTGTTTACTGCCTCCGAGTAAAAATGCATTTTTTTTCGAGCGGGCACCTGTTTCAGTTTTGACTCAGGACTCGAAATTTCCAGGAAAAGAAAACACGATTTTTAAGAGCAAGGGAGTCGTTGGGTAAGAATTCAGGGCCCGGGCGAGGGCCAATTATTTAATTAGCCCGTCGCAGGGCGCGCGTTCACACCTTTCCACAGCCACGGGGCTTTTCCGGGAAAATCCTCTGCCCGACCGGCGCGGTTTGGGGGGGGGGGGGGGATTCACACTCGTTTGTTAATTTTCCCGTCGTGGTGAGGGTTGTCCACCCCCTCCACCCCTCCCGACTCATGGTCCAAAGGAGGGGGGGGGGGGGGGAATAGATTAATGGCGGCGGCGCCGCGCGCTAGTTGGAGAGGAAGAGAAGGGGTCATCAGGCGCCTACGCGCCGACAAGGACTCTTTGATGTACGAGGAGGAGTGGAAAGGAAGGAAAAAGGGGGGGGGGAGATTTCTTAACGGACTCCGGATGCGATTTCCCAGGCACGCACTCCGTCCCGCCCCGAAGCGCTCGCTGATTGACCGTTGCATCGTCCAATCACCGTGACGAATGGCCACCGAGCGCCGCGCGCACGCGTTATGAATCGCCTGTCAGCGAAGCGCGAAGAAAACCATTTTCCCCCCACCACAACCAAACCTACTTCTTTCCCGCCTACCCGCGAAGAACACCCTAGACACAACATCTCCGACGCCTCTGCGTACGTGCGCCCCTACACGGCAGAGCGCCCATAGGCCCTTTTAGTCACGGCCTTAATGCCCGGCCTCGCGCCTCGTAACGAGCGACGATAAACGATCAGGGGAGTCCCGGTTTACACGGTCTAGCCCCCCCCCCACCCCCGGGTTGAAGGAAGGAGGGTATATGGACCGTCTGTGGCGCCCTCTCACGATCCCTTCTCCCCCCCCCCTCCTCTTTTTTACACTCACCCCTTTTTTTTCTCTCCAAGTAATTACGTAATGACGTTTTACACGATAAAACCCGCTCCCTATCCGACGCGGCGCCATGCCGCGTGTAGATGCCTGACCATTATCGTGTTACGTTATTCAGTTATTTTTTTTTTTACAATCTTCTTCTTCTTCTCTTAACGAAATGCCTAGTTACGTAAAGCATACACTAATAGCTACCCGATAAAAAAATACTATTTTATTTCTTTTGGGTAGAAACCTGTGTTACATGACATGTTCGACGCTGGTTTCACCCTCGTGAACTGGGCCAGGATCGTTGTTCTGGTCGACACACGGTGCGTAGTTTGGAGACCCCTGCGTTTGGCCGTCGGTACTTGATCTTCCAGTTCATTCCCCACACGAAGAGATGGGGGAGAGAACTTATAGGTACACTTGTAATTTTGTCACCCCTGTTGCTTCCAAGAAAGCAGGAATGAGTTTTGTATCCGGGAAGAAAAATACAAGCTCTCCTATAATAATTTCCTCACACTTAAAATGACAGTAAAATAAACGCATCAAGGCACCTAGTGCGGAGAAGTGTGACTTTATTTCTAGGGTTTATTCAATTTATTTTTATTAAATGGAGTTCAAATAAACTGAAAGTTAACTTCTGTTTTTATTATAATTTTAATTAGTGTAATTAATAGCGTGAATAAATCTTTGTATTACGCAAATTTACGTGAGAGTGACGTTTAAAAACTGATTGTCTTCATTCAACCAAAGGAAAGTTAACGATTAGAACGCCAAAAAAAAAATTATTTTTTAATGCTAAGTACTACATTGAAAGCTACGTTAAAAGTTTTTGTAGTTTTTCAGAAGATTTTAAAGCAGATTTTGAGAACCAACTGTTATTTTTTTTGTGATTTTTTTTCTCTTTCGCTTCATCTTCTACAAAATTTTACAAATGGGGAAATGATTATTTTTGTATATCAAAAAATGCTTGCCTGTAGTTGCCTTAAGTTAGATTAGTTCTCCGAATATAAATTATAGAATAATATTTAAAAGTAAATCGTAAAAATCAATCCACCACGCATTCAAACAAGAGGATTGTTACGTATTTCCCTAACGGATTACGAGTATAATGATAAAAAGATGATAGATAGTTCCCTCGAGCCCATCCGCATGGATATATTTTTTTTAAAGCGGAAAACTAGCTGCATCATCATTTAAAAGCCACAAATGAACACAGCCTGACGTATTACTGTTAAGTATACTTCCCCCGAGCATGGCATTACGAGGAATACCCACGCGTTTATTATTTTATCTCTCTCTCTCTCTCTCTCGTTGCTGTGTCGGATTATACGAGGGTAATTTTACAGTCAATGAGCAGAAATGAGGTTGTGAGAGACAAAAAGGCCTCTGGTGCGTAACAATTTTTTTTTTCTCGGCCGGTATTCACGGCAGCGCCGACACAGAGTCCGGGCCATTATGTCGGCGGAGGCGACTGTTTGTCGGTGGATTCGGGCTTCGATTGCAGATAATGGAGGTCCATGTAGGCTTCGGTTCCGCTCGAGGGAGGGGAGGGGGGGGGGGCAAGGAACCCGTACTCCGAGCGCTGCGATTGGTCAGCCCATGCCCCGCGGGCTGCTGCAAGCGCTTTCCGTAACGCGGAAATAACGTTCACCGCGCACGCAGGGATGTATTTTTTTTTTTTAACTTTGTTCTACACACCTTCCCCCCCCCCCCTCTTAGTCGACCAGTGCTGGCGCCACGTGAAGACGAGAGTTTATGGTTGGCTCCATCTCAACCCTTCACTGCCCTTCGCTGAGAAAAATAAAACCCCATGGGCGTGTGAACTTATGTACGCGCGTTAGAAGTTATACTTACTTGATGTAGTAAAGAAAACTAAAATTAATAGAAATAAAATAATAAAACGACTAGAGTTATATTTTAAAACCGTTTGGTAACATATAAATTTAATCAACTTTTAAAAAATTAATAGATACTCAGTATTCAATATTAATATAAACATGTGTATAAAATTAATTATTTAATTTAGTGAAATAATAAGGATGAATTTTAACAAGTATGCATAATATGTATTCCTTTAAAGTTTTATTTTATAATAAAGCAATAATTTGTAATTTATAATGCAAATAAATTATACGTACGGGAACATAACCTCACAAACACTCCCATGAAAACGGCCAGGAGACGACTAAACCTTCCACATTCTCCCTGCCAGCGACAATGGAAGCTTACAAGCAACCTGACATCGTTATACATACGGGAACATTACCTCACTTAAATAATACACTTGTTAATACAGATTTTAAGGTTTATAAACACAATTTATGTCACTAAAATTTACAAAAATTGTATATTTATGATTATATGGACCAATATTCAATATCAATCACTAAAGTATAAGATTTAAAAGCACAAATATAATTTTTATTTTAATGTAGCATTTTGTTTGTATGTAACCTATTTTCATACTGTGGAAATTTCTTTGCATGGTGTGCGCGCATCGTAAAAATTCACTCTCATCATTTTTTTTCATAACGCGCCTAAAGAAGTTTAGCATCGAAAAATTCGTTTCACGAGAATTTTGTTTTTGTAAAAAGGTCAAAATCTATTCTTTTAAAAAAACCATAATTACTTATGATATGTTTTTTACGCTACTTTGTATTTTGGAACTACATGTATATATACAGCTTAGCTTTCGATTTATGTTTTAGTATAAAATATGACATTTTTGTCAATTTTTTACGTAGCTATATTTGTTTGCCTAAACGGTTTATAAATATTTTACCGTATTTCTACAAGTAAATTTATGTTCATAACACGTTTATGAGACACACACACAATGCTTAGTGTAACTTATGTAGCATAGTAATATTTAAGAGTCTGCAAGATTTACTTGTTAAAAAAAGTATTATATACTCCACAGAACTGTACTGTAAAAATTAGATCTTTTGTTTCTAGAATTGCATGAAAAAATGTGGTTCACTGATAGCAAAAAATTTTCTTTGTATGAATAAAATTTATTTCACAGTGTTAATATCGGACACTCGCACTGCAGTATAGATTGTAGACTGTAGACTGTATACTGTGGTATTTTGTGGGAAAATTAAACTGACTAGAGACTAAAATCACGTTGCAAATGTTTTGAAAACCTATTTTTTCTCATTCTTTTGGATCAAATAAAAATGCTCAAACAACACCACTTATCTTCTTTAAATATCCGGTTATAGCTGCGACATTAAAACATTACCTTTACAATCTTAACAGTAAGGAGAAGACACAGTGTTTTGAGGTATTGCAGGGAGTTTCGAAGAGTTAGTACGTTAGTCCGTTTTCCATTCAAGACAATCTACAAATCTACTGCAGGCTATATTTTAAAGAATCATGTACAGAGACACGAAAATTTCACTGTATTCTTTTGATTGCAAGGTAAACTGCAAACATTGCTTCAGTGATTGGACTACCAGCTAGCAGTGACGGAGTCGTATCGACCCACTGATAAGGAGGAGGGTGGGGGGGGGGTTGTGTACAACAGTAACAAGCCAATGAGAGCATGTGTGGGTAGAGCATACACGGAGCTGCGAAATGTTCGGGTCTCTAATCACGTATGAAGATCGACAGGCAGGGTCTGCATGGATGGGATGTGGCTGAACCTGTCGTTCCGGCCGAGCGAGACGAGACGTGGGTATGGAGCAGCGACGGAATGAAAGGGCTGGGGAAACGGGAGCACTCCGAGGAAACACACAGGCCACGTTTACCGCATGCAAAAAATCCTGGATAATCCCCTCCGGGGTTGGAACCCCAATCGTCTCGGTGGGAGGCGAGTGTTACAGCCACTCAACCATCGCGCCTCTTTCTGCAAGGTGACACAGAAAAGCGGGATCTTTTGAAAAAATAAATAAAAACAGAATACATGCAACAACACAAAATTTTACTGACTGTAAATTAAACAATTACAAATTGTCTTTTAAGGAACAACCATCCAAATTACCAATTATGACAAATGGAAATTACGTCCTGCAGATGGCATCCTTGTCTACGTATACATTATTCTAATCTGCTGTTCAGGCAACCCATTGATCGCTGGGATGCCACTAATTACGCCTTCAATTGTTTGTTTCAATTCGTCCAGTGCTTTTCGCCGAGTTTTGTGGACTCAACTCTTGAGGCAGCCCCACAAGAAGAATTCACAAACCGATAAATCAAATTGATAATTTGGACTGTTGTTTCATAGAAGGGAAAGTTGTAATGGTTCAATTACTGTCAGTAATTGTGTTCTGTTTTTATTTGTTTGCCAAAAGTTTCCATTTTTTTCTGTGTCATCTCGTATAATCAATGCATAAGAAATTAATTAACTAATTGAAGTTAGCTTGAAGGGTTTGCGACCGGAGCGCAGACAAACGGACTCGCGCCGCACCGTGTAACACGGGCTTCCCGCGGCTCCTCCCATTACGTCACAGGGGCCGACACACGCCGCGGACAGACATCCAGGCCCCGCGGCACAGAAATTCCTGACGCCATTAGGTGCCCGGTACGTTCTTCCAACGCCTCCTTGGCCAGGCCTGGGAGGTTCCGTGCGTCTTCGCTGGCCGAGCTCACCGGGACACGCCGCGTTCGAACAGTTGGGAAATTTAAAACTGCGTGGGTTTTCAGGGCCAGTTGTCGCAAGCCAAATTTGATTACTTCAATTTCTGGTGTTTCCGTGAATCTGCCACGATAGGAATTTTTATTTTTTTTTGACGTGACAACGTTTAATAAATCGATGAAAGCCGGCTGCACGCACGAAAAAAGTGTCCCGTTACGCACACTGTCCCGTTACGCTGTGTCCCGTTACGCTCATTGTACGCTTGCGCCGCATCTATCTCTCTTCCACTCGATTGGAAAAACCATCGATTTGGCTTTTTCGAGCCATATTAAGCTTGCAACACTCCCATTCGTTTCCTACTTTTTTCCTATCATCGTCCTATCCTTAACAGAATAACACAGATTGGAAGAAGTTAAATAGCAAACATGTATAAAAGTTATAGTTAAAATAATCTCTTCGTTAAAGTAATAAACATATTTGATGCAAATAAAAGTAAATTTATCAATAAAATTGTAGATTTCATTTCACTCTTTCTTTGTATCCATAAAAAATAGTGATAATTCAGTAAAAATTATTCAATTTTATTTATAAAAGTATGCAATCATTTCATCAATGTTTTGTTATGACGTTGTCACGTTAAACTATCGTCCGTAAACCGACTTTACAGACAACCAATTTTTTTAAGTCACAAAATTTTGACCTTGGAGTTATGTATTAAACGCTATCTGCTAGCAATTAAAATGTTACGTAGGTGATCACAATAATAGAAACTTGCGTGAAAATAAATTTCATGTTATCAAATTTGTGGCAAAATTAACGTTCATTGTTTGCTGCACGTATTTCGGAATTGCAAAATTTTGATCTTATTTTAATTTATTTGAAACTCCTCAGTAGAACATGTTTTTACGTACTAAGCTGACTTCGGTCAAAAGCTAGCTCAACAACTAAATATTTGAACCTTCTTTTTTTTTCGAGAGAGAAAGAAGCAATGCATAATAAAAGTAAAGCTTGAATTTTCTTTGCGGAAAGTAAACGCCTTTCAAAATAAACTGTCTGAAAAGTAAACGTGTTGGCCAAAGCGGTCTCGTTAGCATGCAAATTTCGCAACACACTTAAAGGTAAGCAAACACAAAATAAAATGGCACTTAAAATTCTCTTTTGCAATGCTCTGAAATGGGTGTTAACAGTGACAACCATTAATGATGGAAAAACTATAACTGTAGATGGTGAAAATGCTTTAAAAAATAGAAAATCATTGAAAAAAACTAAAACTTGAGCTCTTGGATGACGCTGTGTGTGTTTGGTTTCGCTAGGAAAGATGTAAGAGGACCCAACTTTCAGACCCTATCAAAAAAGAAAAAAGCTTTTCAGTTGCACCAAAAACCGGGGGGGGGGGGGTGTTAATAATATGAATTCTAAGCAAGTGTAGGTTGGCTTCACTAGTGTAAAAATCAGTACAACGTAAGGAATATTTATATTCCACGTGAAAATGAAAAACTTTCTACTGATGATAATGATGATGCAGATAGGGAGTTTGTTCAAAAATTTAAAAATAAATATAGTCTCAGAAAATAAACTGGTAGCTGATATATTATGCAACATTGACGATACGGAACTAAACTATAAAATGCTTTTTCAAAAAACCCTTGACTCAAAGAATGAAACAGTTACAGGCACGAAACTGAAAAAGGACAGGCTGACCATTGCAACAAGTAGCAACGCAGGTGGTGACCATAAATTGCCGTTGTTTTTAGTCTGCATATCTAAGAATACAAGAGTCTTCAAAATGTTTATTTCAAAGCTCCTAAAAGTGCTTGGATATATGGTAATTTGTTGAAAGAATGGTTTTTTATGCATTTGTTCGGCTGTTAAAAATACTTGAAACCACAGAACCGAACATACTGTGTATTGCTACCAAACACCCCAAGCCACAATCCTCTGAGTCTAATCTTCAACAAGGTGACATAAAATCTCTATTTTTGCCACCTCCTCCCCCCCCCCCCCTGGGTGACTTCAATAATCCAACCAATGGACCAGGGTGTTATTGAGTGGTTGAAACGACGTTACAGAAGGACATACCTAAGTCAGCGATTTTTCAGAGAAAACCAAAGAGTGTTGTGATCTTTTTTGAAGCAGTGAAAAGCCTCGACATAAAATATGAAATTTACAAAGTTGCTCAAGCTTGAGAAGGACTAAAGAAAAACACCCTACAAAAATCATGGAAGTAGGTTTTGTCCTAGCCTAAACCAAGCGCAAGAAAGTCCAGAATCTAATGAGTCAGACAGTGCAGATTTAGTCACTGATTCGCAAACTCTTCAGAATGATTTCCAGCCTGCTGATGTAGAGGAGTGGCTAGCAGAAGGTGACTTCGCTTCTGTTACTAATGAAGAACTTTTAGATGAACAAATCATCGATCTTGTTCTGCAACAGTATGGTGTTGAGCAAGAGGAGTAAGATGATGAATAAGGGGAGGAAAAGAAAATATCAGACACTCCGCAGCAAAGAATGCGTTTTAGATCGCCCTCAAATATTTGGAACAATAGTCAACCGCTACAGCTATGGACATATTGTGGGCAAAGCAGTGTTATGATTCCGCCGCAAAGTCAAGTTTTAAGAAGATGAAACGATAAAAATTACCATTTTTTAATTAGAATTTCAGTGTCTTAAATTTTATATTTTCCTTTCTCTTTATAAGAAATGTATTTTTTTACTTAATTTTGCGTTATTACATCGTTTTGAGCTTTGTAATTGTTTGTTTCATTATCCTCTGATTATCCGACCTTTTTAGTGTTCCGACCACCCAATGGTCCTAAAAAAATTACGGTTAATCGAGGTTATACTGTATTTATCACGTTCAGCATTATTTTAAAGAATTCTACGTTAAATTTAGTGTCAGTAGTTTGGCAGTATAAGTGCATTTGCAACATGAGAACACTCGAGGTTTGTCGTTATCGAGTTTACGTTTACATGATCCTCTCGCTCACGTGTTTTTTTTGTGCAGTGCTTGTGAAGTGTCGAGTAAAATGGGGGGCGGAAAAGCCACAGTTAACTTCACAACGGAACACGCTGTAATGTAAGATTCAATGGACAATAATGGCGGAGTCGGGCCGCGGTGGCCGCATGCTGACAATAACGGCGCGCTAACCCTGAGAGCAAACAACGAAGCACTCCGGGCGGCGCGACGGTGGCTATATTGGCTTCCCCCCCCCCCCTCAACCCACCCCCACACAACCCCCTGCGCCCCCACCACAGCTGTTACCGCTATCGATTTATCCGCTCCTGCATTCAACCCCCCCGGCCGATCACCGTCCTGGTCTGGAAAGAACCGCGTGTGGTTTTTTTTTGTAACTTTTCGCTCCGACTGTCTGACACTCTCTAATACCACGCACACCAGGTGTCCATAAAATAATGTCCCAGCTTCAGTGTTATAATGAAACCGTTTAGTTTATAGATTTGTTTCCAGCCTGTTTAGTTAATTCAAACGAAAAATCTTGGTTTTCTGTCAGTTTAAAATTTCCGTTTTAATCGAGCGCCAAGATACAAACAACATCGCCTGCTCAAAATTCAGTAAAATTTAGCCACACCTTGGGAGTAGAAATTGGTCATTACCACGTAAAATGTGCATGGCCTATATGAATTTTTTTTAGCCGTGAGAGATAAGGTAGGTTATTCTTTCGAAAAAGACAAAAAGTGAAACTTCGTTCCAATAAAAAAAGGCTACATATAAAGGAAGGACAAAAACATAGCTTTCTATTGCAATGATGACTCTGTGGGCATAAATGTACATAGAGAGAGACAGCTTTATTTCGTGCCACATTGAGTCTCATGACACTTTTTTTTTAAGTGGAATGATTTGAACTAGGCATAGTTAGTTTTCTGCCAATCACAATATTTAAGTAGTATTTAGTTTACCTTGCTGAGTATAGTACGGGTTCCTTCACTGATCCCAGCTAGAAGTAAAAGTTATTTCTGCAAATATAAACACTTAATGTTTCGAAATCTATCAGGAGTACAGGTTTTTCCCACGAAATGCGACTACTTTTGTATATTTTAGAATGCTTGCTTACACGTTCCTTTGCTTGTGACACTTCTATAAATAAGCGCAGGCAATTTTTGGTTAAGAGGACAGGAAAGGTCTCATCGTGCATGCATGACGATTTTTTAAAAAATCGATAACAGACTCCAAACGACTTGACAGAATTCGATGTGGTTTGTTTATCGGCATGATTCTTTCATTGCAGGGATCTGAATGTACATAAATAGTCAGTACAGTGTATAGGCCTAGTTTGCAAAAAAAATTTGCGAACATTTTTTCACGAAATTAAGCTTGAAGCCAAAAACAATTAATCATAAAAACAATTGGCTACAAAATCATCAAATAAAACCACATAAGATAAACCTTTATACTAACCACATCAATGATATCATCCTAAAATTGCATAATATAATGTTTAAAACATTAAAATCTGCTTAAAAATTTAGTGTTTCTTATGTTCTAAGTTAAGATTACTATTTATTACCTTACCTACTGGCATTTTTTTTCTTCATATTTGCTTTTTTTTTTTTCAATTATGAAATACCATTGGCATTTTTTTTTTTACGAGTCCACCTGGTCAGGGGTGTATGTGTGTCGGCGAGGCGGGATGATAAGTGCGACGCTCGCTGGTGCTTCTAGCGCGGTTTCGCCTCTAATCGGGACGTGCATGGGACAACAACGGGACTTCAGCGGTTACCATCAAATTTTGAGACAGAGAAACGAAGACGAAGGTTCATTGTAAGTCCCTTGAGTGCTTCCAAGAATCTGTACCGCGTATTTCGTGCCTAAAAATTTATTCTGAAAACACGTATATATTTAGCCATTTTCATTATTCCCAAAATACAGTTTAAAAACTAAATACGGATGCAGAAGTGCTCAGCCAACCTACTTTAAAATGCTTTTCCGTAAACTCGTATATGTACCTTGAGTAGTTATCAATTCACGTGGGTTTTTGTGAAGCTTTGCACACCATGTGGGTGCCCAGTTAGGCGGGGCCCTTAATAGCCTTAATAAGTGTCAGCCTTCAAGGCGTGTCCTAAGCCCTAAGCTGTAAAAAAACTGTAAAATACTACTACAAAGATAGTTCTTGGAAACTCAGTTGCCAACGATATCACTTGTAAAATTTGCTAGGCATAGCTTTGTACCATTTGCAATTTTATAAAGCTCTGCCTTGCAGTTTTACATGTGATATCGTTGGCAACTGAGTTTACAAGATTTTTTTCCTTGTAAAAAATACAAAAAAAAATATTTTACAGGGTGTGAAACGCCACGGTGACAATAACTACGGTTCGCCGTTGCATTTTGTATCAAGGTGACGAAGCAGGGAGAAACTCTAATCACTTTTTTCTCCTTCGTAATTTGAGAGTTGTTTGGACCTTGTAGGAAGCATGGTGTCGTTTTTCAAAAAACCAAACCAAATTACTCCAGCGGTATTCCAACCCACTCGCACCGAAGGAAGACATGCGTCCTGCTACGTCTCAGAATTCAGCTACTGGGACCAACTTGTCAGAAACTTTTCATGCAAAATGCAAAGAGGCATTTTTTTTTCTCACGAAAATGAATTTCCGACCTCCCGTTGACTGCTATAAGTAATGCCCGCGCCGGCGATCATTTCCTAGTAATTAGTGGTCGTCTGCAAGAGACATATTTGTCCCACGCCAATCTGGATACGTTTGCTTCCGCACTGGATGGCTGTTATTGGTGTGCCGACGGCAAACCAATAAGCTTTGTGCATCCCCTGATGTTCACGATGGTAAATAAACAGGATGAGTCTGTATTCGACCGTCAAACATTGGCTGCATGTCTATCATGACGAAATAAGTAGAAAAAATAGGTAGGACTTTCCAAGTCTTTCCAAGTCTGGTATTTTTTTTTGAAGTTGGAGTTGAACAAAATTTTTATTTTAAATAATATAACAAAATATTTAAGATAGTACAATTAAGCGTCTGGATTATCTTTTATTGAACGGAGTTTTACAACCTCCGTGGATATTGAAATAATTTTGCTACAGCGACGAAATTCGTGTTGGTTGTAGAACAGCATTCAATCAAACATAAGCCACACGGTCAGTGCTTCATCTCGTATACTTTCACTATTGTTTACAATTAAAAAAAAAATGGTTGTCTGTAAAGTCGGTTTACGGACGACAGTTTAACGTGACGTCATAACAAAACATTGATCAAATGATTGCATACTTTTATGAAAAAAATTGAATAATTTTTATTGAATTATCACTATTTTGAATGGATACAAAGGAGTGAAATGAAATCTAAAATTTAATTGATAAATTTACTTTTATTTGCACTCATTAATTCAAATATGTTTATTACTTTAACGAAGATATTATTTTAACTATTACTTTTATACATGTTTGCTATTTAACTTCTTCCAAACTGTGTTATGCTGTTAAGGATAGGACGATGATAGGAAAAGTAGGAAACGAATGGGAGTGTTTCAAGTTTAATGTGCCTCGAAAAAGTCAAATCGATGGTTGTTCCAATCGAGTGGAAGAGAGATAGATGCGGCGCAAGCGTACAATGAGCGTAACGGGACAAAGCGTAACGGGACAATGTGCAAAACGGGACAATGTGCGAAACGGGACAATGAGTCATCCTTTTTCGTGCGTGCAGCCGGCGTTCATCGATTTATTAGACATTGTCACGTCAAAAATGTTGTTCAGCTCCATCAGCATTTTAGACCACAAGTCGTTTAGATGTTTTCAACATATTTTGTCGATGAATCTGCAACGGATAGGTTTGTCGGTAGAATTCAGACTCACGCTGTATGCGTGTGCATGTCGCCAGACGCGGGTACAATGTCTTTTTACGACTTCGGTTCGTGGCCATAGCAGAAACGCGCATGGGCATTTGGATTTTCAAAACCTGTTAAACGTCCGTTATGTTATGCGCGCGCGTTTCCTCGTATTTCCGTTGCATACTAAAATGTCTCCCTCGACGCGCCAATAGAAGTATAAGACAAAACAAAATTTCAAAGTAGTCATGAGGACTACCGACAGAAGTGAAAACTTTTTCGCAAATTTGACGAAAAAATATTATCACACAACAAATTTGTTTTATCACGTTAGTAAAATAACTCCTAAATTACTATAAATACCCATTGCATAGTAATTGTAGGTATAAAAAAATAAATAATGATGTTTTTAATTTATAGGTTATATTGCTACATAGACTCCGTTTTGTTCGTTTTTCGAACTATATATTGATATGAGAATATTAATATATTATATACTCACTTTTTACTGCACAGTGATCGTATACTTAAGATTTAAAAGCGTAATAAGTTATACTAATAGGAACAGATATGGTGTTATCGTCACGTGACCATGTCTATGACGACTTACATGAATTTACTCCCTATCCAAACCTTCCCATAGAAGTTATCACTTAAAAAAAAATTGGTTGTCTGTAAAGTCGGTTAACGGACGATAGTTAAACGTAACAACGTCATAACAAAACTTTGATGAAATAATTGCATACTTTTATGAATAAAATTGAATCATTTTTATTGAATTATCACAATTATGTATGGATACAAAGAAGGAGTGAAATGAAATATACAATTCAATTGATAAATTTACTTTTATTTGCACTCATTAATTCAAATATGTTTATTACTTTAACGAAGATATTATTTTAACTATAACTTTTATACATGTTTGCTATTTAACTTCTTCCAAACTGTGTTATGCTGTTAAGGATAGGACGATGATAGGAAAAGTAGGAAACGAATGGGAGTGTTTCAAGTTTAATGTGCCTCGTAAAAGTCAAATCGATGGTTGTTCCAATCGAGTGGAAGAGAGATAGATGCGGCGTAAGCGTACAATGAGCGTAACGGGACACAGCATAACGGGACAATGTGCGTAACGGGACACTTTTCGTGCGTGCAGCCGGCGTTCATCGATTTATTAGACATTGTCACGTCAATAATGTTGTTCAGCTCCATCAGCATTTTAGACCACAAGTCGTTTAGATGTTTTCAACATATTTTGTCGAAGAATCTGCAATGGATAGGTTTGTCGGTAGAATTCAGACTCACGCTGTATGCGTGTGCATGTCGCCAGACGTGGGTACAATGTCTTTTTACGACTTCGGTTCGTGGCCATAGCAGAAACGCGCATTGGCATTTGGATTTTCAAAACCTGTTAAACGTTTTTCCGTTGCAGTTTCCTCGTATTTCCGTTGCATACTAAAATGTCTCCCTCGAGGCGCCAAAAGAAGTATAAGACAAAACAAAATTTCAAAGTAGTCATGAGGAATACCGACAGAAGTGAAAATGTTTTCGCAATTTTTACGAAAAAATATTATCACACAACAAATTTGTTTTATCGCGTTAGCAAAATAACTCCTAAATTACTATAAAATACGCATTGCATAGTAATTGTAGGTATTTAAAAAAATAAATAATGATCTTAATTTTAAGGTTATATTTCTACATACATAGACTCCGTTTTCTTCGTTATTCACACTATATATCTATATGAGAATATTAGTCTAATATATTATATACTTACTTTTTACTGCACAGTGATCGTATACTTAAGATTTAAAAGCGCAATAAGTTATACTAATAGGAACAGATATAGTGTTACCGTAACGTGACCATGTCGATGACGACTTACATGAATTTACTCCCTATCCAAACTTTCCCATGGAAGTTTTCACTTAGAAAAAAAAAACGTTATTCTTGCTTTGACAGGGAAAGTGGCATCCTCTAGGCGGTTTTCCCCGAGAGACGCTCGCCCTCGCATTTTCTCTCGTCGCTCTTTCCGCTATCTTCGCGGAGCGCCCTCCCCCTCTCCCCTCCCCCCTCCACACGCTATAATAGCGTACGAGTCATTTGCGACGCTAAAGAATTCAAGCCTCGCACGCCGGCGCGGACCGGCGCCCCGGCGCCATGCGGCGTCTGCGAGACACATTTAATAAGTCGCACGTGAGGGTAATGCGGGATTCCGACCGAGCGGCGGAGCCCGGATTACACGATCACGAGCGTCCACACGCACACACACACAAAAAAAAATAAAATAAAAGGAAAACCACGCGGGGTTTGAGAAAAGTGAGTGGCGCGGGGAAGAGAGCGGTAAACGTTGTTCACTTGTTTTTTTTTTTTTTGGTTTTGTTTTTTTAACCGTGGAAGAAGTCTTCCTCCCTTGAAGATATCTAGCATGGATCTATACTGAAGCTACAATTCATGAATGTTTTGTTCCTTTGTTTTGTAATGTCGTTTTTAGTTCTTAAAAGCAAAGAAAAAAAAACATTTTCCCGCTTATATAAATATTTTTAAAATATTTCCTAGAAAAAAATATCCCTTCTCCTAACACATGTGATAGTTCTATTTTTTTAGTACAAAAATTATCTGACTGTAATAAATTCCATAAAAAGTTATCTTTTGGAGAGAGGTGGCCGGGTATAAATAGGCCTATCTGACCACGGTTTTCAATTGGTTCTCTTATTCACTCCGGAAATGGTGTGACGGTTTCTTACTACAGGTCATGTCAAGTTCTTTCCCGCAACCGCTTCTTTTGTGTCATCGTGTGTTACTGTCTCTAATGAGCTCGGTGTCGACTGGTAGTTAAGCTCTTTTGTATAGCTTGTTCTGAAACAAATGAACGTGGTTAATGCGTTCAAACGTGGACTTTGCTTCATTGAACTTGCTTGTAATAATCGATGTATACTTACCTATTTGGATTTGGTGATGTTTTTTCTGCTCAGAACACACTTTTTTTATGATGATTAGGTGTTTGTTTCTGACCACACAATAACAATGGCCCTTAAACTTGAATGCTATAAAATAGCTATATGCGAGTCCCAATAGTCGGTAATTACGTACTTAAAACTTTTTCAAGTATAGTATTAATTCAAGTACACTTGTCACAGTCATTCCGATGGGTCTCATTCAGTGTACATTTTCACTGCAAATATTTTTGTATTTTTCATAAGGATAATCTTTGGAAACTCAGTTGTCAACGATATATTTCGTAAAACTACAAGGCAGAGCTTCGTAAAATTGCAGTTGGTACAAAGATCTGCTTTGCATTTTTACAAGTGATATCGTTGGCAACTGAGATTCCAAGGGCTATCCTTGTAAAAGTAAAACAAATTTTTCAATGTATAGGTACCAGAATATTTGCACATCTGAAGGCACCCATCAAATTTAAACATAATAATTTTTAGGCCAAATATTTTATTTTTAAATATAAATTACTAAATAAAATACTTAAAATACTTTAGTTACATTAAGTACATAAAAATATCAAATAAAGTGTTACTTATAGAACCTGTGACAATTTGGGCTAAATGATGCTATAGAACTAATGTGCTGTCATGTAGAAATTAAGAACAAACAAAAAATAGCATGTTTGTTTCTTACTCACAAATCGATTATACCTTCCCTTGTTTCGCTTGCTTTTCTGGAGATACTCTTCTCGTATCTACTTTTCCCAGTTCATATTACATATTTTATGGCCTTCCTGCACTAGATAATCTTGTACATTCTTTGTGAGTTGCATTATTTAACACCACCAGCCCCGTTCTTCAGCCTGCATAAAACTAACTGTAATGGTCAATGAAAGCCAAAATAAATATTAACGTAATGAATATGTACCGAATTATAATAAATTTATAAAATCCAGGAAACCGTGTGGTACTACTACACATGACTAGCACAGATATTCGAGCTCTAAAACTGCAGTTGAAAAATAATTTTTTTTTTAAATTGCAAGCTTAAAAATGTTTATTTGCATTGTAGCTCAGTAGTATAAAGATGCAATAATTTTAATGACTATGGTACGGAATTTTACCATTATCATATACAAAAAAATTTATTTTAGTGCACAAACAAGCTACGAAAATATTGTCATGTATGAAATACTTATTGTTTTCTCGGTTGAGATCAAGTCCGTGGAAATGGTTTCCCCGACGTTTCTGCCTACCTTGTTGTAGCCATCTTCAAGGACGATTATTTTTTATATCATTTTATATTATATAAATGTTAATCATCATTGACGATGCAATATATGTTCTTTAGTTTTTTTAGCATGGAATAAACCGACTACGTAAATAACCCAAATAAAAACAGTGGTAGATAATTGTACCGAAAATTTATGTTCCTCTTTTTTGACGTGATAACGTCTTATAAATCGATGAACGCCGGCTGCACGCACGAAAAATTGTTACGTTCCGCCTGAGCCGAGCGTGCAAGAACCGGCCAACCACCGTGCGAGAAAATCTTCTATAATATCAAACAGGTTAAGGCGGGCTTTTTAACTAATTGTTCATGATTATATTTAAAAAATAATTAAAATATATTTTCAAAAACTGTAAAAAATATTTGAAAATTAAAAAGTATGCAATTTATTATCAATGATTCCTTATGACGTTATCACGTAAAATTATCGTCCGTAAACTGACTTTACAGGAAAACCCCTTATTTTTGTTTCACCTTTGTTTCTGCACTCAAAATATACATGACACAACATAATGAATTGTTGCGGAGCCGAAATGTAATCCAGGCAAAAGCGACGAGTTCTCTGGAAATGCAGACATTCGCGGTCCCACGTGTTTCCGGGGACTCATGCAGACTGACTCTCCGCGACAGGGAAGAGAAACGACAGGGAAGTGAAATTACAGGGAAGAGAAGACCCTCCCCCCCTCGTATCTCCCCCGCACCTGTGCCGCAGGTAAGGGCGTAAGGGTATAAGGGTTTGTAGAGGAGGGGGGGGGGGGAGAAGCGGCGGTCGCCACGCGTGGTTCGGGCTGATGCGACAGTCCCAGGTCCTTTAAGGGTGTGCGCCGCATCACGTTCCTGCGTGTATTTATTGTAAACAATAATGAATAATTGGCGAATTAATTTTAAATTATCATTGATGTTTCATACGAGCCTTAAAATTTTTAAACCATGGAAAAAAATAACTAACTGGACTTCGTTTTCTGTTTTATTATGGGCACTTAGGGAACGCTTTACAAATGACTTCAACTAATGTAGGTACTGGCACAATACAAAAGCATAAATACCCGGGCAGAAAAAAAAAAATATTACAATTGTTTTCAAGTTAATATTTATACATAATATAGTTCTCTGTAATTTCACATTTTTTTTCAGTTCCATTTACAAAAACATTTTAATACTGTGTGGTTATTAAAGTTCATATCAAAAATTTTGGATTACCGAACGGAAGCTTTTCGGGTTGAAAGATAATTCAACGGGATATTTTAATTTAAAAAAATAATTATAAATAAAAATGTTTTACCTAATTTCTGTAACAGTTCTCTCGATGCAGTCGATGCGCCTGGCAGGCGGACCTGTAAAAAATGTAATTATTTGACATGGAATCAAGGACGCGCTTAAGGCATTAACTCAATTGAACTGTCGCTCATGAAAGCGCCGCAATGCAGTTTTGCAGTTGTCCTGGCGGAACGCAGCAACGCCATCACTCCATCGTTTAGTGACGGGCGTCCGAAACCACGGATGTGTCAGCAGCCCCCGATTTACAAAAAAAAAAAATGCCAACCACTGGTTTTTGAGAGTGTCTGAGAATTTCAGGTTTGAAACAAATGGAAGGAAAAAAATGTTTGTGGGGACGGGAAAAAGTTTTTTTTAAAAGTACGGTAATGATTTGATTTTGAAAAAATACTTACCATGGGGAAATTTTATTTTATTTTAAATATTTAAATGCGTTAAAAAATATAAGCCCTTAAATCAAAATACTTTAGGAATAGATTTAAAACTCGCCTCACAGTATACAGTATAATATAACTCATGGTTTATTAAGGTAGTTATAATGGCCGTATAAAACTGCAACAACCATTAATTAAATTTAAGTAAGAAAAAAAAGACCAAAGGTCCTATGTCTCTGAACAACCTTAGTATTTAGTTCCATAATGTGCTGTTTTAAAACTGACTATAAATAAGCTTGAATTTGTAAACATTTATGATGATGGAGAGATGTGGCTATAGATTGTCTGTCCAGAGCGCTATCCGCCTGGAATCGGGGTCTGTGTAATCAGTCCATGGAGTGGATGGCCGGTTTAAATTTGAGGTCACTCTGGTTGTCAGGCGGTCAGCAAAAACAGACCGTAACTGTGTAAAGGGAATACCTAAACATTTGTTTGACAGATTGAAAGGAACATGCTTGAAGAAATTGTAAAAAAAAAAAAATGCTTTCAGGAAATGTTAACAACTCATCAGCTTGGAATCAGCATTGAAATCAATTGTAACAAAGAAAGGTGTTGATATCCAGATGGCAAAGGGGTGTGGGGTAAACGATTTTTTAAACATAAATAATTAATACGACAAATATTGCACACACCTACTCCCTAACTTCTTTCCTCCATGGACGAAAATTCTGGTTTCTAAGAACGGAGATGACAGTTTGCCTTGAGGCTGTTGCGCCTGCGGTGGAAACCCTTAGGCTTCCTGCCGAACAGCTGACTGCGCCGGTCTGCAGACATCGCCTAGGACGGAACACATCACCACTCCCGCTCCCAGGAAAGAGCGATGACGCATGGTGGCTCCTCCAAAGATGGCGTCATTGACTGAGAGGCTCAAGGGGACCACCCCCCCCCCCCTTTTTTTTTCAATCCTGCCCAGGTACACATACGGTGCGCAGAGCTTCAGAAGACACCACGCGCCTTAAGACCCCTCCCCCCCCCCTTTTTTTTTTCTCCACGACCGACAGTGCAAAAGTTCAATGGCGTACGTCCAAGAAATTGCATTTCATCTTTCACCTGGGCAGAAGAAAATGGTTGGCCCCCCGCGAGTGACTTACTTGTATCGAGCGATTTCAAGAAAAAGTGTTCAAATTTTCATTTAAAATATAAAAATAATCAGACGGAAAATATAAAATTATTTAATGCCTTCCACTTCAGTGGAATAATGAAGACTATTGATACAAGACTACATTAGTACTGTATTGTAAGTATTTTTTTTTCTTTATTGTAGTTTTAGGTTATATTAACACTTCAATTGCGTTTATGTACTAATGCAGTAGGTATATAATACGGTTTTACATACATAGGTATATGTAGACAATAAAAAAATGAGCTCCTGCCGTTTGAATGCTTCATTATTAGTGACTTCCAGTATGTAATAAGATAAAGGTGAAATGCAAGGACCTTGAGTTTTTTCACGAATCGGGCGGACACTATTTCCTCTCTCGTGACGTCACACAGCGGGGCGACAGAGCTTCAAATGTCATTTCATCTAATTTGTAAGTTACTTAATTATTATATAGAGTTTTAAAAAAATTGACATAAGTAAAACAGCTAGAATAATGGAACCAAAAAAAATTAATAAATTTATATTCACACTCAGAATTTCCAGAAATATCGTTCATTATCTTCAGCACAGTCAAATCTACTACCATCAACATCATTCACATTATCATCCATGCGTTTAATATTATCAGTGATTGAAGGTTTCAACAAGTATAATGCTTCTCGTGAAAATGTATATAGCCATTTCATTTATAATTTTCACTTATAAGAGATAACGGGATCACAACTCAACAAGGAGTGTTTAAAATATCAATATTAGTTTTTTTTTTTAGCTAAACATTTTTGGGAGCGATGAGAGTAAAATTTCAAGGCCGAATTTTATTGCAACGTTTTCTTGAAACATTTTTGTGAAACTTTAATGACGCTAAAAGAACAGAGAATAGGAACTTGACCACAAACCTATAAAGAGAGCACTATGCTACATACGTTGCTGGGCTCGTATAAGTTATCCTTTTATGCAATTATTTGTTACCCCTCCAAAAAAAATGAACCGAGAGAGATAGATGAAAGAAAGAATAAGACAGAGAGTATGCGCATGCACTTGTTTCAAAAAAATAGATATACGCATGAATGCCTTGAATTTTTTTTTGATACCAGCGCACTAGCGTTCCTTCTTGTTCAACCAGCAGCGTAGAGAGCGCTATTGAGACAGTCCCTGCATTTCCCACATAGATAGCGCTACATATATGATTCATTATTCGTTCAAAGATTTGGCGTGTTCGAAATATCAGAATTGTTTAACACGCGCAGTTTTTTATGGTGTATTTCAAGAGTGAGGTAATATTTGTATATGTTAATTAATCATTATTGATTGACCAATAATTATTTGACATCCTGAGCAGTTATTTCGAAGTGACTAATGATTTTGTTAGTTAAGGTTCGATAGTAATATTTTTTATTTAAATAAAAATTTTAATAAATTCAAAAAAAGAGTTAGGATGCTTAAATAATTGAAGGAAAAAAGAAAGCCCTAAAATACACGCTTTTTTTTTAGAAAATATGAATTCTCTCTCTCTCTCTCTCTCTCTCTCTCTCTCTCTCTCTCTCTCTCTGCCGTTTTACCCCTTACGACATATTTACGAGTCGAGGTTTGAATTGCCAGAGAGGTTTCACTTGTATCGCGTGTACAGAGTTACTCGTGCTCTTTGTTTTTAATTTGTGCGAGGTTTAGTGTGCATCTGCCCCACTACGAGCCTGGCTCCGGAGCCCGAGCCACTGCGCGCTGGCTGACTGCCTCGGCAGCCCGGAGAGGGTGGTGGCGTCTCAACTTGCACCTTTTAACCCCCGCGCGAGGCGGAAGGTCGCCGGGAATTGGTAAAAGGTGAGGGGGTTGGGTTGGGGAAAAGGGGGCGGACGGGCGTTTTCATTACGTGAGTGTGGGCCGCGCACAAAAGGAGAAAAGGGGGGTTGGAGTGTGACGCTACTCCTAGCGCGCGGCGATCGCCCTGGCCCCTCCATTGTCCGGGGTCCGCGGGGAAGGTTTGCACGGCAGCGGCGCTAGGGAAACGGTGTCTGCAAGGGGTCGGAGGACCTAGAGGGGGGGGGGGGCGGGAAGGTCGGGGGTTTAATTGGAACTGCTGCAGCGCCTTCCTTACAAGTTGTTGGCGAAACTGAGAACTCCCCTTGCCCTTCCCCCCTACCCCCTCCTCCAACAACCCGGACACCCGTGTGTCTCTCGGGAGAGAGAAAGAGAGAGAGAGAGAGAGAATGTGCCTGCCTGGAGAGCGCGCACAAAGCCTTGACAATAATTGGCACGGAGGAAATGGGGCAGAAGGGTGCAACCCCCCACTCCACCCCCCCCCTTACCGGCACTCTTGCCTCTTCATCCCCCCCGCCCTCACCTCCTCTACAAGCGACTGCACAAGGGAAGGTTATGTTCAATTACTCGCGTGACAACCGCCGCGCTCGCGACGAGTGTTGTTGAGCGCGCGACGGCTTTAAGGCGCCTCGGTGCACCTCCGTGCTCTGAGTCACCCCCGGGTGGTGGGGTTGTTCCACACTTGACAGGTCTTCTTGTCCCCAGCGCAGCCTTGCTTCGTCGCCTCTCCGCGGCGCTAGGTCACGTGTTTCTCTTTATGCATAACCAACGATAGTTATGCGTACGAGGGATATTAAGGTCCACGCCAGATTTGGCAGGAGTGGGAGAGGCGGCGACCTTAGTGTCCCTGGGAGGGGAATCCTTCCATTTCACAGACGAGAGACCCACACCCGAAAGTTCCCCGAAGGTTGCTCAGCAAATAACTTTTTTTTTAATATGTAGCTATCCAGGGCTAGGAAAAAACGTTTACATGATTTCACAGTATCTTTAACGTACATATCCTAACCAAATGAACCGTCCACAATGTTTTAAGGTATTTATAATGTAGCTAACCTAACGTAATTGACCATTAGTTATCATGAGTTGTCCAAAATAAGAAAACCCCGAAGATGCACGATCGGACGTTTGGCTCTCTCGTCTGTGAAAAGAAGGCTTCCCGTCTTGGAAGAGTTCCGAGGTCCTTTCGGGGAGACTAACCCCCCTTAACCCCCTTCCCCCTTGCCCGGGGTAAGGCGATAGTCTTGCCTTCAGGCGGCGACGGTATTGTCTAGTCCGCGACACGGAGTTGAGAACAATCGGCAGACGGCATGCTTCGGCTCAGTTGTTGAAGCCACTCTATACCTCCCCATCGCAGACTTAGTGGTAAGTGGTGCTTGACCGCGCCTGTGCGGCTGCATACAAATATTATTCTTCAGAGACTGATATCGAATACTGATCCACATCATTTAAAAAAAAATTATTTATTGAGAGTATCAGTGATAAGAATTGGAATTTATATCCTTTATCACGTGTATTTATATAGGTGATGTTATGTTCCCGTTTGTATAATTAATTTATTTTATAAATTGAAAAAACATCTTACATAATCATTAAAAAATATTTTAAATTAATAAATCAATATAAAAATTCAGAATACGATACATATTTATTGTAATTAAAGTGTATCTATATTTTGATTAAATTACATAATTAATTTTATATTCTGTTTATATTAATATTGAATACTGAGTATGTATTAAAGAAATTTGGTTTATATATTTATACTTAACAGCTGTATTTCAAATATAGCTCCAGACCATTTATTACTTTATTTATATTATTTGCAAGCAAATTAAAGTTAGTTTTTTTAATAAATTATTCCAAGTAAGTATAACTTCTAACACGCATACATAATTACGCGCGCCCGATTTTTATTGGCGTTTTTAGTTTACTACGTATCTATTTCAATATTCCAAATAAACGTCATTCAGTTCCGAGCACTTTTCGTAAAGCTGCCGCCTGGGAATTAAATACGCCAGTATGTGCGGCTGCTTGCAGGGCAGACGAGTGAAACGGGAAGCCCACACATAGGGGCAAGTGAAGATCCTTATGCTCAATTGCACAAATAAAACATGCACTTAGGCACGCACCCAGTGAAGTAACTTGAAAATTTACTTTTAAATTTTAACCGTTTCAAAAGTATTGTTACAAGTGGGGGAAACGGGTACGTAAGGTTAGACATTTAGTTTTTTTTATACAGTTTTATTTCTTACTAATATTTACATTACTAATTAACTCACCACACTTAATGTTTGTTCACAAATAACTAGATATCTGTCCAATCCACAGTTGGCACACCTCACTGGAGCTAGGCTCAACAGTGGTTCGCCCCTCACCTCGCACCTGTCCACACACACACACACACAGTCTCGCACCACTGAGTCACACTCGCACTGTCCCGTCGCCCCTGCGTCGCGCTGCTCGCAAAAAGGGAGGGGGGTGTATCTCGTCCTCTTCGCCGAAGTCGCACTTAACTCAACTCGCACTTCCGGAACCCTCACAACTCCCGCGGAGGCCGGCGTCGCCGCTTTTATACCCTTTGCAGTCTTCCAGGAACGTTCTGGAGCGGATGTGATCTGTCGCGTCATCTCGGGCCTACTCGACGCTCGAAGCATCCAGAATAACGACGCTTATTCACGCCACTCCACGCGGTATTCCCAGGCCACCAGGGGATGCATAACAGCGCCGAGGAAGGAGGGTGCGCGAGCAGGGGGTAGGAGGGGGTGTTGAGGCCAGGCAACTATAATCCCGAAGAAAAGCGCGCGTGACGTCAGTGGTCGTGCGGGCCCTCCAGATGACCTGGTACATGGCGCACGTCACGTCCTTGTCTCCCGCATTAACAAAAAAAAAAGTTAATGAGTCAGAGTTAAACGTAAAGAACTCCTTTTCCTAAACATAAAAAGAATTAATTCATTTGCCAAATTTTGATATAGGAGCGTATATCTTTGGCCGAGTAAGCAAAGCTGGGGAAAAGGGGAGGGGTAGGAATTTCTGCGTGTAACGGGTGACCCTTGACCGGAAGAGGGGGAGGGGGGACATTTCGTGAGCCGGGTCATTGGCAGAGAAGTGGGTATTTGGGGGGTTGAAGGGGGTGGCGCCGCGTTATGCCCAAATCCTCACGCGTTGGAGGGGGTAAAGGGGTTTAAGGGTTGAGATAGTCCTGTAGGGGGGAAGGGAGAGAGAGGATTGAGCCAGTCGCGGATTCAACCCCTTTCCAGCCGCCACACACAAGGGTATAAGGCACGGGTGGGTGTACAGAAGGGGGAGAGGGGAAGGTAAAATGGCGGATTAGCGCTAGGCGGGGTGTACACGTAGGTGCGCCCTGTGTGCCCGCTCGTCCCTTATCGTCCCTTGCTAGCCCTGTCCCTTCCGGGACAGAGCCGCCCGCCCTGTAAACAGCTTCGCTCGCGCGGGGTTGGTGTACGAGGGGGGATGAAGCGGGGCGGAATAATCGCCCGGGCACGAGGGGGCCAGGGGAATGTTTACGCCACCGGGTTTAAGCTCTCGGGCGACCGCGACGACATCTGCGCCCTTCCAGCCCTGCTGGGCGCGCGAGTTCCAGAAGCGGCTAAGGGCGAGATCAGCCCGCGCGTCACACATCTCGTCGCCCCTACGCGCCGGGCACCGAACTAGCTTCCAGTTGTCTCTCTGTGCGACCGTGGCGTAACTGTCTTTCTTAGGGCCGGCACCACACACTGCGTTTCTGCCAGCGCGGCTGAAATTTCCGTTGTGTTCTTTCGTTCTCTTTTCTTGACACTTGCAATATACTCGTCACAGAAGTGGACATATACCTGAATGTTATGTGGCGTACGTCAAACACTGACTGTGTGGGTTAAGGAGTACACACACTCTAGTGAACATCATACTTTATTGATGTGAAGTAAATAAATTTTATTTTACTTTTATTAATTACTATAAAATAATCATACATAGCGTAAGATTATTACCACGGCTGAGAAAATAAAAGCTGGAGAGGCCGGCTTTGCGGCATGCCTTGTTGCTTGAAAAAAATTTTGACCACAACAGTGCTGGCCATTTTTGTATAATATTGCCTTCCAACTATCTTTTTCTCTGCCGTTTTGCCCCTTAGATATTCATACGAGTCAATGATTTGATTGCCAAAGAAATTTAATTATACCACGCGTACTGAGTTACACGCGCTATTTTTTTTTATTTGTATAAAAATGTTTAGGTAATTTGGAAATAAAAGTAAGTAGATTAATATTTCAATGGACAAACGTGAAGTTAAAATATTTTAATTGAATCCGTTTCCAATGGTTGATTTACCGAAATAGTTTTGGTTGTGAGTGAACCGGATTCAGTTTAGGCAAATATGCATTATTTTTCATAATGACGCCATGACGTAAACGAAAATTATCCTTCAGGCAGATGGACGAGCAATCTGCATACCAGCTTATAAAGTATTTATGTGATTCCACATTTTTCAAGAAATGGCATTAAATAAACAATAAACAAGAATAGATGTATGCTTAGCAAATAATAAAAATAACGTTCGGATTAACTGGTATGCACTGTAAAGTATATTGCTGAAGACTCCTGCACATTTATTTTCGTAAGTAGGGGAAAAAAATATTCATTAAAAATTACCAATGTTTGTAATTTTTTACATTTAAATGAAAGCAATTCTATCACTGCGTAATTGTGTTTGCAGTATATGTACTGGGCTCGGACTCCTATCGGAACATTTATGCTCTGTGTTGCTGTCCCAGTACCTCCAAAAGTTAAAAGATATTTGTGAACCGTTCCCTGAATAGCTTTTCAGTATTACCTGCGCATATAATAAGCACGCTTCCACTATATAAAGTCAATTTTATTGAATATAAGTTCATCTTTTCCATGGTTGGATGAATGATCGATTATAAACATAAAATTCTGCGCCAATATTTGCACTAAATTCTCAGTATTATCTCGAAAAAACATATTTCGTTTATGTGAAACTATTTTAGAAAATCTTTTTAAAAGTACAGCAGAAGGTTTTCTGTGTGTAAGCGGTGAAGCTTTCTCATCAGAGCCTCTTTCTCCCACCCTTCTAAACCTTCTTCCGTCAACGACGTCCCTGACGACAGACAAGGCATGCCCGCGTTACGCCCTTTGCGGGGGGGGGGGAGGGGGGAGGCTTACAACGGGGTGAAAACAGGTCACGAGGTAACAGCCGAAACCTCGCTTCGTCGCCCGGTTAACGCCTCCCCCCCCCAAAAAAAAAACCTTCACCCCATCCCTTCCTTGTCTTCGTGCGAGTCAACCCCACGGTCGGAAAACAAACAGCCCTCCCCTCTCGCGAGTGTGGAAGCGTTATGATCGATGCCAGATGGGGTGGCGGCGAGCCACGGCGCGGAAACCTTTTTTGAAAAGAGGTCTCTCGCCCCTAAACCTCCCCCCATTCCCCCCGACCCACACACACACACCGGATATTACGTAAACTCAGACTTCCTGGCGCGACGGCTCGGGTCGTCGAACCGAAACCCGGGTCAGGGAAGAGGCGTTCGACGAGAACTGGAGGACCGAGCATCCATATCGTCTAGACACGCTGTCACTGACAAACAAAAAGAAAAATCCAGTGACGATATTTGAACCACCTCCCCTCCCCCCCCCCCCTGGAGGTTACCAAGTCCGCGCTCTAGCGATAGAATTTTAAATTTTTTTTTTGTGATTGTTTCTAGGTCGAGACCAGACGTTATTCGCCTGCCTTGTTGTAACCATCCTCAAAGTGCGAATTACAACTGTCAAACTGTCAACCCGTAAGCTACTTTAAAAGTGTTGATACCACATGCGTATGTAGTAATTGCGTTATTTTTTTCTTTAAAAACAGAAGGGATAAATACTTTTTATTGTATTAATGTATGCGATGATTACACGTGTATGAACAATATAATAATATATTTAAAATGCATGACTATTAATTTAGGAGGTTGCTGCAATAAGGACCTAGTATGAGTCCATGGGCCCTGTTTGGGGAGAATTCAAAAATGAATACTACATATCTTAATCTCCAAAGGTCACCAAATATCATCCAGAAATATTAATTTGTTGTGTTGGTGCGAACAAGTTTTATGTGATGGTGTTATGAGCCATTTTGGAGAGAACAATTTAAATTGTTTAAAGTTTTCAGATAAATAGATTATCTACTATTTTTATGTGTTTGTGTGTTGATAGTTTTGTTTAAAATGAGTGAAAGTATGTGAAGTAAACGATGGACTGTTCTGTATTTCATGAGGGGGATGGGGGGGGGGGGGGGGGGGAAGGAGCTGAACATAAGTGTGTTGACCACCAAAAAAACTCTGCACCTGTAATTTCACCTCATTTCATTTATTTCATCACTCCAGGAAACTAAGTTGAGCTTTGGGAAAATAACTCATAGCTCGATCTTACTACCATTTTTTTTTTAAGCTGAGCGGAACTTGAACTACCAAATTTTTGACGTGACGTCTAATAAATCGATGAACGCCGGCTGCACGCACGAAAAAGTGTCCCGTTACGCACATTGTCCCATTACGCGGTGTCCCGTTACGCTCATTGTACGCTTGCGCCGCATCTATCTCTCTTCCACTCTATAGTAACAACCATCGATTTGACATTTTCGAGGCACATTAAACTTGAAACACTCCCATTCGTTTCCTACTTTTCCTATCATCGTCCTATCCTTAACAGAATAACACAGATTGGAAGAAGTAAAATAGCAAACATGTATAAAAGTTATGGTTAAAATTATCTCTTCGTTAAAGTAATAAACATATTTGAATTAATGAGTGCAAATAAAAGTAAATTTATCAATTAAATTGTAGATTTAATTTCACTCCTTCTTTGTATCCATACAAAATAGTGATAATTCAATAAAAATGATTCAATTTTATACATAAAAGTATGCAATCACTTCATCAATTTTTTTGTTATGACGTTGTCACGTTAAACTATCGTCCGTAAACCGACTTTACAGACAACCAAATTTTTTTTAAGTCCTGGCTAATACTACAAACAATAAAAATGCACAAAATAATAATACTTGATATCACGGAACATTGTTTTTTTGGAGCATAGGCCCTTGTTGCAGCAACCTCGTCAATTATGTCAAGTAGCGCGGGGGTAGTAGCCAGGGGGTCGCGAGCTGGGCTCGAAGGCTCGTACGAGCGGCGGACCTCGGCCTCCGAGAGGACGCCGTCGTAAAACAGCGCCGCGCCGCAGCCGCGTCAATACTTTCCTTTGTCATGAGCCCCCGGTGCTTACAACCCCAGCCTCTTCCGTCGTCCAACCCACCCCCATCCTTTAAAATGTTTCCTCCCCTCTCGCAGACCCCAGGGGTGGTAGACATGCGTAACTACGCCTCATCACCCATGCGCTCCCCCCCACTATCCTAGACTGCAACCTTCCTTGCCTTTCGCCTTTCGCCTTTACGGCTCTGCTCGGAACACCGAAGAAATGTGAGTCGACCACGTTAGTATTTCTGCGTTTTATTTTTTTTACTACTGTCGGTTCTAGATGTTATCTAAGTAAGCAGCTAAAACACTTTTTTATTTAATCCTTAATTTTTATCTATACTTAATATTATAAAGCTGAAGAGTTTTTTTTGTTTGAACGCGCTAATCTCAGGAACCACTGATCAGATTTGAAAAATTATTTCAGTGTTGGATAGTACATTTATCGAGGAAGGCTATAGGCTATATTATATTATCAATAACATTAGGGATCCTTACTAAAAGTCCAATTTAGAATCAAATGCGTTGGAGGGGGTTAGATACAACATGCAGTACACGTACGAAGTGTGTGTTGACAATGCCGCAGGCGCTAGAAGTTTATTTCCTATTGCCTATTAACATTGTTGCGACGCAGTAGATGCATTAGCATTCTTAATTTTCCCATACAAGTAAAAAAACACCCTTGTGTTTTTAACAACGAAGCAATCAGTACCCTCATAAGATATCAATTAGTATTTAAATACTTTTTATCACTTTAAATCGCAAACCTAAACTATTGTTTTTTTTCCTCTCTCTGTGTTTAAATTGTTTTTTTATTGCCCTTTTTTCCAGTATATATATTTTACAGACTGGAAACTTCACAGTAATGTTCCTTATGTTACGCAGGATGACATTTTCCGAAAATTTGATCCCATGGGTGGTTAAAACCAGGCAACAGTGGGTACTTTGTCTGCACGAGAACAAAATTTTGCATTGTTTATGCCTTCTCCGTCTCCATGGCAACGGGCATCGCGCGGCAGTGGCGCACCCACAAGGAGGGGCATGTATAATGAGCGACGCAAGAGTGATCTGCCTGTAGACTGCCGTAGCGAAGTACGGGTACATCAGTTGTACATTGCGTGCACGAGTCGGGAAACCATCGGTGCTATTCATTTTCTCTCCGGTACATTATACAGCATTGTAATAAATTTTCACTAATTTTTTTAAAATTTACCATTACTGTAAATGTGAGATGTGGCTTAATTGTTTTCCATTAGTATAGCCGTGCGAAGCCGGGTCGGGCAGCTAGTTTTAAATAACATTAAACTACTTTGGTACAATAAAACCGGTTTGCTCAGATAGAACAACGATTTAAATGTTCTGCATAACAAGATCTTGGTATATGTTTGAATTACGTGAAGTTTGTTTGAACTGTAAATCGCAAAAAAGAATATATATATATATATATATATATATGTAATAAAAAAATTTCATCCTATCTAGCTTTTTAAGGACACTTTTAAATTTTAAATTTTGAATAAATATCTTAAAGCCTAGGTACTTTAATACAAAAAAAAACCTTCGACACAGCCTACAGGCGTAGGTAGATTTCGAAGTACCTACTTCTTCCGGAAATGTTTAGGAAATTTCTATAAAATCTGTAACATTTAAAGAACTTAATGTACCTATATAACATTCTATATATTCTCCAATATTCCAAAATGATCGATGAAACATTCTGTCATATTACAAAAAGCGAAAATATTTTAAAATTTTTTAACTCAATGCATCCAGAACTGAATAGCTTAGAATGAATTTCATAATACGCCTACTAGGGTAGCTATGCAATTTTTTAAACATTAAAAACTATTTTTCATTCCTTGTGCTAATACGTGGTAGTATAAAAATAAAAATTTATGATAATATTAAGATGTTTTAAAATATTTTCGAACGAATTAGATACTAAGGAAGTTTTCGATATTGTATATATATATATATGTATATATATATATATATATATATATATATAGGTTTTTAGTTGACTATGGTTTTGGGGTCTATGGACCATGAAACGTAAAAGTATATAAAAAAACATTTCCGGGAGGCGCACCATGGTAACGGCTAAAATTAGTAGAATTTCTTCTAAATCTACCAAATCTAGCATTTTAGCCTACACGTCATTAACTTAAGTTTACTGGAAGATGAAAATAATAAATTTTATCTCTTAAAAGTTTTATTTTCTTTGAATTATATATACTGTTTACGATTTTGTTGTAGAAAGGATAGTAAATACTTATTACATTAGCAACTTTAAAATCTTAGTAAGTATAATTAACATAGGAAACAAAATACCTTATTTTATACAAGTTAGAAACATTTCATTTATTTTTTTTTTGTTTTATTTCTGCTATGAATTTTTAAAATTAATAATGTTATTACTATACACGTAATAATTTTTACAGATGTGCTAGATATTTTTGAAGTGATTTGGATACTGAAAAAAACATACTACGTTGCTGGAGATTGAGAACACATAGTTAGGAATTCGAAATGTGACCTTTCAATTTTTGTTTATAGATAAAGTACTAAAATAATGACTTATGTTACCTCATAAATAAAAACAAACACTTAGGTATCAGTGACCTGACAACACATTTCTTGAATAAAAAAACACTTCGTTAAAATTATAATGCGCACGTGCACATGATGTGTTCCTATCTGACGCATTTGGTACGTCACACTTTTTATAACGATCTTTCAGATGCGTCAAAGATACGGCAAAAAATAATTATGCCTTGAACGCCTCCTCGAACATAAATCAGTATCAATTGCAGCTCCAAAACATTTTTTTTTTGCCTTTGGCGATGTCAGATGATCAAACTCCCACTCACGTTCAGACCACGAAAAAAAAGTAAGAAATGATTACTTACCTCTTGTGCTGCAGATAACTGGGCGACCTTCAATACCTGCATCGTAAATCTATTAAGAAAAAAATATTTTAATATCACCTAGTAGTAAGATGAATGATGATAATTTCGGGGCGTGATTTTTTTCACCTGCGTGTGCCGTTAATGTTTTCTAAGAATTCTGAAGAAGGCAGATTACGAGGAAGAAAAAAAAACACCGTGAAAAGTGTTAAGAGACATGCGTGGGAATAACGTGACCGTAATTTACTCAAGCACCAACGTTCGTTTTCCCATGCGTGATATTGTTAGTCAAGGCAGCAAAGATATCAACCATTCTGAATATGTAAACCACATAGCAAAAAAGCAGTGCAGGACAAACGAATCGCGAGGACAATGATTGTTGCATGGACATGGGCTAACCAGTGACAAATCTTACCAAATCATTCAGTTATACTGATTGGAATAATTTTCATCTCCGTTTTCAGAACCATGATGCAAAAGAAAAGGAAAATACAAGTTTTTTTATTTTTTTACGTTTCCTCGAACACAGGGGTAATTTGGGGAAGAATAGGTCCCTGCCTATAGTCTGTCACACGCTAAGATGGCAGTACATAGTAGATGACTCCCGCTGCTGTCATGTTGATACTACCCGGTTTGTTAAAATTATTTTGTGTAGCATTGCTGATTATGATGTATTTTAATATAATTTTAGCATTATTATGTCTCGCATTTTCTAAGACCATAAAATAGTGTCAATTAGCAGAATTATTGCGTTATTTTTTTGCAATTCTAAAAGAAAAATAGATAGTTCACTGCTAAACACCAGCTAATATTTCACAGGAGAAACTATTTGCAGCAGTCAGTGGCTATTAATAAGAAGGAATTACATTAAATTATTTACTATGCTCAAACACAGCCAAAAATATTAATTTTTTGACAAAAAATGTTTGAAACCAAGGTGGCGTAGGCCTATATCAGTTACATCTCCTTAGAAGTAAAAATTGAATATAATCAAATTATGCTGTTGTTGAAATACAACAAGAATCCTACTTCCAAATTCTCATTCGAAATTTTACTATAAAAAATAAAATTGTTCAGATACATTTAAAAAAATAATAATTTATTTACAGTATGAAGTTTTATTTGAAACTTTTCGCTCTATGGCATATATCTTGCAACAGAGCATGCCAAAAAAAAGGACAGCGATAATGGCAGAAATCAAGCAATGGAAATACGTAGAGGGTAAATGCCCATTTAGATACATATTGCAAAGTAAGGATGAGGCAACTCCGTGGTAAGGAGGCGAGGTTTCGGGAAACCACGGGTAAAAATAAATCATGATCTACGGACCAGGATTCGAACTCGGGTCCTTCTGAATGCGAGTCCAGCGCCTCCTCGCTTGGTGGAAGGACTCGGGAAGTTTTGGTAATTTTGACAAGGGAATTCGTGATGAATGAGCGGCCATCAATTCTATGTGCACGTTCAATCACCGCAGTTATAACAACAAAAACAAAATAGTTTAGCCGTTGACAAGTAGTTTCTATAAAAAGAATAGCTACCAAAACCAAGAACTCGACCTGAAGTGCGCCAAGAAATTTTACGCCACATTCGTGCGTCCAAAAAAAAGACCGCTGGCTAAAAGGACGAAATTATGAGCGCGCGATCTTCGGCGATTGCGGATACCGCAAAGGACACCAGTAAAGTTTTTTGTTTGAGCTGTCCTTGATTTCCACCCCCCCCCCGGTCTTTTTCTTAACCCGCGGAAGAAGAAAGAGCGCATAGTCATAACCGTAAAAATAAACGACGTCTTCGGGACTGTTGCGGCGAAGACAGTAAAACTAGCAGCCGGATTGAAGTTTCCCAAAAAGCCTTAGCAGCTAGACAGTGAGAAAGACCAAACCTGGAGAGATTAGGGACGAAAACTTTATGCTATAAGGGAGATTAGGAATAAGTCATTGACTTGAAAAACAAATTTTAAAAAAACTTAAGTTGTACCTAGGTTGGTAAGAACGCTCGTGTTCATAAAATGAAATATAGATCAAGCGTTGGTCATTAAATTTATAGAACGAAGTAACCACGTGATAAGGTACATAAACTTTTAAAGTTGTCAATCAATTTTATAGAAGGTACTAGCACTTTTTTGTAATAGTCAAATCCTGCTTCGACCACCGGTAGGTATACTGTCTGAACTGTTACGTTATGGAAATTTAGCCAGCGAGATTCTTCGGTGACTCCCTCTACCCACATACTATATATATCACTACTTTGTCGTATTGCCTCATTACAAGTCACAGCTTTAAGGAAGGTATACGCATATCTCCCCATGGCGAAAGTTAATTCTTCTCAGGTTTCAAGGCTTTAGCCACGTCAAAAGTGAAAGGTTTCGATTGACGTTCCAGTCACCATCATTAGGGCAACAATGCCATGTCTTTCATATCTCATTCATTAGTTTAACTCGCTTAGCGAATCAACGTCGTTAAGGATTTATTGAAAGAGATCTGAATGTAATCTGCCACAGGTGTAATAAATTCATTGACCCAATATTCTCATTTCATTAAGGAAAGTTATTCTTACTACAACATGTGTTTCAACATAGTCCTTGTCAATAAATGACAGAAACCTGAAACAAGGAATTAATTTCCTTAGCAGCAGTAGTTCACAGAAAAATTTGTTATGTACTTTTACAAAAGATACCTTTGTGTTGTGTGATGTAATCTCTATACGTTTAATATGTTAAATAGAACGAGTTTGTTTGGAAGAAATGTAAGGAATGTGACATATTGATTGTCCTAATTAATAAAGTGCTGGTTATTAATCAATAGTAAATAAACTATAAGACTCGACATTACATAATGCCAGAAATGTTTAATCCAAATAATGGAAGATACACCCAGCAAGTATTACCAAGTCTCTCCTCCTGAAGTGATTAATTTGAAAAAGCATTCACATTGGCCTCGATGCATTCGAAAATTCCAACGTTTCATAATTTTTTCGCGTTTAAAGAACAAAGATGAAGAGGCGCAAGTGAGTGTGCTTTTTTATTGTTTAGGAGACTAGGGTGAAAATTTTTTAATATCTTTTGGTTTGAATGAGTCAGACAGTGTGAAATATGACAAAGACAAGTTAGAGATCTTATGATTGTCATGGGAGTTTTACATCAGGCGTTATCGAAAAAATTACAAATTATCGCTAATTTGGATCTAAATAACAGCTATACAGGCTGATAGTTTGTATCAACAACAGCGAATTATCATAGACAAGGAATGTTCTGTAGACATTCCGTCTCACATCAACAGCCACTGGCCAATTCTAAGCGGAGTATGTGCCCTAATTGCGGATAAAAAAAAAATCACAAGTTTTGTCCAGCAGATATTACGACTGGTAATGGTTGTGGCAAAGTAGGTCAATTTATAAGGTGTTGCAGACAGAAAATAATTCCGTCTTGGGGATACCAGGTACTTTTACAACATATGTAATTTTACTAAAATATCTCCGTTTTATTTACAAAAAAAAATAACAGTTTATGTGAAATCATAAACATAAAAGGAGAACAGAAATAGAGACAGTTTTATAGAGTTATGAAATGTTTGCTGGTACATAACAAGAAAATGCACGAATATTAAGCCTGCTTCGCAAGACTTAGCGCTACAAGTGGATTCCATATTTGTGTCTTTATTTTGGTTCAAATATTTATCCCCCCCAAGCAGACAGCTGGTAAGACGATCGTGACGAAAGCAGGACAAGGTTGACACAGGGTAAATACACTTTTCTGGAGGAAAGCTTTGGGGAACTTGTGAAGTGGGCAGGGGGTGTGGGAGGTGTGGGGGGTGCGGTGGAGGAGCAAAGAACATATCCTTTACATCGCCGTATCTCGCCCTCACCAGGCGAAGCATAAACATACATAAGATGGTGGATCTCACGCAGGCGGGGGAAAAAAAAAAGAAGGAAGTTTTAGAAGAGGAAGAAAAGCAAGTTAGGGGAAGGGGGGGGGGAAGACGCTGCCTTGAGAATAGAACACCTTTTGAACGGAGGGAACCATCTTTTGTGAGACGTAACGTGCTTTCCCACGTAACAACAGTTTAGTGCATTTCTCTCTCTCTCTCTCTCTCTCTCTCTCTCTCTCTCTCTCACTCTCGGTCCAGAATCTTCCCTTCTTTCTTTTTCCCCCGGAGCTTGGGAGCTTGACGATACAGCTTGAACGCGGACACGGATACAAAAGAATGAAGATATTTCTTATGAGATAAACAACATAAAAAAATGAGATACGCGTGCGGCTAATCCCAGCAGAAGATATTTTTTTTTGTAAAGGGGAAATATAGTGGAACATTTGATAAAAAAAACCCATAACCTACAAAAATGAACGATAGAGAAGGAAATACAGCCACAGGACGTTTTGAGACCAAAAATAACTTAAATGTTGCCAAGGCTTGATTTGAAGGTCACTTTTAATTATGTTTTAGCCTTGATTTTGCTGAAATATCGGGTGTGATGTACCAACATAAATTAACTTTGAGTTCATATTTATTCAATGTATATATTGTAACCCTAATTTTTGGGTGATTGTAGTCAAGGCATATTTAAACATGCGGAAAATTTTAAACTCAAATTCCTGTTAAATGAACAACTTTGACCGAGACTTTGGCACTCGGCCCAAGCTAAACCAATATTTGGAGATTATTTCTTCTTTTTTTTACCCACCGTTCTTAACGAAGTTGTTATTTCCTGCCCACGCTCATCGTAAATTGATGTTCTTTATTATTTAGGCGTCAGTTTTGCCGCAATTACAACCCACTCGCTTTCAGTACGAGCCACCCGTATGGGCGTGGTTGTCACTAAAACTGGTTTCCGACCCAATCAAAACGTTCAGCGAATCCAGTTGGCTTGCTTGACGAACAGCATACAAAGCAATCGCAAAAAAAAATTGATATGTAAATTATTTTATGTTTTGATGTATCATCAGTGCTGTCGATAATTTATCACAGAATGCCAGTTTATTATAACACAACACCGCCACGTATTCTTGCTCTTTTGGTATTAAGAACATATTTGACGCGACAAATTGGTTTCAAAGAAATCACAGACGTTCAATGAAACGGCATTATGTTTTATCAGTGGCCCAGTAACTAGTGGAATAAACTTTATCACTTCTCAGACACTATTAATGTTTATCAAGACTTAAGACACGCACACATTAGGTTCTCCAGATATTTGAAAGACGAGAATAGGAAATTTCACATATTCAAATAGCTTTTATAGTGGACTTGATAATTTGTTCCGATCGATCCTTGGTTATTTGTTCGTTGGATGTTTCCCTCGTGAGAAGAAGTTATAGTATTTGTATTTTTTGCATGGGACTTTACAGTTGTTTAACTTTAATGGGAACCCCCGTGAGGTAACCAGTTATTTACTCTCATCGGTTGCAAGCTGGAGATAACTCGAGGAACTATCGTTAGGGCCTCGATTAATGAGAGTATTATTTTCACTCCGGGCTAGACTGGAAAAGTAAGATGTGCTCCTAGGACCCCACACAACTTAGAACAATAGTTATACCCCTTTTTTTATTGCGGAATAGAGACTAACAAGGACTTAAAATTAGATTAACAAAAACACAGGTTTATTTACATCAATAATAGATCGTATTCAATTACAAATAAAAAAGCAAGATGTTTGAACAATATGCAGGGATTCCACGGCTCTATTCTTGTGCATTTCTGTAGAGACTTTCTGAAAACATAAACCCATTATTATTAACCACTGATATTAGTATTAAAGAAATGAAATTCTGATTAGTAACTTTCAAGTGCATAATTCTCAAATTAAGAGCCTTTACAATAAAAGATTCACATCAACACGTTAATAAGTTTTTTTTTAATTAATAAACAAAGCCAAATAGAACTTACAATCCACCATGCTCAGATAAAAAAATACATAACTGGATTAGGAAACTGAATATATTTTTACAAGAAACATTGAAATCCACAAAGAACGTTAATCGTTACGGCTGTGCCAAGTAGCTGAAAAGTATGAATGACAGTTTCATTAAGTGACTGTGCAACATATAAATGAGTTGGTTGAAGTCCACTGCCAGAGTGCGCGGTAGTGAAGGCAGTCGTCACCCGCCTCAGCCGTGCACTCGCCCGGCGAGTGGCGCTACTCGTTACCGCCGACTCGCTCGGTGGCCGCCTGGTCGCAGGGACGCAGCTCGGATCGGCCCTCTGTAAGACGTTGACTCGTCGTCCGCAGCAGACGCGGACTCGTTACCGTGACGTCAGCGATTCGCATCGCCTCGCTAGCTGCGGCGACAAGTCTGGGCGATAACATTTTAGAATACAACATCCGAAATTCCCCAAAAAAAAATTATCACCGTCGCAAACTCCGATACTGGTCACGAGCAACAAAGTGCATGCATGAATCTCGGAAAAATTCACGTTCCGCCTCTCAACCGACGCCGTCGCCTGACGTCAACCTCGAAACAGCCAAGATTATTTTTTGCACTCGTGGAGCGAGTTTTCGGAACTACTCTCCTGGCGACTTCGTACTCGTGCAACTACTTCACTTTACTACTCTCGTGCATTGATCCTGACGAGAAGTCAAGACTAAAGATTTCAAACAAACGGCAGGGCTCGCCGGAGTTGAGGTCCAAGTCCGTGGAGTGACGTCAGCGGCGTGGCGAAGCGGTGACGTTGGAGAGGTGCAGCACTTCGGGCGTTCGGCGGTTCTCTCCCCCTCTCTCCCTAACTCTCTCCCTCTCTCCCTTTCTCCCTCTCTCTCCCTCTCTCCCTCTCTCCCTCACTCCCCATCTCTCCTCCTCTCTCCCCCTCTCTCCCTCTCTTTTGGCTTCGCTGGAAGGGTACATATGTTAAGGTAATGCTAGAAGAAGAACTAAACTGAGGTTTGCCCGATTTAACTTGACACCATCCAGGTTTGTCGGGCGATGTCCGTGTAATCACTAAAATAAATGTGAATTCCACGTTCACCCGTGTACACCTAGGTCTACCGAGCGCTGGCTGTTACGTGTTGCGTCATTTCTGAGCCACGTGGCACGAAGCGCGCGGACATCGACCTCCGCCGCGCCACTCAGTGACAGAGTGGCGGCCGAGCAGTGTGAAGAGTGCAGGTAGGGCTGTCCGCGAGCTTTTATGTAAGAAGTTTTTGTTTGTTAAGGGATCGAATTGCTTTTACTTTAACAACGAAAAGTATCTACATCTAACATTAACAACCATGGAAATATCGAGATAACGTTTTCAAGGAACCAGTATTCTGTTTTTGAGGATGAACTGATTAATACTAAAATGTATCGGCCGGAAAAAAAAAACCTTACGACAACTTGCAAATAAACAACCGCTTTAATGAGGTCACCACACAACTTAAAATTATCTAAAACTAGATCCCCATAACTTATAAAATTATATCTTTTGTTTCTTAGTTATGTTTCTAAAGTGTGTGTTTCTAAGTCATGACATCACCCCACGAGGCTTTCCAACCATTTGACTAAGTTGCACTTGATTTGATCTCACGCTACTTCTTCCGGTTTATCAGTGGCTCAAAGTCGTCGATGGCGTGGAAACAAGAACGAAAGAATTAATTAAATAATGAATGAAATCATGCGTAACGTCTCTTTGAAATTGGATTCGTTAGACAGAAATTAAGAAAACCAGAAATTTTACCATAAAAAAAAGAAAGCTTTGAGATTCCCTTGCTATCAGTCTCCCTTGTTAACTGTTTTGAGAGAAAAATGTTTTAACTATAACAGTTAAATATCTTGAAGTTTAAATTTGTAAATTGGTTGGTACTTTAATTGTTATTGAAGTAGCTTGGCTGCTGGGTTGTAGCCGCGTCCTTGGCGAAAAATTCAAAGACGTTTCGGTTGACATTGCAGTCGCCATCATCAGGTAGGTAACTTACTCCCTGATGATGGTGACTGCAATGTCGACCGAAACGTCTGTGAATTATTCGCCAAGGACGCGGCTACAACCCAGAAGGCAAGCTACTTCAGACAATGGCCGTGAAAGCCTTCGAACTTTAATTGTTATTATTTTATTTATTTATTTATTTATTTATTTATTTATATTGTAACATGCCCACCAACAGCCGAGGGCTTTAGCGGCGGGCACGACTAGCGGTGGGCACGACAAACGTTATTGAGGATGTTGAAGTTGTTTATTGGATTATCAATAATGTTTTGTTTTTAAACTAAATTTGGGGAATGGTTCCTTGGAACGCTTGCTAACACGTGGACTTGTGTTGTTATTGCCGCGTGGGCAGGAGGCGAGCGGTGACGTCAGCAGAACAGCTGAGGATCGAGGCGCCACGCACCTCCGTGGAGTAGCTTCGCGCCTCGAGTAGGTGTCCGCAAGGAGCCAGCCGTCTTCCGCAACAACTTCAGCTACGCCGTTTCCAAGTAAGTTCTCCCTTTTTTTACACGCTTTATATTAGCTTCACACGTGTATGTTTGTATGTTTGTAACCGACTCCTTTGGGTGCGATTTTGACCCACTTTAAACGGCCAGATTTCTTTAAAACTTTGTAGATTAATCGAGGACCGATGACAATACACTAATTTGATAAGATTATTTGATAACTTAAGGGCGCCGCCCACCCGGGCACACACACGGTGCGCAGAGCTTCAGGGAAAAAAAACGTGATTTAAAAAAAAAAAAAACTACTCAAGATATCCGAGTGGGGTTTTCTGACGAAAAGCATTTCAGAGTTCGCTGAGGGCCAAAAAGTACATTTTTTTTCTTATTAAATTTTTAAACTGTAAGTTAAAATGGCTAAAATGCATGTTTTCGGAATTATTTTTAGACGTAAAACAACCGTTACAGATTCTTGAAAGCACTTACGGGACTTGCATTACACCTTTATCTTCATATCTCCGCCATATAATGTTGCGGTCACCGCTCAAACTTCACAGTTATCCTGTGACGACGAGAAGACTGCGCGCCAGTCCAGAGGTGACACCGCGCTAGAAATACCAGCGAGCGTCGCACTTATCATCCCGCCTCACTAAGGCACAGATACACCCCTGACGAGGCGGAGCCCTTAACTTCCAAAAGCCTCTGCAAGGCGAGGACGGTCTTTGTGTGGCGTAAACCTTGCCGGATGCTAGTTGAAGCACTTTCGAGGCCAAGTGATGTGACGAATGTCAATTTTCTAATCGTTCGCTGATGCAAATGCAAAACGTGAATATTCATTTTTTTTTTTCAAGACTTGGGTTTGGTTCGAATCGTTGGCGCGAATGACGCTCGCTCTGGCGTCTCCCGCCGGTACTACCGGTGAAGCGACCACGCATTTTATTCCGGGAATTGCCGAACTGATCCGAAGTAAACTGATCGTTACCAATCTTAAAATGTTTTTTAAAAAAAATCAGTTCATTTTTTTAAGTAGTAACAAAAAAAACCTTTCGGATAAAAAAATTTAAGAAATTAATATTTTTTTGTCTTGTTTGATATTATTTATACAGTTGAAAAAATATGATTTATGATGATATTCGCTTGAATATACGAATGCGAATATTCGTTACATCACCATTCGAGACATGTCTTTACGTTTTTCTACAATTATTGTTCGTCGTCACGATGTCACACGAATTTTAAAGTAATTTATTTTGGCAGTGGAAGTAACTCGCTGAACATTAATATCTCAAGTGCGGCCACAGTACTGCGTGTCGACGGAATCGAGTCACGTTGAAGTTATGCGAGTTTAATGGGGAGCACCCTAGCTGCGCCGTGATTCTTGCTTGTGTATGCCCGCGTCGTCTGATGTTATACACATGGTCGATGGTATTGCAAACTTTGTGGAATTTTGTTTAGATGCGCGAACTAACTCAATAAGCCTGGTGTCTTGAACGTATTTTTCTTTATTTAAGAACCATGGTGTTTGGCGGGCTAATCAAAAGTTTGAGTAAACTTGTGGAAGGTTCTTGAAAAGAATGGGAAATACTTAGAAAATAATTTTACGGTTACTGTGCGGGTTTCAGGAACTGTATAAAATCTTACAGATTAATATGAGCAGTCTTTTGGCTGAATTTTTGTGTAAAGAATATTATAATTGTTTTAAAATTTTTAATATTTAAATATATTTACATTAAATATGTAGTAAAAGGTATCACAGCTATTTTGCAGGCATATTCACCAGTTTTTTTTTTAATGTTTTCCAACATATACCTACTAACACGCTGGCGTACCTATTACTGTTGTAATATGTAAAAAAATATTTTTTTTTTGGGAAATTGTAAAGAAAAATTTTATATTATATAATTTTAAGTAAGGGCATTTGTAATTATATGCCAGCCTAATGCCATCGTTGTGAATAATATTTGTTAAACGAAACATTTAGGCAACATTAAAAAAATTATTTTAAATTAATTTTTACTACCACTATTCTCTTTCGTCTACTAATTTTTATTTATTCTGCCTTATTTGAATTTAAAATCTATTTGAAACATCACTAATAAAAGATTTAAAAATCCTTTTTGCAAATTAAATTTTTTTTTTATCAGTTTTGTATTTACATTTTATTTTGGCCCTCTCAGTAGCGAATGTGGTTTGTCGACCTTAACATTGAATTTGGAAGTCAGGGAGGCCACTATCTTACGATCATGTTTCTCAGTCATACAAACAAAAACTATTGAACAATGTTAAACATACAATATCAAAAAAAAATGCTGAATACGATAGGACATATGGCATTCCTATTTAAATAGATGATATCACATCTCTGAAATTTAAGTAGGTTTTAAACAGAATAAGTAATCATATATTGAAGAGTGCTTAATCCGGAACGTTCATGACGAATAAAAGATTTTGCTGGATTATCAAACGTATAATAAAAATGTAATTGGAACTTCAAAGGAAAAAATTATGTATAGAACAATAATACTTTAAAAAACGCCATAATATGCTACTCAATTGAAAAAAAAATTCAAGTGAATGTTACCGTTTAAAATTGTCTGTGATATAATTTTATCTAATCATTGTGGTATATATTGTCGCGGGTTGAAATTTTGCAGGGTTGTTGAAATCAAATTTAGGGACTTAACTGACGGGACTCTGGGCTGGCTGCTCTGTTCACTCGTCAGCGCAAGTGGCGTGACCATGTAATTGGGGCACGGGGCCGGCGCGGCGCGCTGCGGGCTTGCAGAATTTTGTTTGTTTGTTTGGCCGCGCGCTGGCGCAGCCACGGGCCGCAGTTACTGGGGCGCGCTGTCGTAACAAGCCGCGCGGTGTGGCCTGCACATCGGGGTAGAGGGGGGGTAGTCTTCCCAGATGTTCTAGTTAGTTGTTTAGTAAATTTGACTTCAATAACGAGCTTTTGTTATGGTAGGCGCGGCAGGGCGCGCGAATTTAAGCGCAAGTGAGTGGTGACTCGGGGCTCACTCAGGCGGAGGCTATGCGTCTCACCTGTGGTCACGAGTTGTTAGTTCGTTCGTGATGTAGGAATTCAGGCTCACTCAGGCGGAGGCTATGCGTCTCACCTGTGGTCACGAGTTGTTAGTTCGTTCGTGATGTAGGAATTCAAGCTTTCGGGCGGCAGCTATGGTCGACGCCAGAGGCCACGAGTCGTTTAATTTAAGTTAGGTCATAATGTAGTCGTCAAGCTTTCGGGCGGAGGCTATGGCCCTCGTCAGGGGTCACGCGTCATAGTTTTTAAAATGTAATGTTCGTTCGGGATTTCAAGGGCAGGAGAGGCCCCTACGTTATTTTTTTAAAGTAATCGATCAAGAAAGGCTTTTCGGAAAATGTGAGTATGGACTTATCTTTGTTTTAATTTTAAGTATTAATTATGATTTGAGGTATTCGGAAGGACTAGGGAAGTGTTTAGTGAAGTTCTCTCATTCTCTCTCTTGTAAGGTCGTTCAATCGTTAAGGAAGTAAAGAGATTATTGTTTTAAATTGTAATCCCGCTATTTAAATGTTCTTTAAAATGATGTTGAGTATTTGACTTTAAGAATAAAATAATTTTAATTAAGTATTATGTTATTTTGCAAAATCTCCTTAGTTCAGCTCTCACCAGACATCCTGTACGGGATGACGAACCTATGATCCTAGGTACAGTAAAGTATTTTATGAAGTTAAGACTAGTTGATGCCAAGCGAGTTGTTTCTATGTAAAGAGCTACGATTCTCTCCCCCCTCTGAAAGTGGATCGTGACAGAAATGGCGGTGGCACCGGCTAGGTGCACGTGACAATATGTATGTATATATGTGTATATATATGGGTGCGTGTACTTATGTACGCGCGCTAGAAGTTATGCATACTTGGCGTAATACAAAATTAACTTAATTATGCATGCAGATAATAAATGTAAATAAAATAATAAAACGCCTCGAGTTATTTTATAAATAAGGTTGGTAAAGTAAACAATCAATTAAATTAAAAGATTATACATTAATATAAATACGTGAATAAAATTAATCATTTTATTTATGAATGTAATTGATATACACTTATATTGGTACTAAAAATTGATTATTATGCCTAATATGTATTCTAGTTTTTAGATTATTTATTAAAATAAAATTTAATAATTTATAATAAACATAAATTATACATACGGGAACATAATCTTACTTATATAAAATACAATTGAAAAAGTTTATTATTACAATATTTATGTCTCTAATATTCACAATCAATAAATGGTTTTTAGTTATTTGGCCTAGTATTCACTATCAATCACTTAAGTATTAGATTTAAAAGCATGTATATAATTTAAGTTTTTATTATGTAGCCATTTTTATGTAGTTTTTTTTAGCCCGTAAAAATTTCATTGCATTGTGCGCGCGCATTGTAAAAATTCACGCTTTTTTATTTTTTTTCTTAACGTGGCCTCAAGAAGTTTATCTTTAAAAATATATATTACGCAAACGTAACTCTGTATAATGAAAACCGATTTTTGGGATCAATCCTGTGGGAACGATCTAAGCTGCAGCGCAGTAGCGCGACCTTGGGGGGGGGGGGATCAGAGGTCAACAGCTGGAATCCACCCTGAAATATATATATATATATATATATATATATATATATATGAACGTCTATTTGCACCAGGCCGTAGTACGTGCCGAACCACAGAAGGGAAGCCTTCATATCACAGACGAGAGAGCCACACCCAAAGTTCCCCAAAGTTCATGCTCGCTTTTTTTTTTCCGTTCTATCTCATTGTATAAACCGGTGTTGCATTACATTTTGCGGTCGATTAGGATAGGTTAGCTACGTTATAAAAACTTTAAAACATTTTGGATGGTTGGTTATATTAGGTAAGTATAGCTACATTAAAAACTACTGTAAAATCATTTCATGGTTGCTTAGCAAATAACTTTTTAATGTGTAGCTATCCAAGGCTAGGAAACCGTTTACATGATTTCACAGTATCTTTAATGTAGCTATCCTAACCAAATCAACCGTCCACAGTGTTTTAAAGTATTTATAATGTAGCCAACCTAACCTTTTACAATGAACAAAAAAAAAAGATGCACGATCGGCGGTTTGGCTCTCTGGTCTGTGAAAAGAAGGCTTCCCGGCACAGAACGTCGGTTAAAGACCCACTCGATGTAGCCGGGGGCCGGTCGCTGTCTGTGTGACCGGCTGTTCTGTGTCCGAGGCCCGTCAGGGAGTCTGCGTGCGTGTCAGGACGTGTCTGGACGTGTCGGGTGTCGGACAGCTGTAGGAGCGGCCCCCGGTGCAGTGTTGCCAAGTCCTCGACTGGGAGTAGTTCCCTGGATGCGGTTCGCAAAAGCCACTGTAATATATCGCTAAAAACCTACGAAGCTGTTTTTAAAAATAAAAATAAAAACCTTTTAGAACTTGTAGTTTACAGCAAAACGAGTATGTACATATGGCTCTACAAATGTTTTAATTGATGATCAAAGAACAATTTATACAAATTCAAAAAATCAAAAATATAAAAAATCAATAAAATAATAAAATGAGAAATAACATAACAAATAAAATAAATTCTAATAAAATAAAAAATTATTAAATATGATATAAGAATAATGAAATATTCACCGAAATCCATAATAACAAAGGAATGAATTAAAACTTTTGATATAAATTAAATGATTAAATATAATCATTACCAAATCTATCAACTAATCTCACCAAAAGAGATAAGCCTAATATAGCTTCACAGACCAAAAGAAAAAGTTTAAAACTTATAAAGTATAATTAAATACACTAAACAATATACAAACAAAAACAAGTCAAGACATAAAAATATATTCTAATCAAAATAAAGTAGCTAATCGAAAATTATTATTATTCTACTAACGAAAAAAATACAAATAACCACAAAAAAACTTTGTATAAATTTGTTTTATAACTTTTAAATTACAGCATGTTCTACACATGACTGATTTGATGATTGAAAAAATATATTTACAAGAGTTTAGTAAAATAATACAAAAACTATCAGCGATAAAACATGAAAATTATCTATACTTATGAAATAGTTGATCTTTAATTTGAAAAAAATAAATAATATTATTAGCTAATTTCACTTACTTGAAAAATAGTAATCAATGAAAAATTCTACTGCCCGATAAAAACACAAATTAAAAATCTTTTTTAACAATGTTTAAATCCACTAAAATTAACGGGAAATAACTTAAGCTAGGAAAACTGCCTCTGGTAATTTTTACATCTTTCCCGTTTTCTGGAGAATATTTTTTTTACGGGTGAAGGGTTTGTTAACTTGGGGGAGGACGGGGTGAAGTACAGAAACACTTTAATTTTTTTTTCTCCATTCTCTCCCGCTTTCTCTTCCTCTTTCTCTCCCTCCCACTTTATTCCTTAATTTTCCTTTCACCGCACAGCTCGCTTCCTCTTGTCATCCTTTTCCTCCCACTATTTATTTTTTATTTTTGTCGTGCCCTCTTAACTCTCGTCTGCCCTTTTCTCTCTCTCTCACGCGCGCGCGCACTTTCTCTCTTCCATTCTCCCTCCCTCTCTGCCAGCACCGGGAGGGAGCGTGGTTGTTTGTCGGCACACACGGCGGACACGCGTGTGATCCGTCTGACAACGGACAGGATACGTGTCCTGGCCGGCGGGCTCCCGTCACACCCTCGGTCTCGCGCCCTCGCATACTAACCGAGGGTGCTCGAGCGCGCCACCGGGTGCCTGAGAACACTCGCGCCGCGGCAGCAGGGTCGGACTACATTATCTCTGTAGCCAGTGATTGCATGCAAGGTCATAACAGATAATCATACTCATTCTTACTGCGCACCGGATTTATCTGAATATGAACCAAATTTTTTTTTTTTTGGTAATTTTAGCAATCTCAAAACACAGTCGACCTATAACCACGCCCTAAAAAAAATTGAACACAGAAATGAAACAAAATAGTGTGAATTAAATCAACATAATGCTAAACTGGTTAATTATGCAGTGCTCTCTTCTGGCACATTCGCGACAGGTATCAGCATGTCGCCCCACACAGATCATCATCACGTGAAATTAAAACCATATTCACCCCCCTTTTTCAATCCCCCTTAAGGGGTAGAGTTCTGTAATCAAATTTAACCTAGTTTTTAAGTTAGCTAATGAAAAAAAAAAATTAATCCAAGTCCGTCATTTTTTTTTCCTAATAATAATATATGCTGGAACAAACAGACACAACTTTCGCGATTAAATTTTTGAGTTTTAAATTATGTAAATAGCCATTCCCAATTAATTTTACATCATTGCATTCAATGTACAGACTTTTTACGTTTAACGGTTTTATTATTGGTATAGCTAAATGAAGTGCTTTTCTATCCCTTTTAATTACAGGCAAAGCCATTTCTACAGCATTCATCATAGTAATGTTGGATAAATATTCAGCTTACAAACTAAAAAATAATAACAGTTAGGGTAATACGTCAGGTAGTGGATGTGTGCAGTCTTTGCCATGTTGATAATTGAAGTATTTTTACATATGGATAACAAAAAGAAAAACATATTAAAAAAAGTAATTTAAAGTGAAATTGAACGCTAACAATTGAATATTTCAGTGCTTTTATTTTTTCCACTTCGAAAGCGTGGCGCTACCTTAAACGATCTTTTCAACCGTTAATCACTCCCGTTTTCCACACTTGTCCGCACTCGAGGCGCACCTGCGCTCGACCAAAAGAACACGTGTCCAGAGTCTCGGAAGCGCGCCGTCATCTTGTCCGGCGACCTCGCGCGAGGAGGAAGAAAGAGTGAACAAACACTCTCTCCCGGCGAGGAAAGTCACTTGTCTCGACTCGTCGACGAGCCAGGTCAAGCGAGTGACCACTCGTTCCCGGCGTCACAACGGCTGCGTCGCGTCGTTACCACAACGCCGAAATACCATAACGCCGAATGTCAAAATTGACCACTACGCCGACAGCTATAAAACTGCTGTGTACCACAACGCCGAAATAACAACTGAATGGATTTGTGTGTGTTTCTTAAATGTACCTTAACGCCGAAATACCACAATCAAACCTAACCTTACCTAACCTAGCGTAATATAACCTAACCTAACCTAACTTAACCTAGCCTAGCCTAACCTAACCTAACCTAGTCTAACCTAGACTAACCTAACCTAACCTAACCTTTGTGGCAGTGCTGCACTTACATTTTTTGGCGTTAGTGTATTTAGGCGTTGTGGTAATTCGGCGTTGTGGTACACAGCCGTTTTCTAGCTGTTGGCGTTGTGGTCAAATTGGCATTTCGGCGTTGTGGTATTTCGGCGTTGTGGTGCGTCCCCGGCTGTGCGTCTGCAAAGGTGACGTCGGCCTGGGTCACACCGTGCTGTTGAACCTACACCACAAATTTTATATATATTTATATATATAATAGTAAATGGGACAGAAAAAAAAAACAGAAAATTTTGATATGTTTGTTAATTTTCACGTTTACACGAAAACAACTGCATCACTAAAAGAAAAAAAAATGTGTTTGCAAGTATTTTTTGGAGTAAATTAGCCTTAATACTTAATTAAAGACTTAAACATTGGATTTTAGACTGACACATGCTGAATAATTTCGTATTGTTGTTTCGTTATCTATCTCAATAGCTCTCTATTTGGTTTACTGAGTGGTCCCCCGACGCCTTTAAGGTTCAAAAATCATTTGACAATTAATAAACAGAATTTTTCTGAAGATATACTTCTTTAAACACGTTATGGAAAAATGATTAAAGCGAATTTTACGTTGCGCGCGCATTATGCAACGAAATGTTTAAAGAATAAAAAAAATACTACCCACAAAAAAAAATATATATATACCTACTACCTGCAGTACCCGGCTTTGCCCGGGCTGAACACCGGGTGATATATTGTCCGCGAGTTACAGCACAATGGATAGCGATATGTTCAATGTGGTGGACATTAAGAAATGACACATAATTACTGTTTGTGTATCTGTGACCTATGGTTTTCTGTTTACCCATGGCGATCGGTTGAAAGGTTTAGAAGTTGATGAGTTACAGCGCCATCTAGCGGCGAGTTACAAAAAAAATGGTTAGCATAAAAACCTTCTCCGTGATAAAAACACTTCGATGTGATAACTTTCATGGCGATCGGTCAAACGGTGTAAGAGTTTATCGACGACATACACGCCAACATCCAATTTATATAGGGCGCGGTTACACGGGACCCTGAACTACTTCAGGTGAACATGTTTAAGTAAACACGTTTACAAACGCGAAAGTGTGCGGTTACACGGTAGTTGCTGAAAAGTGTGTTTAGCTCTAAAACCGATTGTCTACTGTCAACGAATGACTGTGTTGTTGATCTCTATTTTTTAATTGCATCCAGAAAACGCGGGATTTTCTCACTTGTTTATACAGCATTATCAGCAGAAATGAAATGTGTTTACATATTGCTCAATATTTATTTACAAATCGGGAATTCAAACATGCACAGTAAAATTTTTAAACTTATTTTTTATTATTTTCTGAGCGAGAGTACCTATCTCAGTTTTAAGAAAATTAAGGTCAGGATAAATAAAAAAAATATGTATAATTATCTGTTGGTTTTTTTGTTGCATTCGGTAAAATATTACTCGAACTTGTGCCAGAAACACTTTCCATCTAGAATTTCTGCAAAAGACTGTTTATATTCTAACCAGCCAATCAGAGGCTAATGTAGAAGATATGTCGATCTGAACTACTTTGCCAACCTGTTTAAGTTAAATGAGAAATGGCCTCGAACGAAACATGTTCAGACTGTGTGTAACCGCACTCAACAGCTGAACATGTTCACCTGAAGTAGTTCAGACTCCCGTGTAACCGCGCCCATATATTCTTATATTTCGAAATTTTGGGGCTTTCACTTTTGCGGAAAGTGGATGTTCAGGACCTCGAATGGTTTAAAACACTCCATATCGAAAGAATAGATATTTGAAATTCCTGAAAATTTCGAAATTTTGGGGCTTTGTTCCCAGAGGGGGGCGGGGGGTTCGAGGACCCTGAATGGCTCGAAAACACTTAAAATCGAAAGGGATAGATTTTTAAAATTTTTTAAACTTTCGAAATTTTGGGGCTTTAAGCACCTGGGGGGGGGGGGGGAGGGGGTGATGTTGAGGACCCCGAATGGCTCGGAAACACTCCAAATCGAAAGAGATATAAAGGAATTTAAGAATGTAGGCATTTACTGTATACTCTTATCTACCATAATAACAATATTGACAAATAGAAAGATTATTACCTACCTATGAATAATTATCTAAATAAATTAATAAATAACTGTATGTTTAAGAACTTACGTACATACATAATATTAAACTTCAAACTATACACACCAAAAAAAACTAAGGATGTTTGTGAAACTATTTTTTATTTGTCATAATGTTTAAAACATTTGTAGGATTTGTTTATATGTAAAACTGTGGTGGCAATATTCCGCTTATCCAAAGGAGTATAGAAATTAATAGAGATATCACTCCCTGTACACACCACAAATCTTTGAATTAAGTAAAAAAAAAAAAAAAACATAGTCCAAAATGAAACGAAAAGTATAAATAACAACTAATTTGACAAAAAAAATTATACAACTGGAATGACAATGTTAACATCTGCCTGAAATTTAATAGAAGTAGGTAGATAAGAATATATATATATAATGTATATAAGAAATTAAATGAAATTAAAAAATACATAAATTAAATTATCTCACACTCAACCAAACATAATGTTTAATATGAAATAAAGGAATATGGCAATTACACGTAACTATTCTAATTAATAAAAAAATCAACTTTCCTGAAATAGTAAAATTCAAATTTTTCAACAATATATTACATAATTGATAAATATTTCTGGTCGTCGGTCTCAGCAGCCCTAACACTCTTAACTCTTAGCAGATAAATTATAAACACTAATCCAAACTCCTTGCAAATAAGTAGGTACTGTAAAAAAAATAACAATATTGACAAATAGAAAATGTTAGTAGGCCCTACCAACCTATGAATAAATTTCGACGAAATTTATAAGTTTAATAATTTATGTACCTACATAATATTAAACTTGAAACCATCAACACAATAAAAACCTAAGAATGTTAGTGAAACTAATTTTTTTTTATTTGTCATAATACCTAAAATACGTATATTTTCAAAATGAAACAAAGTATAAATAATGACCAATTTGACAAAAAAAAATTGTACAACTCGAATGACATTGAAAACATACACGTGAAATTTAAAAGAATTATGAGTGCCCTAGGTAGGGAGAAAAAATATATATAGAATAAATTAAATAAAAAAACGGGTGAGTGTACTTAAGGTACGCGCATGAGAAGTTATACTTCTTTGGCATCATAAAAAAATAGTTTTTAATTGCATGCAAAAATAATGCGTGGAGTCCCTCCGCGCGGAAAAAGTGAAACTTCGTAATGTGGAAATGAAAATAGGAAGTGGTAGAAATTGATTTTTAGTGAAATCATATTGTATCAAATCAAACTAAAAAAATAAAGGTAATAAATTTGTAACGATTCATAGATTGATCTTCAGAGAGAGAGAGAGAGAGAGAGAGAGAGAGAGAGAGAGAGAGAGAGAGAGAGACCTATTGAATGTCTATAAAACTAACTTTCTTATGAGAGCAGATTTTCATGAAATAAATCATGAAATAATTCAACGATAAAAGCTGTTTATTTAATCAAGCGGACGGGTTCACTCCAAGGAGAAAATTGACGCGGCGAGACCTCGTGGACATAGAGAAATGACACACACTCACTATTTATGTGTATATGAAACATGATTTTTTTCTGCAATTAAAAAACGGTATTGAAAATTGAAACAAATATGGCGACACTACAAACTGTCAAGATCTTTATTTTTTTCTTACTCTCTACTTAGTTCCTTACAATAGTAAAGCGTAACGTAATGGCTTGAAAGCTATTGCTCGGCAGACATAGAGGATTGACACTAACAGTTTGTATATCTATGACACACATTACATAAAATTAAGATATATTTTTAACACGTTTAAAATTTATTTTTTTAGACAAAAGATAGCCTATGTCCATCCCCAGGATATAATCTATCTCCTTGCCAAATAACATTACGATCCGTTCAGCCGTTCAGCCGGAAAAAGGTAACAAACAAACAGACAAACAGACAGACAGACAGACAGAGTTACTTTTTCATTTATAATATTAGTAAGGATGTGCTTTTAAATCTTATAATTTAGTGATTGATATTGAATACTGGCACATATCATTATAAACATTTATTTAGTGTGAATATTAGTGATAGAAATTGTATTTAAAAAAAACTGTTTGAAAGGAACTTTTTTTTTTTAATTTAACATTCAATTATAAAAATTACCGTGCGTTTCACATTTAAAATATTTCGCAAATGAAAATTAATTTTTACTATTTGTTTTAGTTGTTACGACGTTCTGACGTTGCTAATGACAGTATGCACTGACGTTCATTTTAGTAATGCGCCGACGCGACGGCGCGATGGAAACAGAAAACGCCGATGTCACGGATATGTCGAACGTGATTGGTTTGGAAAACAAATACATTCCCGCTTTGTCGCAACGCGACTTTCCGCGAAACGCGAACAGCGAGCGAATTCGGAGTTTTTTTTTTTTTTTTGAGAAAAAATCACCTGAAGACTATTTCACTCGCTTTTTTTTTTTGCGCAGTTGGTAATTTGTATTCAGCGCAGCCGACGCGCCGCAAGTTCCCAGCACCTGAGTGCTGTCTGTGCTGCGCTCTTTTGGGGGAGAGAGAGAACTAGTTGCGATGTCTCTAGATGCTGTGAGTACGTTGCAAGGAACAAGTTCACACTGGGCACGACGCATTTCAATATGAATGCTGACGTGGTGTCTCAAACAAACGAATTCCACTCCCGATTCTTGGTGTCGCCGCTGAAATTCAAAACTTTTCAGTCGCTCGGGGGAAAAAAAACAACAACAAAGAACTAGCAACAGTCTTCACCTCATTTATGATAGTCAGCGATGAAGGAAATAAAAATTTGGCCGTTTTGCGAGGATCACTGCGGCGAGGAAATAAATAGTAGATGATTCGAACTGAGCATATGGAATAGCCCGCTCATTATCATTAAGTTCAAAGTTCATTGGACTACGATCTCTCGTCTTATATTCTGGTCATAACCGTAAAAATTAAAAGCCCTGTTTTTAATATTCATTCAAATATGTAGGCAGCTACGTAGACGTTGTATAAAATAGATACATGAAAGTTGCATTTTTATGGCAACAAAATATGTAACTTTAAGATTAAAGCATAACATACAATAAAATCATTTTTAACATATTCTGGAATAACTTACAAAATATTTTAATAAGAAAATGAGATGAAGCCTTTATCCACACCAAAAGGTTTAAAAATTTGATGCTTAGTTTGAAGATTTTTATTCTCGGTAAAATAGGTAACCATGCAGGATATTTTATGACACTTACCGTAGCGAACGTAAAGAACAGCTATGTGCTACAAAATTTTAATATATCACCACTAAATTACTTATCACCACGATAACAAAAGGCACTTATGTGTTTACAATTTTCTTTAGTGTGATGATAATTTTTTATAGTTAATACAGTATTAATTTATAAGCATGAACTGTTAAATATTTTCACCTTCAGTTTATGAAGAACGCGGTTTATCCAGGAGTCTTCGTGAATTTACGGATTTCTTAGTAAATGTACGGATACTGAGTTGATTTACTTTTAACATGAATCCAAAAAAAATATTATTGGCATATTACATAACAACAAAGTAGTCAAGTCTACGTTCAGAACCCACTTATTTTGGCCATTTGTGTATTTATCTTTGTTTCGAACTAAACTTAAAGTCGAATTACGGCGTAGGTTCTACGAATATTCCATTATTTGAAAATCATGAGGGACTCTTCATTTATTCGAGTCTGATTCTTCTCGTTGGAAAGTCCGTAATTTCTGAACGGTGCGGCACATCGGTAAAAAAAAAAAAAAAATTTGAAAAACACACACACGAGCATCTCTGGTTCGTAGAGGCTAGGCTTGTCGTCCCACTGCGAGAGAGGCGCGGAAACATCTGAAACTATTCCTCGCTGCTGTGCTACGAGCCCGGCTCGGAGCCCAACCGTCCGTCGGAAGGGAACGTCCGAGCCTTACTCGAGGAATGCGGCGTCCGGAACTCGTATGGCGGCGCCCGGGAGTAGAAGAAGGTGAGGAGGGGGAATCTCCTCTTCCCACCTTCCCCTCTCGTCGTACATTTGTTCCACCAATTTCCTAAAACGTACACGGAAACCCCCGCGTGCGCGCATGCGATGGAATTACAGGGGCGAACATATCCACCCCTTCCCCCCCTCCACAGCACAAACGTGCTATGCTATCAAATTAGCCACGCTTCGTCGTTGCATACGGCTTCGGCCGCTCGGCGGGGTTGCCGCGGTTATACACTCGAGCCACAAGGCATTTCACGTCCTTTTTCCGCGGGGGTTTTAAGTACACGGTAAAAAAATATATATACATATACTAGATAATGCCCGGCATGCGTTGCAATGCCTCAATCAATTTTTTTTTGTAATTTTTTAAACGTATACTAAGCATCTCTCTTTATCTCTCTAATTCTCTATCTATCTATGTATTTCTCTATAACTCTCTCTATCTTTCTATTTATATCTCTATCTCTATATTTATATCTTTCTACATATATATCTCTATATATCTTTCTAGCGGACCCGACAGACATTGTCCTGCCCAAATGTACATATGGCGGTAAGTATTTCTACGCTGGACATTTTGTATCTTCTCATTATACATACCCCTCCTCTTGGGCACGCCACTGCCGTTACCAAAAACCTTTCCCATGTTTACGCAGAAGGCAACAACAATGCAAAAGCCCGTTGCCATGGTGGCTGATTATCAACAATGCTTAGTTTTTTTGCTTTTAAAGCGTGTTTTTTTAGTTTTTTCTTAACTCAGAATCGAGATAAAATATCCAATTGTGAATCCAAACCATCCTCGAATCCCCGTGAACTCACACAAAAAATTTCATCAAAATCGGTCCAGCCGTCTAGGAGGAGTTCAGTGACATACACACGCACACAAGAAATATATATATAAAGATAAAAAAATTGTGAGCGAGAGCCTTTCACTACTCGCCGGATATGCTTGATTTTCAACCTCGGTAACGAGCGAATTCCACGTGTCCTCATCTTACTTATAACAACGAGACTTGGACACAAAAATTTAACACGGAATTCTTTGAAATAATTCCCAGCGTGATAAATATACGCAAGAAAAATTTCTGCCCAGTACATTTATGGACGCACATACTTGGTTTTCCGCACCCTTCGCCAGAATTCGCTGCCTCAAGAAGCTACGTGGACTATCGAATTATTCGATTTGCAGACAGAAATTTTAAACTGTGCATTTTCTTCGCTTCTGGGTGTGGGCCGTGTCATATAATTTGTCTTGCGACGTTTCGGCAGTTCTTGCAGCTGCCATGATAAGGTAGACTAGGTCTGGAATTTGGTAGGAGCAAGTTCGTGAATGGAACGAAAGCCGCATGGAACGGAAATGTGTAACCACGGTACTGACATCCGTGGCGGGTTCACAAAACCAACAGAAAACTTTATATCAATAAATTTTTAATGAATTTTAACAAGATGGGCAGTATTTTGATAAAATTCCTTGTCGAAAATCATGTCTAAAGCTGGGGTTAAGATTTTTTTTCAAGCGTTCATCGCTTTTATCGGTCTGATAATCGAATGATTCGATATACGAACGAAGTTAATCCGGCAACGAATTCTAGCGGCGGGTGCGAAAAACTACGCGTGATTCACCTCAAAGAAACGTAGCTTAAAACACAGTTTGAGTGTGTTCGTTACGCTCGGCATTATTTTAAGGATTCCTTAGTTAAATTTTTACGTCAAGAGTTTCGAATTATAAGTGCGTTTGCAACATGAAGAGATATGGATTTGCTCGTTACCGTGGTTAGATGCATACACATTCTGGCGAGTAATTAAAGACTCACTCACTTTTTGTTTGAAGTGAAAACTTCTGTGGGGAGGTTTGGATAGGGAGTTAATTCATGTAAGTCGTCATCGACATGGTCACTTGACGTGTTAACGATAACAAGATATATGTTCCTTTTAGTATAACTTATTGCGCTTTTAAATCTTAAGTATACGATTACTGCGCAGTAAAAAGTGATTATATAATATATTAATATTCTCATATAGACATATAGTTTAAATAACGAAGAAAACGGAGTCTTTGTAGAAATATAACCATAAAATTAAGAAAATCATTATTTATTTTATTAATACATACAGTTAATATGCAATGCGTATTTTATAGTAATTAAGGAGTTATTTTACTAACGTGATAAAATAAATTTGTTGTGTGGCAATATTTTTTCGTAAAAATTGCGAAAAAGACTCTGATTTTTATCAAAAATATTTTCTTATGTTACCCAATTATATTTTACAATGTTAGTACTTCTTATTTCAAATTATATTTGTATTTTCTTAATTCTTTTATTAATATTAATAATAGTTACTTTGATTCACAAGTTTTAATTTAATATCAAACAATTAATTTTGGATATCTAAAAATAACAACTGTTTGTTTATAGTTTTAAGTTTTCACTTCTGTCGGTAGTCCTCATGACTGCTTTGAAATGTTTTTTTTACTGCGTATTGCGCGGGAGGTTTCGGAACGCAGGCACATACAGGGTGCCTCCGTCTTCACTCGCTCGTTCGCAAGCGCCAGTCGCTCTCCACGGCGAAGCCCGTGCGGTCGAATTGGGGGTAATTGGAAGGGGGTGGAGAGAGAGAGAAAAAAAATAGACCGGGTTGAACAGAGGGGGTCGAGAGGAAGAAGGGGTTTTGGGGGGTGGGGGTTGTTTCATCGACGCCCGCGACGGAGTCTTTAATGAAGACGACTTCTGCCCCGCCAGCCGCGGGGAGCTATGAATATTTACCGGAGCGCTCGTTTCGCTTTTGGAGCGCCCTCGCCGGCCAAAGAGGGAACTATGCTTCCTCCTCCCTCGAGGAATATTTTCGGGCGGCAGGAAAATTGCTGCATAGCTTGGGGTGGTGGGTGGGGGTAGTGCGACGAGAACGGTACCGCTGGGAGGGGTGTCAAAATGGTTACGTGAAGCCGTACTTCGGTCGGGGATAAAATTATCCCTATCAGGATTAATTTAGAGACCTGGGAATTTCGCGATATTTTTGGCAGCTACCGGGTGGTGCCCTACGAACACCTGTACGTTTCTTCTTCTTCTTGTGAGACTGGACGGTCTTTTTTTTAAAAGCATTGCAAGATCCATAACCAACGGTAAGCATGTTTCTTTTGTATTTAGCGTTGCTTAGAATCAAAAAAGAAAAAGATGGCGTCAAGCACAATCGATAGCTAAAGAACAGTTCAAAATCACTAGAGTCTGTACATGAGTGACTGGTAAAGCCTGGAAGTTAAAACATGGCCCACCACAAAATTGTAGGATCGGTATAAACACCGTATTTTCTGATTAGCAGACATTTCTGGAAACTGTTTGCACAAATTTTTGTCTAACAAAAAAGGTTTTGTCAGTGTGGTGGATACACAGGAATGATATAATGTAAATATTTTTTATTAAATATAATGAAATATATTTCCTCCAACCACTTGATATGATATTTGTAACATAAGAAATTTTGTTTGTGTTGTGTCCGGCTAAGAGGCTATAAACGATACACTCACATAATAAACACTTGTTAATTATTTCATTAGGTCTTTGCTTTGTGTAGGACTTATTTGTAAGCATTAAACAATAAATAAAACAGTGAAACTTAGATGAAATATGAATTTTTTTAATTCCGTATTCTGTGTATTCTTAATTGAGTAAACACCTATGATACGTATGCGTTTAAAAACAATATTTGTAGTTTATAATGGAAAAGTTTTTAACTTAATAGTATAAGTAATTGCTATAAATGAGAGTTCATATTTTTAAGATTTTAACAAAATATGACAGTTTACTGAACGAACCAAGTATTCAGCTAAACCAGACCAACGGTAACAGCTCAATATGTTCTTAGAGTGACTATCTGCCTCGAGTGTTTCACACAATTTCAGAGTAATTTTAAGTTACTTAGCTCAGGGAGTTGAAGAGAAGATTCTTGGATTCCAGGACCTCTGATCTTGTCCCTTGTTCATTCAGGATACCTGGAGCGAAGCTAGGAAGGTGTCTTACCACCACGACTTAAGTGAGAAGCTAGGGATAGTGTGGGACACTGCTATCTTTATTCGGGATGGCTGAAAAATTCCAAAAACTGATTGGTCTCACGAACGAAGACATCAGGGAACGTGTCAACTCTGAAGATTTCTTGAGGCAATTAACACCGGCCATCGCACGACGCAGTTGTACTCTAGGACCGTGACGGCTGCCCAAGTCTGATCAGAATGCAACCCGGATGTTCTAGACTTGGACTCTTAATGATGGAATATAGTTAAAATCGGGGTCGTCACGCATCTTCCTGTCCCCAATGCGGAGTCCGTGGACCATTGGGCCCGCCCCACGCACGGGATACGTCCTGCTCCGTCCGAAGCCCAGACACGACTTTACATTTCTCAGGAGCGTTCGGCGTCTGGCCAGTAGCGTCCGGAGTTTGGCCAGTAGCATCCGGAGTCTGGCCAATACTGTCCGGAGTTTGGCCAGTAGCGTCCGGAGTCTGGCCAGTAGCGTCCGGCGTCTGGCCAGTAGCGTCCGGCGTCTGGCCAGTAGCGTCCGGCGTCTGGCCAGTAGCGTCCGGCGTCTGGCCAGTAGCGTCCGGAGTCTGGCCAGTAGCGTCCGGAGTCTGGCCAGTAGCGTCCGGAGTCTGGCCAGTAGCGTCCGGCGTCTGGCCAGTAGCGTCCGGAGTCTGGCCAGTAGAGTCCGGCGTCTGGCCAGTAGCGTCCGGAGTCTGGCTAGTAGCGTCCGTCGTCTGGCCAGTAGCGTCCGGCGTCTGGCCAGTAGCGTCCGGCGTCTGGCCAGTAGCGTCCGGAGTCTGGCCAGTAGCGTCCGGCGTTTGGCTAGTAGCGTCCGGCGACCCTAGCGCCGTCCGGCGTCTGGCCAGTAGCGTCTGTAGTCTGGCCAGTAGCCTCCGGAGTCTTGCCAGTAGCGTCCGGAGTTTGGCCAGTAGCGTCTGGAGTCTGGCCAGTAGCGTGCGGAGTCTGGCCAGTAGCGTCCGGCGTCTGGCCAGTAGCGTCCGGAGTCTGGCCAGTAGCGTCTGTAGTCTGTCCAGCAGCGTTCGGCGTCTGCCAGTAGCACCCGGTGTCTGACCAGTACCGTCCGGCGTCTTGCAGGTAGCGTCCGTTGCGTCGTTTGGCCAGTAGCGTCCGTCGTCTGGCCAGTAGCGTCCGGCGTCGGGTGGCGCCACGACGCCGTTCCTGTCGTCATTAGCCGGCGCGCGCATGCGCACTGCGTCTCGGCGATAATTCGAGAGGGACGCCGCGAAGCGCCGGCCAGGCAGCGCAAGGAGTACGTGGACGGCATGCCGCCCGAGGACGGCGGGTCCCGAATGCCGAGGAGTTCGCGGGCCCGAAGAGAAAATTGAAGGAAGAAGGAGGAAGGACGGGGTGGGAGTTGCTAGAGGGCAGCTGGCTGCAGATGGGATAATGGAATGTACGGGGCTCTAAGCCTGGGAAGAGTGGATGTAATCAGCCGACAATGCAGGCGTCCGACGAAACCCCGGCTGACCAAATCATTTGGTCAGAGCTGCTTTTGTGAAACGCGCGCACTCAAATGACACTCAACGCGTCATTTCATTGCAACGTACAATAAATACGTGAGCGAGTTGACACCTAACCTCGGGCGAACGAGCAAAAAATTCACGTGTCCTCGCGTTTGCAAATAATAACGAAACTCGGTACACGAAAGTGAACGCCGAATTCTTTTTAAAATAATGCCGAGCGTGATAAATTATACGAACATAGGCTACATTTCCATTGTTTCTGCATCCGCCGCTAGAATTCGCCGCCGGAGCAGTTATTTCGACTGTATAATAATTCGATTAGCAGATCGAAATTTCGAACAATTATAGTGAAACGGCTCCGATAAAAGGCGAACAAGACTTGAAAATGTACCAAACCCCGGCTTTTGACCTGGTTTTTCACAATGAATTTTATTAGAATACTGCCCTTCTTGTTAATATTCACCTAAATGGTTAGTACTATAAAGTTTCCCCTTTGACTTTGTGAACTTTGGTTCGCGCCACTCTCCGCAGATGGCAGCACCGTGGATGTTACACATTTCCGTTCCTCCATACTTCCATTCCATTCAGGAAATTACTCCCCCAAAATGCCGTATACTGAGAGATAAGATATTAAACAGTAAATAAAAATAACCCTTGTTTTAAAACTGAGGAGAAACTACAGGAGTTGTGGGGGGGGGGGGGGTGCTTTTTCTGAGAACAAATGGGAAAATTCATTGCCAATATTCAGTGTATTCTGCCACAAATACCTGTAAAATTTTCCGTATTCATGAAACAAGTGGAAGCACAGCAATCATTTTTTTGTCATATATTTATAGAAAGTGCGAGGGAAAATGACAGTAGTGAGTAGAGCACTCACCTTCATGCTAGTCTTCAAGTTCTGCTCAGAGCGGGAACGGAGGCGGGATATTTTTCTAAAATTTGAAATTCGGTGGACGACACGTCTGGATAACATCCCGGTCAGACGTCAGAGAAACACACTACGACGCCATCTCATCTCAAATCACATCAATTTCCCCCTTAAGTCGCTTTTTTTTTTTGCTGCTTTTGCTCATAGTCACGAACTTAATTCGTTTTCATGACCACTAGTAATCATTTCGTAAATATTTTGTTTTCAAAAACAAACGTTTTCGATCCGTCTGTACTAAAATAGAGTGCAAATCGAGGCAAATTCACAAATTTATTTGACATTATAATTGCAATGCTCGATATGTGTGTGGATTTAATAACTATCTGAAATACACCGGGGCAATTTTTAATAGTCTGTTACGAATACATTCTTATTTAAGAGAAAATATAATTCGCTTGTACATTTTTTTTTTTTTTTTTGCTGGAGAGTGAGCAGGAAGAAATGACTTAATATTTCATATCGTTAAAGTTTGTCAGACCTGTACGTCTTACATCAGCGAGCTGTGAGTTCCGTAGCACAAACGTATTGCGGTAATTCCAACTTTTCTCATTCTTGCTGCTCTAAATCCGAAAGAAAACTTTATAATGCCCTTATAACTCAAACCGGATAACACGGGACCATTTATTTCCTTGTAAGTAACACTCCGGTTTTTTACAACTTTTGTTTCTTCTCTCTTGTATCGTTATTTATCTTTAGGAATTTCTTAAAATCCTTCTAAGTCAGAATAATTGTGTATACTATAATTATTAGTTATATATTATTAAATAATAAGTCAATATTTCAGCAGGTATACAAACAAAATTGAATGAATTTTTTTTTGCAAAATTGGTGGTAACGAGTTTTGCCACCGACATGACAAAACAATTACATATTTTGGACAAGTACAAGTGGTTTTGATTTTCTTTTAACTTGTTAAACCCAATCTTAGGTTTTGTAAATGACATTTAATGTGCGAAGTTTAATGTCAAGAAATTACAAACACATATTTTACAATTATTTTACAATACTTTTAGCTGTATCGGCATATTAACTAAAAATTTAATCTGGAATTTCTTTAATCCAGTTAGGTAAATTAAATGCCCACTAAATTTCTACAGACCATGTAAATTTGACAATTTTTTTAAAACAATTCCATTAAAAAACAACCACTTCACAGGTTTTGTAAAGATTGAAACAAAAAGAGACGTTTCTCCGATTGTATTTGACGTAATACGTGTGTTGTACAAAAACCAGCTGTGCTAACGACTCCAATTCAATCTCACAAACGTCTTCGCGCTAATACAGAAAAATTTTATATCTAACCCCTTCCATCCGACGTTTCTTTCCTATCTTTTTTCCCCCATCTTATCTTCCTCCCCCTTGCCATAAGCCGCACCCGCTCCATCATCCAGATTCGACAGCCCATCTCATCACAATCCATTTCCTTCTTCCTCGTACACTTTTTTTTTTTTTTTCATGCTTGCCAACGCTCTCGTCCGCTGCGGCCCCAAAACCCGGAAACATTTGTGGCTGATTTTCAATTACGTTAATGAACTGTTTTTTTTTTTTTCCTTCTTCTCTCCACCCTCCCCACTATATTTATTTCTTTACCTCTTCACATGCTCCAGAATTGGAATTTTTTTTTCTGATTCTTGTATTTCCCAGGTGGTGACGGGTTTATTTGGTCATTTTTTTTTCCCCTTCCGTTATCTAAGAACGACTATTGTTAAGGTGGGCAGTCACACGCAAAGTTATTTTTATATTTTTTTTTTCCACAGTTCCACGTCATAGTTTAAATTTTTAGGTGTAAATACTCCTGCAAGTGTTAACAACTACAGACTCTTGCGTGCCTTTTTACACGCAATGTATAACATTTAGAAAATATATGCTGAAAATGTTTGTAACAAAAAAAAACATGAAAGATTTAGGGTTAAAGTTTCAGAAATAGCCTTCACTAATAGCAACGACGATAAAATTAAAAAATAAATAAATAAATACAGAAACGCGAAGTCCATGCCGTAGAGTAGGCTATTTATTCGTGAAAAGGTTTTACTTGCATATTTATGAGTCATACGAAATATCTTTAACTATTTTGTAAGTTTCAATTCAATACAAATTATCGATTATATTCCTGAAAATATTTGTATTGTTTCACTTTGCGTCCTAGTAGTGCTCCGAAATTCTTTCGCAATGACACCACAATGTTCAAGCTAAACGCGTTTCCACGCTACACCAATTTATAACTTTACACAATGATAATACGTAAGTCACCCGCATGACCCTACATTAGTTCAATGTCGTCACAGGCAAAACAAACACACACAGTCATGACCTATCCGTTGTGGGCCCAACCATTGTTGACGCATAATTAGTCGTGTGGCTATTAGCAATTCAAATTTGACGGTATTTTGTCACTCAACATAATTCCACCCACTGCCACTGTAACGAACGAATAGACGTTTTCACGTCAAAAATTGGTTGTCTGTAAAGTTGGTTTACGGACGATAGTTTAACGTGACAACGTCATAACAAAACATTGATGAAATGATTGCATACTTTTATGAATAAAATTGAATCATTTTTATTGAATTATCACTATTTTGTATGGATACAAAGAAGGAGTGAAATTTAATCTACAATTTAATCGATAAATTTACTTTTATTTGCACTCATTTATTCAAATATGTTTATTACTTTAACGAACAGATTATTTTAACTATAACTTTTATACATGTTTGCTATTTAACTTCTTCCAATCTGTGTTATTCTGTTAAGGATAGGACGATGATAGAAAAAGTAGGAAACGAATGGGAGTGTTTAAAGTTTAATGTGCCTCGAAAAAGTCAAATCGATGGTTGTTCCAATCGAGTGTAAGAAAGATAGATGCGGCGCAAGCGTACAATGAGCGTAACGGGACACAGCGTAACGGGACAATGTGCGTTACGGGACACTTTTTGTGCGTGCAGCCGGCGTTCATCGATTTATTAGACGTTGTCACGTCAAAAAAATCAGAAGGTCGTGTGATAGTCAACCTTTAAGGGGCCTGCCTCGTCAGGGGTGTATGTGTGTCGGTGAGGCGGGATGATAAGCGCGACGCTAGCTGGTGCTTCCAGCGCGGTGTCTCCTCTGGACTGGCGCGCAGTCTTCTCGTCGTCACAGGATAACTGTGAAATTTGAGCGGTGATCTTAACATTATATGGCCGAGAAATGAAGTCCCTTTTGTCCTTCATGAACCTGTAATGGTTGTTTTACGCCTGAAAATTACTCCGAAAACACGCCTTTCAGCCGTTTTTAACTCTTCTAAAAATACAGTTTAAAAACTTAATACGAAATCAAAAGTACTTTTCGGCCCTCGGTGAATTCTTGAACGCTTTCCGTATAAACAAGCCCCACTCGGATGTCTTGAGCAGTTGTCAAATCACATTATTTTTCCCTGAAGCTCTGCGCACCGTGTGTGTGCCCGGGTAGGCGTAGCCCTTAAGGGGCCCGCCTCGTCAGGGGTGCATGAGTGTCAGTGAGGCGGAATGATAAGCGCGACGCTCGCTGGTGCTTCTAGCGCGGTGTCGCCTCTGAACTGGCGCGCAGTCTTCTCGTCGTCACAAGATAACTGTGAAATTTTAGCGGTGACCGTAACATTATATTGCGGAGAAATGAAGATAAAGGGGTAATGCACGTCCCTTAAGTGCTTTCAAGGGTCTGTGTGGGTTGTTTCATGCCTAAAAATTACTCTGAAAACATGCGTTTTAGCCATTTTAACTCTTCTAAAAATACAGTTTAAAACTTTAATCCAAAATCAAAAGTACCTTTCGGCCCTCAGCGAACTCTTAAATGCTTTTCGTAAGCAGACTTCGCCCGGATATCTTGAGTAGTTTATAAATCACGTTGTTTTTCCTGAAGCTCTGCGCACCGCGTGTGTGCCCGGGTAGGCGGAGCCTTAAGGGTTGAGTTGGGTGAGGGGAGATTTGCACGGGGGTCGGGTGACGGGGAAGAGGGCGGGTGCTACCTGATGTCATCCGAGTGAAGTGCTCGGGAAGGTTCGGCAGGTGGTTGGGGGGTTGAAGGGGAAAGAGTTCAGGCGTCCATTATTCACTCTGGTCGCGGCGGCGCTGAAACGCACGTCGTCGCCGCGGTATCCATTATCAACGACGACCCGCCTCGCCGAGTGGGGCTCGGTCTACCGTCGCGCAACCTCTCGCCCGGGGTCGCTGAAAAGTTAACCAGGTCCGCGCGAACTGCGTATAAATAAATTCATCTTGATACTTGAATAGATGCATATACACACGGCCCCCACAAGGGTGGGGCTGGGTGGACCCCTGCGTCCAGGGCCCATGCCCAGACCTACGCAATTTTTTTTTTAATTTTGAAGAGAAACCTCTTTGCTGAGGGGGCTACGATTTTTGAGAGTTAAGATAATTCTGATCCAATGAGGGTAATAGTCAGGTACGTGGTGGGGGAACCGGTAGAGGAGGAGAGTGCGTATGCGGCGACGCCACTCCAACGCATGCTCCCTGTGGTCATTTTTAAGTAAAATAATTTTATTGATAAAGTTCAGTTTGTACTTACAAAATAGTTACCATAATACCTTTATTTTCAGGTTAAATTACATTCTAAAAGGTGCACGGATAAGAAATAACCACGTAGTTATAATGTAGCACGCGACTGTAAAATAGGGAGGGGGGGGGGGCGTGTCTGATCCTGGGTCCATGGAGCGTAATAGAACGTGGGGGCCATGCGATATGCATTAGACCGAGAAGCATAAACTACAGGTTACTCACGACAAAATAAGTTGAAAACAAATTTACGATTAATGGTGTAAAGTGATTTTTCAAGTCTGGTTTACGTACTTAAAGTTAAAGTTGAACTAAATTTTTATTTTTCTTGATGTAAACTAGCTGCAATACCCAACGTTGCTCGGGCTGAACAGAGGGTGATAGCGCTATATGCCAGTGTGGTGGACAAAATAGATATGAAACACAATTACTGTTTGTTTGTCTTTGGCCTATGATATTTTTTTATTTCTGTTTAACCACTGTTGAACGGTTTAGAAGTTGATGCGCTGCAGGGCCATCTAGTGGTTGAGTTACAGCAAAATTTTCTCCATGTCCAAATATCTGAAGAAAATTTTAATCACCATTCACCGACGGCAACAATGCTCCTGCAAGATGGTGAATTTGTCCTCGAATCTGTAAGATAAAAAAACAAATACTTGATTTATGAGTCTCCGTGAAACGTTTGTGTGATGTGATTGTGCATGTGATGTGTGATTCAGTCGAAAAAAAGAATTTACCTTAAAATTTGGGTTGAAACCTCGTTCTTCGATATTATTCGCCCCAAAAGATGTCATTTTAAAGGAATTGTTGTAATTTAGTATATTCTGCCAGAAATGCTTCGATAGAGGTTCTTGGCCATAAAGTAATAATGCCAGTGGCTTTGGTGGTGGTGTTAATTGTGGTAATTTGACCTTTCCGCTCGCACAGAATAATCCTGGTGTTTCATGTGGAAATCTCAAAGCATTGAAATGTTGACGGATAGTGCTAATTGTTGCGAAGTCGACAGATACATCCGCTGCGTAATTGACAGTTGGATCATACCTGAACGTCAAATGTTTATGACGTTATTTTGTGTGTAGACTCAAACTGAGCGAGTCGAACTCGACTGTATCGGTTGTTCTGGAGTCATAATGGATCGCTCTTGAAAAATTCTTATTCGATTTCCTTCCAAACTGTGTCTATGTTCTTCGTCATTCTCATTTACTCTACGATCATGTAGTTGGTTGGCGTTGTGCGTACGCCGACCGATATATCGATCTCTGGTGGCATTTATATCAAATAACTACGAACTTAAATCAATTGGATGTTCCAATTTGATCATTTTAATGGTTATGTTATGAAAACATGTTAAGGTTTAGAATGCCCCAAAGATATGATAACCGCTGATAAAACACGGAAATATTCAATGTGGAATTTGATTAATTTTAAGGTTATGTTATGATAACATGAGACGGTTTTGAATGTATCAAAGATATGATAACCGCTGATTAAGCACGGAAATATTTTTTGCGTAAAATAATCAAGATAAAATTCAATAAATATGCTTAGTACTCATTCTAACTTTATTAATTTTTAATATTTGTAAAATAATAATGTAATAATTTATAATGCTAATAAATTATACATACGGAAAAGTAGCCTCACTAATATAAATACACTTTAAAAAGTTTCTCTCACTAATATTCACAATAAATAAACGTTTTTAATTATATGTAATATATTCGATATAATAAGATTGAAAGCACATATATAATACGTATTTATATGTATGTATCCTTTTTTTTTAATCTTGTGAAAAACGTTTTGCATTTAGCTCGCGTATCGTAAAAATTCACTTTCGTCAATTTTTTTTTTTTCATAGCGTGCTTGAAGAAGTACAATTTCAAAATTTATGCTTGTATGAAACATCAATCAACATTTTGAATAATGCTCCAAATTCTGGTAAGCGTGGCCAGAAACATCCGTGCATGCATGGATAAACCGAACCGTTAACGGTTTCGCTGAGAGCCCCCGGGGTTACTGAGCCGTTGCGCGCGGGATTGCCGGCGTCCCCTGGAGGCGTCGCGACGCCGGGGGGGGGTGTGTGTGTGGCGAGGGTGTAATACGGCGTCGGACCCGGGTAATAAAGGGGCTGTTGCAGCAGGGGGGGGGGGGGCGGCTAGGCGTCGCCGGACAAGCTTTGAGCATTACAGGAGCCCCGTGGCGGCTGCAGGGTTGAAGAAGGAAAGAGGGGGGGGGGGAAGGGTACAGCGTCACTCCCGAGGCCTGGTGTCGGGCTACAAAGCCCAACAACCACCGCCCATTCACCCCCCCCCCCTCTCTCACACTCTCTCTCTCTCTCTCTCTCTCTCTCTCTCCCCCTGCCCCCTTGTAAGCCTGTCCCGCCACTCCAATCAAGGCTCGGTAGTTTAATAACGGGCTATTCCGCCCTGTCCCGCGCCAATGTCTATCTCCCTCTTGTCCCCCCCTCCACCACACTCCACTAACCCCCCCTGGCCATCGTGACGTCCCTGTTATTATGATCCGGTGGGCTCCCGAGCAAACGATATAGAAGGGGAAAAAAGGGTGGGGGGGAGGATGAGGAGGAGGTCAAAAGTGGAAGCCACTTTAAGAGGTTTCCGACGAGGGAAGGATGAGTCGTTCCCCTCTTAACGCCACACTCGGTCGTGATTAAATCTGATCCGGCCACTTCTGTGCTTACTATCCTCCCCTCCCGCCCCCCCCCCCCCACCTCCACCACCACACGAAGGGGTCGCGCGCGCGCGGGGGCGTGACCGTGGTACGCGCGCCCTTCCAGCCAATGAGAGCCGAGGCACCGGCGGGTAACATGTTCTCGCAGCGCGTCTCCGCGTCAAGTCTTGAGAAGCGACAAGAGACTTTTCTTGGCTTTTCTGAAGAAGAATTCACATCAAACAAACTAAGATTTGTTCAAAAATTTTTTTAGATATTTGGAATTTCTTTTTTTTAACAAATCACTCCAACGAGCGTGTTTTGCTCATATTCAAAGATTTTTTTTTTGTGGTTTCAGATTCAAAATAAGTAAAAACTTTTTAAAGGAGAAAAGTTTCATAAGCGTCGTAGGAGTTGAATTAGATCTGACAACAAACGCTAGTCCACGTTAATGTTTTCTACATAACACCTATAGAAATTCAATCATTTAAATGATTAAATGTGTGTAAATTAAGAGGTAGTGCCTTAATCTTATTCGGATGTGGTTTCAGACACTGTTAAAATTTTTCACATTTGATTTATGGAAAACGCTGGTTACAAATTATTCAGGGATCTTCGTTAATTTAATGCTATCTTCTTAAGTTTCCGGAAAATGAATCCAAAAGAACATGAATCCAAAATAATAAATTTTGTATATTAATAAAACATTAAAAATTGGGTATTCTACAGCAAGAAAACTCTTCTAATGTCCAAGTTTGTGTTTACGCTTGTTTAGAATGAAACATTCAACTCGGGAGTTGAAATATAGCGTATTTTCTACGATGATTCAGTTATTTGAATTTTCAAATAACTCTTCGTTTATTCTAGTAAAATTTTTATTTTAAAATTCCTTAAATTTACCGTACTCTCTAGCAATTTAATACTCAAAGGTTTCAGATATACTGTGTCTGTTTAACACTTTAAAACAACTTACTTTTAGCAAAGAAAAAAAATATCCATAATTTTTTATTTTTTATTTAATAAAGATAATATATCAAAAATAATACTGAACATTAGTGTTAAAATCGAGGGAATAAATTCCAAAATGAAACTTATATTTTGGCTATAGTGTTTTTCATTTTTTTTAAATTCCTTTTCTGAAATCCTATTAATACTATAAGGTTTTTAGAAAATTGTGTTTTTTTTTTTCTTCTTTCTCTCCCCCTCCTTCCCACTGCCGTTTCACCCCTTACGATATACTTACGAGTCGAGGTTTGAATTGCCAAAGAAGTTTCACTTGTATCACGTGTCCTTCGGTACACGTTATTTGATGGTTTCGTTCCCCGTCGTTATTGACAGAGGTCGGTACGTGTACACAGACCTCGCACACCACACCCCCAGGAGATACCATCCAACAGGGAGGTTTCCACGTCTCTGTCTCTCTGCGCGCGGTCCAGGTAGGGGGGGGGGGGGTTGCGGCAGGGGCGCGTCTGTTGGTCCAGCGCACCCCCCCCTCCACCCCCCCTTCTCTAGGTCGTCCCCCGTGACAGCGGCCTCTGGGTCAGAACGGAACCCATGGCGTGTTACGGATTTGTGAAAACGATAGGTTGGGGGGGGGGGGGGTTGGAAGGGGGTGGTTGGTTAGCTTATGTGACCCCCATCCGTCATCACCAATGGCGCGAATCCGTGGGATTTTCACGGGTGTACCCCGCGGAATCTAAAGGCCCAAAGGCTTTATTAACTCTCGGGGGTAAAACGACACAAATCATCCCACCAGGCTGTCCAGGAATATATATATACACATATATATATAATAAAACATTTTTTTTCGGAATAATCTGTGTTGTCTATGCATTTAAAAATCTGACATCATGCGGATTTTGGCTTGTTTCCTGTGTGCTGTGTATTTATCTGTCTTGACAATTCTTATGGTTCCCCTATGGCATTCAGTGAAAACCAGCAATGGCTTGTGTCCATTAAAATGTTTTAAATTATTCCAGGGATTTTTCGTAATTTTACGGATAACATGAGGTTACGCACTTAACTTGGATCCACGTCCAATTATCTTGACGTATTAACAAAATTTTATTAAAAAAACATGTTAACTGTACAGCTAAAAGACTCTTGCTTCAAGTTTTTTTTATACAGAATATGGGACTTTATAAAGTTGGAAGCCGGCGTAGTTACTACGAAAACACATTTGTCTGGGGGGAAAAATCAAAAACCCTTCTTGTTTTACGTGTCTTCTTAGTTGTAAAGCCCATAATTTCATTATAATATCTAACAATGTCTCGAGGTTTTTGGCTTCTGCGTTGTAGCCGCATCGAAGGCGAAGATATCAGCGATGTTTGATAAATATAAATAGAGAATATGGAAACAAATTAACCAGAATATAGGAACCACACTTAAGATATCTTCAAAACCTAGCTCTGCATGCAAGAAAAAACAGATCTCCTCTGGTTGGCCAAAAAGCCCATCTAACCACAAGATAAGAGGCTACTGATTGGCCAGCACTCCCAGCCAGTCACAGAATCCCAACTCCGATTGGCCAAACTAACAGGTCTACCAGAAGAAAGGAAGGCTCTGATTGGCCCACAGCTGCAGCCAATCGGGAATCTTACCTCTCAGGCGAGAGTATTATAAGGCAGGAGAACTTGCAATAACCTCAGTAGGTAAATGGTACCCTTGTGGCCGGCAGGGCCACATTTTTAATTGTAATTTATTTTTGTTGCTGGTCTCTAGTTTTATATGGTTTTTTATTTCACGTATTTTTACGCCTTTTTTAATTAATGTTAATTTATTTGTAAATTTATTTAATTATATTTGTTTCTGTTAATTATTTATACGCCGTTTGGTAGCTATCGATTATGAGTTTAAGAACATCGATTGTGTTTCACGTAAATACCACTTGGCGAGCGCCCAGCGGTTGGCTGATGACGTCAGACATTCGGCTTGCCGGGAGTGAAAATCAGCTGGGCCGCGAGGGAGTGTGTGGCCAGCGACCGTCGAGGACAGAGCTATGTGACGGTGCGGACTGGTGTGCCGGACGGCAACGGGCGACGAAGAGTATTGGGATGGAGGCTCCACGCTGGGTGACAGGGCAATGGATTGCCCTGTGATACAGAAGAAATCAAGGTAAAGAGAGGCAGCGATTTTGATTTTTACCCTCGTGGTGCTGCACTGGTTTTTGGCAAACCTAGTGAACTGTGTATTTTCCCATACTAAATTTTATTTGGATGGAACTTTTATTAGCCTGTTTGGTGAAGAGGCCCATTTGTTTCACACGTTGTTCCAGTGTGGGATTTTTTAAAAAGGTCGCCCGTTTGCCTGTAGTTGTAATAAAAGTATAAGTTTGGAAGAAACGAACATTTTGCAATTTGTTTTCGAGACTTTGTCTTCGGAATTTGCATACTTAAAGTTGGCTTTAGCTATTATAATCAGCTTGTGCAGTATTATTAAAAGTATTGGACTACATGCGCAGCCTGATGTTGGTTGGTGCGGCCATTCTACGTTTTTATGAAATCATTGGCAAGTTAATAGCTACATTTCCCGTAAAAAAAAGATAATTATTTTTTGATCATCGTTCACGCCTATGTGAATTCGTACCTATGGCCCGGCGTGGCATTAGACTCTGGAGTTGGTGAGGAAGGTCAGGAAGCCAGCGCCTGCCTAGGATATTAACTTTGTTTGTTTTTTGGCAAGTCTTTAGCAACGAACATCTGAAGAAAGACTAAACCGTTGATTGAGAGTTTAAGAACTTTATTTAAATAAATTTTTTTGTACTTCATTTTTATTATTGTAGAATTTTTATATATATGTATTGATTGTCTTTTTTGATTTTTGGTATTAGGGCAGTCAGTAAATTTTGATATTTTATAGTGGCCACGCCTCACGCCCTTATATATATTTTTATACTTGTTGTTATCAGTATTTATATTTTTACGATTTTTTAAAGGTTATTGTTAGTATCGCAAATGGGGATAAGATGCTGCCATTATTAACGTCAGCTTTTGTAACTAAGCTTGTATGGTTATGTATAGTAAATACTATTTTTGCGAATTTCTATTTTTTAATAACATACGTCCAAAGTCTTGCCTCTTGTTTGTTTAATGGTTACTCTGCTATTATATCCTTTGAAGTTTTTGGCCTGACCCCTGGGCAGTGGTGTGGGGAATTTATATTGTTTAGCTTTTTATGCCTGGTTTTAATATTTTTTTTTTCCCTTCGCGCCCAGAGTGAGTCGGGGACGCAACCCCTCTTCCAATTAAGGAGGAAGAAGGGTTACACCCTGATGATGGCGACGACAACGTTGACCGAAACGGCGGTGTAATCTCTGCCTTCGACCAAGCTACAACCCAGAAGCCAAGCAACTTCAGACAATTGCTGCGAACGCCTGCGATCTTTGCTATCGAACGATGTCGTTTGAAAATGGACATAATCGTAAATAAAAATATGCATTACTAGCTGAAGTATCCGGCGTTGCCCGGGCCATTTAATGACGAAGTTCAAAACTGAACTGTCACTAGCGCCGTTAGTTCGCTAGCAGCCTCGAGCTCCACTAAGCGGACGGGTCTCACCAAGGAGAAGGTTAGGAAGTTTGCCAGACATTACTATATGACCGTGTGGCGGACATAGAGAAATGACACACACTCACTATTTGCATGTCTATGACCTATTATTTTCTATTATATTGTTACGAACGTGAGCAAGTTCGCGACACATGCAGGTGCAGAGCTGGCTGGCGGCCCCACACGGCCACTGACGTCACGTGGCCGCCGCAACATGAGACGTGCCGCGCGCGTCTGGAAGATTACAAGGATCGTCGCTTTCCCCCCTTCCTTCCCTTTGCTCCCCGCGCGGCGCTGATAGCCAGAGACCTCACAACTGGCGGAGTTCCGCGCGCCACCTGGCAGCTGCCGACGCGTGTCTAGATATTTCTCGCGACGGGTCAGCGCGGAATGACGCGACTGGCCCCAGCTGCGCTCGTGAGTTCTAGAAGTTCTAGAAGTTCTAGAAGTGGCGCCTGTGATATATAAGCCCGGGACGCGCCTTTGAGAGAATCAGTTCAGTTCTGCTGGGAATTGGTAGTTTTCCTTTTACGAATTCGGTCGCAACAATATACGTATATGAATTTATCCATGGCGATTTGTTGAACGACATAGAAGTTGATGCACTACAGCGTCATCTAGTGGAGAGTTACAAAAAAAAACGGATAGCATGGAAACTTTCTCCTTGAAATAGCACAACTATGTGCCAACTTTAATGGCGATCGGTCAAAGGTGTATTGAGTTTGTCGACGTCGTACATACCAACATCCATTTATATATACACACATTATTTTTAATTCCCACAAGGAAATATCTTAACTTTAATTTTTTTTTTATTAGGTCGGGTGTGAAATACGCCTGCCGGACAGGCTCGCATATCTCCCTTCCACGCTTTCATGTACGCGCGGAAACGTAAATGACGTAAGGATTTAAAATACTGCGGGAGGTGCTTCGTTGCAATTCGTGCAAATTGACCCTATTCCTTGAACCCACGAACCCAGATGGGGTAAAAAAAAAAAAACGCACGTGTCTCCCGTCTGTGGTAAATGGTCTCCCCCCCCCCCTCCCCCCCTCCCGCACCGCGCGTGTGGCGAGATGAGATGGCTGCCCTACTCATGTTTCAAGCAGGGTCGGGGATGAGGGTGTTTGGGGGTGGGTGGATGTTAGGGGTGCACGGGCGTGCTCGGGCTGAAATGCCGAAAGGGGTTGGATAATAATAACAAAAAAAAAAGTGGAACGAAATAAAACACTGCGGGGGAGGGCGGAAGGGAATTATTTTATCGGGCGCGCGTGGTGTGTCCCGGGGCGGGTTGGTGGAAAAAAAAAGGGGGGGGTGGTTAGGGGGTTAGGCGCGGCGCGGTAACAGCGGGGAGTGTTTAACGGAGCCTGTCTCCAGAGCCGAGGGAATTTTCTTTTTTTTTTAGTTACACCGACATAAAACCGTATTATACTACGTCCGTTGCCCTTTGCGCATTTCCTCTTCACCTCGGAACATCCACTCGCTACAGCGTAAAGAAACGGATTGCTTTATTCGCTCCTTTTTTTGTTTTTTCTAACCCCCACCCCCTTTCCTTCCTCAAGAAAAAAAAACATTCCCCGTTACGCGTCTGAGCATGTACGTACGTAGGTGAGAATTGTTTCCGTGCAAAACGATCCAACTATCCACAAGACGCGGAAGGGAAATTTAGTCCAGGCGTTCAACCTGCCCGACGAACGAATGCGTCGAAATTAGGAATGAAAATACTGCATCATTTTTATTAGCATTTAATTATTATTTTTAAATGAAATTTAAATATAGTATGTCTGGAGGATTTTCGAAAAAAAATCTTTCATTTTCAATAACATAAGAGTTAATTATAAATTGAAACAACAGATGACTGGGACGTTTGGGAAGCAAACAGCCCCGAACTAAAGCAATGACTGAACTATCCCAGAAGTTTGCGGGGGTGATTTTGGAAGAAAAAAAATATGACAAACCTGAAATCAAAATTCTAGGACCGATTCTCAAATCAGGGACCTCTGAAATGCCTGCCAGACCTCTGTGCCACTCCACTCCATACCTCCTTGTAATTAGAAGGCTTTAATAACGTGTTTGCAACACGAGTAGCTTGAAATTTGCTATCGTCTTTATTTTAAATAATTCAGAATTTAAATACAAAATAGGTAAAATTTTAATATCTAACTGTGAAAGTAACTATAAAAAGAATATTTTATCTTATACTATAAACAAACTCATTTTTTAAAAAAAAACTTACAATATATATTTACTTGTATTCAGTAAACAGAATATCTAATTGTTGTAACGAACGCAAAACTAAATTTGGCGTGCATCGAAACTTAATTTGTATCAAATCACGTTATTAGAATAGAATAATAGTTTAAGAAACCTGCCTATATTTCAAACCCCCATGCAATCATATTTTTCCCGAGGCAGACTAACCTTTCGGGTTATTATAAGAAAATATTTTTTATAAGTATATATTTTTTTTCAAATTACTTCATGGTAGCATTAAGAGTATTTTGATTTCATTTATCTTATATTGAAACTGACCTTTACTTGATTGTTTGAAGTGTTCCACCGCAAAGTCTTGGTCTGTGTTCTTTGCTCTAGCGACCGGTTTCGGTGCTTGCAAGGCGACGTTTTCTCGAAAGGACATTTACTGGCTCCATATTTCTCTCCCCTAGGAGACAGATGGCGTCGCGTCTGGGTCTTGGCCAGCTATGAATCTTCTTCGCTCGTGAACTTTACCCGAGTCTTCACGTACACGCGCGCGCTTACACGCCCGAGAAGACACGCAAAAAAATTGTCCTCCACCGCTTACTACAGTTTTTTTTGAATTAACGTCACGCGAATAGTGCCTAGGTCACGTGGTTAGTAGCACTAATTGTTGTTTCAGTAACACATGCAACTGTGTTGAAGACCTACATTGTACAGAATATTATATATAGCTTTATTTAGAAAGGAGGAAAATAATAATTTTATTTTAGAGTTTTTGTTATTATATCTGTTAAAAATACACAATACTAGCATGTAATGTTATACAGATGCAATAAAAATAAAATTCAGTGTAAATTTATTTGCAAAAAAGTTCTCATTTTAAGGTCAAAAGAATTGTTAAAATAAAATGATAAAATAAAGATGAGTAAATTTAAATATTTTTTTCAATTTAACAATTTTCTAGTTATTTATGCAAAGGGGGAACAGATTCAGATGACTTAAGAAACATGGGCGTTTTGCGATCTAACTCGCTTGACGATAAAATTTTCAAGTCCGGTAAAAACGGAAGAGAGCATAGGATACGTTATTTATTTGAATAAGCGGTGTCATTGCTGGTTTCCACAAAATCGAAATGAAATTTAATACAGTAGAAATAAACTGGGTCCATCCGTACCTGGCATGGGATTTGACCCAGGATGTGCTGCGTTATGCATAGTCCCGGTTTACAAGATGGCGATGCCGTTCTTCTGCGAAGCGACTGAGGTGTTTTAGACTTCATTCACCCTGACTTTTTTAAGTTATACTTCTTTAGGTGCGTTATGGAGGAAAAAAATGATGCGAGTGAATTTTTTCACGATGCGAACGTACCATGCCAACGAAATTTTCACAGGAAGATCACGAATACACGTGTACGAACATAAACCCATTTAATGTTACTTTCATCCAAATTAGGGGACATACCAAATGTATTGGTGTGCCAAATGAAAATTGTATTATAGTGAAACTCCCCTGGAATAATGGTAAATTAAAATAGTCATAGAAAAAAATAAACTCAATTTTTTAAAAACTTAAGTAACACTGGCATCAAAATGTTAAAATACAAATATATTCTCCTCGAAATCTCATGCCAGGCTTCGTAGCGTAGCCGGCTAAAGTAACGTGGTTCAAAACATGGCAATGGAAAAAAAATATATGTGTACTTTATTTTTTAAAATTTACAGATCATTGTAATCATATTTTGGATTAACATGGCAAAGGACTTAGCTTTGGCTACTTGTTGAAGTAAACACTTGTGAACGGCGTGGTTATAATGATAGTTGTAGTCACCCGCGTAAATTAATAAGTTTTTTTTTCTTCGCGTTCACAACATGGTACAGAAGGTCTAGGAGAAGTGATTTATGCTTTGAAATGCCCAAAAATAAATTGGGACAAATAGTTCGAAATTAGAATTATGGCGGTGGAAAAAAGTCCAAGATGAAATCCATTTAATGAAAGTGTAGTGACGAGCCTTGCTAGGTTGCGGGGACCCACAGAGCGTGCAACGAGCCAGGACAATGGTCGCGGTATCTGAAGGCAAGCGCCAGTGTTATTCGGTGGCGAAAGCTCTACCCGGCGCCTCCACCAAATGTCGATTTGTTTTCGGAGAGCGGAGCGACCTCCCCCCCCCCCCCCATCCACCCTTTCCCCCCACCACAATTCAGTGGGGCTGACCGCGCCGGGGAAAGCTCCTTTGCCCCCGGGGAAGTCAACATTGCCACAATGGAACCGAAGGAGGAAGGAGAAAAAAAAGAAAACAAAATTGAAGAGGAGGAACAAGAGAAAAGAGCGCGGCAGGACAAGAGAAAACATTCGAAAGTTTAAAAAAGAAAAAAAGAAAATTAAAAGTGTGTCGTTGCGTCTGCTCTTGTACGCTCAGGGACTGGCTAGGTGTTGGCCATAGTCGCTCCAAAGTCAACAAAGTACTTCAAAAAAACCATTTACAGTTATCTCTTTTATTCAGGTCAGAGATGAGCAACCTGCCACCGTGAGTACTGTGTACGACAGGGATAAAACATTACCGTGCATTACCTGCCACTGTTTGTAATCCAGAATTTATTTTCTCTGACATGTTTTCGACTGTTTTTCACATAATTTCACCGTATGAATCATGTGAATAATCCACTTGATGCACTACTTTAAGGGCGGCGTTCCAGGTCATTCGGGTTGGGTAGCGAATAAGCAGAATACCTTGTTGGTATACAACCATAACCTAAATCGCAGGCCGTATTCCAGAAGCAGTTTGCGAGAGTATGTAAGTCGCGATTTGTTTAATGATCCACTTCTTCCATCCTCCCTCCCCCCACCCATTTTTTTTTATTCTGGCAGAGTTTCACGGCCTCCTTTTCACACTCGTTGTGAGCGCATAAGTGTACCGCGTCAAAAACTTCGTCAATGTTTTAATACGATGCCTTCTAGTTCCGACCAAGAACTCTGGATCAAATGCTTACCAGCAAGCAGTTATGACCACCAGAGCAAACGCCTTTACATCTCTTAATTTTTTTACCCAGTGATACCAGCATAGTTTCCAACCGTCCAAATCAAACAAAATCAACTATTTTGACAGTAAATCAGTGAAAAATTATGCGTCAAAGTTACTTGAATTTTATTACGCGGTACAGTGTTTGAATCGACTGAGATAACAGATACCTATATATAGGTATAATTCGTGAATTAATTTCTTGTTCATTATTTTATAATTGACCCTCGAGATCTAAGATTCGGATTCGATGGAAATTGGGATTTGACCGATCACATCCGTCTGAATAAACTCACTAATTCAGCTTGATTATGAAATAATAAACTGCAAAAAAAAAAAAATGCCGAGTTATTTGTTTCAGTAGTTTCCGTTTTGTTTTGTTACAAACTTTTTTTTTTTTCCAGTTTCAGAATTAACAGGTTTAAGATTTTAAGAGAGAGGAAATGACATTTTTTCAAAGGATTTTTTTATTAATATGTAACCCAGCGAAAGGTTTTATACTTTTAATACGCAAACTCAAGGATTGTTTATGGCTGAAGACGTGATATGTTTCTGTCGCTTGGGAAACGCCGCCCTTGTGCGAAGGCCACGCCTGTTCCTCCGTGGCACATCTCCCGTGCAGTAGTGTCTGTCTGCGGGAGGGAGGGGGGTGGTAATGGCGGCTGACAGCACGGGGTGGAATGCGGAATGGGGGGTGGCGTGATTGCGCGCTATTTGTTTAGGCGGTCTGGGCAGCCGAGGCGCTCTCTCGCGGACGGACAGGGAAAGGGTCGGCCCGGGGGGGGGGGGGGGGTGAGTTTGCGTTGACGGCTCTAAAACGATTAGCGCAGCCGCTTGATTTTCGGTCGCCGGTGTGGGCTCAGGGTGATAGGGGGGGCGGGGGATCCACCCCATTCACCGCCACAACCTTCAGCACACCCTTCCGAAAACACTTCGCCACTTCATGGTCAGGGGGGAATGGGTCAGTATTTTGCCCCCCCCCCCCCCCTGCGCTTCGCCTCAAATTAATCGCCCGTACCAACGTGCGCGCGCACGCATACGTAAAGCGCGCGCGGAAACAGCAGGTACACAGCATGCCCCGTAACTCAACAAATTAAAAAAAAAAAATGTGTTGTGGTTTTCGAGTTATAGGCTTTTTTTTTTTAAATTTGTTAATCCTCACCCTGCACCAAATTATCAGACAGTCTACTATGGCTGAAAACACTTTTGATACGCAATGTAAAGTAACCCTACGAATGATAACAATTCGAAATAAAATTATACTTTTAGGTGAAAAAATAAATATTTGGAAAACTTATGTGGCAAAAAAAAAATTAATCTGGTAAATTTGATTATTTATTCTGTAAAATAAATACTTTGATAACTTATATAGTTATTTCAAAAATTACTAATTAAAGCAAATAACGTGTTAAGTTGGCAAAGTAATATTTTTAGAGTGTGGATAGTCAAATTTATCCGTTGTCGCATAAGTCATGCAAATAAATCCCCCCTCCCCCCAGAAAAATATATCATGTTTGATTTTGTTTCGAATTTTTATCAAATTTTATTCGATATATATTATTATTTGGCACATTGTGGGGTTTATAAAAATATATATATTTTTAAATAATGCATTTAACTTGAAAACTAAGGACTTTATTTAAAATTTGCTTTTTTTTTGTTTGTTTTTTTTATTCAGAACGGTAATTAACTGGCCTATCAACTGTTGTCGGCTTGACGTTGAGTTATGGGACATCCCTATTTCCACACCATCTCTGTTTCTCCGTCTCTCTCGGTTCCATTACTCGCCCTACTCGCTCGGGCTGCTATAGTCAATACCTTTTCCCGTGAGAGCTCGCGTGAGCTGTTGGAAAATAACCCTAACGGACAGCAGCGAGGAAATAAAATTTATCGCCGGATGCGTTTGCTAAAAGGTGGACGTAATGAGCCGCCAAAATGGTGGTCGGGATATAAATATACATATATTTTACGGGTCGCAGATACGTCTTCTTGCCACGTCGACACGTCAGATAACCTTGATGGCGCCGACGCGACGCTTAAAAGCCTCTTCCGGACGTGAATTCAAACTCCGCGTGACTTTGTACGCGCGCCCAGGTAATATTTTATCGAGGATGTAAAAGCCGGTTGGACGGAAAGCGATTTTATCTGCAGATCCTTTCACTCGTTCTCAGTTGCGGAATACGTAGACCACGGTTCGTTTACTCAATCCGCTTTGATAAAACTGCAGAGGAAATTATTTGGGCATTATAATATAGGGATGTATATTAATGGGTTTGCCTTCCTGGTGATCCAGCCATACGTCAAAACATGGTCACACATTTATAATAAGCTTCACAATAAATTTTTTAACAAAAAAATCACAAATTAATTTTTCGGAAAGGGGAGGGGGAGAGGAAATATACGAAATAGTTATTTTAATTAATTAATCCAAGTTTTAAGGCTAATTTTAAATTAAGTAGTCATGTGTTTAAAATATGACTGACAATAATGAGCCATTGAAAATTTTGCAAACACAATAATAAACCATTACACTGGCAAATACAAGACTATTTTTTTATTGTTATTTCTTAAAAACGAAATTGTTAACTAGCCTTTTAACATTTGAACATTGGAAATATAAAGCTCTGTTGAACACAATTTTTTTCCCTTCAAATTTTGTTTTATAACGATGTTTTATCTTCGTAATGCAAAACGTGAATTATGTTTGGAAGAAATATTGCAAAAAAAAAATGAATCGCACGTGGCAGTTCCGTTAAACAGATGGAGGTGAAGCTATAAAAGTTCTACACCGGGAGATCGTAGGTGTAAGCTGGACAACGGACGTCTCACAAGTTTGTTCAGTTCCCCGCGCTACTCGGGAAGCTACTCGGCACTCGCTGATTGAGTAGTGCTGGGTGCTGGGTGTTGGGGTCGAACACAGGACTCCCGTCGCTCCAACTTGACGCTCCAGCATTAACGGTCAACAAACGGGGACGCACCACAACGCCGAAATACCACAACGCCGAACGTACAATAACGCCGAAAACCATAACGCCAAATGCCAAATTCACTACAACGCCGACAGCTAGATAACTGCTGTGTACCACAACGCCGAAATACATTAACGCCAAAAAATGTCATTGCAGGACTGCCACAAAGGTTAGGTTAGGTAAGGTTAGCACACAAATTCATACAGTTGTTTTTCATTTTGTTCCTGTGGCCCCCCCGCCCCGCAGCAATATTTTTCGGCATTACTGTATTTCGGCGTTGTGGTACACAGCAGTTTTCTAGCTGTCGGCGTTGCGGTCAATTTGGCATTCGGCGTTATGGTATTCGGCGTTATTGTACGTTCGGCGTTGTGATATTTAGGCGTTGTTGTAACGACCCTCAACAAACCCTTTACTCAAACTTCAAGCGGAAAACGTACAATGTTTATTTAATCAAATAAGAACTAATTTTCATTAACAGTGTGATGAAGGATATATATATATATATATATATATATATATATATATATATATATATATAAATGAAGCAGGACTATTTCATTATAAGCAAGTTAAAACTTAACGAGTTTTCTTTTTGGGGAAAAAAATAACAAAAAATTAAAATATATAGGCTATGTGTCTGTCTATATAGATCAAGAAGAATTTCAGTTTGCTTGTTTGGTTCTTGATACAAATCTAGAGTTTTAATTTTATATTGCTGAAATTTGGCACACTTTATTTCCGAAACACGATGAGAGTGAGATTTCGAAAACAATCGCCCGTTAGAGCAGAATATTGAAAATTCTATATGAAAATTTAGCTGTTGCTGCTTTGTTGGTGCTTTCTGCAACACCTGGGAACAGCTTTTTCAGTGTATGATTTATTTCATTAGAGTCGCGACAGTGGCGTACCCATGAAGGAAGGGCAGGGGTGTACAATAAAGTGCAAGAGTGTTCTGCCTGTGGACCGCACTAGAGAATCACTGGAGCATTAGCCTATTCCAATATTAAAGTGTTGAATATGAATATGAACTGATTTTTATTCTAAGTTAAAATTCGGTTTGGGATACTTTTATTCTTTGGAAAAAAATTTTATACTTTAAATACTTGGAAAATTTGGATTGCCCCTTTTTATTTAACTTTGCAATATTACGTGGTGTGAATAACTCACATAATAAATATACTTGGAATTTAATTTCAACGCAAGTATGAAATAAGACATTTGATAACCTTTTTTTCATGTATCTTATTTCTGTTAGTCACGTGTATAAAATTTAAATCAGTATTTTCGAAACTAGAATGAGGTTTTCTAGACTTTTGATTTTACTTTCATTGCACTAACAAAGGTGCTAAACTCGTCTTCTGTTACTAGATAATTTACATTGCAAACTACCCTGATTAACACGAATTTAAATAGCACTTATCTGCTTAAGGGATCAAACTCTTCCTGAATGCTGAAAGATTTTCGCTTTACAGTGAAGCTAATCTGATTCACTTCGATTTTAGGTAGTTTGCATGGTTGCATAAAAAGTAATTATGTCTACCGTGTTAGGATAACTTAACTTGAAAAATTAAGATAAAAACTGTTTTAGTCCACCGAAGGGCTTATACACTAACTTGAGAACAAAATAAAGATTTAATTTTTATGAAAGTAAAATATCCTGCTTTACATTTGCTTCATATCTTGGAATATCCATGACAAAATAAAAAAAAGTCAGAAAGAATACAATGTTTAGTCTGAATCTGGAAATAACGTTGAACGAGTTGCATAATTCTGCGTGGGGCGTAGTTAGTGATTTCATCTGGTTTATCTGATTTTGACCCATATCAGATAACGTTCTGACCGTGTGCAATGTCAGATAATATATGCCATTTTTTTTTTGCTTACAGTCCACACCAATGGGAAATGATTGTGTGGTCCATATAATGTAATTTTATTCATCCAAAACTATTCAATGTGCTAGGTACTAATTGATTGAACGCAATTGTTGAGCATTTAAATTTAATTAGTGAAAAAGAAATGTAAAAAATTAATACGTAGTAGAGGAAGTTTTCCATCTCGATTGTAAAATTACGTCACAGGGTTATCATTCACGACAGTAAAAACCTTTGCAAAGATTTATTTTAAGGCAAGGAAACGAGAATATAATATTTAAATATTAGCATAATTGCGGTACCAGTAACACACGACTTAAAAAATCTAATATAATTCATTCTGTAAACAATATGATTTGTAACCGATTTAAAAAAAATAAAATACTAATATTAATAAATTGCTTATAATTATATTTAAAAAAATCAACCAGGGTAAAAAGTACGGTTCATTCATAAACACGTTGTTGTAGCCTATACATTTAAATTTCAAAACAATTTTATGCAGCGCTTAGTTGAATAAATTAATACATTATAATTTTATATATCGTTTCTTTCTTTTGAAAACTAGTACCTACGACATGCAAAAACATACTGCAAATATAATTATTGAAACGCTGCAAAATATAAAGATGAATGATAATTCGAAAGAAAAAAAGCATGTAAGGCAAGATAATGATAAAATTTACGTTGAAATCTAAGCTTAAACTACAGCTTATCCCAAAGGATTTTAGGTTGCGATGAAAATTTTACTTTATAAGTTATGTTAAATTTAAAGTTAACAAATAAACTAAGTTTTATCAAATTTTCTGCAGTGTTTTCTCCAGCTAAAGCACACATATTTTGGAGTCATACGAAGGAACGATTTTTCCAGGAATATATTATTGCTATTTAATTTTGGCTTCAAGAACCATTAGTTAAGTTTATTACTAATTTAATAATATGGAACAAAATTTTCGTTACAACTTTCTGATATGAGAAAATGGTGTTAATGCAACTCAAAATTTCTTCACTTCTGAGGTAATAAGTACTCTAGTGTTTTTAGTTGAATATATAGTCCTAAGATCATGTTCTCACGACTAGATTAGATGTATATTGATATGGATCTTACGCTTTTGCGGTTTTTAACTTGATAACAGTTATTATGATTCTTTCTTTATCTTTTGTACCCTTAGTAAGTTAGCGCCTTTGATTGCTTCTTTATCATTCCAAGTGGAAATATGATGGGGGCGAAATTGATAGGGAACTAAAATTAAAAAAATATTAACTTTGTCACTTGAACACCTCATTACGTCATCATTACTCAAACACTTTAATTTCTACTACCTCTGGCATTGCAGAGGTTAATACCGACCCAGGATTTGTGGTTTTTAACGTTGAAAGGGAACTTTCATTAAAATCTGTAAACGTGATAAATGGAAGGGCATTAAAAATTCCTGGACCCATTTAGCGGCAGAGCGCAAATGGGGAAGTATTCTGTGCGTGGGGCTACACTTTATCGGCTCCGGCTTAATAAGAAACCCTAGGCCGCCGGTTTCACACGAGGCGTGTTGGCTTAAACTGTGCGAGTGGACTCTCGCGATTCCATCGCGCGTTCGTTGCGAATATGCCATCATAACGTACAAGACGCATTTTTTACGTGATAACGTCTTATAAATCGATGAACGCCGGCTGCACGCACGAAAAATTGTCACGTTCCGCCTGAGCCGAGCGTGCTATATAACCGGCCAACCACCGCACGAGAAAATCTTCTATAATATCAAACAGGTTAAGGCGGGCGTTTTAACTAATTGTTCGTGATTATATTTAAACAAATTATTTAAATTAAATTTGCAAAAACTATAAATAATATTTGAAAATTAAAAAGTATGCCATTTTTCCTCAATGTTTTCTTATGACCTTATCACGTAAAATTATCGTCCGTAAACCAACTTTACAGACAACCCCCTTTTTTTAGGAATTCGCTCTAAAGACTGTAGTTTCATTAACTTACAAAGAGGGTCTCTGCTCGTTATTAGTTGAAATGGTTTCTTAAGGCGAAGAAAATTCATCGGCTAATGGCAACGTCCGCAAAGTTTCTATGGAAAGAGAAAATCCAGGTGCTACCTCACCGTGTAGCAGGCCCAGAACTTTCGGCTCATCGACCAAAAACCTCTTGTAGTTTAGCCAACAGGAAGTGATTGGAAGCACAGTATAATGGAAGTCTCGTTTTCTTAAGCCAGTTCGCTTAGTCGTAACAAAAAAGGAGATGCTAACAAACTGAGTTGAATTTATCCTGAAATATTTCATGAATTTTTGTATCGTCCTCACAAGCAACAGTTACATCAAACGGAATTCTAAGAATGAATTTGTTTTTATATTTAATTCATGATCCCATATCTTTGTACGTTCACATACTGCGAGAGCCAGCAGAATGTTATCACTGGAATCCCACGGCATGCGTGTCTCCACCTGGCGCAGCGAACACAGTGAACATGACGAACACAGAAAAGCTGCGAACTCCGGCCGACATGAAGAGCAATGTCGCAGGTGCTCATAACGAAGCTGAGGTCGGCCAACACGGCCGAGATGCAGCAGTACCGCAAGGCCAGCAAGGCGCTGCTGGTGCTCATTCCACTGCTGGGGGTCACCTACGTGCTCACGATGCTGGGGCCGAGCGAGGGACTCGGCGGCCTCATCTTCATCTACCTGTGTGTCGCGCTTCTCTCCTCATAGGCACATGCTTGTCCGTTACGCATTCGTTCCTTGTCCGTGTTTGTGTCCGGTTGTGTATGTCGCATGGAAAGTTTCCCCATTTACAACTGCGAAGTCCTGGTGTCCGAGATGACATTGGTTAAATTGTGTGTAGCAAGTCCGATGTCTGTCCGATATTTGTCCGATGTTTGTCCGATGTCTGTCCGATGTCTGTCCGAAGGCTGTCCGATGTCTGTCCGATGGCTGTCCGATGGCTGTCAGATGGCTGTCCGATGTATGTCCGATGTATGTCCGATGGCAGTCCGAAGGCTGCCTTTTACCGATGTTTGTCCGATGTCTGTCCGATCCTTGTCCAAGTTAGTGGTCTGGAGTGATTGTCGCCCGGAAACTGCCCCGTCTATAATTGCTATTAGTCCAGGTGTCAGAGATGCCATTGGTTAAATTGATTAAGTTTCGATCCCCATATCACTTCACTTATCTCGCTAGAGTGCACTAGTGTCAATCACCAGATTGGTCAGCTATCGTAGCATACGCCATATTGACGGCCATTCTGGTTGCCATTTTAAAAATATTTTTAATTATTTAAAAATAATCATACAAATTGGTTGTCTGTAAAGTCGTATTACGGACGATAGTTTAACGTGACGTCATAACAAAACATTGATGAAATTATTGCATACTTTTAAGAATAAAATTGAATCATTTTATTTTAATAATAAAAGAATAAATACTTGAAATTATACTAGCAATGAGATTTTTAAAATGCAAGAATAATTAACCTATATTGCCGAAATTGTTGTTGTAATAAGCCATGAAAACCACATTAACATTTCACTTCACTTTACAGTCGACAAAAACAGTTCACGTCTAGATGACTTGTAATTAATTTTAAAAACTGGTCTTTAGTTATAAAGTGTAAATATAACTATGAACAAGTTTTTATATAAATAAATTGTAATCTAATATCTATCATAAAATATATGAATCACCATAATACTTTAGTCAATTGTAACATAACCTATTATTACTGCACTCGCTGTGCCTGGTTCCCGCGATAGCAGATAGATTGCGCGATTCGTTCGGTTCGTGTCCGTCACCGTAGATAGCAGCACGGTAGGGGAATAATATTATTATGGCGGCCGTAACAAAAAGTGCAACGGTGTTTGTAAAGATTTTTATTATTTAATTCGGTTGATTAATTTTTTTAATGATTTTTAAATTTTTTCCCGATTTTCTAACATAAAAATTACGGATTTTCAAGATGCAGGGCATGACGTCATACTACCTGTTGATATGTAAGCATGGTAAAAAGTGGTGGGGGTCAGTCTGCCTGCAGCCACAGTGAGGGAAGGATTGGTCGCCATTTTTAATTTTTTTTGCACTCGTCGGGTTCGAACCGAGTACTCCGAGCTCCTTGCCGTAAATGTATGTTTTTAAATATTTTTTATTAAAATTTTATGAATTGGACTTTTTTATAAATTTCAAAAAAATTTTCATAAAAATCGGATAATAAATAAAATGTTAAAGATGGCGGGCGTAACGGAAAATGCAACGGTGACATCATAATTCAAAATGGCGAAAAACTAAATGCCGGAATGTTCGAGAAAACAAAATGACGTCATCCAAAATGGCGGATGCAAGATGGCGGATCCAAAATGGCCGCCGGGCTCAATGTCAAAGGTCAAGGTTACGGTACTACTTGTCCCGTTACGCTGTGACCTGTTACGGCCATCCAAGATGTCCGCCGTGACGTCACAATCCAAGATGGTGGACCGATACCACAACCACATCCTGAATCCTGGGCTCGGAGCCCCATTCACATACTACTCACGTCAAAAAAAAAAAAAATATTTTACCTTTACTTGAGACACCATAAAAAATACGTCGCCATGCGGAAATAGAACATGGATTTATTCCACCCACACACACTATTCACGAATTCATTAGTATTTTTGGGAAAAAAGCAATCACCGCAACTCAAACGAAGCAGACATGGAGTACTCTTATCGTGCGAGGGCTATCAGTGGAACTATCTCGAGAAAAAAACGACACAATTGTCTATTATTGTTCATAATACGGTCGGGTGCGCTGTAATTACAACTTCATTTGTTAGCATTTATTGGCCTTTGAAATGCGTGCAGCGTACTGAAATATGAAAGTATTTATATATGTTAATACATGCATTCGCACACGAAAAGAACAGAGAAAACAGTATTGTTTGAGAGTAATAACTACTACGATTAAAAAATAAATAAAATATGAGCACTGTTGCTATCTTCATGCATTAAGTAAATACGTTTTTATTATTAAAGCCCCCGTATCGCGTTTTTTTTTTCTTTGCTAAAATAATTATGCTAACCTATAATATATTCCTTTTTTCCTTCTCTCTTATTTGAAAGAATAAATGTCTTTATTACAAATAGCACCGATTCGTAAAATATTGACTAAATTGTTCGAGTTTGTTATTGCCCGTAATGCATGTAAATATATAATTAAATAAATGATTTCAAAATTTGTATTTGAAAATAAATACTGCAAAAGAAAAAATACAAATAAAATAAATATATATTTTACTAATAGAAAAGTGTATAAAACTATTACCCATATGCAAATGTTTATATGCAGTCAAAATGCTCGTGCTTGTTAGAATAATTAATATAATTAAATGCTCTTCTAATGAATATACTGTTGCACATTATTTTTCAACATTTATTTATGGCGTTTAAAGCAATATGTTTCAAAAATATACAATACCCAGGCTTCACAAACACGTGCTCTTAAATCTGATAAACATTAAATTGATTTTATAGATATTCATATTCAACTTTTTTTTATGTTTAACATCTTAGCTCTCGTTACACGGCATTTGGTGGGAGTGATTTCCTGACTGCGATGGAAGTCAAGAAACGGAAATATGTAACAACCACGTGGCTGCAATCTGTGGCGCAAACCGAAGTTCACAAAGACGAAGGGAAACTTTATAGTACTAAATGTTTAATCAATTTTAACAAGATGAAAAGTATTTTAATAAAATTCACTGTCGAAAATTGGTTCCAAAACCGGCGTTTAGTAGTTTTTTAAGTGTTTTTTTTTTCGTAATTATCGGAGGCATATCATTAATTCTTTTCAAAATGTTGGTATAAAAAAGAATGATTTTGATAGTCGGGCAGAGAATTCTAGCAGTGGGTGTGGAAACTACGTGTGATTCACGTCCAGGTATGCAGTCGGAAACACAGTTAGCGCAAATTTATCCCACTCGTACTTATTTTAAAGAGTTCTACTTTTATACTTCTTTTCCGTGTTTCATATTATAAGTGAATTTGTAACATGAGAACACGCGAATTTGCCCGTTCCCTAGTTGTAGATGTTGAACATCACTGGCGAGTGCTGAAATACATGTTCACATTTTTTTTATAGCCTTTGCTATTGTTTGTTAGAAATGAGCTAGATTTCCTTCGCACAGTTTTATGAAAATTGGTTCTTTGAAAATGCATCTCTTTTCAGAAATTAAGTCCAAAGTTTATACATATTAATTTAAGTAATGGTTTTTCTACACACAGAAAACAGAAAATTTTATATTTGGTTTTTTATTTAATACTTTTAAGTCAGTTGTTTGATGTTTTCGTTCAAACAGGTCCAAAATACACATAAATAAATGTTATTTAATACACAAAAAAAATGTCAAGTTTTTACGAAAGACATGCTTACAACTAACACTTGCTAATAAACCCTCATTAAATATAGACGTCTTTCAAACACAACTTCATGCCGCTTCCGTATACGAGGCATGTTGGACTTGATGGGAGAGTAAATGCATTTATTGTAGCCCACTATAAGGATTACAGTAATATTTCCAAATAAAGCTATCTGTAGCCGTATGTGGCTACTGATAATAAGGAACCATTAAAATTTTGCAAACACAATAATAAACTATTTCACTTGCAAATTCAATACTATTTTTATTGTTACTTCTTAAAAACGCAATTGTTAACTAGCCTTTTAACATTTGAACATTGGAAATATAAATCTCTGTTTAACACAATTTTTTTCCTTCAAACTTTGTTTTATAACGATGTTTTATCATCGTAATACAAAACGTGAATTATGTTTGGGAGAAATATTGCAAAAAAAAAAATGAATCGCATGTGGGAGTTCCGTTAAACAGATGGAGGTGAAGCTATAAAAGTTCTACACCGGGAGATCGTAGGTGTAATTATTCTGTCTTCACTAATTTTATTTTTCATTTAAATCCTTTGAATGGAGGGTTTCCTGGAACCACGGACCTCCTACTCCTGGATACGTTCTTGAACCGATACGTATCACGTGAGCGGGATTCAAACCACTGACACCTCTTGCCACGAGAGAACCCAAGTCCTCGGTGATCGCGGCTGCGCGGCGAAAATGGGCCTGCCATCAGCACCCGCGCCATCCTCCAGACGAGTATATGTTTAGCGGTGGTTCTGCCGCACTTCATGCTGGAGCCCACTTCCCCCCCCCCCCCTCACCCCGCCGCGGCGGCGCGGCCGGAAGGTTTTGATAAGGCGGGCGGTGCGCTCGCCGACAACTCGTATTACGCCCGGGGCTGCGGTTTAGGGGTGGCCGGGGGTGTGGGGGGGGGAGAAGTGGAGTGGGGCGGTGGTCGCTAGGCGGTTTGTGGAGTGCGGTGCGAGGAGTGGGGAGGGTTCCGGTCAACATTACACCTGCTGCGGGGAGGATCGATAACTTGGCCGCAGGCTCGCCGGCTGGGCCGCTAGGTCCACGCTCTGGCCCCGCGCGGAACACCCCACGTTCCAGGGAACTCGTGTGGGCCGGTGCGTGGAGCGAGGAACAACAGTCCATTTTCATCCGGGCAACCGATTTTCCATTACACATCTCCGTTGCATCGCAAAGCGTCGATGTTTAAGTTCAGTACGCCTGAAACGTAGGCATTCCGTGATGCAGGTGAATGTTGCGTAATGCCTACCTCCCAGAAAATGCTTATTCCCTGGTTTCCTGCACTACTTTTACAGTTTTTTTTATTTTTAAGGGTTGTGTACGTTGTTATGGCAGTTAGGTATGTTCGTATGCAAGTTACATGATTGGAATAACAAAAATGCTGTAATTCTAACAAAAAAATTGTGTTACTCAACACTAAATATGACTGTTTTATTATTTCTTAAAATGTTTTGGAATGTATTCACATTGAAGGTGAAAGGCAAGTAAAAAAATATGTATTAATTTACGTGTAGTACAGTTGTAAAGTACTCGTTCAATAGAACATGTTTAATTATATATTTTTTTAACAAACAATGAATTTTAAATTGTATTCTGTAATGGTAATTTTTGACCATTACTTAGTGTCTAACTTATGAAACTTTTATGTTTTTTTTATTTTATTTTGTCAAGTCAATTTTTTTTGGTATTATATAAAAAATTACCACTTTATGTTTTATGCCATTTACGAAGTCTGTGAGATCTCGATAGACAGCATGAGAGACAAATTTTCCTCATAGCGATGAAAATTCATGATTATTTTCATTAAATTTAAAGGCAAAGTTTTAACTTACTTAATGATATCAACGGAAATCTTCCTGCTGCACAAGCTAAGATGAAAATTTTATCGATTAGCTGAGCCACACTACACAACATAAATTATAAAAATACTGTAATTAAGCTTCATAAATTATGTTTCGTTAATTTTATTCATTCTTATGTGTGCACGTTTTGTGTGTTTTGGAATGCGCGTATCATAAGTCAGATTCCGTAAGTCAAAAGTATTTTTAACTCCAATTAAAGTATCAAAATATGTTAATCTGAGAGTGGTATTTTCTTTTCTGTGTCTTTAACAAAGTTAAAGTTTTTTTTACCCTTCAAATCTTGATGCTTTATTACAGAGCGTACTGGAGAAAAATATTTTTTCCGTAGTTTTGAAACTCAGTACATGATTGAAGAGACAGGTGAAAGTTTACTCGCAGAACGTCACTTACTATTTGCTTTGTTGGCAGATTGATTGGAAAATAGATGGCTCTCCCGCGCTGTAGTGTGATTTTTTTGCCGTGTGATGAAGAGGTGAACTATGGGAAAGTCACCACAACGGAATTAGTTGACCCGTACCCCCTTTTTTTTTACCCTTTAGTACTTAGATTTTCTGTTTTTTGCAATTTTCGGCTAAACGTTTTGTTAGACGTCGTTGTCGAAATAAATCGCGAAACGTTCGGGACAAGAGTTGGAACGTGTGTTTTTGCGCCGGGAGATAAATCCCCCATGCGCTTCGCCATAAACGTGGCTTCGTAGACACTGTAAATGATAGATTCGGCAACAGGGTGTGTACCGCGCTGTCTTTATGGGTCGCTTTCCATAATCGCCGACCCTTGCCGTGAAATATTGCTCGGTCGTTGGCGTTTCCCGTATTCGCGGGCGGGTGTCTCATTCTCACGTAATTATTCAAAACGAATTGCCACGTGTGTGTGTTTGTGTGTTTTTGCAATCGAAACTGTCACTACTAGGCGGGGTGGGGGGTTCGCAAATAAAAAATTACACCGGAGAATAAAACGATTTTATTGCTTAAAAACGGCACGGGTGTCTACGAGTTTTCCATGCGTGGGAATAACAGCTTTTTGAATCGACAGAATTACGGAAGGATTGAAATATTTTGTCATCTTTCAAAACACAAAAACTTATAAATTTGTAAAAGCGACGTTTAGTTTGATTTTTTCGCACCTATAAACGCACATTTGAAAAATTCTGAGAGAAAAAAATTCCCCTGCCAGTTTTGGTACGTATTAACGTTACATGTCTGTCATGGTAAAGGCCAAAAATTGTTCCGTGACCATACAAATATCATACGGTCGCCATCACTATAGTAGCGTTTAATATACTCCGCTGTTTGCTACTCGCATTAGTTAGGAATTCCTCGGATATAAAAACAATATTTTGCTACAGATTTCAAGAAGTATAGTGAAAGAAAAATTTTTTTGGTAAGACAATTGCAATGATTTCACATTAATATTGATGTGTTAGCAATTAAAACATTTTCGTGAATGAAGTATTGTAATTACGACCATACTAGTTATGTGAGTAGTCCATACGGAAAAAAACCCATTTAGCTAACCGCGACGCAAATCTACATATAAGGGTTCATCTCGCCACCAATGTATTTTATTTTCATGTAATTTAATTGTCATGTTTTAATAAAAAATTTTGGACTTACGCCATTGCAATTTTGCACTGTTTGTAATGGAAAATAATTCAAGAATGAAAAAAAAAAAAACAAGAAATACATAATTAAAATATTAACCCACTAAACCCACTAAAAAGCTTATTTAAAATATATGGACCCAGAAATGAACCTAAACCAGTGTTATCGACAAACACAAATACGACAGCACTTTCAAACGTAAAATATCAGACAGCACAAGAATTCTGTGGAAGGAATCTAGCCATGAAAAAATAAATGCACAGACGAACACAGTAAGCTAACGACGACGAGACAGTTTCAACTAGAACATTGAAAGTAAACAGGCAACAAATTTGGACAACTCAGCAAACATACGAACACAACGATGAAAATAAACACGACGACGGAACCGACGAAAACAGTCGGTTTCCTAGTGCAAAACAGTATCCCTACCGCTGTTGGGTCCATCTGTTCGACGTCAGCTTATTTAGACTTGTTCTCTGTGGGTTTATGTTTTAATTTTTATTTCTTATTTTTTTCATTCTTAAATTATTTCAATGACAAACAGTGCAAAACTGTAAAGATACATGTCCTAAAAAATTGAATATATTGCATAGATATTTTAAAGAACGTATTATTTTTGTTATGTTGTTTCACCATACAAACATTGTAAGTCATGTTTCGTTGTGAACTGTTTATTTAGACTGTGCTATCCACTATCAGCTATTTGACACTAAAACTTAAATAGTTCTGACTTATTTCTTCCTGGTAACTTTCTGAAAGTTAAGTTTTCTGTGCTTTCGAGAGCTGGGTTGGTCTTTACAAATAGTTCAAAAAAAGCTTCACATTCCGAAAAATGTCTTTATCGAAACATCTGGAATTTTTGTTTGTTTGCCAATGATCCAACATGGCCGGTCGAGCCCGAGTCTCGAGGACGGGAGATCGGCAATCTTCGGGTTTTCCCGGTCGTCACCGTTACTGATGGCCCCGCGCGCGGGGATCGAAGCGCCGTCAGAGGACGCGGTGACAAAGAGAGGGGAGGAGGAGGAGGACGGACGAGCGAACAAGGACACGGAGAGGGAGACGGTAGACACGAGAAGAGGAACGAGTCTGTCCCAGTGAGAGGTTTGTCTGTTACTCTCTGGGCCGGCTGGGAGGGAGGGGGTGGGAGGCAAAATAAACTACCCCGCTGAGCAGAATAAACTGCTCCTTTGCCAGGGGTCGTGAGATAGGGCAGCTGCGGGCCGTGACGACGGCGACTGTGGGGGGGGGGGGGGGGGGCGGCTGGACGTGTGTCTTTCTCGCGTTGAGCCTTACAACCCCCCCCCCCCCCCCCTTCTCTCCAACCATCACCCGTGCTGTTCGTCAGATCTTCCGAGATTTATACGAACCCCAGTTCCACGATTGCTTTCTTCTCTGGTTGCCACTGACTCTCTGCCTCGTTAAACAGCCGGCGACGGAAGCTTGCTATTTATAAAACACCTCCCCTTCCACCTTCCCCCAAACCATCCCACAGAGAGAATTTGTTTACTGAAAACAAATAATCGTGTGGTTTACCCGCGTCGGAGGGGGTGGGGTTAGGGATTTTTATTTATATTTATTCCGACAAGCCATTTGCTCTCGTAGAAATGCCATGAAAAATTATTATTAAATTGTTCAACTTAAACGCATATTATATGTAGAAATCTGGAAAAAATCGCGGATTAATTTCGTGATAAACAAAATTTCAAGTACGTTCTTTAAATGATTCATGCAAAGTTGAATTTTGATTAAATGCAGTTTTTGGGACATGCATCATTGCCGTTTTGCACTGTTTGTCATGGAACAAATCCGAAAGTAAAAATAAAACAATTTAAAAAAAATACGAAGATAAGAAACTCACAGAAAACAAGACTGAATCAGCTTATGTCGAACAAACGGAACCAACGATGAAACTGAACAAGCATTATGGTCAACACAACGACGACAGCATGGTCAAAAAATGTTCAACATATAAATATCAGACAGCACAAGAATCCCGTTGAAATAATTTTTTATGATTATTTTATGATTATTTTTTATGTTTTTTCTTTTATATTCGGAATTTTTTCATGACAAACAGTGCAAAACTGCAATGACGTATGTCCAAAAAACTGCATTAAATTAAAATTCAAATAACTACCCCTATGTGCAATTTCTACTGTTGGTTCACTCTTGGCCAGAATCAAACAAATAAGTATCAAATCTCATGTTACCCAGTTAATACGTTTGGCCAGTCATCAGGTTGGCAAAGAAGGCTCCCTAAGAAGGAGAGACTTTTATTTCCTCTTGTTTATAATGGAGAGGGGGTAAGGTATTCCATTTCACCCTAAGTCCTCCCCTAAATTCGATGCTGGGTGACCAAATTGTCTCTGGACGCACCACGCCAACACTGTAATTTTTTTTTCTGAGAATAGAACAGAAAACTTTTCGCGTAAAATTACAGATATTTGTACATCTGTACATTCACACGAAAACACCAGTATCTCTACCAGATAGACTACTGGATTCGAATTCTTACACGAGCATTAATGCCGACCGTTCCCTGAATACTTTTCGAGCATTAAGTGCGCACGTAATAAGGGCGACACAACCAAATGAAGTCAAATTGTTAAGTATTGGATTATCTTTTACATATTTAAAAAAATAAATACATATATAAATTATAAAATTATGCAACAATTTTGGTAGGTATTATCTATAAAAAAACGTATTTCATATACGCAAATAAATAACCGAAGTTGCAATATCTTTCTCGTATCATTTCAAGATGTTTCTCGGCAAACTGGTTACCAAAGGAATAATAATTTTCGCAGGCTTTCACGGTCATTGTCTGAAGTGGCTTGGCTTCTGGATTGTAGCCGCGTCCTAGGCGAACAATCCGCCGACGTTTCCGGGTCGACATTGCAGTCGCCATCATCGGGGAGCAGTTAGTTACCTAGGTAACTTCTCCCTGATGATGGCGACTGCAGTTTCAACCGAAAACGTCGGTGGATTTTTCGCCAAGGACGCGGCTACAACCCAGAAGCCAAGCTACTTTAACAAAGGAATAGTTTTGTGAAAGTATAGAAAAAATATATATCCCCCCCCCCCTGCGCAGGGGCAGAAGCCGCGACCCGCACAGCTCCGAGGACCCGCGAAGGACCACGCCTGCTTCGACCTTGAACCGCTAAGGCCCGTCCGTCCGTCGCCGGAGAGAACAACCGCGGCACGGCAATCTCCGATCGCTCAGGCGTCGCGCCCGCCCGCCCGAATTGAGATTTATGAACGGCGCGGGACCGCGAATTATTAACGACCAATTACGACACTTGCTCCCATTCACGATGGAAGGGTTCCGCGAGGTCCTTTCGTGCGTCCGACGTCATATCCTTCTTTTTTTTCTTTTCTTTCCTCGCCCCCCTCCCCTCTGTCCTCTTTCCCATCAAAAGTTCTCCCCGTGACGCAATGATTTGAAAGGAGAACGTTTCGAGCGATAAATCTCCGAGGTGATGGCGCGCTATTTATCAAGTCAGGACCGACGTTCGGCTGTGACAGGACTAGTTGCGCTGTTCTCTGGAGACCAGGAATCATAGCGAAGAATACTCCGTGGTCTTTGAAGCCTCAAGTAGGCACTGGAGGGTCCAGAGTTCCTGGACACTACAAATATTTTATTTTATAAAGACACGCTCTGAAAACGCTTTAAAAAGTAAATAAATATATATTTTTTCGTTTGAATTTTTCCAGAACAACATTGCTTGTTGTAAAAATTATTCCCCACGCTTTTATAAAACAATAAATATTTTACTTGTACAAAAACATGCATCGGTAGCCTCCGAAATTATAGCAAACATTGATTTACAACATACGTTTTTGTCCCCGTATCAACGTCAGTGTGCTGGAAAACGTAAATTATTTTTCCTTTAGGAATGCCCTAAAATATTTTGGCAATAAGTTTACAATATTTAAACCTAAAAAAATATAAATATTTTATTGTAGATTATATATAATATATATAAAATATAATATTCATTTGCGCAATATTAAAATAATTTAAATTTTTTATCAAACTTTCGTGAATATTAAAATAAAGGATTTGTTATATTCTTCATTTTTTAACGGGCATCTTGCGCCTTACAACCTACTAGTTTTATGAGAATTGTCGTCAGGAAATCTCATTATACACTATACGGTTAGGCACAAATAACTTAGGGTGTACATGCATAGTAACACAACTTACTTTTAGAAAAGAAAAATTGTTTGTTATCAATTTATATAGGGTCATCCACAGCGAGATGTGATAGTAACAGCGGGGCGGTGGTATAAGAAGAGTGTGTAGCTACTCAGGTCAAGTCTGCTTCGTCTTAAATGCATTGAAGAAATGTACAGTATGTTTATAAAAGATGGCTCCAGTTACAGATTATAATGGCATCAACTGTAAGCGTTGTAGAGTGATGGTACGCGGTTACAATCAAAGAGTAACTCAAACAGGTTTAGATACGCGCATGCGCGAGTACTGCTTTGTTGTTTTCTCGCTTGCAGCGCCACCCGCGCAAAATGGCGACTCCTGAGCGAAAAGGCGTTTTGTGTTCTGCAATTTGTTAAGGGTGAATCTGCAATTTCAGTTCAACGTGCGTTTAGTTTAAAGTTTAGTTTAATTGTACGAGAGTGGTTGAAAAACGAAGTCCCTGGCCGTTGGATTTGTCGTAATGGTCGAGACGCAGACAGAGCTCTTTTTTTACACTGGCTTCCACGTTCACGTGACATAACGCCATTCTTTGGGGCTTTATAATTTATTGTGTCTACGTTCCGCCGCTACCTAATGATTTGCCAGATTTGAGACACAGAATTCAAGAGGCTGTTGCTTCCTTTACTCAGGACATGTTAACCAAGGTGTTGACAGAATTGGGACTTAAGGTTAGATGTGTGCCGTATAGCTAAAGGTATAGATACTGAAGATTTTGATGAAAAACTAGGTTAGTTGACCTTAAATTTGATGTATGATTTGTTTTGAAAAGTCTAAACAACACTGTTGTACTGTACAATTGAAACTGGGACATTCGTTTATGGACAGTCTGTATAAAGATGAAAGCGGGTAAAAACGTGCTCCCTGTGATCAGGCCGTGGAAGAGCGGTCCAAGCGCCGCGACCATTAGCGCGCGGCTGGCACGCGACATGGCGATCAGCGAGAGTTGCTGTTCGCGTTTTCTTGGTCGCCGCGGGAAACTCGCCCCCCTTGCTCACCCATTCCCCCCCCCCCCCCCAAGCCATTTGAGTTCGAGAGGCCCCACCCTTTTACCCCCTTCTCCCCTCCACACCCTCTAAAAAAGCCCTCGTCCAGGCGAAAATGCAACCCACTAAACCGCCGGCTATCACGCACTCTTGCACGATTCACTGGGAACTCTTCAAGCCGGCCTCGTGTGGTTCGGCACGTTTTGTAGTCCGCCACCAATCGAGCCTCTCGCGTACAGAAAATAAAAAATTCCTGGTTGGATTCCGGTTTTTTGACATAGGCCACCAGCGTTCTCTGGATGATTCCCGCGATGAGGAAGATTGATCTAGAACATATTTTATGGACGTACGCAATCTCTTGTCTTCACTGCATATCGTGGATAAGTACCTCGGCCGAATCGCGAGTTCTCCCGAGTGTTCTGAGAGTTCCAGAGATGAGAGATAGGCTCAGTGCGTGCTTGAGGGTCTTGCCAGTAGAGTTACTGTCGGATACTGGTATTTAATGTCCAGATTGTCAATGTTGGTATCACCGTTGGGTCCTGTTTGGTCACTGTGTTGTCGGAAGATGTTCTTTGCTGTATTTTCTGTTCTTGTTGCAACTGTCTCGTAGTTGTTAGCATACTGCGCTCGTCTGTGCCGTTATACGTTTGCACTTATTCCTTTATCGTAACTTTTCTGTGCTGCCTATGCATTCATATATTTGACATCGACTGGTTTCGAATTGTTTTTTTTTTCTGTGTGTTTTAGCATATATCTTTCTTGTCCATTTCTCTGCGACTTATAGTGAAAATCAGCAAAGGGCGTATGTCCATAAATTTGTTCTAAAGGTTGGCTGCCCTGCCGACGTTATTTTTATTTGCTCAAAGAATTTATCGCACAGTGTTTACTCTCCCGTCATCAATCCACACGGCGTCTGTCCTGAACACATATGTACTTCCACTGGATCAGGGGTTTAACATCGTGTCGTAGTCAATGTCATTCGGGACAATGCGGTGGTATCACAAGATGGGAATATTGCAAGTGGTGAAGGAAAAAAAAGAGGGAGACGGTAGTAGCATTTGAAGCAACCCTCCAGTTCACGAGAAACGTCCGCCATGTAACCCGCGCGCGAGAAATTACGGGCGTCGCGTGGGAACGATCCGACTTCTCTGCCACCGAGCTGCGATGGTTTCCCCCTGGTCTTGAGTTGATCAGAAAGAGTGGTCCCAGGTTAGGTGACGCACCTGGGCGTGTCACGCCTGAGATTCAAGCACGAGGGAGATGTTGTCTCCCATCTGTTAGACACGGCAGCGGTTGATTCCGTGCTTCGCCCTAGCCGGAACTAGAGTTACTGTGACCCGGGTAGAAAACCTGCGTGGACACGGGGAAAACGCTTGGGTCGGGTCATGCGGGGATCAATTAAACACGCATTAAAGCAAGCAAGGTCACAAACTGGATGATATGAAAAAAAAAAAAAATAAGGGTACATGTGTGAGGAATGGGGTTTGGGGGGGGGGGGGGGCTTTATGTGTGGCCGAAAAAGCTTCCGTGCAAGGGTTTTGGGAACTTGAGCCGTTCCGTCCTTCGAGCCAGATCTCTGTTGCAGGAGGGGGTGGGGTGTTGGTGGGGGGAGAAGGTGCAGTACCTACCCCTCATGACATGCGAGCCAGACCGCTGGAAGCAGGGGGTAGAGCCCTAACCACCCCCCCCCCCCTCATCACTAATTTATTTTCTCTCTCTCTCTTCGGTCTCGTAATCCACGCCGGCGATCTCGTTCGATCCGCGCGCCCGCCGCTGACCTTTGGCTCCGTTACCGCGAAAGGATGCAAAAAAAAAAGGTAGACTTTTTTTTTTCCGCATTCTGGACTGTAGTGTGGAAGGGGGAAGGGGGTAGGTAGGTGGGCCGGGACCTTCTGTCGGCCTCGCCCACGCTGGCGATGGAAAAAGGGGGGGAAAAAAATAAGGAAAACCGGTTCTAGCGGAAATCCTGCCAGTCACTCGGCGACATTTGCAACGCCATCACGTCACCTGCCCCCTCCCCCCCCCCCCCCCTAGGGCAACCTCTTCATGACGCACCCGTGTGTCCGTGTGTTTGTGTCCGTCTGTCCGTGTGTCCGTCCACTGAAGTTCGTCGAACCTAGCCGAGGAAGGGGCTCGCACGGCTGTGACGCCACCGAACACTTCAGCGCGTGCGCACGCAGGCACGTGACTGAAACCGGCTGACTTCTGCGTGCAAATACAGATGCTTCTGAAGAGGGAAGCCTTCTTTTCACAGACGAGAGAGCCAAGCGCCCGATCGTGCATCTTCGGGATTTTTTTTTTGTTCATTGTAAAATATCAGGTTATCTACATTATAAATACTTTAAAACATTGTGGACGGTTGATTTGTTTAGGATAGCTACATTAGATACTGTGAAATCATGTAAACAGTTTCCTAGCCCTGGATAGCTACATATAAAAAAGTTGTTTGCTAAGCAACCATAACATGATTTTTTACAGTATTTTTAATGTAGCTATACTTACCTAACATAACCAACCATCCACAATGTTTTTAAGAATTTATAATGTGGCTAACCTATCCTTATCGACCGCAAAATTTAATGCCACACCAGTTTATACAATGAGATAGAACGTGGGGAATAAAAAAGCGAGCAAGAACTTTGGGGAACTTCGGGTGTGGCTCTCTCGTCCGTGAAATGAAGGCTTCCCTTCTGAAGATTGTGGTTGCCCCGTTGCGACTGCGACGATACCTGACGGCAGCCAGAGAACCCGAGACAATGCGCCATCTTGGCGCTGGTAGAGCAAGCAGCTGTACGTGTCCGCAGGCGCGTGTAAATAGAGAGGCGCTGCTAGCAGAGCGCGGGAAACGAATGCAGTAAGTCGGCAGCGACGGAGGAAGAAACCTGCCAGGCTTGAGGAACAGGGAAATAAAAATGAACGTTACTGAGACGTACCAAATGGAACATAAGCTTAAAAATTAATTCCTCAAATATTGAATCGTTTAAAAAATAATGTGCTCGTGTACTTACGTACGCGCTTTGGTAGTCATACTTACTTGGCATGATAAAAGAAAAAGTATCTTTAATTCTGCTTGCAAATAATTAATAGAAATAAAACAATAAAAGGACTGGAGTGATATTATAAATACGTTTGGTAATGTATAAATTCAATCAAATTAATTTATTTTTAAATAAATACTCAGTAATTAATATTAATATAAAGACGTGCATAAATTTAATTTATTTTTTATTTAGTAGAATAAGAGAGATCAATTTTAATTAATGATGAGAATCAATAAATATGCGGTACGTAATTCTAATCAATTTTTAACATTTATTAAATAATACTGTAGTAATTTTTATTTATTATGCAAATTATTTATATATACGGGAACATTACCTCACAATAACTCCCATGAAAACGGCCAGGAGACTACTAAACCCTCCACAGACACTCCCTGCCAGCAACAATAGAAGCTTACAAGCAACCTGCAGCTGCCATCGTTACATTATGCTAGTACATAACCTCACTTATATAAAAACACTTGAAAAAGTCTATAAACACAATTTTTATCAATAATAACTACGATATATAATTTTTTAATGATATGGACCAGTATTCAAAATCAGTCACAAAAGTATAAGATTAAAAATCCCATTTACAATTTGTATTTGTATGAAGCCTTATTTTTTTCATCTTGTGATAATTTTGTTGCTGGCGCGCGTATCGTAAAAATCCACTCTCATCTTTTTTTCATAACACGCCTAAATAAGTATAACTTCACAAACTTCCAACCAATACTTAGCACAGGATTTAAAATACACAAAATACACATAGAAAGCCTAATTTTGGACTTTTATTATTTGTAGTATAAACTTTATAATTTTATAAGTAGTAGTAATGAGTTAAATGGTTGTTGGATTCTCAGCGGAATAAGGAAATCATAACACCCTACTACTTAACTGATCTGGTTTAATTGTGTATTTTATTAAGCCGTCTCTCATTCAACCCGTCTGCATACGGTCAAAGATTTTGTTATTTTAGTAAAAAAAAACTATATATATATATATTTTTTTTCACGACTAGGATTCTTTAAGAGTCATTTGATTGTCAGCAGGTAAAGTGTAATTATTTCCTCCTAGTCTAAGGCCGACTTGCACAGAGCCGTGAATTAAGGTAAATTTAAGTATTTATGTAACTGCTAAGTTATAGCTTGTATTTTACTTTCACGACTCTGCAAGCAAATATTTGCACTTCTACTTTCTTGTATCGTACGGTCTGACTTCTGGGATTTCAATTTGGTCACGTCTGGCGAAGATTATTCTTGTTTGCAGACTGCATGGAGATGCTGTTGTTTTAAAACTGCATCAAGTTTTTTATTTGCCCTTTTTTAAAAAAATAAAAATATTTACCTCCTTGAAGAATTTTCACTTTATTTATTACTCTTGGGAGAGGAACAAGAACTTCTATGAAATGTGTTTCTTTTTTATCTTTAATTTATGGTCCCTACACGATGAAACTCCTAGACATGTTTTTTCATCTCATGAACCTCTGTGAAACTTGCACTGTTTTTTTTTGTTTTTTTTTTTTGTGGAATGGGGGAAAATGTCTTTAGTGATTTAGGAAACTTTGTTTACAGAATAAATTATTGTTATGGGTGGGGAAAATGGTTCGAAAAAAATATAGCCAAATTAATCAAATATTGTTTCATTATTTACTAATGTTTACACTTTTTAATTATTCTAACAGATTTTAAGTGTCTGTCCCTGAATTAGTTACTCTTTCACTTGAGTCTTCAATTCACTCTCCCTACTGGAACTCGGCTAGACAGTGACTCTCTCTACTGCTCGTATCTAACATCACACCTCTGTCCCAGCACACTGCCTCGCGCTACTCACTCGTCCGCCGCGCACACAACACACGGACGCTTAAGGCCCCCGCCTACCCGGGCACACACACGGTGCGCAGAACTTCAGGAAAAACAACGCGATTTCAAAACTACTCGAGATATCCGAGCGGGGTCTGCTTACGAAAAGCATATAAGAATTCGCTGAGGACCGAAAAGTACTTTTGATTTCGGATGAAGCTTTTAAACTGTAATTTTAGAAGAGTGAAAATGTCTAAAAACGCGTGTTTTCAGAGTAATTTTTAGACGTAATACAACCGGTACAGATTCTTTGAAGCACTTAAGGGACTTGCATTACACATTTATCTTCATTTCTCCGCACTATAATGTTACAGTCACCGCTCAAATTAAACAGTTATCCTGTGACAACGAGAAGACTGCGCGCTAGATCAGAGCCTTGCGCTTAGAGGAGACACCGCGCTAGAAGCACCAGCGAGCGTCGCGCTTATCATCCCGCCTCACTAGCAAACATACACCTTTGACGAGGCGGGCCCCTTAAGGGGCCTCCCTAGTAAAAATGTTTAGCGCGGTGGGCCACTGGCCACGTGCTACTGCCAGTGGTTGGGCGGGGCGATATACCTGAGCTTGTCGCCTGCGCCGTGGTGGAGGGGGGAGAGGGCGTTTTAGCGAGGGGGGCGGAATAATGGGAGGGTTGTCATTGTGTGGAGTCCATTTACTACTTATACCTGCGTTATCTGCGAACAAGATCGTGGCAAGAAAGGTGACTGTTTTTCCCTTTCGCTACATTCAACCAAAAGGATAATGTTCTCGCATTGCCTTGCTTGCTTCCTGACAGTGTTTATTAACTCGAAACATTATATTAGTGTTGCGATCCAGTCCATATCCATGAAATGCAAACAATCGTCAATTCTGTTTAAAACATGTATTTTTATTTTTTAATTAACGTTCTACATAATTAAGAGATTTACATACACTACAAAAAATGCTGTCACCAACAATCGATGTGTTAGCTTGTGTTTTCAGGGGGGAAAAAATGCAAAAATTATATCATTTAAAAAATTTCCAACATTATACTTTCGAACTGACATTTGTGTGACGAATGGTTTTGCACGAACAGATGTGCTTTCATTCATAAAAGTATTCCGCACCGCGACGAGAAATCACGTCCTACTAATAATTGAGTAATAAAACTGGGAATAAAATGATGAAAATAATATTATTTATTTTTACTCTTAGACACAAATCAACTTTTTAAATCACAATAACGACAAATAAATTTTTAACTTACTTCCTGAAGAAAAAGTGCATGTCAAACTCACTTTTAAATTCTGTAAAGAAAAAAAATGTCAGGAACAAACAAGTGTTCCCACCAACGACACATCGTCAACTTTGTATTCTAGGGTTCACGTCGTATTTAGTTACACTAAATATTACTGCATATTATTATTTTCTGACTCTTATTACATGTTTAGCATTTTATTTTATTTTTGCATATTTTTTTAATGACTTTAACGTTGCATAATAAGATGAATAAGTATATACGAATGAACTGGAATCCCGTTTCGAGTTACATACAGACTGTTCACTACGAGCAGTGTAAATTTAGTAGCTGTTGCAACAGCGGCCTACAGGTGGATTCAGACTGCAGGCTTAGTCAGTCACGCTGAATCCACCTGAGTTCAGATTTTATCGAAGACAAGTGCGGGTGGTATGGAAGAACTCAGTGTGCACTGACTGTTGTGCTCAAGGTGTCAGTGAAATGTATAGCTGGAATCACGGGCGAAAATTTGTAGGATTCCCATGAGGCCCACGGGATAACGTGAAGATTTTGCAAATGCAAGCGGGCCCCCTCAGACGGACTTTTTTATTTCAGGGAGGTTCGGGCCACCCTGAGATTCTCCCCTCCTCCCGGAATCTACGCATGCAGCTGGAATTAATTTTTAGCCAAGTACGTCATTTGGTGCTGTATTTAGGCTGTCAAAGAAGATACGAAATATGGCTGCTTTGATAATTGACGATAACTCCTTTTTATTGTGGAATAGTACCCATCTACAAAGAAATCCCTAAATATACCACCACTACTGTTGGGGATTTTCTATACAAACTATCAAAATAATTTTGGTTTCGTCACTGTCACTAGCTGTTATTGTATCATACGAAAACATGTATGTTTTGTGTATTAATTTACGGTATTCATCTCTGTCAAAAAAAATCTTTTTCGATAATAGAGTGTAAGCAAGGTAGAATACAATGGCTAATTTTAAAATAAAAATGGAATAAAGTATTTTTTGCTTGCAGTAGTTCAAATTTTTGAATTAATTTAGTTGTTTATTTAAAAAAAAACCTTCTAAAATCAAAGAAACTACCTACTTCCTAAATAGATAAATAGTGCTTTAAGATCACACGCTTTCATAAATATTTAAACGCCAACATTTAAAATGTAGATTTCACATAATGATAAAATCTTATCTATTTTCATGGTCACCTCACGCCTAATGGAAATAATACACAACAATTCGTCATATATGTTTTTTATGCTTTTAATAACTACTCTACACATGAGCAAATTTCAATATACATAAAACTGAGGAACTCTGCATTACATTTTTAATCTGTGTACGACACTAACAGAAATTGAAGCATAAAACAACATTTTTATTTTTTAATTAATAAGTATTTCATCAACGTGAGCTTTGCTTTCATCTCAATGAAGCCACTCTACATAGAGGAAGTGCACATGTATTCAGTCTTAACATTAGACCCTCCGGATCACAGAGTAAACGAATGAATGGAATTCATAACATTACGCAGGGTTTTAAGACATATTTTCCCTTCTACTCAATCGCAACATCTCACTTAGCGCGTAAAATGGTTTCAGTAAACATAACATAAAAAAATTTCGCCCCATGTACAGTAGAGGAAACTAAAATGTTTGTAACACTGTAAACTAATTGTATTGTCATTTCTGTAGTCGCTCGAAGCGGCAAACTATGTATCGTTGTTCAATAAAACGAAATATTAAAACAAACAAACAATAATATTACGTTCAGACAATTCGTTACGTGAAATGAATGTAATAAAATACACAAGACAGTTACACATACCATTTCCAAAACACAATCCCATAAAAATCATAATATTACATGTCGACTTAAAATTATTATTATTCACCATGATAATTTCTTGCGGGTAGCCAGCAACAAAGGGACACAATTTTTATTCATTTAATTAACTTTGACAAAACTTGTAAAAGCTGGCATGAGCAAAGTAAGCTGATTCACAATTTTATTTTGCGTCAAAATATTAAACATCAACTAGTAATGAATTAAGAGTATGCTTCGCTTGGTAGAACACCGAATATAGTCATCTCCAGGTATTAAACTGAATTTTGAAAGAGGGACTCAAGTTTCTGAAGAAGTTGTTAACTTTCCTGATGATCCATCGACAGTTCGTAAACGGTCTCATCGTCGGGATGTCGAGCTTGGGACTTTTTTCCTCACCATAGTCCCGTGGTCTGTTCTACCATTCGCACAGCTATCCCAACATATACAAGTAGCCGAGTGATACTACTCCCGTTGCTTCTATCATGGAGCTCGCCCGCAGTCGTACTTCCCTATCCAGCCTGCGTAATACACGCGTCCTACCTGCTAGCCGCCAAGAACGCGTCCATTTGTGAAAAAGCCTCACCCGCCAACAATACTAACTCATTAATTATAATATGCAAAACATAAAAACATTACATATGCGATAAAACAAAATTTGCTGCTGTCATAAGCCGAAGAAAAAGAATCAATTTGAAATATAACATAGACAGATAAATCTAAAATAGAGTTATCGATAGTAATGTTTCAATGAACAGAATAATATATGTCATATTACACTAAATACGTGTTCTTACTGACAACCCAATTTAAAAATAAATTAAATTACTTTTTTTTCTTTTTCAACCATAACCGCATAGAAGAAACAATACTTTTGATACAATGTTTTGCATAACTATACGACAGGACTAAAAGTACATTGTACGTAATAAGTATTTGCTTATAGGAATTAATGCTGCAGAATATACGAATAGATTCAAATGCATAGAATTTAATATATTGTCAAATTTATTTGGAAATATGCATGTAACAAAAGATTGAATTTGAAATGAATTATATGTTTTTAACTACAAATATAATTTTATCATATCTCACTTTCATTCAAACTTAAGATTGTCATTTTCAACAACAAAATAGCCACAACTACACTTAAAAATATTTTAACTTGATACTTATATTGTATAACTTTTGATGAAATTAAATGTTAAGAGGTTCATTTAAGTTTGTAAGGAAACATAAATACAACGTTCAAAATAAATAACAAAAATTTTGTGTAGTTAGGAGCTCCGCATCATGCAAATAAAGGAAAGTTAAACTTTTCAGTATACGGCTGCAATAATTATAGAGGAAAATGTTATTTATTCTTTACTTTTAATTCCCGTTTGGAGAAAATAAATCGAAAAGTGCTATACCGAAAGTATAAAGTTGAAGTTCAATATCGCTTGTCAAGTAAGTTCAAGAACAAAATTAAAAAAAGAAAATTTGTTTTCTTGAATCTACTTTTTTCAGAAAAGTATACATACATACAATATTATTATATTATAAAAATAAAATTTTTTAGTCCTTAAGTATAAATTACTGAAATATTTTTTAGTTAGTTAATTTTTTCATGCGAAGAAATATTTAATTGTTAAAATCACGAGAACATAATTTATTATATTTATGTATTCCAAAAGCTTATGTTAAAGATCGACTATATGCTATTCAATTTGCCCAAAAATTTTACAGAAATAGGAGAGCATTACAAAAACACAATTTAACTAATGTAGGTATTATAACAATAAGTTGTGTTCATAAACTATATTAATGGGAAACAAATATTTATCATTTAATGATATGCAACTATTTTCCTTTGAGGTAAAAATTGAGGTATATTTAATGTAATAAGTAAATCCTCTCATAAAATTTACTAAAACTAATATTCTTCATGTCCGTCATATTATGATTCCAAACAGTTTAAATCAACTGAAACATGAAATAAAATAGTAAGGTTAACCATGAGGTGTGGAAGAAATTAGAGATTGCTTTGTAAAATGTTTTAAAAATTTCTCATGAAATATTGTGATTATTATGTTCGTACATAATGTAAAAAAAATTCAATACATGAAATTCAACACATACTTTGTATTGCAAGTTATTAAACATATATTTTAAAAACACATGTGCGTATCTAAGTCGAATTGTTATGTAATACATGATGAACATTACCGATACAAATTATCTTACAAATAACTTTCACCCAAAGATAAGGCCGCGGACAAATTATACACACTGGTCGCACGAGGAGCTGAAATAAGTCATATAAGAAAGCCGGCCGGAGTAATTCTTTTCAAGCCAAAGCTAAAAGTAATGGATGTTGTTTGTCTAAAGCAGGCAGTGAAATGACATACAAGTTTACAGAATAGCCATATAAGATCTTTGACGCTTCTTATCCCGTCAGTGGACTGTACGCGAAGAACCAACTGCATCATGGCCCACCGCCAGTTTTATACTTACGTATGAATACACTTGTAAACGTTGGTTTGTATACTTATGTATGTTGCCGACATCGATAGGTATTCTTTGGCAGCTCGATGTGGATTCATTCGAACACGTTTGCGCTAAACACGACATATTTTTACATGAGAGTGACATCGCGCACTGAAAAAAGTTGCAGGTCTGTAACGCAACAGTGATACAAATATTACATAGTTCGAACATTTTCTGGAGCACGACATTCACTTTGGGTAATGCTAAGCTACTTGATAGGTACCCTTTACCCGCTTTAAAAGTGATAACTTAAAAAAAAGTGTACATGAAAGCAGACTCAGCCATATGTTTATTGCTGTTGTATTTGTCATAAACCTACCCTACGTTCAATACGGCCTGTAAGTAGAACCATGTTTTTTTTACGACTTGTGTACAAGCTGTGGTTGTAAAGCGAATTTATATTCTTAGTTAACTAACGTCTATCATAACATATTTGAAATAAGGCTACCTTAATTTTTTTTCTAGATTGCTGTATTGTTATATATATATATAAGTATTACTTCAACGGAAATATGTGGTAATAAAAATAAATGAAAAAAGCATGAAAGGTTAAGGATTATTTTTTTTCAGCAACAAATAATTTATGGTTTAACTGCTTTGTGTACTATATAAAAACAGAACAAGCTTTCAAAATTTCACAATTTCTTTGATCATCCGTTACATATAGGTAGTTATGTTTTGTTTTAACTCATAAATATTTAAGTTGATACTTATTCAGGCCCTTTAATTGGGCGTGACGGACCATGTGCCAAATATGTAACAATTATAAGTAGGTGAAGTATTAAAAAATAAAGAACTTGAATGCAAAATAATGCATCTATCAAAAATAATTTTTTAAGGTTCTTTCGTGGATGTTGTAATGTGTGGGCAATATTTACTTAATTTTGGTTTTTGGATAAATTAATTGTGGTTTAAATTTTTTTAATAATTTTGTATAATTGCTGTAAAAAATTTATTTCCTGCCCTTATTAATTAATTGAGCTGTAGAAATAAGTTTATCTGAAAATTTACGTCATCTTTATTAAACATTGCCACTAATTATACTTTTTAACTTCAAAATGGTTTTTGAATTTTGTAATTAATAACGTACCATCCATAACTACATATGTGAGCGATCGGTCACTGACCTCATCTTCAATCCTCCTCGTGATTCCTGCGCCAGGAGGAACATTTACATAATTCTGACTAGCTTATTTAATATAGAACTTCCCTAGTTTTTATTTTTTATTTATCATTCAATGAACATTTTTAAAACAGTGCAGACAATCAGATATCTATCTAATCAAAAAGCATAGCAAAATGACATTTAGTTTTCAAAATACGATTTTTCTTTTAATTTAAGATACATTTTATATAAAACCTACATTTTTAAGTATCAAAACTTTTGTAAATAGTTAACCATTTGGTTAATACCAGTATAAAATTTTTCCCCGGCGTTGTAAGATGTGTAAAATCATTTTGGAAAACTAAAAAAATTTTAAAAAATATTGGGTAGAATAATAATTGTTTCTTGAATTTTTATTAAAAATAAAAGGAAAAACAATGAAGTGTATTTTCATGTTAAAAATTAAATATAAATTTTGTCGAATTAGCTAGCGAGTCTGTAAAGCCACCAATAAATAGTTTGTAGGACAACTTTCAATGTATTGATTGATTAGTTTCAATACTTTATTTCGTAATACATGATCTAGTATGGTAAGCTTTAGGATATTTGTAGTTTAAACAAAAGCAATGTTTTAGAGATACACGAATATAGTCACAGAGTAAGTCGAGCACATGGTACTGAGGCGAGGCACACTAAAAGCAATTCTGAGAATTTCTTTCTGTCAGGGGATTATCTTTTACCGGTGCCGGTTGTGGGTTGTCTCCCTTTCACGCACGCACGCACGCACACACAGGTAGCCTGCCTCCCCTCCGGGAACGGGTTCCTCCACCACGCTACCTGAGCCGTGGGCGGCGAGCTGGCTTCGCCGAGCGGCAGCACGAGACGGTGGAAAACTTTCAGGATTTGCAGAAATTGTGGAAAAGATATCTCGGAATTCAAAGCGATGACTATATGTTTTAAATACATGAATTTCTTCAGAAAAAAATTATCTTTTTTTCTAGACTTGTACTTTCTTTCTGTCATTCTCCTAAGCAGTATAAAATGGCCCCAAAGTTGGACAAGTTGGTGATTTTTTATTTCATATTTTGATAGAAAAAAACAAAAATGTAAAAGTATACAGACAATTCGTGTATTATCTTCTCGTGGGTGAAAAATTTTCAGATTCGTAGTGTCGATTAATAAAGTCCCATCATTATTTTAAAAACATAGTGTTCCGCTAACTTCTGATGCTACTAGGGAGGCCCCTTAAGGTCCCCAATCCACCTATCTTTGCACACGAAGCCCTTCTCTCGCCGCCCTCTATCGCTTTCCAAGGGCGGGTCACTCGCCCTCTTCACTTCACTTCACTCACACCAGCCGCTGTAGCTTATATGTAGTTCCTGACGTTTGCGTCGTCTCGTACACCTGCGAAGATTCCGCCCTGGAAAAGTCTCGCAGCCGTCAGAAGGTTCGCGTTGTCGGCATCCCACGACTTAAAAGGCTACGGTTACAGTTGTATGCGTGTTTCTGACGAAGAGAGGTTCTGACGCGAGATCGTCGGAACAATCTAACGATGCTAACGAAACGGAAGTGCTTAATTAACACCGCCTGCAGCCGCCCTTGCAGCAGATTACGCACGAACACGTCAGAACTGGTTGGTCGCTGAAAAAAAAAAAAAAAAACCTAGTTGATTTATCGCATTAAGTTGTGACTTCCACGTGCTTGATGTAGATTAATCAGCAGGTCATAACAGTGGCTGTATAAAAAATAATTAATCTTGTATCTGTGGAATGTGCAAGAAAAAAAATTACAACAGGAGTGTGATATAATTGCTGGAGAAATAAGAACAGGTAATAAATATGTTTTTTACTATATTTTGTTTATAACAATCCGTTAACATAGTCGGTTTTTTTTCACGCAACATATTAATAAATACTTTAATATCGCACTTTCAAGGGAAATACGCAACGTCTGTATGTTCCATATTCGCTGGTGGACAGAAGCAAACATATCAGAACCCGCCTGCACTGAAACAACTGAGATATTCTGAAGAATTATTCTTCATCAGAACACGTATACACTGTAACCGCAGTCTAACATCCGAAGCTCCCGAAGCTCCCAGAACAAGGGCGTACTAGTTACGCCACTTCAGGCAGATGGGATACGGGACGCGCGGAATGAATCTTGTCACCCACTACTCGCCCCCTCTTGCTCTGAATCTAGACCTCTGGTCATCTCGTAACGGAATTCTGAAAGTTTTTTTTTTTGTTGGATCATTCGCACACCACATTTTCGTTCTAAACCCCCCTACTCGCAAATACATGGTGAGAATACAAGACCGACTGCCTTAAGCCCCACCTTTAAGAATGACTCATGATTTATGAGAAATTTCTCAATGTGGTTAGAGATCACTTTTACATACTGTTGTCATGTTTATTTATTCTTGAGATAGTCATTGATAATTAACTTTGAACGTAGTATATCAACTTAAAACTGTTCATTCACACACAACTCAAAGTTTTTCACTAAAGCATGAGATGTATTGCCCATATAAATGCCATTTATAAGGCTACATTATTACGAAAAAGTAATAATTTATAATTTTAATATATTTTATTTAATCGTTATTTTAGCAAATATTTTATTCCTAGGTACGAAATAAAACTGGTTTTGTGATCACGTAAATAGTAGTATATATAAAAGTTCCTCCGGAAACATGGTTTAAGGTATGGTGTCTGTGGTTTCGTTTGGATTCTGACGTCTCGGTGGTCATCTTAGACGACCTTAACCTTGAACTTCGGCCCTGACCTTCAAATTTTGCCAAAATTGTCTAAAATAAAATTCTTCAAAATTTGCTATAATTCGCAAAATTCGCCAAAATTTCCATTTATTGGGGAAAACAAATTCCGCCAAACATCTAAAAAAATTCAGAAAAATTAAAACTTTTCCTATTTTGAACTAAAAATTCCATGTTTGAGGGAAAATTTCCCGTTTTTAGTCCTCAAAAATGTCAGAGTATCGATAAGTCCGCAAAGCGGCTTTAAGTCCGCCTTTACAAGCCGCCCTAAGCCGCAGAGATCATGACCTCGGCCATAAGGATGTCATGGCCACTCTTTTGAATTGTGTCGTCACCGTTTCAGATGTAAAAATTATATATACCAAGATTTATATTTTTGATACTGCAACATTTTCGTGCTTTGTGCCTTATTTGTTTTTGTACCAAACGTGGTTTCACAAAAATTCTTCTGCTATACATATGCAGCCAACATTATAGCCTATTACGTTTCTATGTTTCTGCAATACATAAATAGCATTAAGCCATTCCGTAACTGTACATCTAAATCAGTAGTAATTACTTGAAAATCAGTTACCTATACTCGGTAACAATGCATACAACAATAAACAATAACAAAAGGGAAAACAAATATTAATTTAGTACAGCAATTTTTGATCAGTATTTTGTGAAGATTAGTTACCTTGACACTTTTTTTTTAATTTTTTTTCCCCCACTTCGTCAGTCTGTGATGACTTTTGTTGTGGAACGAAAATGAATAAAATCAAGTTTGAAACGTTTAAAGGATGTGTCGGAGTGTTGGTTACTCGTCGGAGATTCTTCGCGGTCACGGCGACTTCCTGTCCGGGCGAGAGTGTTGTGACGTCAGCTCTCGTTGAGTGGCGCCACGGGGGATGGACTTTGAAAGGGGTGGAGGGGGGGAAGGGGAACAGAACACCGAAGTCTCTTCCACAGCGTCTTCGTTAGCCGCAGCACCGCCGATACCCCCGAAGCGCGACGTCATTAGCACATCAATGGCAGCTCCGGGAAAATGCTTTTGTCCCCCGCTGCGTGTGTACTCCGCCGCTTGAGTTCGCTCACACGCTATGTGTGTGCTCTGTTGCCGGCTATTGAAATCTGCCGGTGATTGTGCGTGACGTGATTAACCTTCTTCTTCTGCCGCTGCTGCTTTTGGCTCTTGAAAGCAACTATGTACAGTTCGAAATCCTTCTCGCTTCTCAAACTCATTACGACAATTTACAATTTTTTTTTCGTCAGCATCTCTTAAATTTTTGTTTTATATAAACTTATGCGACCATATTAAGATATGAATTTCTACACCTAAAAATCTTAAAGATGCATTTATACACACATCAAAAACCTCCCAAAAAAATATATTTCATAAATCATATTTTACTTCACACAAGATAATAGAGCGTAAGCAATATAATTTTCACTCGTTGTTCTAGTTGTGCGTGTAAATCTAATTGCAAACTTAATTTACAAACAGATTACTGTGGTTGGAAAAAAAGTTAAACTTTTTTTTTTGCTGGAAACTACGGGAAGACTTTTAATCCTTGCGCGCGGAAACAAAAAAAAAATGTTCGAGACCGTAATTTAAAAAATTACCAACTTTTTTTTTTTCCGTCTCTCCCAGTTCTAACATCCCGGGGATGGCGGGTGAAACGGAAAGTTATGATGATTGCGAGAGCCGCGCGACCGGCGACAAGATATCTGGGTGTGGTAATCCGGAGTTGCCCCTGCTGTGTCCTCCACTAGTCACCCACCTCCCCCTCCCCCTCCTAAACCTGCCCCTCGCCCAGGGGATGTATACCTGCTCGAGGGATCACCATTCATTTCAGTTAACGCGACGCCGCGGCCAGTGGCCGTAAACTCCAGACTGGATTTACCGTTAATTCCGCTGAAATGTGACTCCTGCTCGCCACCGCTGAAGGAGATACTCTTCTCTCTGACTGAAGGATGAAAACCTGCGGGGGGGGGGGGGGGGGAGGGGGGAAAGTGCCGAGTTCTTCCCTTTCTTTTTTTTCTATCTCTTTCTTTCTCTCTATATCCCCCCCCCCCTTTTTTCATATAGTCTATCATTTGTCGCCGCGCGATCAGTTTAATAAACTCCAAAAACATTCCACGCGGGAAGGAGGAAAAAGTATCGTAAACCTCAGCTTGGAAAAACCGATTGTTTGGCGAAAAAATGTTGAGGAGGGGGTGGGGTGGGAATTTTTTTTTTTTTTCACAATGGGGCTCTAATATGCTGAAAAGTTCTGGAACTGATAACTTTAATAATTCAAGTGGGTGAAAGAAAAAAAATATTACAAAAGAAGACTATCCCGAACACAAAGGAATCTAGCGCATGAATAAATCTCCGCCAGCTCGTGAACTGTACATCTCAGCGGACATTTTAAAGTTCCTGTTGCGTATTATTTCCTGTCTTTCTCTCTCTCTCTTTCTCTCTCTTCCTCTGTAATATTTCTAAATGACTCGCTTACATCCGTTTGAATTAGTTTTCGTTGTGGGACACTCTCGCATTCGTCATTATTATTTAAATGGGGGGAAAAAAGTTTACAAAGGAACTTTCGCGGTTTCAAGTTTAAGAGAAGATTAGAGTTTCTGAATAGAAAAAAAAACTTCTGGCAATAAACTTTAAACATACACAGTTGTTCCCTTTAGATTAAAAAATAAAGTTTGAATCAATTCGTAATGAAATTACTGTGCGGTGTGAATATGGAAGATTTTACTCCTAATAAATTTCTTCTTTGGCTTGTTGATAGGCAGTTCATAGCTTGAGACACCATAATAAAGTTTATATATATGTTTTTATGTTAACTACGCCAAGTATAAATGGCGGCAACAGAAATTCCTGTAATGTTGACAATTTAAGCATTCGCGGCTACAATAATTATGCACATATAATTGACTGTTATTATTATGTTGAAACTCTTGGAGAATACGAAGTGCGGGAAATTTGGTAAAACGCTGCCAATTTATGTACTCAGTGAGACAACTGATTGATTGTGAGTTGTTGTTTTAAGTTCAAGTGCATCTTTTTTTTTAAATTTAAATTGTTTGCCATATCTCGTAGCCTACACTTTATATTGTATTCGACTGCTTTGTAAAAGAACTAGAAATAGTTTTGAGCATACCCGTATCGGATGGTGGGATATTTAATAGAATGAATATGGAAATATTTGAATAATAAAATGTTTAGTATTAAACGATGACAACTTTTGTAAATTTGGTTAGATATTATTTATAACGACCTTACCACGGAAAATGCGTTAAAGTGTAAGTTATTATGACAAAAAAATGCGCGTGTAATGTCCACACGTGACAGGAGTAAAGCTTCTTGCTTATTAGGTATAGATAAAGATACTGAACAATAGATAATAATTGACAATATTAAGGATGAGGGTATGAGCTCAAATGAAAAAAAAAATTCCTTTATCCGCGCCCTGCATCCGTATACTGGCACTTTTTGCCGCCTCTTTTGGCTGTTTATTCCCACAATGGCTTTTGTAATACTTCTTATCTGCTTCTGCATTTTTATTATTTTTACGAATGATGTAAAATCATGATCTCCAGCTGAATAAAATGAACTAACAAAATAACACTCCAATCAATAAATTTCACTTATAAAGTCTATCTCACAAGTCTATAAGTTAGTTTGGCGGTTCCTTTCACAGTGTTCACATACCAACAATAAATTACACTTGTAAAGCTGACATCTCAAATTATTAGGTCCATACGTCTTTTTTTAAATTTCAAATTACAATATAAACATACAAATTAATGGTATTTATAAAGTTAAGTGCGCAAATAAATACGCTTTTCCACATGAATAAAAAAATTATAGATAATTAAAATAAAATAAAACAAATATGGTAGCGCCAATCGTTAGCCGTTACGAAAACCGAGGAGTAGACAAACACAAGCAGCGATACGAGAATTCCGTAGCATCACTACTGCATCATTTTTACCTCTCCCCTGCCGTCTCCCCTATAAGCCCCCTTAGGAAGTTCACTGGACACTTGTGTCAGAATTGTCGGTGAAGAAAACACGTAAAACTATTTTCCTCTCCCTCACTCATCAAGAAAACTAGTTTGGAATCGGAGCCACAACATCGCGAAAAATTTAAACGTAACCCATCGTTACAAAACACGCCTGCTTTCGTCTACAAAGTTAATATATTTATAATTTTACAAACAATATATATTGGAATTATGTACATTTTTAAAGAGTTGTAGTCAAAATGGAGAAATTTAAAAAAAACGAAAACCTAGTCATGGGGACTATCGACAAAAGTGAAAACATAACATTTTGTTTTTAAATGTGTAATATAAAATCATTTATACGTCAAATGTACGCCAGAAAATGATTTTGGTATTATACCACTAGCATGTCGGTGACGCGAACCCATAAGTTTTGCCCCTACCGATAATAACTTTAAAATGAAATGAAGTTTTTTCATTGAAATAATAAAAAAATATTAACTTAAATCCACAAATAATCAACACTATCTCTAATAAATCGATAACCTGACATTTAAAAAAAAATTCACATCGTAAATAAATAAACAAAACGAAAAAACAACCTCAACTTAATTACCTACTAAAAAATATCCAATACTCACAATATGTACCACACAATAACGTTAACATTTCCTTGGAAAATAAATATAAAAATAAAAACTTGTATCTTTAAAAATAGAATAAATAAAGTTTCATCCTTGAAATATAAAAAAAATTAATACGTCACGTGACCATGTCGATGACGACTTGTATGAATTTACTCCCTATTCAAATCTTCCTATAGAAGTTTTCACTTAAAAAAAATATTGTGAATGTTTTCTCTAATTAAATAATTTGTTTACAACGATATGTTTACAATATGAAACACATATTTTGTCCTACTATTCTTTGACAAATCATTATTTTGTTGATATGATTGACTTGAAACATCTGCAAGTTCATTTTGATTACTAATTTAACTACGTAATTGTTGACTCTGGTTCAGTCATCTGTCAACTAATCCACGAATTGTTTACAAAAATGGTAGCCAACAAAGAAATTGAATGGTTTAGGAGTTGTAATATTCCAAAATCTGCTTTCGCTAACTCGGAAAAAGAAGATAATACACAGAGATACTTTTTTTTTTTAATTTTTATAGGAATAACATTTGTCACTAATGTTAACACTGGTTCGAGAGAAATTCATAAAAAAAAGTTCCTTATTTATTTTTGGTTTTGTTTTGTCATAACTCTATAAGAAAACAAGCCAGTTTGAATTATTTATGGACAGCTGAAGGAACACGTGAGACGTGTGTTCGCTTCTGAGAGCTCTCCGCGATAACAAGACAGCCAGTGGAAGGGGTGTAGGCCGTAGGAGGGGGGGGGGGGGGGAAGGGAGGGAGAGGGGGTAGAAAGTGAGCGAAACGAACAGAACGGGGAACTCGGATCATGGGACGTTTCATTCGTTTTATTCTCTCCATCACCTGCTCCCCGCTACCCCTCTCTACCTCTTGTCTTCATCTCCGCCCTTTCCTTTCCCGAGTCGTACGTCTCGGAACACGGTGGGACGCAGAGAGTGAGACGCAACGCGGACGGAAAGGAAAAGGACCGCTAGCATCGATCTTTCCCCCCCAGTGCTTTTCCTAAAATTGGTAGCCGGAAGGAAGATAAGATATGCCCGCAATTTATCACGCATAAACTGCTTCCCCCGTTCAATAGCATGGAAGGAGGCCTTTACTTATCCTTCGCGCTTGCTCAACAGCCCCAATTTTTTACGCCGGCCTTCGATAAGTTCGGAACAAATTCGAAATGAAGGGAACAAAAAAAAGGAAAATAAATTTAAGTGGGGGCTGCTTTCGCCGTCAAAAAGTTGAGTTGAAAAAATTGCACGTTCAACGGGAAATTGATTACTTGAAAATTCCATGCACGATTTCTAGTACACACTTTACACAACATTTTCAAATAAGGAACTCTTTACATTTAATAAAGGGTGAATATTGGGGAAGTGGCGAACACGTTATATTTTGGCTTGGCTAAAATGGTTAAGAAAAATTGGGAATACGCATGTTAAGTAGTTCATCCCAATACAAATAAATATTTTTTTGTTAACGGATCTTTGATATTTCTAATTTATTTTAAATAAATTGGGAACTCTGTGAAAAATAGTGTTCTTTTCACTGGTCACGTTAACTTTTAAATAATCAATACAGTGAACTTTGACATGCAAACTTAGAAAATTGTATACGATGTTTTATGACTTCTTATTTACATATGATGTGAAAAGTAGCTGTGTTAAGTGTTAACATAACATGGTTAAGTATGCCTGTTTGAAACACTTTAAATAAATTTAAAATATTGTAATTAAAAAATATATAGGGCATATTTACTTATTATTTTTTAGAGGAATTTGACATACTAAATTTTGCAATATATTTTATTTTGGTCTGTTAACAGGAAAAAATTAAGACTGTGGAAATAATTTGCTATGATTCATTGCCGTTTTTACTAGTTGTGCGTAGACCTTATGTATGCTTTCGAAGTTTGTAAGATGTATGGCAATGACGCAGAGGGTGTAATATAGATAATTTATGGAGGGAAGTTGTTAAGCCAGCAAAACCAGTAGCAAACTATAAGATAGTTTAAGCACCAGCAAGTGCGCAAGTTAAAGAAATTCCAGAAACAAGAGCTGCTCAACAGAATTTCAGATGATTTTATACTTTTACTAAAACATTTTATATCATGAAAATTATTCATTGCTTTTGGTGCCAGATATAATTTATCATATAATTTTATATTCTCATATAAATATTCTCATTTAAATTAATAATTAATATTTAATTAACATATTAATAATAACTATTAATATAATAATATATAATTAATATAATATTATATATTAATTATTATTATTATATATTAATTAATATTATATTATTAATGTAATATATAATTGTATAATATATCATAAATATATTAATAATAAATATATTAATAATAATTAATATTCTCATATAAATTTTCAATTCTCATTCAGATATAAATTCTCATGGGACAAAAGTGTTTGACACGGAAATAACGCAATGACAATGACTACGAAAATAATTAATTAAAATAATATAAAGTCGTCTTAGCATTCAATCTTGCATACAAAAGAATGGTCATTATTTTTTATTAATAATGTTTTAAGTATAAGTTGAAAATAAAGAAATATTGGGTTTTTTGAATAAAGATACAGTCTTTCATCATGACTCGCAAAAAATTCACAGTGAGACTGCAAAAATCTTCACCTAAAGTTTTATATATTTACTAGCTAAGCCAGCTACTTCGCGTGGACAGATTAATTCACATAAGTTATATAAAACACTGCAATAATTTTTTTAGTAAAAATTTAACACCATGATGACTTATGTTATTGAATGGAATTTATCTGTTGTCACCTCCTCAACATTCAACTCCAATTTAAAGGACGAGAATATGCACGGAATACCAAGAGGGCAAAACTAGTTAAAAATACTTCAACGAAAAATTTAAATTTGAAAACAGGTGTTCCCCAAAAACGCCCTTCTTGATAGTGGTGTACGTTTATGACAATTCCTAGAAACAAACTCAGCAGAGAAAACAAAGATAATGAGAGTTATAAGATTAGTCATAAAAATACATTAAATAAATCAATTTCATCACAATTCTGATAGCCAGTATTTTTAACTTCAAAAAAAACGATGTTACAACCGAAGGCAGTAAAATGATGTTTGATAAGATTACAACACTTTTCAAACAAAAATATTTTACTTAAACACTACTTAAAATAATAGAGAAGTAACTATAAACCTAGTAGGCCTACGCCGCATTACTATTCGTATATTATGCCTACAATCCATTAAACGCTAATGATCACTTCGAAATATATTTAAAATACCGCCAACACTAAACTTAACTGAATACATTAAAATATATAAAGAATTTAATATATTTAATAAAAATATCCAAGGAAATATGTCACCCCAAATTATAAGAATTAAAATATAAAATTCCTAATTTGAGCACAACCAATCCTAAAGTAATTTTAAGTACGTTCATGATTGTTCGTGGATTTCCAACTGTTAATTAAAACTTACGTCTAATTCGCCAACGTTTTACGGAACACTGTGTTGTTTTAAAAAAAATAGTGCGTGGAGTCCCTTCGCGCGGAAGAAGTGAAACTTCGTAATGTGGAAATGAAAATAGGAAGGGGTAGAAATTGATTTTTAGTGAAATCATATTTTATCAAAACAAACTAAAATAAATCATGAAATCATTCAACGATAAAAGCTGTTTAATGAATTAAACGGACGGGTTCACCCCAAGGAAAAAATTGACGCGGCGAGACCTCGTGGACATAGAGAAATGACACACACTCACTATTTATGTGTCTATGAAACACGCATTCACTCTCGCTCTGTCTCTTTCTATTCCCCCTACCCAGGAGCGTTAAACGTTTAACGCAACCTTGTTGTAAGTCGCATTAGAAGTTTCAATTCAACTAGGGCGCTGGTATTAATAGAAAAAAATTAGAAACACTTGAATTTCATTTATTTGCGTCTCTTTTTTTAGGTTATGGACAGGATGATCTTTGGAAATACAAGGCGCACATTTCTTACGCCTCCTGAGGAAGATAAATCGGCAGTTTTCCCTACGGTCCGTAGCTCCGTATTTGGCCCTTTACCTCGGGGTCTTGGAAGCAAGAACGCCTCTGCACTTACGTATAATTCAGTGTAGCTCCCGACGGCTATGCAATTTGAGAACTTATACACCCACGCGGTATTTTTTTTTTTTTTTTGCTCCTCCAGAGCAGAATTAACTCCTTGCCTTACGTTGGCCACTTCGCCTCCGCGGGTGGTAAGTGGTGGGGAAGGAGCTGAAGATAAAGAAAGAGAGAGACGGATAATGAAAGAGAAAGAGATTGTGGAAAGGATGACTTCTAAGAAGTCCTCGGTGCCTCTTTATACTTACCGATGATGGAATGTTGTAGGAATTTCAAAACACCGGCGGTCGGGTTGTGCCTAACAAAAGTTTAAGACCACAAGCTTATTTAATATAAAATTACCCTAGTTTTTTTTTTGTAGTTATCATTTCATGAATATTATGTGAATAGTACAGACCATAATACATTTAAGTATACGAAAACCATTGCGATACGACATTTAGTTTTCAAGATATAATTATTTAATTTTAATTTTTTCCCCCAGTATTTTAAGATTTGTTATATCATTAAAACGACATGTCAATTTTTTTTTAATTATGAAAAATATAAGGAAAAAACAATGAAGTGTATTTGCAGGTTTAAATATCAATAGTAATGTTGTAGAGTAAATTAACGAGACTTAATGGAAAACATTTCTTAGCGATTGGTGCCAATACGGTCTCGCTAGCTCTATCGAAAAGAGTTATATTTACATTAAAACCTGCAAATACACTTCATTGTTCTTTCCCTATAGTTTTCAGATTGTAAAAAAAAAATTATTTTCTTATGTAAACCAATTTTTTGAATATTTTTATTTTTTCAAAATTATTTTACACAACTTAAAACACTGAGAGAGAAAATAAGTATACAAAGAATTAATTCACGGGCGTTTTAAAATATTTAATGATACTGCTCTCTCCTCAATCTAGATTTATTTTCCTATTTTTTCAAATTTATGAAGAACTATTTCGAAAATTGGAAAATTATACTTACTGAAACATGCGTGTATATCACTCCAAAGGAATAATAACCATGTGAAACTCCATAATATATAGATTGCGTTTCATAAGAATTTTTTAAAATATATTTAGGATATATTCTGCGACTGATACTTTAAACAATGATGGAATTTGGTGTCTCGTAGCAAATTTTGGCTTTTTTTTTTTTTTGTTATTCGTAAAATAATTAATGTTTAAGTATAAATTTTGCCCGAAACAATTGCGTCGCAGTAATTCGCTGTTTCTTTTCTGGGTTTTCACATCTTTAGTTTTACACGTACAAAACATCTCCTACGGTACCTTTTTAGACGTGTCCTTTCATGGAAACCTTAAGTGGTCCTTCCGACGGTAGCAGTGTGAGGGAACAGGTCCGACAGAAAACCGACCCGAGCTAGGAAGGAACAAGTGAGGGAGTGGCTTGTGGAGGGGGGAAATGAGGAAATGGTGCGGGGAGGGATGTATTTGTGGAGGGGGGAAATGAGGAAAAGGTGCGTGGAGGGGAGGGGGGTTTGTGGTAAGTGCGAGCCAGGGAATAGGTGCAGTAAGGGATGAGGATGATGAGACCGCTCTAGGTGGGTGTAAGGGGTGTTTTTTTTTTGCAAGAGGGTTTGGGGGGTGGGAGGAGAGGAAAAAATGACAATTTCCTTTCTCCGCGGCAGTTTACGCGCCGGTTTATGGCAGCTCTCGGCGGCAGGGAATCTTCTACGTGAGCCAGTTACACGCCTTGGTTTTTTGTGGAAAAGGGGTGGTAAGGGGGTAGAAGATTGCGGGCCGCTGGAACCTCGGAGACTTTGTTCGGCTCGCTGGAGGCTCTTCCGCGCTCTCCGGGAAGATTCTCCAACCCCCCCCCCCTCCCCCATCAGGGGTTGCTGAATCCACCGCTTTAAATTCCGCTTCTTTCCAGCTCGGCGAGACAAGTTTACCTACCACTCGTCTGACTTGTTACCATGGAGTCGGGAGACGGCATTCTGTGACGCAGGTGATGTCGGTTTTTTTTTAACCTCGCCGCCATGTTGTTCCGCCCAGAACATTGCCGAAAATGGTGCTTGATAACGTCTGATGATAGTAAGTATGAACTATATAATCTCCGTCGTTAAACACAGTAACTACCATTAAAAAATACACCTATATATTAATTTGAAACTGTTTTCCACACAGCTTTTCAGCCAGTGTTTTTTGGGTTGTCCAACCAATATGGCATAAACAATTTATGTGAAGATGGAAAAAATCAGTTTCACCCCAGTTATCATGCAGACTTGTTTTCCTCGTTACGAAAAAAACAATTTTTGGGTATTTTGTCGCTACGCCCGTTAGAAGTGCAAACGTTTCACGTGGTTGTTAAAAATAAACTATAACGTACACAACAACATGTGCAGCTGATAGAAGGGCTTGAGTGTGCTTGCTTACAGCCTTACAGCGGGCTGTGTTCAGGAGAAGCGTCTGTCAGCATGACGAGTTTGTCGAAGTTTCATCGGCAAGCGTAACGAAAAATGCAGCACTCTAGCCGTTTCACTAATTTTGGCCCGAGAGTGAGCAGTGAGGCGCTCAGTATCATTACTTCCCCTTCATCTGCAATCGAGAGCCCCACTCCTGAGCGTTGCATTTTTCGTTACGCTCTGATGATTATTTACCTCTACATACCCTACCATGTCTAAAGACGTTTCAGTGAAGAAAAAAAATAACTCGACAGCCTTTAATACCACAGAACCTAGTGTTCTACATGTTTATTTGAACGTAATCTATTCATTGGCTGCTCTCTGGATAGATATAATTACTTTAACTGTCTGGGTTACCCGTGTTTCTATAATTATTCGGTTGAAGATTTCTCATTGGCTCACAGCCCTCCATAAAAATGTTTTTTTTAAATTCACCTTAAATTTATGAAGAACCCTGGTTATAAATTATCCAAGGATCGTCACAGAGTTACGGTTTATGACTTAGTTTACATACTTTGAACCGAAACTCACACGAATCATATTGGCTAATTTATTTAACCTTTGAAATATTGCCAAATCTGCAGTATAAATCATTCCAGGTGTCTGTTTATCTTGTTTATAACGGAAAAAAGCGCATAATTTTATTTGTACGTGAAAGTATTTAGGTACTTGTAAACTTGTGTCCCAGAGGAATTCTCAATTAATCATGTCCAATTTTTTGTCAAAGTTAGTTATGTGGTTCTCTAAAATTTAAAAAAATATATAAGCCGTAAAAATAATTTTACATTTTTTTAAAATGTTACGTAACCACTTCATCCACTCATGTCTTGATACTTTACATTTTATTTTTTGTCATCCGCCACAGATGTCAACACCGTATACCGAGAGCTAAGATGTTACACGTAAAAAAAAATTGGTTGTCTGTAAAGTCGGTTTACGGACGATAGTTTAACGTGACAACGTCATAAAAAAACATTGATGAAATGATTGCATACTTTATGAATAAAATTGAATCATTTTAATTTTAATAATAAAATAATAAATACTTGAAATTATACTAGTAATCAAATTTTTTAAATGCAAGAATAATTAACCTTTATTGCCGAAATTGTTGTTGTAATAAGCAATGAAAACCACATTAACTTTTCACTTCACTTTATAAACAGTCGAGTGGAAGAGAGATAAGATGCGGCGCAAGCGTACAATGAGCGTAACGGTACACAGCGTAACGGAACAATGTGCGTAACGGGACACATCGTAACGGAACAATGTGTGCAACGGGACACTTTTTCGTGCGTGCAGCCGGCGTTCATCGATTTATTAGACGTTGTCACGTCAAAAAAAAAAAAGTTCAATTTATAAAATACGAAGTAGTGTCGTTGCTGTTTATTGATGTATGTGCAGTTATGCTTATATCTCAAACACCGATTGGCGGGAAGTGTCCCGTTCGCCCGGGACACGTGCTTGTAGAACGAGGCGCCTGGTTGGATGTTGTTGCGCGCCCTCCTCACCCCGTGCATAGCTCGGGGAGGGGGGGGGGGAATTGGAAAATGGCGACGCTCCAGGGCGAAGAGACGCCGCCCGCTGTGTGTTTTGCACGTGTTACCGGGCGCGCGTCTTCATCGCTGGGAGGTGTGAGACCTTTTCAGTGTTGCCAACCCGGGCCCGTTTAATTGGATTCCAGCCCCGATTCTACCTTCTCCCCCCACGCGTGAAGGGTCTCCCCCCACCTCCCCCCCCCCCCGGGGTAGATGGCGGAGGGGAGGGGATGGGTAAAGACTCCTCCTCAGGGGAACTGCGGATGGTAACAGTGTAACGTCTCCCGTGCAAGCTACGAAATTGCTATGCGACGCTCGAGCGTCTTCAAGACACACCATCATTATCGTCGGTGTGGAGTCAAGGGAAGGATGTTGCAGGAGGAAGGGAAAGGGACGCAAAGCAGGTATTATTATTGACGTGACAACGTCTAATAAATCGATGAACGCCGGCTGCACGCACGAAAAAGTGTTCCGTTACGCTGTGTCCCGTTACGCTCATTGTAAGCTTGCGCCGCATCTATCTCTCTTTCACTCGACTGTTTATAAAGTGAAGTGAAAAGTTAATGTGGTTTTCATTGCTCATTACAACAACCATTTCGGCAATAAAGGTTAATTATTCTTGCATTTTAAAAATTTGATTACTAGTATAATTTCTAGTATTTATTATTTTATTGTTAAAATTAAAATCATTCAATTTTATTCATAAAGTATGCAATCATTTCATCAATGTTATGACGTTGTCACGATAAACTATCGTCCGTAAACCAACTTAACAGACAACCAATTTTTTTTTTTAAATGAACCGTTTTATCAACAGATACAATAATGTACTTTTGCATCGGTACGTATGCTACATTAATATTTTACTGTTAATTTATTTTCACCGCGTGTAAAAAAACAACAAAGATTTAACAACCTCAAAAAAAAATTTTTTCCTTACAATGAGATAGCCAATTATATGCTTTCGGTGATGAAACGAATTTTAAAAGACTATACGTACAAAGATGTATGCTCAAATGAAAACGCAAATTCTAGACTTAAAATCACATCATTTTTCATAGCGTAGGGTTAATTCCTGAACATTCCGAATGACTGTTGGGAAAAGGGGTGAATATAATCATCGATTACTACATCGAAATGAATCAGCGATCGATACAGGAACCAAAAATAAAATAAAAAAACACGATTGTATTCGACGATGAACTAACTTTACATTTGAATCGTATTTGTAGTTCTAGCCCTCAGTTCACTCAGAGGACAATAATAATGTGAGTGAGACATTCAGTACTAACCAGAGATGTGCAACATCTAACCTCGGTAACGAGAAAATTTGTGTGTTCCATTTCAATTTTGCAAAACCACTTACAGTACAAAACTCTGACATTAAGTATAACGCAGAATTCCTTAAAACAATGCTGAACGTGAAAAAAATATACAAAAATCAGGTTTTCAAATACGTTTCTAAACGTGAATCTCATGTAGTTTCCGCACTCACCACTAGAATTCGCTGCCGCAGCAGCTACGACGACTATTTAATCATTTGATAGCAGACCGAAATTTGAAACTATAGTGAAACGGCTCCGATGAAAGCGAAAAAAGACTTAAACAAATACTAAACCCGGTTTCGGACCTGATTTTAAACAATGAATTTAAAAAAAAAATCGTGCCCATCTTTTTTTTTTAAATTGAGTAAACAATCAATACTTTATAGTTCCCTTTTGGTTTGTGAAATTAGTTTCGCACCATCCACCAACGATGGCAGCTTCCGTTCCATGCGACTTCCGTTCAAGCTACTTCCGTTCATGGGACTTCCGTTCTACGCGACTTCCGTTCCACGCGACTTCCGTTCACGCGACTTCCGTTCACGCGACTTCCGTTCACGCGACTTCCTTTCCACGCGACTTCCGTTCCATGCGACTTCCGTTCCATGTGACTTCCGTTCCATGCAACTTCCGTTCATGCGACTTCCGTTCCATGCGACTTCCGTTCATGCGACTTACGTTCCATGCGACTTCCGTTCCACGCGACTTCCGTTCCATGTGACTTCCGTTCCATGCGACTTCTGTTCCACGTGACTTCCGTTCCATGCGACTTCCGTTCATGCGACTTCCGTTCCATTCACGAAAATTTTCTCCCACCAAAGCCTTATAAAGAGAGCTACACATCAAAAAAGCAAAACTCTAAACGAAAATCACGGACAGTGCAGCTAACACGCGTCTCAAGTAAGAAGCCTTCAAACTCGTGATAGTATGTGAAGTACACCTTGCATGTCACTGAACAATGTCAAATTCATACAATGGTCATTGTAAAATAGTAATAGTTTTCCATTTATGAAGTTATACTTTAGCCACGTTATGAAAAAAATGATGAGAATTGAGGTTTTACGATGCGCGGTCAACAGGCATCAAAAATTGAGAGGATGAGAAACGGCTACATACACGTACATAAATGTGATTTTGAATAATATACTTTTGTTATTTATATTGAATATTATTCCAAATATGTAAATATATTTATTTATTGTAAATATTAGTTATTGAAATTGTGTTTATATACGTTTTCAACTGGATTTATGTAATTTAAATTAGGTTTCCGTATGTATAGTTTATTTGCTTCATAAATTAAAAACTATTACATTATTACTTATTATATAACTAAAATTAATTAGAATTAACATTCAGCACATTTCTTCATTTTCATTAATTAAATTTTGTATCAATTATTTTCTTATAATAATATTTTTTATACACAAGTTTATAAAAAAATATTGAATACTGAGTATTCATTTAAAACTTATATTTTAACAACCGTGTTAAGTATATCACTCCAGTCCTTTAATTACTTTTATTTCTATTAATTAAGTGCAGGCAAGAATTAAAGTTAGTTTTTTTTTTACGCTAAGTAAGTACAAGTGTCTCTTTTTAATAATTTTTCCACCATAAGTTGGTCTGGCATCAGAAGTGTTCATACTTTCAAAATGATTTCATATGCAATGTTGTCTTATGTTAACGGTTATTTAATTTATTTATATATAATATATATAAATAATTAATTTATAACAAAGGTTTCTTTTATCAAAGCTGGTCTTGCACTTATGTTCTTACGTTATAGGTGGTATTACATTTAAGATCACCCTAACTTATAAGTAGAGACCCGAAAAATTCGCGGGTTCATTTCGTGTTATGCTAAAATCCAAATAATTATACCCTAGTGCTGCTTCTTTCATTGGTTCACTGTTAATCTAGAGGACTGAGGGCCAATTAGATACCCTCACTCATAGAAGTGTCGAATCACAGGCCACCCAGTCGAGACGACTCACACGTCAGCAGCCAATGAACAGTTGGCCTTTGCCCGAGTGTGTAGAGGATATTGGAGTATATGCTGGAGGTCATTGAAAACCGCGAATATTCCGGGTCTCTACTTATAAGTTTTCTTTACTACAAGTACCTAAGGGGCGTACGTAAGAACGTTAGTAATTTTTTGTAAAAAATGTTTTTTCATCCTTCTGTGCGGTGAACATAACCGCCGATTAGTCAACGTTGTGGAGGAGGTGAAGGGAGATAAAATAATACACAGCAGTGATGCTGTCTCGAGAGGGAAGGTGACTGACAAATACAGTCTCCTGAACGTGTTTCGCCAGCAGTTTGCCGGTGGAGAAGGATGGAGGGTTAGAAGGGGGGGGGGGGGAATTCACAGAGAAGGACACGTGACTGCGCGCCGTTCGCACGGGGCATCACGGCCAGTCTTCGGCTGTGATGGATGGCGCGCCCTATCGGGGTCTCCCGTCGCTCGTACAAGAGAGAGAGAGAGAGAGAGAGAGAGGAACGAACAAAAAAAACCGGAGAGACTTTAAAGACGATGGATGGTCCCCAGATCATCTCGGCCAACTGAACCACTTTTTATTTTTATTTTTTGCGTCACAGTTGCCGAAACTGCACCGTGTGAAACGTTTGAATTTCGGATGTTAATCATCTTAGTTATCTCTCTATCTACTACGGTACACGGCATTTCGGTAGGAGTTTTTTTAACGAAAATTTGTAACCACCACGGTTCTGCCATCTGTGGCGGTTGGCACGAACCAAAGTTTACAAAGCCAAAAATACAGAAAAAAATTTGCTGTGTAAAGGATTTTAACAAGATGGACAGTTACTTCAATGAAATTCCTTGTCGAAAACCAGGTAGTTAACCGGGGTTTAGGTTGTTTTTTTAAGTTTCGCTCATTTTGGTCTACAAATGTAATGATTCGATAGTCGACGTAGCTGCTCCGGCAGCGAATTCTAGCGGCGGGTGGGGAAACTACCTCCGGAAGTGTAGTTGAAAACACAATTTCCTTGCGTCTATGACGCTCGGTATTATTTTAAAGAATGCCCCGTAAAATTTTCGTATTTTAAGTGTAATTGCTACATGAGTACACGTGAGTTTTTTGGTTACCTAGTATTGATGTTACACACTGAAAGACTCGCTCAAATTTCTCCCTCATTAATTTGAACCTCTTAACGCATTGATTTTTCTTGGCCTAGGGTTCTGAGGAGACTGCTTCCCTGAAGATGGTGACTGCAATTTCGTCCGAAACTACGGTGAACTCTTTCACCTTAGACGCGGCCATAAACTCTTCAAGCCAAGCAACCTCGGGAAATGGTCACGAAAGCAATTACAATCTCTATTCACTAAACGTTCTCACAAATTTTGTTCTGCTTGATAAAAGAATATTCAGTCGAACCCAGGCCTAATTTTAAGACATTTCGCGTTCTAGTGAACAGTTAAACTTTTTTTACATCGCTGCATTAAAAAAATATTTTGAGTTGAATGTAAACAATATAACCAAAGGAAAAGTAAACTTGTTTCTGAATTTGTTACTTGCTTCCTTCACATGAAAAATGTAACCAGGCCACGTCAATGTTTTGAAGCTTGGAGCGTCTTCACGGCTTAGGACGTTGAGTACGTCGAGCAAGAAGACATAACAACAAGCGTTCCCGATAGTACACTTGTATTCACGATGAGTTTTATAAATTTAAATGTATATTTTTCTTTTTAAAAAAATCTTATATCTAATCGGAACACTTAAGTGGTACACAATAATAATAAATAACAGGCAAAAAAATATATATAATAATCAATTTCGTCAAATAATAGTTGGATAAGTATAAGAATATACACAAATTTATTTTAAAAAATATTTATATGAATGTGCAGGAAATATTTTTTTTAAATATTATGTCGGGAATAGTTGGAGCCCCCGATACCATAATGTACAACCTGAAAAAAAGTCAAATATTGTACAAATACGCATAGGTTACATTTTATGGATTTTTTTTTACTTTTGCAGAAACATCTATGATTATTATTCTATTATAAAAAATATTTAGTACTAACATTAGAGTCGGTAAGATGATAATTAAATCATGGAAATTCAGACAGATGTAACTGTTCTAAAAATTTAACTTATCTGCAAGGAACAGCTGTATGAAGGAACGTTTTCAGATGAGAGATTCTGATTGCGAAACGCTACAAATTTAATTAGTGATTTACCAGCTATGCAAAAATAATTGTAGTTTGTTATTTGGGGTGCTATAAATTTTAAAAAAATGTTTAGACAGCTGGCATTAAGTATTCTTTTCAAATTTTAGTTTTATGTTTTTTTAAACTAAAAATAAATGTTTGAAGTAAGTCACGAAAATGCATTAAATGTTTTTTTAAGCGGATTTCAAGAGTGAACAGCATGGTGACTGATTTCACGGATGCCAGCTTTGCCGACTCACGCTGCCACGAGTTTCAAATTCCAAAATTGTTCCAAATGGACCGTTGTAAAAAAAAAAATCACCTCTGAGTGAGTTCTGGGCGGGAGTCGAGCCACCGGTAGGGCGATTAGCGGTCTCGGGGAAAATACGTCCAGCGACCGAATGTACTTTCCAGCGATCGTTATTTTCGTTCGTTCCACTTCACCGCTCCCTTTTCGTTCATCTCCCCTTGACATCCACCCCCCACCAGCCCCCCTCCCTTACCAATCCCTGACCGGCCATGCTAATGCGACCTGCCATTCGACGGCGTTATTAAAACCCTCGCTCGGGAATAGCGGTGTGTGAGGGGGTGGGTGGGGGGAAGGGAGAGCTGATTTATTCCTCTTTGGAATTGGAATTGTGTTCTCGGTGGCAGCGCCGGTACCTGTCCGCGCGCGGCCTGGCTTGACACCTGTCGCAGAGATTTATGGCCGGCCGGACCGATAGGCAGGCCGCCTCACTAATTATATAATTGCCCTCTCCCCCCCCCCCCTTTTCTTCCCCCGCGAGAAACTGTATTTTTTTTCGCGAGAAAAAAAATACATATATGTATATTTCGCTGTTCTCCTCCCACCCCGCCCGAAACCATTTGAGGCTGACAGACCCGGTATGCCCTTGCGTGTGTCACGTGATAAACCTAATTCCCAACGCGCGCCGTGGATGATTTTTTTTTTTACTTTGACATGTCTTAAAACCACCTATACATACAACTAAAATTTCTACGAAAAATAAAAGTTACTTTAGCACTTTTAGAGCGACGTATTCGCCTCTACCCCCCCCCCCCCTCCCGCACAGAAAAAAAAACCACACACACGACATTTGAGAACATAAATCAAACGGAAAGAATCAATTACTGTACGACATAAACAAATCAACTTACTGAACAAAACAGCATATATATACATATATATATATAACCTACGATTCTGGCATAAATACATACACACAAACACACTAAAAAAGAATATATTTTGTCACAGCCTATTAAAAAGCAGGTAGATTTTGAAGTACATATTTATTCTGGACCGTTCCGGAAACTTCCGGAACATTCTAGAATCTTCTGGAACTGTTTGAGAACTTTATACACTTAACAATCTGAATATTTTCCAACATTTCAAAATGATCGATTAATCATTTCCTCGTGATCCACGAAGCAAAAATGTTTCGAATGTTTTCAAATAAATGCATCCAGCATTGAATAACTTAGAACGAATCCCATACAATGATTACAAAGGTAGTTATGTTATATTTAACCTTCAAATACTACATTTCAATCCCTGCACTAATAATTGGTCGTATAAAGGTTTTTGGGCCAAGGTTTAACATAACATTTAGAAGGTTTACAATAAGTTTGAACAAATATGATATTGTAAATAGGAAGAAAGTTTTTAAATTTTTTTTATTTTAACCCTAGTTTTTTCAACCAAAGATTTAGATAGTTTTTAGGATTACAAATAAACTTGCTTGACATAACGGCAAAAAATAGACATTAACTATGATAATGGCAATTCCCCCTCCCCCCCATCACTACACAAATTTACTTATAATTGGGAACTTATAGAATAGTTCAACTTAAATACAGCGAATTTTGTATGGTATATATAGGTTGACTAATGTAACATTTGATGTGTGCATGATAATAATTTAATTGTGACTTTGTATCAGACAAGAAGGCACGTTAACAAGCTTAGCTACATTTCTTTAAGGCGTATTTGGTTGGCAATAAGTTTTTCCGTAATCAAGCATGAGAATGAGTTGGTCCTTCCAGAATAATTGATGTTTTTTTTTAATGTGGCATTCTTATGGACCTCGCTGATTGAGTGGAGAGATCATACGCATTCAGGATCAATTCCCGAAGTGTGGTTCCACAAGTGGGAAACATGGCGGGCGTTGTTGTGAAGCAGTAGGTTTTCTCGGGACCTGATCAAGGTGTTTTTTTCCCCTCAGATTCATTCACTTCAGTGCTCCGATCTCCATCTCATAAAACCACGTCATCTCTAGTGATATCGATGTCGACGTGACACCAGCCTGAATCATTCATCCAATTAGAAGCCATTTCGTGCGCAGGTAAGCCAGTGAGCAGTGAACTATTATTTTTTAACTCTATATCCACGGGCTGTCTGGCAGAGTCTCTTATTTTGAAACAGTCAGATCTGTTTCGATCTCTGGCGCATACAAAAAAAGATGATTTCAATGTGCGGCTAACTTATTGCATCATATTTTGCACCATTAAAAGATGGTATTTTTCTAAAATAATATATATAATTTTTATTTTTCAGTCCTGTACTAAATCCACCTACTGTAGATTTCTTCGGTCATTAATTTTTATCACGAAGAGTCAACGCCACAGTGATATTCTGCCAGAGAGTATTTTAAACTCAATTTACATTTCGCGCCATTTAGCCCGTGAAATCGGCTACGATAATAAAAGTCGAATTAATTTCGTGAGTAGCACTGGAGTAAGCTACTTTAAGAGGGACGGTAATAATTTTTTTAAGCTCGGGAGTTATTTTTAAGAGAAGAAAATCTGTTTTTGTAGTCATGCCTAGTTTTAGATTATGCCGGTAAGAATTTAAACATTTTTTTCTTCTTTTAGTTTTATTTTATAAGCTACTAGCAGTTTCATCCCATGGTCCCCTCTTTTATCAATTATTGAATCAGACAAAAAAACATAGCGTATAGGACAGAAAAATTATCAATTTAACATTAGTTAATATTAACATTCTAGTGATACTACTATAAAACCAATATAACAGACAAATTTTAAGATTTTAGGTTCAACTGAATATATATTCATTATTATTTAAACCTATCATAACAACCCATATCTCCTATCTTTAGGTTTCCAATACATAAATTGCCTTAATTAAATGCACTTAAAATATATAACTATATTTAGTATAATCTGGTCTTCAGTGACGAGTCGAACATACATACTAGACTCAAAGGGCAATCGATCATTTTGAAAGAATTATTACTCAGATGTTGAAATGAAAATCTAGTGATGTAAAATATGCAGACGATTATTATTTGTCTGAAGAATTTGCAATAGATTATCAATCAATTTTCGAAATGCAGGCGGAAAAATTACAGGGATATCACAATTTAGATAAAGAGTATGTTAAGTACAAGTGAAATTTTATGGTGTAAATGATTTTGTAGAAGGTGTAAAACTATCCAAATAAAACTGAAATAATAAATGGTAGTTATTTTTACACTGTTGCCAAGGCTTAAATTAACTTTAGCATTTAAAAAAAATAAAGCAGAATAACGAGCGAAGTGGAGATTTCAATTCAAAAATTAAGTATTCCTTGTAAAATCGTAAAGAAGTTCAAATAGTTTTCGATAATGTCTTACCTTGAAACCCTCTAATACAGCCACACATATTGTGTGAGTCAATAATGTGGATTTCATTCTCTGCAGAGAAACCTCAATAAACAATAGGACAAGTAATTAAGGTGGTAAAATCTCCTCTGGCCAAATGCAGAAGCTGTAGTCATTTCAATTCTGCAGATCATGAAAACATTCAAGTGTGACGGCTAACAGGTTGTACGTTTCTTTAACATCACGTTTTAACTCATGAGCCTGTTATCTGAAATAACGCCGATGTGCATTAAATAAAAAGTGCAATTTTTCATCATGTTGTGGTTTGATAGTGAAACAGGAGTAAGGACTGTATATTTAAATGTAATAATTATGCATATGTTTTGGGGCTATCAGCATTATTTACATAATGAAAACCGCCACCGATGAAAAAGCAGGCAGCTCATGCAATCACAAATATTTATGTGTTTTTAACATTGATTGTTTTAACTAGCTCTCAGATGCATGGTTAATGGATTTGCAAATATATATATATATATATATATATATATATATATTTCAAAGCAGTCATGAGGACTGCCGACAGAAGTGAAATACTTAAAACTATAAACAAATAATGGTTATTTTTGGATATCCAAATTAATTGTTTGATCTTAAATTAAAACTTGTAAACCAAAGTAACTATTATTAATACTAAATATAGAATTAAGAAAATACAAATATAATTTGAAATAAGCAATACTAACTTTGTAAAATATAATTGTGTAACATAAGAAAATACTTGTTGATAAATATCAGAGAATTTTTCACGATTTTTACGAAAAAAATATTATCACACAGCATTTTTGTTTTATCACGTTCGTAAAATAACTCCTAAATTACTATAAAGTACGCATTGCATAGTAATTGTAGGTATTAAAAAAATAAACAATGATGTTCTTAATTTTTAGCTTATACTGCCACAAAGACTCCGTTTTCTTCGTTATTCAAACTATCATTCCATATGAGAATATTAATATATTTTATATTCACTTTTTACTGCACAGTAATCGTACACTTAAAATTTAAAATAAAAATTGAACAAAAACACACTGTGAACACTAATAGGAACAGATATAGTGTTATCGTTAACACGTTACGTGACCATGTCGATGTTACGACTTACATGAATTTACTCCCCATCCAAACCTCCCCATAGAAGTTTTCACTTCAAAAAAAATTAAGACAACGTGTTGAATGCGTCACATCTTCGCTTAACCGCGCTACGAAGAAGAAGCAAAATCTCCCCACCGAGCATTCGCGAGTGACTTGCGCCGCTCTTCCTCGGAGCACGCACCGCCGCCAGCTGATGAGGTCAGCGGTAATGCAGCTTATCTAAGCGACCTGATGCGCCCATAAAAACCTCGCCTCTAATCTCCCGTCCGTCCGAGCGCTGCCAACGTGATGCGTGAATCAGCCAGGGACAAGTGGCAACCTAGAAAAACCAACCCCCTACCCCCTTTCATTCCCTCGTCCGAATCTCCAAACATCCCCTAACGTTCGTGGTATGAAAGTAGTCTAGAAGGGGGGGGGGGGGCGATGGAGCTCGCTATAGGAAGGGTAAGCGACATGTTTTCGATACAGGGAAATGCATCACGCATCGGAATCTCTATATCTGCTTCCCTTCCCCCCCTCCCCCCCTGAACAATACTTATCTGCAGTTATCGGCAAGCGTCGGGTTTTTTACGGCGCTTTTTGTGGGGAATCTTCTGACCGAAAAATATTATCCCACACGTCTGTGCAAAAACAGATTATCGAGCCTCTGTATCGATTGGGAAACTTGTCAGGCTACCCGTACGCTATCTAATTAGGGTATACGCAGTCACACAAATACGAAAATACGTTTCTTTCTTTTGCAAATAGTGGAAAAACACCCTTTTTTTTGTTGAAAATTTATTTCAAGAGGGATTATGCTCCGCCATCTTGGATTTTTCCAACTTTTTTTGTTATAATCTTAGTTTTTGAACTATTTATCCCAAATTTTTGACATGTAAAGGCATAATTAATATATCCCAGACCTTGTATTCATTACTAACAGGGTCTAGTCTGTAAGCGCAGTGTGTAAACAACTTATTATTTCATGCGGGTGACTACAACTATCATGTTAATCACATCAGTTCACAAGTGATAACTTCAATAATTAGCCAAAACTAAATCCTATGTCATATTAAACCAAAAAAAAATTAGAACGAAAGTTTCTTTGCAGGCGGTATAAAAAATTTTGTAATTGCAAGATGGAGAGGCGTAATCCCAAATTGGTTTCAGCTGTATTTATATCAAAATAACTTTATTATCGTTTAGTAGTGAAAATTTGCTTTCGTTAAGTCCGGTACATGGTTTATTATTTACAGTGTTATTACATTTGTAGCACTACTAGTCTCAATAAATACAATAAATTCCATTAATGGATTCCACTATGCTTGTACGAAGCCCAAATTTCTAAAACTAAATAGACAATGTTTATGGACTGAAATCTTTTAAAATCAGGTTGGCGTGATTTTATTCCTACCTCTCCCACCTCCGGGGTCGTAACTATAAAAACGGTGGTGGTTTGGGGAAGGGGGGACGGAGCTTGTACCCCGGGAGCCACTCTTGAGGGGGGAGGGGCTAAGCTGTCATAGTAATTTTTATTTACTGGACTATTGTAGTATTTAATACAAGAAATCGCTGGAGGGCGGATGAACTTAACTATTCATACTGAAAGATGCATACATGTATATCGTCGAATACTTAAAAACCTGGTATTTTTCCGTCTACTCTCCAACTTGCAATGTATTAAAAATGAAATGACTGCAATTAAAATATGTTTATTTACCATTTAAGTTGGTCGGTTTGAAAAAAAAATGTGGGGTGAGAGCGCCAGGATAAGTTCTTGCCCCGGGTGGAAATAGTAAAATTACGTCTCTTCCAACGTAACGGTATACCCTGACATTTTGCTAAATGTCACCAGCAGACACTTGCCTGTCTGTAAAATCAATCTTACGGTGTTGAAGCTTCCTTTCAGGTGTTAGTTTCAGTATTTACTGAAACATTTAAATAAATAAACACACATTTTAACACTAAGTATATGCTTGTATATTTGTTTGTGCCTAAACGACTGAAATCACACTGTAAATAATTACTACCAACAAACCTTAAACTTATTGAGCTGATTCAACATTATTATTAAGTATATAAATTATATTGTAATGTTATTTAAAAAAAGGTAAAACATAATCTAGTGACGATATTTGAAACAAGTCCCTTGAGGTTAAGCGCTCTCTGTACCTCTGTTCTTTTCAGCCTCTGGAGTGTTTAAAAGGAGAAGATTTATTTTAATGATTTTAATGCCATTTTTCTTAGGTATTTTAAAACTTATGATCACTTTTTACAGTGACTATTTTAGTTCACCAATTATATTCCAGGGTAGTGTTTTGGGGGGAGCTGAATTGTTGCCTCTTAGAAGGGCAGCCCTTCAGGATTTTTCTGGTAATGGTTTGTTTGTACAGCGACTGGAAGGGCAGCCCATCCATTTTCTGAAAACATGTTTCTTTAAGTGTTTAAATAATCCTGAAAACTGGCCCCTTGGAAGGGCAGCCCATCAGGATTTTTCTGACAGTAGTGGTTTTAAAATGTTGTCTGAATTGTTGCCCCTTGGATGGGAAGCACTTCAGGATTTTTCTGACAGTGGTTAGTTTAGGTTAGGTTAGGTTAGGTTAGGTTAGGTTAGGTTAGGTTAGGTTAGGTTAGGTTAGGTTAGGTTAGGTTAGGTTAGGTTAGGTCACTTTACAAACTAACCACTGTCAGAAAAATCCTGAAGGGTTACCCTTCCAAGGGGCAGCATTTCAGTCGCCCCATTTCTTGCCCACCAATACGTTTCGACTGTTCCCCCTATGTTTACAAACGTGAATATACACGGGTTTACGTAGCTACAAGTGGGTCCGCCATCTTGCTGACTTCGGCGCCGTGATTTACACATTTCCGTTCCTTCGACTTGCGTTCCGTTCACGAAATTGTAACAACCAAACGCCGTATACAGAGAGCTAAGATGTTAAAACATTTAAAAAAATTTCAAAGCGGTCATGAGGACTGCCGACAGAAGTGAAAACTTAAAACTATAAACAAACAGTTGTTATTTTAGGAATCCAAATTATTTTTGATAAAGATCAGAGACTTTTTCGCAATTTTTACGAAAAAAATATTACCACACAACAAATTTGTTTTATCACGTTAGTAAAATAACTCCCAAATTACTATAAAATACGCATTGCATAATAATTGTAGGTATTAAAAAAAATTATGATGTTCTTAATTTTTAGGTTATATTGCTACAAAGACTCCGTTTTCTTCGTTATTTAAACTATGTATATGAGAGTATTAATATATTTTATACTCAATTTTTTACTGCATACACACATTCGATTCACATATGCACAGCACTGATGTACAGGGACTGAAGACGCGTATTAATTAAGATATGTATTGGTATATGTCGTGTGTATTACTTGTCGACATGTGTTATATGTACTGGCTGCGCGCGCACCACAAGAACTTATCCTGGCGCCCTCACCCCACTTTTTTTTTCAAACCGACCAACTTAGATGGTAAATAAACATATTTTAATTGCAGTAATTTCATTTTTAAAACATTGCAAGTTGGAGAGTATACGAAAAATACCAGTTTTCAAGTATTCGACGATATACATGTATGTATATTTCAGTATGAATAATTCAGTTCATACGCCCTCCAGCGATTTCTTGTATCAAATACTACAATTGTCCAGTAAATAAATGTTACTCTGCCAGCTTAGCCCCTCATACGTACGTTCACAGTTGACGTCACGTGACCATGTCGATGACGACTTACATGAATTTACTCCCTATATCCAGACCTTCCTATGGAAGTTTTCACTTCAATAATTAAACCCAACACCCTGAAATTTGCGCTCATCATCTGGCATTCGCGTGTTGGGCAGATGGTCTCTTGCTGAACGCACCGGGCTGTACGTACGTATGCGGCAATGTACCACAAGCTGTGGGGGAGGGAGGGGGAGTGATGGTGGTGGGTGCGGGAGGGTGGGGGGGGGGGATCGAACCCAAGCTTGACAAGGTTTCATGCCAAGTGTTAGGCCGCGCGGATGAGCGAAGCGCGCGCGTAATCCTCGCTCACTTCCGCCTGCAGTTAAGCCCCCGGGTCCCTAAAGCCCCGTGCCGTGTTCGGTCCGAATTGTCGCCGTAAGGGACGCAGTAACAAGTTACGCCCCTGCGATCCACTCCCTCGCTGCTCTCGCTGCGATTTGCAAACGTCCCGTCTGGCAAACCTTTACGTACCACGCCGAAACAGCTGTTATGTAGGCACAGAGTATTCATATTGCGATGGTGAAAACTTTGTTGATGCCAACCACTGAATTAGTTTTTTTTTAATTCATTAAAAATTGTTTCATTATAAGATTGAACATCACAACTAAGAGTCGCTAATAATTACTTGTCCAAAAAATGGCTGCATAAGTATTTTGTAAAAATCATTTTGAAGATATATATCGATAGTACCTACTTAAATCCTGTTTTTTTTTTTTTTTTTTACAATCTTTACTTCAGTAGGTATACAGTTTCAACACTTCAAAAATCTGTGCTATTTTTTTTAAAACATTAAATAATAAATTATTCAGTTGTAGTAATTGGGAATTAAAATGCTGAAAAATTTAATGAAAACAAATAACATTTATCTGGAGGAGAATTCCCATAAAAATTTTTTTCCACGACACTGCGGCTTGTTTGCGCTTTAAAACAAAAACATGGTTCTTCATGCTGAAGAAACAAATTCGCTGTTAATGGACTTTTCCAACAGCTCTGAGCTAAATACGTTAACTACAAAAAAACCATATGAAAACAATGTTTTGATAATTCACTGCCACGAACATCCATCCCGTTTTTAATTACATTGAACGTTTTTGAATACATAAAAAAGAGCATTTTTATGAATTAGTCGACATTTTCATAAAATGAATTTTTTTTTTAATTTCGTTTATCGATACTCTCTCTCATCACACGGCTTCTTTTGTTTTATTTATTTCGTTCATTTAAATAATTACTAACCCATCATATTGTTTTTAAATTTTGTATTTTAAATAATGTTTTCCAGTCAATACTGAAACTAAAAATTAAAAAAATATAGAAACTTATACGATATATGATCTTAAATATTGTTTCAATATTTCTTGTAGTAGCAAATTTTAGACTGAAATTTTTTCGACTCACGCAAATACTTTCGTACTTTTCAGGGCGAAAAATTCTATTTCGTTACAGCATTGATCATGTTGTACTTTTTAAAATACTCGTCCTCATGTAAGCAGGCTAATCGTGAGAACAAGAAGCTGTATGTGAGCTAGCTGTGTTGGGATCTCGCCGAGTTTTCGAATCGTTCGTCGGCTCCTGACGTCACACGTGATTCGAGACTTCCCCATTTCCTTGACTTTTCTGTTTCATTTTTTCCATTATTATGTAGCTTATGATTATGCACCTGTAAATTTTTTTCGCCTTTGGGAATTTAATTTAAAAAATAGAAATCTTAAAAAAATATATTAAAAAATAAAGATTGAGTGTAAGCCTGAAGGATTGTTTACAAGTCCCTGCTATATAAGTTGATAATAATTTTCTCTTCAGTGGGATATTTCCCACTAAACGAATTTGAAGCTTGTTAAAAAATTTCACGTAAAGTTGAAACTGGCTTTCTTATGGATGGACAAAGGATTTTATTTAAAGTTATGTTGAATTCGTGGCTTTAGCTATGAAACAAACAGTACATGTATTTTTGATCTATAAAATTTACAGTTATTTTTTGCTCAAAACATTTCTTGAGCTTTAACTTCTGAAATTGAATCTCCGTATACAAAACTTGCTTGAAAGCGAATACTTATAGGGTACCTTAAATTAATATGCGCTATTTCAATCATTACCAGACTTATTTCCAAATGGTGGAGGTTACCCTTAATAAAATACTAAGAACTTCATGACTACTTATGTTATTGCTGGCTCTTTACCACTAAGTTACTGGCTCATAAAATAATATGAGTCATGCAGAAGGTTGGGCGAAACCTGTGTGACCACAGACATTAAAATATTCAGGAATTGCGTAAAGCGATTAATAAACATTGGAAGAATCCACGACCATCTTTGCTCGGAATGAACTCTGTCTTAGTACAAGTGGCCACTTATTTAACCACGATATAACCATAAATGCCTTATACGAGTGTAGCTGCATGCGTATGCTGTAAAACTGCCCGTTTCAACATGAAATGTATTAAAATCTAATCTGAGATTTGAACGAATCTGTAGTTCAAGTTAAAGAATTTCAAGTATCAAATAGTTTCGAAAAGCTTGCATTTTTTTCATATACGTACTTTAAATTTGGTAATATGTGTTGTTTTGAATTTTTTTTTGTTGTATGAAACTAATTAAACGAAAAATGTTGTGTAGTAGCATTCTTTTAGCTTCCACTGTCGGAACTAGTAATATGCCTAATTTTTATTCAGTGCAATGCCCATTAGGAAAATTTATACTGAGCCAAACAGTCTAAAGGGCTTGAAAAGTTAGTTTCCTGGGACATGACAAATTTATTTTAGGCTAAATGCTTGTGAACTAGGCACCTGTATTGTATTTACGCTAAATGATTTAAGGCTACACTTCTCAATCCAAACGATGCTAAAATTCCAACGCGTTGTGGATTACGGATCGCACATGAATGTCTTGTTTGTGTTGATATGTTCGCAGATGTATACAAGGGCTATACAACAAAATCTTTTTCCTAACAACGGGCTCACTGTTGTTTATTGATCCTAGCGTACAAGTCTCAGCGTATGCGACATTTCATAACACCACAGCGTCCATAACATCACTCCGTGACATTCCTGAAGTTTGTCGTAGCGACATGATTCTGCAATGGACTCACTCTGCCTTCCACAGTATAGAGATATGAAAAGACAACGCGACACTTAGTCCTGAACACAAAGAAGAAAGTGGTTTCCTGTAAAGTCGGTTTACGGACGATAGTTTAACGTGACTTCATAACAAAACATTGATTGCATACTTGCATACATTGATGATTGCATACGTTTATGAATAAAATTGAATCATTTTTATTGAATTATCACTATTTTGTATGGTTACAAAGAAGGAGTGAAATGAAATCTACAATTTAATTGATAAATTTAATTTTGTTTGCACTCATTAATTCAAATATGTTTATTACTTTAACGAAGAGATTATTTTAACTATAACTTTTATACATGTTTGCTATTTAACTTCTTCCAATCTGTGTTATTCTGTTAGGGATAGGACGATGATAGGAAAAGTAGGAAACAAATGGGAGTGTTTCAAGTTTAATGTGCCTCAGAAAAGTCAAATCGATGGTTGTTCCAATCGAGTGGAAGAGAGACAGATGTGGCGCAAGCGTACAATGAGCGTAACGGGACAATGTGCGTAACGAGACAATGTGCGTAACGGGACAATGTGCGTAACGGGACAATGTGCGTAACGGGACAATGCGCGTAACGGGACAATGTGCGTAACGGGACAATGTGTCAACCTTTTTCGTGCGTGCAGCCGGCGTTCATCGATTTATTAGACGTTGTCACGTCAAAAAAATTTCACGATTGAAAAAAATAATTCCCGACCCGGTCGAGAACTGAAGCCAGGATCTCGACCCGACGTTCTGGAATCCTGACTGGGGAAACCAAACGTCCGGACACAAACAGACCGGACAAAATACTCCAAATTCTCATTCACCGTGTCAGAATTGCTGCCATTCATTTAACTGGCCGTTATTTTCTACGGCAGCTCCGGAAGTTTCATTTCGCAAGATTCAACCCCGCAATAATACCGATGGTTTTTTTTTCCCACGAGTGTACGTTCGTGGAGGTTAAATGTATTTTTTTTTTTTTTTGGACGTGATAACGTCTTGTAAATCGATGAACTCCGGCTGCACGCACGAAAAATTAACACGTTCCACCCGAGCCGAGCGTGCAAGAACCGGCCAACCATCGTGCGAGAAAATCTTCTATAATATCAAACAGGTTAAGGCGCGCTTTTTAACTAATTGTTCGTGATTATATTTAAACAAATTATTCAAATTAAATTTGCAAAAAAACTGTAAAATAATATTTGAATATTAAAAAGTATGCAATTTTTCATCAATGTTTTCTTATGACGTTATCACGTAAAATTATCGTCCGTAAACCGACTTTACAGACAATCCTCCCCTTTTTTTAAATGTTGTTTTATTTGTGCGTCCTTGCAGTTTTCAGCAGCTACCATGACATCAAACAAGCGTTATTAAAGTTTTATTTTTGGGAAACCGGGTGGAAAAAAGGCCCGTCTGCGGTCTGATAGAACGATCCCCCCCCCCCCTAACCAACGGTGCTTTATGGTCTAATTTCTAACAGGACAATGAAAATCCCAACACGCGAGGTTATGTCTGCCGTCCGAAGCCAGGTCCATTGTGGGGAAATTTTATTGGCGCGAAGTTAACAATGGGATTAATTTGTTTTCCCCACCCCCCTTTTATCACCCTTATCATTTACCCTTGCTTGGTTAACCTTTCCAGCGCTCTTTGGCCGCGTGTATATCAGCGACGACGAGGCCACGCGCGGGACGTTGTGTTTATGGTTTTTTTGGTTTTTTTCCTTCTCCCGTCAGGCCAGCGATCATTTGGCGTGGCCATTGTGACCTCGACGGCCGGCCATTGTGCCCCTGGCGGCGTGCAGCTAGGTCACGTGGGCCGGCGTGTCGCGCCGCGATTGGACCGATGCCGCGCGGGAAACAAAAACAAAAATTTAAAAAAAAAAGACAACATCGTGGTCTAGTTTTGCGGGGTCGCGAGGGGAGAAATGTGCGGCGGGTGAAACCAGCTAATGATGTGGGTTTTTTTTTCCTAAATGAAATTTTCACGTATTTGAAAGCTTGTTTTACTTCCCCTCTTCCACACACTTCCACCCCTACCACTAACAGTTAGAAAATAAAATTAAAAATTAAAAAAAAAAAAACCTTTTCAGCTGGCTCGATCTCGCTTGTCGCTGACGCGCCAGTAGATAATCACATATTCCGCGCGAATAAACAGGATGTTTATTTTTCCATTGCTTTAATTTGCAAAAAACCCCTTCCCCTTCTCCCTTGTCACATCGACGATTCGGAGGGAAAAATCCGCAACACTGATTTATTGACACGTTTTAGAGCCGGCTTTCCGAAATTCTGGAATCCTCTGCGGGGTGGAAAGGGTTTGATGAGGGGGGGGGGGGGGGGAGAGAGGTTTTTATGGAAAGGAGTTGCTGTCAAACTGTGACGTCGAGATGACAGCTTCGGATTGCGACACACGCGGGCGAGCGTTTAGGCTCGACGATCGATACCCGGCCAATAACAGAGCCGCGTCGGAAGTGAATTTTCAAAAAACGTCACGTCAACTTCGGCGAAGGTAAATTATTTACGGCACGTTTTCCCCCGCGTGCGCGAGTGAATGCTGCAACGGAATGAAACCCAGTTTTCTTGGATCAGGTGGCGAGCACTGTACCGTTAAGAGCATGTTTGACAAAATGGCAAGAAATTCCGAGCAAATTTGGGTGGCTGTAATAAACGTATTTAATAAAAAAAAAAAAAACATAATACCGACAAATAAAAAAATAATGCTTTCTTTCCACACACACCATAGTTAGAAAAAATAAATAACACACATTCTGTAATAAAGTTAATAATAATACTACTTCTTTACAATATTTTTTTGAATTAAGTGGTTTAGTGTTCATTTTGCCTAAAAAATGTTCAATGATCGCTGTATTATATTTACACGAATGTAATAATCATGTTTTCAAACTGTATTGTGTTAGTCATGCTGTGATAACAAAAGTATTTTTAATTATTTTTTTTGTGTTAGAAGTTTGCCTTGACTGGTAACAAAATACACATTTTTAAGTATACAAAGCTTTTAAAATGTAATAAATTACTTTACTATGTTACACCAACAGAATACAGATATGCGATAGTGGCGATTTTTTATGCTTGAACCGCGCCCGTAAGAAGCCCGCCCGGACAGAGTTATGGTTGTGCCGGTGAGGCGGACTCGTGGCCCCCACAAGGTCAGGACTGGGTGGACCCTTGGGTCTAGGGCCCGGGCCTGGAGGGGGCCTGTTTATATTTAAATGTGTAACTATCATCATTTTTTACAATCGAAAAAATTTAATATATATTTTTTATCCAATGAAAATTTAGAAGGTTTCACACACCTATAGCTAATTTTATTTTTCTGTAACTATTATAATTTTTATCTTAGTGTGTGAAGGAAATATAAATACTCGCTGTGTTTATTTTAAAGTAAAATTATTTTATAAACAAAGCTTTGTTTGGACTTTCCGTTCCATGCAACTTCGTTCCGTATACCGAGAGTTTAGTTGTTTACTCATCAAATAAAATTAATACGATAGTATCACTTCAAACCCCTTCATTCTTGTTATAATCTACATTTCAAAACAACTCATTTTATGTTTTCGTCGTTTTATTTTACTCAGCCTACAACATTCTTAGTTACCTGTGTTACAATATCTTCCACCATGTAAGCATGTACACATTATATTTCTTTAAATTATAAAAATAAACTAATAATAAAGCCATTAATTGTGTGTCAGACTCTCGCACCGAGCACTCCTTAACATACGTACAAGTTTGCTCTAAAACTGCAAATTATTTTTCATTTAAATAATTAGTTACATATGTATATTGTTTAAAATACACTATTTACTACACGAAACTTCAGTGCTAATTTTTTTTTCGGTAGGTCTCAAAACATTCAAAAAACACATATAATTGTTTAACTTAGGCGGTGTTTTCTGAAATGATTAAATTTCTTATAATTATAGCAATGTTATACAAAATTTTTCTTTGTAGCTATACACCACATATATAATTTTCCTTTCTTACTTGCAAGAAGTACATCAACAAATATATACAAAAATTTAAAACCCAATTTTCAGTGTCAGGTTTGTGTGGAAATTTCAACGGAATTTCTTGACCCATTAGCGAGCTACATCCCAAGTGACGTATGGATTGATATGCGTAGTTTATTTGATTTCGGTAACGGATTTTTGGTCGGGGGGGAAAAAAAAAGTTCTATGACGAGGCACTATTTTAGATAAAAAAAAAATATTTTTTTTTCTGTCTGATGCCTTGGCTCGAGATACACGTTAAATGCCTGTCGTCATTTCGCAAGTTTCTTGCCCGCTTAATCTGCCTGCGTAGGGGAATGATGTGAAAGGGGGGGTGTGGGAGGTTATAGGAGAAAGGGAGGGGATGAAGAGTTGGGGGCAAATGTATTCACGTCATGTCTCGTGCTTGCTTCGCTCGTCTTCCAGCGCGGCAATAAATCACTCCGGAGCGTCTGCCCCTGCGTGGTGCTCCCTTCCCGACGTGCAAGTCAAAAGAGTACGTTGCGTCGAGTCGAGGCGAAAGGAGTTTTAGGGGCGAGGGTGTAGCTTCTTCTTACCGCCGGCGCACAAATTGCCTCGCCGGTCTCGCCCCAAACGGGCTTCGGCAAGCAAGAAACAGACCCCTCCCCCCTTCCCAACCCCCGGTATGTATATGTATACTTTATTTTTGCGAACGTGCGCACGCATACGTATAGGCGCGGTAGGCCTTCTTGCTCTTCCCCTCACACCCCCCTCCCTCGCCACTTTTCTCTTCCTCACCACCGGAACCCTTTTACGTTCAGTTTTGATAGATGAAGCTTTCGCTGCGTCGGGGAAGAAATTAATCCGCCGGACTACATCCGGGGGTCGAAAGGCGGATGGCCCCAAGTTGCCAGGCGGAGAATCGTTCACAATTTTTTTATTTTTCATTAAGGGGAGGGTTCAACAACTGGGTCAGCCGTGGAGAGAGAGAGAGAGAGAGAGAGAGAATGCCGCTTCGGACACGGAAGGTATTTCACGAGCAGATGCCCCTGCGGGCGATAAGGGAGACAATTTTGCATGCATGTTCGGGGCGGACACCACAACCCTTAACGTCAGAGACACCCGGAAATTTCGTGGATACGTCTGGCCTGAGGGTAGAATTTAAAAGTCTTAGGTGTGCCCGATCCATGTGTGCGCTCCCATTGGTTGGTGGTTTTCCTAGAGAGAACACTGTTTTGTCCTTGTAAATTGGCACTACCTTACTCGGTTTCTTTCTCTCCAAGCTGGGCATAGTTGGCTCACAGTCCTGTCCATATTACTGTTTTCCGGGTGATGAACATTAAATGCGAGATTTTGAAGGTTTTGCAGTCTGACTTGCGACTAAATGAATACACGAAATTTCTTGTCTCTACATACTTTGTCTCTGAGTGCAGGGAATCTGTAGGGTGCGTAGCTTTTTTAGAATGTCGGTGGCAACGCAGCCATTTTGTGGCGTAGACAGCAAAATACGACGTAAAGATGCATAGTAATATGCTGTTTTTCAGGGTTCTACATTTGAAATTACAATGTTTATTTTTAAACCATATATCTCCCATAGCTCCCAGATTAATCGGCATCTATTATTAGGGTGTAGATGAAGCTTGAATTTTTTATCAGTGCCTTTGATACTTTTTATATGAATCCTTACAAACATTCACGATTACTTGGACTCACTTTCCAGAGAACCCAGTTCTGAAGCATGGCCCGACCATTCGCGGTCTTTCGAAATAGCTTCAAGTAAATTCCAGTACAGCTCCTTACCAATTGTGATTTTTTTTTGTAATAATTGTAACAGGTAAATTCGGGTAAACTTACAAGATATTTGTAATTTTGTACATTTTACAAGAAAACAATTGTATCACTACAAAACTGTGTTCGCAGTAATAATACTGGGTTCGGATTTTTTTTTTATGCTCTGTGTTGTCCCAGTAGGTACCTCAGAAAGTTAAAATTTATTTGTAGACAAGTTCGCTGAATAGCTTTCCATTATTAACTGCGCATTATCAAACGAAATAATGTCAAATTGTTGAATATTATGTTATCTTTTCCGTGGTTAGAAAATAAAATTATGCTTGATTGAAACACCAATTAAAATTTTAAAATGATGTTCCGATTTTCGTAAGAAATGCTTTGTTTTATCTTGAAAATAACTTATTTCATATATGAAAGTATAGTGTTACAAATTATTTCTTGGTAACTGGTTTACAATGATCCAATGGAATATTATGTGACAGAACAGATTTTTTGACTGACAACGTCTAATAAATCGATGAACGCCGGCTTCACGCATGAAAAAGTGTCCCGTAACACAAATTGCCCCGTTACGCTGTGTCCCGTTACTCTCATTGTACGCTTGCGCCGCATCTATCTCTCTTCCACTCGATTGGAACAACCATCGATTTGACTTTTTCGAGGCACATTAAACTTGAAACACTCCCATTCGTTTCCTACTTTTCCTATCATATTCCTATCCTGAACAGAATAACACATATTGGAAGAAGTTAAATAGCAAACATGTATAAAAGTTATAGTTAAAATAATCTCTTCGTTAAAGTAATAAACATATTTGAATTAATGAGTGCAAATAAAAGTAAATTTATCAATTAAATTGTAGATTTCATTTCACTCCTTCTTTGTATCCATACAAAAATAAGATAATTCAATGAAAATGATTCAATTTTATTGATAAAATTATGCAATAATTTCATCAATGTTTTGTTAAGACGTTTCACGTTAAACTATCGTCCGTAAACCGACTTTTACAGACAACCAATTTTTTTGATATTTTATATCTGTGCTGTTGGCCACTTTGCGATTGCTTCCGCGACATCCCTCCTCTAACGACCTCGGATTCAACGAGTTCGGTTTTCAGCCGACAACCGCCAGACGGTGAAGATCTTTGCGCCGACAGAGCCAGACGACGGCGACTTGCTTTTTTTCCCCCCGAAACTCGACGCGTCGCGAGATCTCGTCGCGTGTTTGTATTATTAAAAATCTCCGGCGCTACCTCTTCCTCCTCCTCTACTCTCTCTCTCTCTCTCCCTCACTCTCTCTCGTTCGTTCTCCTTCCCCGCCCCGAACGTTCGCGCGGGCGCCCTCTGAAGAACGGGCCGCGGCGTAGATCAAAGACTCAAAAGACGCTCCGACGCGCAAGGCGTCGCGAAGGGTGGGGAGAGGTGGAAGGAGATATACATCACAGGCCCGGACGAGGGCGAGAGAAAACGGATAAAAGGCAGTAGTCACCTCAGGTACCGGTTTTGGACACGCAACTCACACACCCCTTTCCTTCCTCCTACGTTGTTACAAGCTACACCGAACACTCGTGTAAAACAAAACTCTACGATTTCGAATGCGAAGACTCGGACCTTCGAAGAGGTGGTTTGTAAGGGGAGGAGAGAGAGAGAGAGAGAGAGAGAGAGAGAGAGAGAGAGAGAGAGAGAGAGATAGGCTAACAGACATGTATTACAGCGCTGTCTTAGCGTGATTTTTAAAGGCCCCGCCTGCCTGGACACTCACAAATTGTGCAGAGCTCCAGAAAAAAAAAACCTAGAGATTTGAAAAAGCTCCAGAGAAGAAAAAAAAGAACCTAGCGATTTGAAAACTGCGCGAGGTATCCTAGTGGGGTCTGTTTACGAAAAGTATTTAAGGGGAGGGGATCAATGAATACCTTACGCTAAGTGAGGACTGTGACGCATCGCGAGCGTTGGAGGGGTAAAGCGCCGCCATTTTGAGGTCATTTTGCTGCGTTTCGAGATTTCCATTTAGCATAACTTTTGACTCGGAGAAGCTTCGACGTTCGTTTGGGTTTCAATCGTCAGCTCTCGTCGAAATCTATCGATTGCATATATAAAACATTATTGTGAAATAGTTACAGAGCATATATATTGTGTTAAGATAAAAAAAAAGGCGTAGTTTATATTTTGTGTAGAAAATATTACCTGTTGAGCACACGTATTCACGTACAACACACGGCCGTGTCCATGAGACAGCCACGCCCAATTTTTTTATATTTTTTTCACTTCGTGGGAAGAGAGTTTCCGAACCACATGTGCGAAGCTCCGACCCCCCGCAGTGCTGACGGCAGAAGGAACTGGCTGTCCGGGGAGCGCAGTTAGGCCCGGCCGGACTATTTGTCAGCGCGGACGACGTCTCGCACGAAGGGAAACAGGCGCCCGACGTGTGCCCCCGTAGGGGAGGGGTGTGGATGGGGGGGCGGTGCCCTCGGGTTATTGGGAGACGCGCGGATTGCGAAAAAAAGGAGGCGTCGTCGTTTGTTTCCTGGTCGGAACAAATATTCCCCGGCGGACGTGGCAAGAACTGCTCGACACTAAAAAAAAAAAAAAAAAGCTGCAATAAGTCTCACCAGGCATCGCCTGCGAGCCCGAATGTAGCCCTTAACGTCGCGGGGGTAGGTTCGTCTCTGCTGCACCTGGTCGAGAGAGAGAGAGAGAGAGAGAGAGAGAGAGAGAGAGAGAGAGAGGCTACGGGAACTTTCATTCTTCATCGGCGACCCTGTCTCGGAGACAATGCAACTCCTTTCCTCCCTCCTCCCTTTCCCACCTCCAAAACTGTTCTTTCCTTTCACCTTTCGCCCCGAGACTTATTCAGAGCCCTCCTTTTATTTATTTCTTCTGGCGTTTCGTGATTTACACGGTCGCCGAAAGCGACTTTGTCTCGTGTCTAGTCTCCGTCGGGGCCCCTTCCGAGCTGCGACTGAAATATTGCTATCCTTCATTTCACCTGCAAAAACATTTTTTTTCGAAATGTAACAAAGAGTTGCTACTCTGTTTCTCTCACAAAACAAGAAAAAAAGAAACATGATTACACTGCGATCTCTTTGCACCTACGTTCAAACATACACGCCAAAGTACGGTGAAATTTTGCACACTTGAATTTCAGATAAGTCGAAAATTACTGTCTACATCTGATTAAAAAAAAATATCTTCACATTCTCCATTCACCAGTAGTCAATAAGTCTCTTTATAGTGCCTAAAGCCCGGAAAATTCTGGGTCAGCTTATAGGTATAGATACATATAGGTACTGTAAAAAAATTTTTTTGTACTTTTACAAGGATAATCCTTGGAAACTCAGTTGGGCAAAGATCTCACTTGTAAAATTGCAATGAAGGGCATTTGCAATTTTACAAAAGATATCGTTGACAACTGAGTTTCCAATGAATTTTCTTGTAAAAGTGCATAATTTATTTACAGCGATAATATGTAGCTATATACATTGTAAAAATGTTTTTCTTTTACTTACATAAGTTATGCAACCACATTTTTATAGTTTTGTAACTATTAATTTCAGATAAGTGTAGTATATTCTATCAAAAATAAGTTAAACTACTAGCGCACGTAGCCTACATAAGTGCACACAAACTTTTTTTTTTATGCAGAGCACTGCAATTGCTCGTTTATTCAGACCAATCGATTTTAGGCAAAGTGAACCAGGTTCGATTGTCGGTAGATTTCATTCCACCCCCCCCCCCCCAGATTAGGAAAGTGGGGGCGTTGCCTAAAGCCTATAATTCTGATAGACCTCTCGTTATGGACTCTCATGATTTCGAAAACTTCTCTTACTACGCTTTGTAAGAAACTTGGAAGCAAATTACTAGAATGGCGGATCACATCCAAAGAGGATTTTTTTCAGGACTGCTAGAAAGATTGAAACAAAAATTTGTTTAATGTAATGCTTATCGATGTTTTTATATATATTAAAAAAATTATTTCCTCGCCGAAGATCCCATGAGCGAGTGTCCGTGACAGGGATGATGATGATGATGACGATGATGAGACGCGATCAGGGCACCGAGACTGTTTACGTTAGATCTTTGAGTGCCGGTCCGTGCACGTGACGCAAACAGGCCAATCAGCGCGCCCCCCACTCCACCCTGCCCGCCCCCTTTTTTTTCTCCCCCTTCTGCCGAGCCGGTACTTACCGCTGGCTAGTATCAAAGACACGGACCGCGCCGTAACATCCCATTAACGGCGGATAATGCACTCTCGTGACCCCTCTCCCTCCCTCTCCTTTGTTTTTGTGATCCCTCCCTCCCTTCTCTCTCCCCAACCCCACCCCCTCCCAAGTCCCAAACCCTTTAGGAGCCACACAACACACGCGCGTACTTAGTCGTTCTCGGTGGCCATAATCCGGGAGTCATTACAGTGATGGATAGGTCAATCATCCCTGCATGTGACGTTGCCTCGACGGGGACACATGTCAGGGGTGGGGGGGGGGGATGTGCATAATTCGCAAGGAGGGGCAGGGGTGGGGTTGGGGGTTTGTGTTTGAACCAACCCTTAATTTAGGCCCATGCTGAGATTAATGTCGAAGGGTAAACCCGTCCAACCCCTTTACAAAGCAATCCCCACGATGTTATATTCTCCTTTCGCAAACCGGTACTCTTGGTTCAGAGAAAATGAAAAAAGGACAGAAATAATGTGGGTGTATTTGAATCAGAAATTAGGCGGGTCGCGACAAAGGAAATTAATCATACCAGCTACCGGTCGTTTGCGGGTCGTGGGTGGGAAGACGAAATGGAAACCACCTCTCGTCAGCTCTCTGCTGCGAAATTGCGTGTGGTCTTGGGAGAGGAAATGAATAATGTTCGTATGTATGTATTCACAGTAAAACTATTTGATTTTTTTTATGTCAATCAGTTTTCCTTTCTTTTTAACTTGTTTCTTTTAGTCAGACAAGGAAGAGAATTGTCAATAAGCCACAGACTCGCTGTAAAAATGTCATGGACGAGTGATTGTCTCTTAAATGTAAACTAATAAAACATACTTCGATTAAAAAATAAATACATCTTTATGATGAAAGGAATTTCAATTTTAAAATAGAAAAACTTATAATCTTCTTACTTACGGTCTCTAAATTTATCATAATATATATATATATTTTTGCTCTCATGACAATTTAAAAATTCATACTTTGACAATTTCATGTTTTCAAATTTTCCGCTGGTGTGGATCCCTAGGACTTTCGAAATAAAAGAGCAATATACTGAAATAGGCAAAACTTGAATTTTCTTTTCTAAAATGGTAGCAAAATTCGAAGCCCTAGTGGGCGGGTAAAGAATCTCAGTCTCAGCAAAGATAAGGGCATCGGCAAAGATGTGTTTTCAGCAGCAGTAGGATCTACAAGCGTCGTGTATAGACAGCCCGTCGGGACGCTACTGCGGCAGTGCCTTGCAAACAGACACAGGACTCAGTTAATCTTCCCGACTGTCTGGTGATCGTCTTCATTCAAGTGGCATCTGTGAAATGAAGTGAACTTTCACTAAACAGAATCAAAAGAAACCAACAGTAATGAAATAAAACGACATTAATGCAAACGAATTTCAATGATAGAAATGTTGGAATTGTAACGAAATAAAACGGACAAAAGAACTGAAATGTATTGAAAAGTTACCCTAACTACATACACATATCAAGGTGAAACATTGGAAATATTCTGAAACGAAACAAACAGAGAACCGCACAGCCCGTGGAAACTGGTCGGACGAACATCGTGGACAGGGTCACGAAGAATGGAGATCCGATATCTTCTTCGTTGGATCGCGATTCAGTGTGGAACGTGATAATCCATGTGCTGCTCTCTTCTGGAGGGAGCGTGGAACACGAAACAACCCAGCCAGGATTCTGGTATTAATCCTCTTGTAGTTTTTTTTTCTCTCTGATCTCCCAATAATTTTGGACAAGAGTATCTTTGGATGAGTGATGGTTAGAAACACCCGAATGTGGCCTTGTTGAATTCTGATGAATTGATAGCTCGGATGGGAAAATCTCACGCCAATGTTAGTCTCGTGAGCAGAAGTAGAGAATGGGACTGTATCATATATTATGACTGGCTGAACCCATCAGGAAATAAAAGTGTCTAAGCATAGGGGTCGGAAGAGAAACATGCATATACTTCTAGCAGGGAAGGCGTGAGAAAGCGTTGAAGGGTATAGGGGGTTGCCGTAGCCAATCAAACTGCAAAACCCTTCTCTAAAAATAACTGGAACGAAATGCACCCCTTTCGCACTCGTCACGGAATACGAATTTTTCAGTCCTGCGTCGTCACCCTCGTAACACATAATTCGTCACCATCAAGCTTTTGGGCCCTGAATACGGTTAATTTTTTTTCCCCAACTGCCGCGCGTTGAAATTCGCTTTGCCACGGACACCGCGCGCGTGCGCGAATTCTGCCAAACCTTCCGGGAAAAAAAAATCCCCCCTCATTTTCCCTTTCTCTGCTGTTTCACGCGTTCATCCGAATTTCAAACTTTTTTTTTTGTCTGACCGCCCGTTCCAAAATTCTCATCCCTTCATGAACGCTACACACTGGTTATTTGAACACTCTTTCGTGTAGATTATGACAATCCATCATGACAATGTTTTCCCTCTTTCTTTCTTTTTTTTCGGTTCCCTTCTCTTGTCCGGTTTTGGAAAAAAAAAAAAAAAGGAAAACCGGGAATGCAGTGTATTTTCAAGCCGGCGCAGATTACAACGCGAGATAATTTCGCCAGCTCCACGCGGGCTTATAATTACGCGGCAGTGCGTTGCTCGGCTAATTGTACAGAGTGAAACGTTCCATGTGGAGGGGGAAACGCCCGTTGTGTAACAATTATTTTTTACCTCCTCCTCCTCATCTTCTCATTCCAGGAGGAATGTGAAACAGGCTTACGAGGTAAAATTTAATGTTACCTGTACCTTTCCGCGTTACGTTTGTGACCAGTGTTCATACGCTTGCCGGTCAGCAGAAAAAAGGGCAGTTCGGAATTGTCATCACCGTCACGTGGTTTCCTAGGCTATACAATAAACATACAAAAGAAAAAAAAATTTAGACGATTCAAATTCAACAGTTTAAGTTTTAACAACCACTTTTTTAGACGTTACTTTTAGTTAATGACTATTACTAAAATGCGAATTAGATACCTCCCTTGCATTTGATTTTAACAGATATTCGCGAAATTTATGAAAATAATGACTTTCAAAACGTGTCAGGTATATAGCAAAAAATCCCTTATTCTTCCCCCCATGCATGTTTACCCAGGCTGCAAATGAATCAGTATCTCCAAGTATCGTAGTTTCTACGAATGTCCAGTCATCTGGAGCGAACGAACGAACCCTTCGCTCACTTGAGGTGCAATCCGCGTTGAAAAGTCCTAGGTTTTACTGTAACTTCCAAAAGTAGAGGAGAGATAGTTTGATAGTTTATTTGTATACCAAAATAGTGGATAATGAATGATCTTCTTTAAGGGATTAGTATCCTAAATGATTTTACTTCTAATGTTTCTTTTTTTTTTCAAATTATTTTTTAATAAATTTATTATATAAACACATTTAATTCTTTATAATAGGCATTTCATACTAAATAAGTCAATGACTTGGGGCAATCATTAATGCAACTCCTAGCATGTACTGAAACCTGAGTAATTCAAGGTTTGAGAAAACCTTAATACCATTGATGTAATGAATGATGCACTTAAAATAAATATTGTTTAAACTAAGGCTACATACGAACTTGTGTATCACGTGATTTCATGTTTTCAGTACATTCTAGGATTGACATAAATAAATTAGGCTTGTTGAAGTAGAAGAGAAAAAAACTTTTCATTAACATTGTAATGTGGTTATATTATAAATGTGTTTACAATCACGTGCAAGAACACGAAATGTTGTAAGAAGAGTAATTAAGGGTACTGCACGCTTCAAGGTCGCTTCGAGCACGTTTCGGCCCCAATGTGTTCTCCCGGGAACGACAATCGCAGTTTCAGAGCCAAGGCTGGGCTGCCGGGAAAAGGGTTTGTGTGTGGTAGGGGTGGGGGATGTAAATTTCACCCTTACCTGCTTCTGGCGACCCGGGGCCCCACTAATCAACCCTCCTCTTCCCCGCCACCGACAACAAACTCCTCCGGGGTGAGGGGTGAGCGGGTGAATTCTCGCGTGTTGCCAGCTCGTTCCCGCCTCGCAAGCACAATGGCGGCCGCTACAGGTCCGCCCGTCGATTAATTAGGGGAGGGAGGGAAAACCCCACCACCCCCGCACGTAGGGGAGGGGGTTAGTCGCGAGTTTCCCACCTGCCTGCCGGGGCGGGAAGACTGAGGGGGTGGTGCAGACGGGGGGAGTAGGGGTCGAGCTCTGGCCTGCGCGGAACATTTCGGGGGGGGGGGGGGGCTGTCAACGCAACTCTGCCCTCCCCTCCCTCCCCTCAGCGAGAGCCTGGACCAACCCCTCCGCAAACCGTTATAGTTCCACACCACTCCCTCCCACCACGCCGCACACAATAAAAATAAAAAAAAATCCGGTGGAGACTTTACAAATCGTCCGCGCGCACGCCACATTTCACCTACCTACCTCGCAACCCTTTCGACACCAAACCCCTCCCTTCCACCCTCCTGACCACCCTTCCCTTCTCTCTCTCTCACCTTGGACCTGCTACCCCCCGTCCCTACCCCAGACTACGTCCTGGGATTCCTGCGGGGGTGCAATTTGACCAGTGTAGGCGTCCGCCGAATCGGGGCGTCCCTCGGAAAAACCGTCACAAAACACCGAAATCGGCTCGTAGGGGGTGCAGGGATGAACGAAAAAAAAAAAGCAAACACCCCTACCACACCAACCCCCTCATCCCTCCTCATCACCCCCCCCCCCCCAATCCACAATCCCTTCGTCACATTTGGGGCTTCGTTTAGATTTGTGCGAAATTCATGCATGGACGCACTATAAATTTCCGGCCCCCTTTTTTTTCCCGGTTTTTTTTCCCCACCAGCCTTGTCCGCTTTTAGCAATTCCTCTCCTCTCATCTACGTTTTCCGCACTCGTTTTAAAACCAAATACTTTCCGCCGCCCCCTCCCCCCCCCCCCCCCCCCACAATTTAATTCGTTCGCTTGGTGAAATTTTTTTTATTATTATTTCGTTACTTGGCAGTATGTCAGTCACAGCGGATGGAAAATAACAATGTAGCTATCAAGAGTAAATTTAAATTTCTTTGAACTTTGTTCGTATTTATCGAAAATCACAAACGTGCTTGAATACCGTGTAAATCCTTACTTAAGGATGGTGAGTAATTGCTAAAAACAAACCACCTATTTCTTGGAATTAATGCATTTTTGAACTCCAATGAGTTAATGTGATAAAAAATATATGTTACAATAAATTACAATCACAGTTAGGTATTCAACATTATAATGAAATCATACATCTTGGTTAAGACTGGTGAATCGAATGGGACGCACAATGGTTTCTATTTCCTTACAGAAATTAATTCCAAGTTCTAAAATGTCATTCTAATACTTCAATTACAACATGAGACATATAAAAGAAAAACCTTCAAGGAAAATTTCAAAACATTTTTTTCTTCAATCAGAGACATACGGCAACAAGACTCTGACGTTGAAGCAAGCTCGAAACCTCTTTGACATCCAAAAAGCTGTTCATAAACTGTAATACTGCATATAATAATCCTAGCTACAGTCCTCATTGGTTAACGTTCAAATGATAATTTTAAACGGTATATTTTTAGCATCATTTTGCTTTAATAACACGGCCATAACCCGAAATCGTTTAGTACTAATCTTTAAGTACTCGCCAGTGATGTGTTAACATCTAACTTCGGAAACAAGCAAATTCCTGTGTTTTCATGTTGTTCATGTTTCAAATAATATTTTCGACAAGGAATTTGATTAAAATACTGTAAATTTTGGTTAAAATTCATCAAACAGTTAAGACTTGAAAAATCTCCGCATACGTTAGAAGTTATACTTCTATGACATTACTAAAATATTAACCATAAACATTTAAAATATATAACAATTTGATTATCTGTTTTTTGCCTAAACGACTAAAATCAGTATTTAAATAATTAATACCTACAAGCCTTAACATTACTGAGTTTAGTCAACGTTATAACATAATAATTTCATTATAGTGTAGTGTTATTATAAATTAAAAATATAAATATATACGAGAGTCGAACCACGTCCTTGAAGTTATCAAGCGCGTGCTGTACGTTGTGCTACCGATCCCGTTTACATATCACAAAGAGAATATGTACTATCATAATTGGAATGCCAGTTTCCTGAGGTATTTTAAAACTTGGGATTACTTTTTTTACTTCGACTATTTTACCTAACCATATATATTCCTCGGTGGTTTCGCTATCCTGAAGTTTCATTTGGCACACCAGTAAGTTTGACATGTGCCTAATGTTTACGAAAGTAACTATGTACGGGTTTATGTTGCTAAACGTGGGTCCACCATGTTTGTGTCACATTTACGTTCATCAACTTCCTTCCCATTTTCACGAAATCGCTCCTGCCATTTACGCTTACCGAGATCTAAAGCTGTTTACACATAAAAAAATTTTTTGTCTGTAAAGTCGGTTTACGGACGATAGTTTAACGTGACGTCATAACATTAAATTGATGAAATGATTGCATACTTTTATGAATAAAATTGAATAACTTTTATTGAATTATCACTATTTTGTATGGATACAAAGAAGGAGTGAAATGAAATCTACAATTTATTTGATAAATTTACTTTCATTTGCAATCATTAATTCAAATGTATGTTTATTACTTTAACGAAGAGATTATTTTAACTATAACTTTTATACATGTTTTCTTTTTAACTTCTTCCAAACTGTGTTATTCTGTTAAGGATAGGACGATGATAGGAAAAGTAGGAAACGAATGGGAGTTTAATGTGCCTCGAAAAAGTCAAATCGATGGTTGTTCCAATCGAGTGGAAGAGAGATAGATGCGGCGCAAGCGTACAATGAGCGTAACGGGACAATGTGTGTAACGGGACACAATGTAACGGGACACAGCGTAACGGGAAAATGTGCGTAACGGGACACTTTTCCGTGCGTGCAGCCGGCGTTCATCGATTTATTAGACGTTGTCACGTCAAAAAATTTCAAAGCAGTCATGAGGACTGCCGACAGAAGTGAAATCATAAAACTATAAACAAACAGTTGTTATTTTTAGATATCCAAATTAATTGTTTGATCTTAAATTAAAACTTGTAATCAAAGTAACTATTATAAATATTAATAACAGAATTAATAAAATACAAACATAATTTGAAATAATAAATACCAACTTTGTAAAATATAATTGTGTAACATAATAAAATATTTTTTGATAAAAATCAGAGACTTTTTCGCAATTTTTACGAAAAAATATCATCACACAACAAATTTGTTTTATCACGTTAGTAAAATAACTCCTAAATAACTATAAAATACGCATTGCATAGTAATTGTATGAATAAAAAAAAATAATGATGTTCTTAATTTTTAGGTTATATTGCCACAAAGACTCCGTTTTCTTCGTCATTCAAACAATATATCTATATGAGAATATTAATATATTTTATGCTAACTTTTTACTGCACAGTAATTGTATACTTATGATGTAAAATAAAAACTTAACAAAAACAAAATTTGAACACTAATAGCAACAGATATAGTGTTATCGTTAACACGTCACGTGACCATATGTCGATGTTACGACTTACATGTATTTACTTCCTATCCAAACCTTCCTATGGAAGTTTTCACTTCAAAAACCACAGCACGCCATGGCGTGTGTGGACACTAGCCCTTAAGGGCGCCGTCTGGACGATGGAAGGAAGCCACTGTAGACATTTACCTCTATATCTCTCCTTTAGAAAGAACTTGAGATTTTCAATTTTTGTTTGGGCAGGAAAGGAATCAAAAGAACATTCGACGTCGGTCTGGTGGATTTAAGTTGTCTCATACCCACCTTAACACTTTTGCGACCCCGCCAATATCACGAAAATGGCTGTTTTCAACCTATTTTTTGTGCGGTAAAAATCGTCAGAATTTAAGGAACTCACCAGTCAGACGCGCCCTAGACCTTCTTGCATTGATTCCTGCATTTAAACAGGCATGTCACCGCGGAAAATCTTCTGAGGCACTAATAAAGGTAAACGTATGCATATCTGGAGCTGCACTTCCGCCCTTACGCTTAAGTTGGTAGGGAACGGAAGGGCTCGGAGGGATGGACTAGCGGAAGGGAGGTTGGAAGGTCGCGGTATCGCTTTGAACACGACTAAAGGCCGCCGGGGACAAGAAGCGAAAGTTGTGCAACGCGAACGGACGGCACGGAACAAACCGAGACTACAGACATAGCTTCAGGCCGCACACAGCCTCACCTGAGTTACCCCAGACGCCATCACCAGGGTATCCATAGTGCTTCCAGGTAAAATTAACTCAACTTCATACCTGCTCACAACCAAACACAGTAAAAAAAATGAATGCGCGCTAGAAGTTATAATTTCTTGGCGTAGTAAAAAAAAAACTAACTCTAATTTTGCAAGCGAATAATTAATAGCAAAAAATATATAAAAGGACTGGAGTGAAAATATAAATACCGTTGTAAAGTTAAATTAAATAAAATTAAACAAAATTAAATAAATACTCAGTAGGCCTATTCATTATTAAAGTAAACACGCGTTTTTAATTATTTATTTAGTTTAGTACAAAATTGATATAAGTTTTAATTAATAATGAAAATTAATAAATATACTGTAATTTATTCTACTTTATTAATTTTAATTATTTATTGTAATAATTTAGAATGCAAATAAACCACACATACGGGAGCATTTCCTCACTTACATAAATACACTTGAAAATAAATTTGCAAAAGTATTCAATATCACTCTCTTTAGTATATGATTTAAAAGCACATATATTATTTTTATTTGTAGGTAGCCTTTTTTCGTTTTGTTGCATGGTGCGCGTGCATGCAACTCATATAATCATATCGCGCCTAAAGAGGTATAACTTCAAAAATTGTAAAGTTATAAAAATATTTTTTTTAACGGTTGGTATTTATTTGTTTAAGTAACATTAAAAGTAATGTAAATTTTAGCATAATATTTGGGAAAAATAAAAAAACCGCAGCATTCATGCAAAGACGTGCGTATGGTTTTAGTAATGGTTAACACTCAGAAACTGGAACAGTATAACATATTGTTCGAAATTGACTGTTTTGCCTACCACTAGTTTATAAGATCTGCTCCTGAAAGCGACTCTCTCGACGAATTTCGAAATAACTGCTTGTCACAGTTAATTATCAATCACTGTGTCGTGGGAAATATATGCCATTACACTTTACTTTGGTGCGGTAAACAAAAGTTAGGAAATTTGTTAATTACACGATCCGGGGAATATTGCGTCACTTGGCAACCTCGCCTACTAAATCCAGAGATCTAACGTATAGTTGGTTGCTCGTTAGATTCTGCTGGCGACAAGCAAAACAAAATACAACACAACTTGCGGACAGTAATGAACATTAAGGCCCCCGTCTACCCGGGCGAACACACACGCTGCGTAGAGCTTCAGGAAAAAAAAACCACGCGATTTGAAAACTACTCAAGACATCCGAGTGGGGGGGGGGGGTCTGTTTACGAAAGGCAATTAAGCCATTCGCCAGAAAGTACTTTTGATTTCGGATAAAGTTTTTAAACTGTATTTTTAGAAGAGTTAAAATGGCTAAAAGGTATGATTTCAGAGTAAATTTTAGGCATAAAACAACGGTAACAGATTTTTGAAAGCACTTAAGGTACTTTCGTTACACCTTAATCTTTATTTATATGCCATAAAATTTTACGGTCACCGCTCAAATTTCACAGTTGTCCTATGGACGACGAGAAGACTGCTAGAAGCACCAGCAAACGTCGCACTTATCATCCCGCCTCATGAACACACACACCCAGACTCGACTGGCCCCTTAAGAGGCACATCTATCCGCAACTTGCCGAGTGCTGTATTAATACAGAAATTATTTGTGTAACACTACTGTTACTTTTCATGTAACTGAAAAAGAGTTCACAAGTTTACAAAAATAATTTATTTCAACCTTATAAATATTTATACTTATACAAAAAAAATTCAGTACCACTAACAAACGTTGTTCTACTGTTTAGGATGACAGTTTAATAAGTGTCAAATCATTGTCAAATGTTGGTTAAAGTTTAAGCGATAAAGTTTTTTTAAAATGTTTTCTTTATGTGTGTTTGTTAAGTCAGATAGCTATGCATAGAGGCTAAAGGCAATGGGTCCTCAAAAATTTTAGTTAGTTGCAAACTACTTGGGCTACTGACTCGGTGCTCATGAATATGAGCCAGGCTGAGTTGTTTGGACCTAACCCACGACACTTGCCTCATGAGCGTTACGTGTTAGCGATCACGGGCATCGAGCGCCCACCTGTTATGAAAGTATTCTCAGAAAATAATCAATTTTCATCCAAAAATATTTAATGTGGTCTGATAATCGCAAACGCAACGAAATTCAAATGATTTTAAAATAATTCTTATTTACTACGTGCAGTTAGTATGAAAATATTCAGAACATTAGTAAATACTTATTAAAATATTACAATGCTAACTTTTTCATTACTTCTAAAATCCAAAAAATTACGCGCTCATTAAAAAACGTTCAGATTATTACAAACCTCAAGCGATTCAACAAGCAGGGTATCATTTTATTTGTGGTTTTTCCAGTAATTATGCAAAACAAACTTCATGTATAAATAAATGACATTAAAGAGGAAATAACAGAATAATAAATACACGAAGTGTATTTAATTGCTAATCAGCGTTTACTGAACAGAAATTAAAAATTCATCATCCGGTGATTAACAAACAAAACAAGCACTAGCTACAAAATTTAATAATATTTGTTTCTATAAAACCTTCTTAGCTATTACACGTTCAACTCTTCATTTACTGTTATTTTACATTAAAAACATTATAAAAGAGATTTTAGAATATAATGAATTTTTTAATGGCTGCCATTGAATTCATGTAGCTTTTCTATTACTGGCGATGAATTTTATTTTATCGTAAACATAAAACAAACGGACGAAACTCCTACACACAACTGAACATGAAATTACTAAATATTACATTAAATCTTAGCAGTTGTAGAAGCATTATATTTGTGTTTATTTTCAACTAAACTAAGGTTTTGGACATTCAGGTAGATAAACGTTTTAACTTAAGTAAATTACCAAAACTGTTTTTAAAATTTCCTGTTAGCTTACTTTGTCAAAACACACTACTGACAAAGTAAAGGAAAATTTAGAAAAAAACGTATCAGAACTGTGATTCTGATAACTTATTAAAGTCCTTCTACACTAAAATATTGATAGTTAACTTTGTATAAAATTTTCTACATAAAAACTGTTTAAATCAGCTTATATGAAACGTAAAATACGATGTTGAATAAAAGTGTTAAAAAACTATTATATTTTGCAGTGTATAAATTGTAGTAGATATAGTGGCTTCTAAAACTTTTGGAAACACAAAGTCGAAAGCTTGATTTGCAGATGTAATTAATATTTTACCTCATATTGTTTTAAAGTCGTCGCACGTGACCTAGTGGCGTGAGTAAATTTTTACAGCTGTATTCGCATGCAGGTCGAAATCAGTTTTCATTCCAGAAACTGTAGTTAGTTCAGCATCAGACTGCAACACTTCCGGACAACATAGGCGGTTTACCAGTTAAATTTCTGCAATTCAATACCAACCCCACCTATACTTGCCGCTTTTTATGTTCATGTGGTTGCCAGTCCTGCATCTCTAGCCCTTTCGGTGCAAATTACTTTTGTACAGCGCCTTTAAAGAACAAAAACGCTAAAAGCTGTGAAACTTACTTGCGCTAAATTTAATTTCGAGATTTCTTCTCGAATGATTTTTAAAATGTTTCTTCAAATTAAGTGGTTATATAAGCCGATATTTTATTAGTCGACTGTATATATTTGCCCAAATTATGATTGTAACTTCCAACAGTTAAAAAACGGAGACGTCTTAATTGTGCTTTATTTGGTAAAAAATTGGAATATTATTACTCATTTTGGCTTTCTCTTATTTCCCTTCCCACCACTTCCACCCGATTTTCGAAACCCATCGACCATCTAAAACATCCACCATATTTAGCTTAGTGAAGAAGATTTAAATAAAAACCACCTGGGTTCTCATTTGTAACGTTGTAAAGCAAAGCCAAGTTGCTAACCTCAAAATACACTAAAACTCGTTCAATCCACACAAGGAACAAGCTTAGCCATCTTGGAGTCGGAGTTAGGGAAAGCACGCTGCTTCTTTCCGCTTTTGTCACACTTCCTATCTTGCGGAAAAATCAGAAAACCGTATTCACAGGGATTCAAAACCGTATCATCTTGAAAGTAAGCGGAACTCAGACCAACCTTATAGTGTTAATTATACCTTCTTGAGTGTCAAAAACATTGTGATGTTCTTGTAATCCCTTGAGCACTGTTTCAGATACACTGACGAAGTAGTTTTCCCTTACAAAATTACCATCGCTTTTTAAACAGAGGAGATTTGGCATATGCAACAAGTATAGTTAGAGAAAACTATTGGTAAAATTTTGCAACAGACTCCGCTCAGTCAAGGCACAATGTTGTACGTTTGAAGTTCAAAGTTGAACCCTATAGAAAAAACTTAACATTTGGTGTGTAGTGCTAGTGCTAGTGTAGTGTGTAGTGTAACTAAAAAGAAATGGGCCAATGACCGCCACGCACGCGCTTAGAAATGAAACTTCATAGATTAGAGGGATAGGAAATTTTCATTGTATTCTAATATGTACATGGAAAACTCGTTGAAAATAGACCTTCGTTTACTAGAGCCTGTCAATGTCGTCAATGGAATCGAAGAACGAATAAATGCGTTTATGACAGCTAAAAAAATTATTCATAACCCTATTTGAAATGTATATGCAATTATTTCATAATTCTTATACTAACGGCGGATCCAACCTGAGAGTTGATAGCTTGAGAGTTGCAAAATAATGCAAAGATATGCAAAAGTATGAGAAAGTAAGTAAACGTTTAGACGCTGCTGCTGCCGTCTGTAACTGGCTGTAAAATGTTTTCAATTTAAAACATTTTCTTTAAAAAAAATCGATAAATATTCGTTTGGTACGTACAATACGTTACACACGTTAACTCTGTTACTGCTCACTTCAGTTTAACCTGTGATTCTGATGTTACTATATATACCAGCTGTACTAACGTTTAACTTCAGAAGTTGATATTGTCGAAGGGCCCCTGCCGTTTGCGCGATAGGCAATGTGATGACCAGTGGTGTACTCCTCCAAAGCTCTTGCCGCATCCCGGTTCTGCAGGCGTTATCACTAGAGACCTGCAAAATTCGCGGTTTCGATGGCCTTCAGGATAGACTGCACATTCTCCTGTACACTGGGCAAATAACGCAAGTTCATTGGTTGTTGACTTGTCTCAGCTGGTTTGTCTGTGATTCGATCCTTCTTTGCTTGAGGGTTTATAATTGGTTGAGATTCGCCAAGATGAACAGTAAGCCAATAGCAAAATTATCTAAGAGGTATATGTGTTTAAATTATATCCTATCACCGAATGAATCTGCGAATTTTGCAGGTCTCTAGTTATCACACATCCCGACGAAGGTGGAGCAAACAAGTTACATTATTTCAGAAAATGCCTACAGGATGTCCGTAAAAGAATCTACTACAAGTTTCGACGATATAATATATATAACAGTTTAATTTAGAATTTTTCACAACAAATCATACATCAAATTGAAAGTAAACTAACCTAGTTTGTCTTACAAATGTTCAGTATGTGAACCGTCAGTTATACGGCACTCATCAACCTTAAAGTCCGAGTCATGCCACACTTTTATTAACACGTTCGGAGTAATGGAAGCAACCGCCTCTTCAATTCTGTGTTTCAACTCTGGCAAATCATCAGATAGCGGTAGTCACGATCTCTCCTAAAGCTCCAAAGGAAAAAAAAATCGAATGGCGTTATGTCAGGTGAACGCGGAGGCCAGCGAAAAAAGAGCGCTGTCGTCTCGGCCATTTTGACCAATCCAACGGTCAGGGACTTACACGTTCAACCACTCTCGTACAAAAAGATTCCAATGGGGAGGGGCTCCATCCTGTTGCCAAATAAAGTTAACAGGTTCGCCCTTTACTAATTGGGGAAAGAGCCAGTCTTTCGCGCTGCAAGAGAGACAAAACAACAAAGCAGTATTCGCGCACGCGCTTATCTCAAACTGTTTCATTTACTCTTTAATTGTGATTTCGAACCGACACTCTACAAAGGTTTCAGTTGGAACTGTTAAAAAATTTATAACTGGGGTACTCTTTGACGGACATAATGTATTTCAAGTAGCTTGGCTTCTGGGTTGTAGCGGCGTTCTTGGCGAATAATTCACCGACGTTTCGGTCGAAATTGCAGTCGCCATCATCAGGGAGCAGTTACTACTACTACTTGCTCAGTAGGTAACTGCTCCCTGATGTTGGCGACTGCAATGTCGACCGAAACGTCAGTGAATTATTCGCCAAGAAAGCGGCTACAACCCAGAAGCCAAGCTACTTCAGACAATGGCCGTGAAAGCCTGCGAACATCATAATGTATTTTCACCCCACAAAAGAATCAGCTATGTTTTTTTTTAAATAGCACAGCGTGACAACACGGAAGCGTTAGGGCACTTAATGGCATGTTCGGAACACGCCGCAAGACTCTGAACGGGTCTAAAGTTTCGCGCCGAAGAAGAAATCCGCAGAAGCGAAAGCGAGCGGCATGAATCATTACTGCGCGCATAATGATGCGGGGGCTCCCATCATTATTCCGGACGGTGTAATCCGAGCAACTCGGCTGGAGACTTCGTTATTTTAATGTATAACATTCCTCGTTCGCCGCCTGCCCTGGGGGGGGGGGAGTAATTGCCGGAGGAGGAGCTAAGGTATTACGCAGTAATAATGCACGATGTTTCATTACCGCGCGCGTGCGGGGAAGACCACGCGGAGCGATGAGCGAAACTAAAAATTGAGTTTCGTTTCACTTGCATTATAAAAGAAACAATTAATGTAATTTTAAAACTAACATTTATTTTAGATACCGACCATTTTTTCATAATGTATTATTGTAGTTCCGGCATAGGGTGTGATAGATAATACGTACAAAAGAAAAAAATATTAGGCCTTCGTATGCATACTTTCTTCTAAATATTTTTTTGACGTGACAACGTCTAATAAATCGATGAACGCCGGCTGCACGCACGAAAAAGTTTCCCGTTACGCACATTGTTCCGTTACGCTGTGTCCCGTTACGCTCATTGTACGCTTGCGCCGCATCTATCTCTCTTCCACTCGACTGTTTATAAAGTGAAGTGAAAAGTTAATGTGGTTTGCTTATTACAACACCAATTTCGGCAATAAAGTTTAATTATTCTTGCATTTTAAAAATCTGATTACTAGTATAAATTCAAGTATTTATTCATTTATTAAAATAAAAATGATTCAATTTTATTCATAAAGTATGCAATCATTTCATCAATTTTTTGTTATGACGTTGTCACGTTAAACTACATATCGTCCGTAAACCGACTTTACAGACAACCAATTTTTTTAAATTTAATGTGTACACTTCTGAGCTCACGGCATTTAGAGGGAGAAATTTTGTGAGTGGAACGGAAGTCACGTGAAACGGTGGTGCCATCTGTGAAGGATGGCGTGAACCAAAGTTCATTATTAACTTTGAAATTTGAGCGGTGACCGTAACATTATATGGCCGAGAAACGAAGATAAAGGTGTAATGCAAGTCCCTTAAGTGCTTTCAAGAATCTGTACCGGTTGTTTTACGCCTAAACATTATTCTGAAAACATGCGTTTTAGCCATTTTAACTCTTGTAAAAATATAGTTTATAAACTTAATCCGAAGCCAAAAGAAATTTTTGGCCCTCAGCAAACTCTTAAATGCTTTTCGTAAGCAGTTCCCACTCGGATATCGTGAGTAGTTTTGAAATCGCGTTGTTTTTCCTGAAGCTCTGCACACGTGTGTGTGCCCGGGTGGGCGGGGGATTTAACATTGTGAATTTTGATTTTTTTTCTACTTGCTCTGTGGTCCCACGGTAAGCCTTTTCACAGACGAGAGAGCCAAACGCGCGATCGTGCATCTTCGGTTTTTTTTTTGTTCATTGTAAAAGGTTAGGTTAGCTACATTATTAATACTTTGAAACATTGTAAACGATTGATTTGATTAGGATAGCTACAATAAAGATACTGTGAAATCATGTAAACGGTTTCCTAGCCCTGGATAACTACATATGAAAAAGTTATTTGCTATGCAACCATAAAATGATTTTACAGTATTTTTAATGTAGCTATACTTACCTAATATAAACAACTATCCACAATGTTTTAAAGCATTTATAATGTAGCTAACCCATCCTAATCGACCGCAAAATTTAATGCCACACCGGTTTATACAATGAGATAGACCGAGTGTGAGCGGTCCTGGTCTCCGCCGACCCGGAACCGACTTCAGACTTGGCGGGACCCGCGCGGGGGTGTGGTGGTGACCCGTGGTAGGAGGATTTTGGGAGGGGGGGGGTTAACACACACACACACACACACACACACACGCGCTCACTCCCACGTGGTCTCGTCTAGGCGACAGGACCCTCGTGGGCGACACAATAACGAGCCACTCTTGAGCGCCCGCGGGCCGCTAATTAAATTCCGACCGCTGCAGTTTTGTTGGGCTTGCCGAGCAAGTTGGGGGGGGGGGGGTTTATAGAGGGGGGGTCAGGGTCTAGGAGGGCCTGCACGTCCCCCTGAGGCTAGAGGACGTTGTCGGGGTGTCTTTTGAGGGGGGGGGGAAGGGGCTCAGGGTCCGGGCCGAACAAAAGAAAACGATCCGGCTCCAGCCACCGACCGACGAGACCCCGAATCAATTTAACGTGAAACATTTATTAGTTTTTTTTTTTTTTTGCTCCTTAAACAATATTACTTACAGAATCCCCCTCCGGGCTTTCCCATCCAATATAACACTAGAAACTCAGCTATCTACGGCATCGATTTTTTTTTTCCTAGACTCGTTGTTCCGAAAATCCGCAAGAAATCCTCTTAACTTCCCCCCCCCCCCCACCCAAATGGGCATCCTCTTAAAAATATGTGAAACTTGCAAGGTTTCATTTTGAGTTCTTGACGTTATCCTCGTGCTCTTGGAGTTCCGTTTTAAACACTATGTAAGTGCCTCGGTACACAGAACGTAGTTTTTATTGCTACAAGAAATATATTGTTACTTTGTACAACATACGGCTATGGTTATTTTTTGTATGAAATACGTTTTTAGAGATAAAACTGAATATTTCTTACGAAAATAGACCCATAATTTTATATTTTAATTGTCGTTTCAATCGAGCATAATTTTTTGAACCGTTGAAAAGAGAGTTGAATATTCAATAAATATGCTTTATTTAGTTTTTTTTAAGCTTATTAATGTGCGCAGTTAATACTGGAAAGCTATTTAGGGAACGTTTTACAAATAAATTTTATGTAATATTGGATCCACTGACACAACACAATGCATAAATGCAAGGTATGAATCCGAACCCAGTATTACTGTGAACACCATTTTGTGGTGATACAGTTGTTTTCATGTAAATGTACAAATCTGCGTGAATATTTCTGTTACATTTACAAAATAAAATTACAGTGTAGTGGTTATTACGGTACGACAAAGGCGAACTGATTAGATCTTCGGCGGGCACGATTTTTGTTTCTCCACTCGCTAATTCTTAAGGTAATGTGTGGTGGGTTTTCTCGGAGTTATCCTCATTCCTGCTCCACTGCGTTAGCCCCAAGTTCGGTTGTGGTCAAACGAACACATTTTTTTATAACCGCGCGTAATATCTTATTGTTTATTCGCTGTCTTGTGGAAATTGTAACCACGTGGCCGTTGTGCCAACAACGTGGAAAAAACACACAAAAATTGGAGCAGTGGTAAGACACAGGACCGATATTCTTGTAAACCTGGATTCAATCTCCGATCCAACCATCCGGACTTTTGTTTTCGATTGTTTTCCAAAATTTCTCCAGTCAAACGCGGGAATTTGTTTTTATTAAGTAATAGCTGATTCCTTCCCAATTAGTTCTAATTTTACTTCTGGTGGATTTTAGTTTTTAATAATGTTGCTGTTGAGATGTAAAACCCAGTTTATATATATATATATATATATATATATATATATATATATATATATATATATATATAATTATCCTTGCAAGTCTTGTTCATATATTACACTCAACTTTAACCAGCAACGTGTTTTATAAGCCACCAAATGTAATGCTTCACTTTTAAGAAGAATTCGAAAGTAACATGAATTTCGGTACGTTTGCTTACTGCCAACTTAACACTATAGTGTGTGGCCGGAAATTTTTTTAGTCTTGACGCATCACGTTTAACACGTCCGATATGATTCGTTGAAAAGTCGCAAAGCTCTTAAACTGGGGATGATTTAAGTAACAGTACACTGGCTCCTTCCTCATTCTTTCGATTATTAGTATAATAACATAAATTCAATTAATTAAGATGTTTATCTATATTCTGTTACCATCATATGAAAATGTCTCAATATTTTTTTTTTGTTCACCGATAGTTGGGCATTTTAAGACATTAATTACCAGCCGATGGAAAATTTGTGGTAGTTGATCTACAACATAGGCATGAGATACTTGTTCAACTTCTCGATTTTTTTTTGGCGCAGTTAAGGTACGAATGCCTTTCTCTTACACTGAACCATGAGCCATAAACAGCGTTTAATAAGTTATAGACAGGAATCAAACATAAAAATTACATACCAACATATTACCGCAGAGTTCGATGAATTATCTGCTAGTTTAATATCCAATTTTATTACTAACATAAACCATATAAATAAATTGTATTTAATTTAAAAAAATATTATTAAATACTGACGGACACATTAAATATTGTTTTTAAAAAATAATAAAATATAATAATATACTTGTTCCGTTCAGTGCAGCCACTTGTTAAAATTTTAGTGGCTAGATGTTGGTTACCAGCCTAAATAATAAAAGTTATTTCAGTTTTGTGGATGCGTTGTGTTTCGCAAAACTGTTTCTCGCAGTTGGGTTCGAAAACATGGATGTGTCGACCGCCATTAATCAATAATGAACGGTTCCCAGGGAAATCAGCCACGAACAACTTTCTGCTGCAGTTCCGCTTGCCTGTGATTAAAAACACATCGCTTCGTGGGCTGTATGAGCCGCTGTGTTTTGATTGAGCCATGCATATTTAGACAGCTGCTGTTTCCAAAGTGTAAACTCTATATAACGACACTTAACGGACTGAGAATTTTTAGGCGTTATAGAGAGTGGTCGTTAAATGGAGAGAAACAACGATAACATTTTACCATTCTATAATAATATATATTTACTAATATAGTACACATGTTACACACAAACATGAATATTCATACAAATAACAACACTTATTGCATACAATCTGTTATCTTCCTTAAAAACAGTGTATGTATAATTTTAAGAAATGCCTGAAGACAAAAGTGACTGGATACTTCAAACTATGTCCCCTGTGAAAGTCATACATTTACTCTGTAATTTACTCATGCGAATAATTACAACTGTAGGTAATAATAATGTTAATAGACGCCATTGAAATATCTTTGTTAACTTTTTAATAAGCGATCCATACTTAAATTTTCCCAATTAAACTCTTTCTATATTTCGCCCTAAACATTTTTTTTTTCCAGCACGAAACAAAAGGCTTAAGAAAATAATTTCCCCGTGCTTGCCAAAATTTTCAAGCTCCAGTTGATTGTTCTGGCTGCCGAAATTTTTTTTTTTTTGTGGAGTATCCACGAAATGCTGGGGGGCGGAAAAAACGAAATTCTAGGATGTATGTATATTTTTTTCCCCTCCCTTTTCGGCCAGCCACGCGCCACTTGTGGAGCTAATTTCAGGGCTTCATCACCGTGGGCGATAAATAGTTAATTCCACAGCCCGTGCTTGGCTGCAGAGAGAACTCCCCTTCCATCACACACGACGCGGGTCCCTCAGAGGACGAACCCCGAAGCGCTCTGAGAGCATAATTCAGGCGCCTTTTCTCTTTCAGCTTGTCACCGCGGGATCATTTCAGCGAGGAGCCGCTTCGAGGCGGGGTCAAAGTGCGCGCTCTCTCTCTCTCTCTCTCTCTCTCTCTCTCTCTCTCTCTCGCCACTCTCTCTGCGAGCTCCGGGGATGACCCGGAGCGCACCGCGCCTGGTAGAGTGTGCCTTCACACCCGCGCGGACCTGTGACGGTGGAGGGGGTGGGGAAATCGGGAAGGCAGGCTCCGTAGCCCCAGAGTCGAGAGATGGGCTCCGTGTTGGTACCGAAGAGCGCGTAGGGGGTAGGGAAGGGGGGGTTGAAGAGGGAAAGGGTAAGGGGGTGGAAGTACGTCGGATGGATGCTCCCGGCGTTACATTAGCGTGGCGACGTGACGAGCGCCGCGCGCTGAATAAAGGACGCGCATTTCCCCACACCCCTCCCCCCTTTTTCACCCCCACACACATCCCCCACCAGTCCTTCCACGCTCTGACGTCACCTGCCCACGTCTACCCCCCCCCCCCTCCCGCCCTGCGAGGGACTGCCACCTGGTGGTAGACGGCGCAGGGAACCGAAACAACTTTCCTGACCGTCAGCCAGGCGTTTGCAACTCGTAACTGGACACCAGCAAAATATTCCCTTTTTTGAAGTTTTATTTCCTCCGCTTGCAACTCCAACTACCAGCGTGCGGGAAAAAAAAATTTCCAAACTCAACATTATTTGCTTGACAGCAAAAAAAAATAAAACTCTTAACACCTCATCTCGGGAGGGTTCCACTACGAGCGGGAAAGCATTAATAACTTAACACCCACCTTGATTCTCTATTTTTACTATCGTAAAGGAAATAAAAAGTCTTAACTTCGCTGTACAGGAAGTTTTATAAATTCCTCGAAGCTTCGTAAAATTTGAAGTGATATGTATCCCGATCCCAGGTATGCTTTTATCGATCAACGATACTATTTTATTACTAACTTTTGATGAAATTTCCAACTAAAAGGAACTCGTAAATATGCATTATTAACTTTACTCAAACTCAACACTTTTACTAAATATAAATTATTGTGTTGGTAAGATGAAAATTAAGTACAAGTAATTGATTCACTGTAAAGCATCGAATATGATAATTTACAATTACATTGAAAAATTAATGGATATAATATTCTTTTACTAACATATCTCCGAATTGACGCCTTCTAAAAGTAATGTAAACACTAAAAAATAATTAAATAAGGAAGTTCTATTAACATAAGGGTTTAAGGACAATGAAAAAGTAATATGTTAGCTGTGATATTTTGAAATAATGGTTTGAGAATGACACAAGAAGCCATGTTTATGAATTCACTTATAAATAAACAACCAAGTTTATTCCAGAGTAACTAACATATATAAATCTAGTTTTACAAACAAATGAAGATCAGTGAAAAGTATATATGTATGTGCCTCATCTTGGCAACTTTCTAAGCGCTAATTCTTTAAGCATCTCTGTAGGTTAACTCTACAACCATTTATAAAATTTATCCGATAGTCTGATGCTTCCAATTACTTATTTCACTTTCGTAGCAACAGACGTGAATAATGAAGCCATCATTTCTCAGCGAGACATGCCTGGTAAGACGGAAGCTCGCGGAAAAGTAACACGAAAGAAAAATATTTCATATTCTGACAAAACTTTATCGTAGATGTTCCGAAAGTTTTTTTTTTTTTACACTCAGCTAGACACTTTTATTCGCGGCGAGTGTGAGTGACTTGCAGGAAATTACTTTCTTCTACTTTTTCCCGCGTTTTTTGGAGCATCTCATCTTATTACGTTTCAATTCAAGAGCTCGGGAAGAAGAAAGATAGTTTCACAAAAGAAAAGTACACTGCATGCACAAGAATATTACATCAGTTTTTATGACATATGCGCACTTGATACTAAACCGAAACAATATGGGGTGAGATGGAGGTAAATCGGTTGTTGTGGTAGATCGGATGTAAAATTTTAAATTTTGTATTTTTTTTCATACTTTATATATTAGATAATTAAATACATTTCAAAATGTTGACAATTGTATAGAAAATTTTTGGCACATTTCAAAACTTAAGTAAAGAGAATTAAAGTGTCAAAAATAATAATTCGAAAATGTTACTAAAATACTAAAACTGAAAATAAAACTGGCATTAAAAATAAAATTAAAAATAACAAAAAATAAATAATTGTAATCAAAAGCTAATGATTCCACATCAACCACTGAGAGGCAAGGCTCTTTTAAAGGCACTAGCAATTCCGTGTGAAGACCGTGGCAATGAACGTAGTCTAGAGAAAGAACAAGGAGACCTCTTGTGTCGGCTTGAAGAGGTTGCACGAAGGGCATCAAATGTAAGGGGACCGCCTATCACGGATGTGTTCGTGTTAGCGGAGGTGGGATGATTTACTCCAACATGGATTTACCCAACCTGCCGTAAGATGAAACGAACAGAACCGTACAGAGTCGTGTGTAGCGGCAAAGCGGTGGTTTCTCATTTAGCCAGCGTTGTTAAAGTTCTTGCGGTGCTTTAACACAGTGTCCTATCGGTAAGCAGCTCACACCGAAAGAAGGTCCGTGGTACCATCCACAACTTTATAATAATGATCAGCGCGCTAGAAAAGGAGAGTGAGATATAACTTGCTCGACAGTTATCGCCGTGGTTTCAGTCACGCTTCATTTAGTGCCGTGTTGCCTGAGATAATGCGTTTTGTTTACTCCGCGCCCCGGGGGGCGTTTAAACTCCCGAGCGAAATTTGCGCGCTTCCGAATGGGGCGAACTGAAAGATCCTCGGCAGGTCCATTATCCTCTGTAATAGAGGCCTGCGGGAGGTGTTGTAGGTGAGGAGGGGGGGGGGAGTGTTACTCATCGGGGAAAATTAAACTAATTAATGTCCCTGTGTATTTGAATTAATTAATAGTCATGAGGCCGACAGGACAGGAGGGGAGAGAGGAGAGGTATTCTCGTTCCGTCCTCCTTTCTATACCGACACTTTCTTCACGAGAGGACATTATCCAGGGGGAAACGGTGTACAAACTCGGAACTTTCCCCTAACCCCCTTCTTCCCACCCGAAAATACACCGTAACCCGTCCCCGCCCATTCTTGGGAGCTTCTCCTCCTAGCCCTAGCCTCGCCGCCGCCGCTATGCGCTGATTTTCATTTAAGGCGCACTTAATGAGGTGTGAGGCTATCAATCTTCTCCGCGTCCCTCGACGCTGAAGCATCAGCCGATCTCCCGCCCGCGGCTGTGATGTCATCGCCCCCGTTCTTAATCATCGCTCGCGGTCTCCCCTCTAGGAGGTGACGGTGCCGCTGGGGGAAAGGGGGGGGGGGAATAAAAATGGCGGTGCATACCGTGAAAGACCGGTAAACACGCTTAAGGCCTCTCAATCATATTTCGTTGAATAACACATCACAACAACGCTTTTGTCGTACTACGTGTGCCGGGAGTTCGTGTTTCAGTTTTTTTTTTTCAGTGCAGATTATTCCTGACAAGCCAGAAGCGCGGGGAAAATTGCATGGGAATTAATGAGCGACGTAAATTCCCATTTATATTCATAAGCCAGCTAAATACCACTATTTCCATTAAACTTTAAAGATAAAAAGAGAAAACTTGTTTTAAAAAATTGAATGTGTCTGACCATCTGCAGTTAGATATTTACTTTTTTTTTTACTTGCTTCGCTATTTGTATTAAGTTTTAATTTGTTCTAGTTTTAATGTTTTCGTTATCATGAAACTACGCTCAGTAATAATAATAATAATTACAGTGACATTACATATTTGTTGTGGGTAAAGCAAAAAACTATAACTAAATGACCATGAATAAATTTTGTAGAAAACGTTCATAAACCATATTGTTACGAACACAGGAGACGGCGGGCCCGCGCGTCCACTGACGTCACACGCGCATACCGTTTGGGATTAGGGCTCTCGGGCCTCGCCACCCCTCTGCCCCCGCGCCATACCTTCATCAGCGCAGTTATGTATCCCTTAGCAGCCTGGGAATTCCGCGGGTGTACTGAGGACGCCGCGTGGAGTGGATTGGATAACGCGTCGCTGTTCTGGATGTTTCGAGTGTCGGGTCGGCGACACGTCACAACCACTCCAGTCAGTTCCAGAAAGACGGCCAACGGGTATAAAAGTGGCGACGCCGGCCTCTGCGGGTGTTTTGACAGGCGAGTGGAGTGAAGTGCGAGTTTTTATAGCGGCGCAGATGTGGAGTGACGGGACCGTGCGAGAGTGACTGAGTGGCGCGAGACTGTGTGGACAGGTGCGAGGTAAGGGGCGAACCACTGTCGAGCCTAGCTCCAGTGAGGAGTGCTAACTGTGGACTTTGTCTTAGTGTTTTGTGAACAGACATTAAGTGTGGTGAGTTAATTAGTAATGTAAATATTAGTAGCCA